>NC_143580.1:105114754-106316443 GCF_048544385.1 Mastigoproctus giganteus | reverse complement strand
TTTGCTGAACAGTTGGTTATAGCCCAGTGATAGTTTGTATGGTGACATAATGAAGACTGAAAAAGGGATAATACTTAAATATGAACACTATTAATTTAATCCAGTTTCTATTTGTGCTGATGAATCTTCAACATTGAAGATATACATATCTGGCTAAGCTGGTTCAGCTAGATATGTAAATCTATAGTTTCACCTCAGAGGTGAATGATTGAATATTCATTTATAACTGGCTTTTAGCAGAATGTGAGGCAAGGCTTCTTTGTGTGACATGACATTTTGAATGTACTCTAAAAATGTGGCACAATGGTATGTGACATTTCAAAATATTGAGGAAATACTGCTTGGGTTACTGTGGCCTTCAAGTTACAGGTGATTAGAATCAAACTTGGTGTTAAAAGGTGGAAACTGTTGAGATAATCAGAAGAGCATGCATGGATAGCATCATTGCATGAACTCTCACATCTCCTACACTGTTAGAAACAGGGTTCCTGAAGTGTGTGTAGAAGTAAAAATTTTGCAGTCTAAACCTACCTTAGTTCTATAAGATGTACAAATATAGATCCCAAGATTGGAATAGAAGAAATAATTTGAGTCTATCTACCCTGTGTAGAGGTGGAAGGAACATATGATGTGATATTGTGAATATATTAAGAGTAATGAGTAACTTGAGGAGGAAACTTTGTATTGTATTTTTGTGCTTTCAGGTTTTTTTTTTTTTTTTTTTGGAGTGTTGATTTCCTTTGAGAAAATGTCAGGAATTTTTGAATTATTTTAGTCAGTAGTTATAGTATTGTACTGGTGAGTCCACTGGTGCAATTTTTTTTAAAATTTATTTTATTATTTATTTATTTTTTGTTGGTACCCAGGACTGGGTATGGGATTTTGCTGCATTCACAGGTATAGCACTACCTCCTGTGGATGCAGGATTTTGTGCATTGTGCACAAACAGTGGAAAGGCCCGTATTTAAGGTAGTGTGTGGTATTCAGGACTGGGCAACCTGAGTACGGGGTTAATGCATCCACTGGTTTTGCACTACCTCTAGTGGATGCAATAAAATACAGGAAACAGGTCCGGTTCCATGTGCTGAGGGTGACCACTGGGTAGCAGTTTTACAGGTGATGGCTGCTCCCTGGTAGCAAAGGGGCCTGATACTCACAACACTACTGCAGAACATTCACTAACACTACATATAAATTCATTAACCACACGTCAGGCCTGTTTTACAGAGTTTATATTTCATCACAGAGACACTAGGTGGAGACAGACATTAGTCTGGGAGCCACCATGGACAGAGTGCACATACATACATGTACACATTGTACTCTCCAAATTCTGCATTCCTTATATCTGTGTGACACCACATCCCATGATATCACATCTGCCTTTGATGTCTTGAACAGCACTTCGAATTCATTGAATTTATTTACTAAACTCCTAGCATTGGTGTATATGCAAGTATAGCATTAGTCGAGGCATATGATGCAAGAAACCAAAAAAAAAAAAAACAATCTCTACCCATTTCACCCATCCAATCACTCCAAATGTTTATCTAGTTTATCCTGTTCTCTTTATTTGGTGAACTGGTGTTGGTCTGGTATGAGTAGAAATATTGGGTGGATTGCTGGTGAAGTTTTAATTTATCATTAAGATTATATTCTGGGAATGGTAAGTCTATTAATTCTTAATCTGTGAATATGAATACTGGAAATTTTGTTACGTCTTCTCTGGACCTTATGATATATTTTTAATACTTTCAAATAACTTGGATTATTTCCATGAAATCATTTAAATCTATTGGACTGTTACTTGCCTGAGAATTTTGTCTACTGTGTGCTGAATGATGGTGCTAAATCTCGTAATCTTGATCAGTTCCTTTATGTGTAGGCCTTTGGAAATAAGTAGGAGTGTCCTGCACTTAATGAGAAATCGATATTGGGCAATTGGGTAATTAAAATGTTTGCCTTTATTCATTGTGCTAATAGACCTTACTGAAATCCCTTCTACGATGCCTGATTCTGAAGGTTTGTAGCCTACATATTCAGTCTTTCCTCACATGAGTACTGTATTTTATATTTCACCAAGCAGATTGCCTTCTAATTGGCTTCTTTTAGACAAAGAAGCCAATTTCTATTTTATGTTTACATACTTGAACACAGTATTCCAAGTGTGGTCTTACAGTTGCCGATTCAGTGGGCTAATGACCTCACTACCTCTGTAGCATAATTGCTACCTCTCTGCCTGTCTGTACTGCTCAGAGGACCTAATGTTTGACCATATCATATCTCCCAGATCACTTTCTTCTACTAGTTTTAATTTAACCCCATAAAGTATTTAAGAAGTATTTTGTGATTGCCATTCCACAGCCACAAAATACTTATAAGACCTTGCATTTTTTGCTGCATTAAAACCAATGCTAGGAGTTTAGTAAATAAATTTGATGAATTTGAGGTATTGCTCAAAACATCAAAGGCAGATATTGTTGGGATATCAGAGACATGGTGTCACACAGATATAAGGGATGCAGAACTGCAATTTGGGGAGTACAACGTCTACAGAAAGGATAGACAGGATAGGAAGGGGGGAGGGGTTATGCTATTAGTTAAGAAACACATAAAAACCAAGGAAGTGAAGCCAGTCGACATCGCTGGACAGTGCAGTGTTGAGTCAGTTTGGTGTGACATAAGCATTGGGAGATCAAAATTGAGAGTAGGAGTGTGCTATAGGCCTAATGACTCTGATGAATATAATAAGGAACTGTACAGGGAAATAGAGTGGGCCAGTAAATCAGAGAGTCTTATAATGGGAGATTTTAATTTCCCAGATATTGACTGGAATTTGGGGGCTGGTTACTCACGCACTAGCAGGGCTTTTGTGGATTTATTGGATGATTGTTTTCTACATCAGCATGTTCGGGAGGCAACTAGAGGGAGTAATACTCTTGATTTGATTATCAGCAGTGATATTCATGCATTAAGAATCTGCAGATAAATGAACCACTAGGTGGCAGTGATCACAGTGTGCTGAAGTGGGATTTACTCAAAGAGGTAACTACCATTAGGGGTAAAGGGAAGGGTTATTGCTTCCGTAAAGGCGACTACAATGGACTGAGACAGTATTTAAATTCTATACAGTGGGACCAACTGATGATGTTACCAACAGCAAATTCAAAATGGGAAGCATTCAAAGAACTTATCTTGGACGCTACTAGGCTTTACATACCAACTAAAAAATATTGTTCAAGGTTTAGGCCAAAATGGATGTCAGATGAACTAATGAGGCATATGGCAGAGAAGAAAAATGCATGGGATACTTACAAATTAACACATGACACAGAAGCCTATGATAGATACAAGTTGATATGCAACCAAGTTACAAAGGAGGTTAGGCAGGCGAAGGCAGATTACGAGAAATCCTTGGCAAGAGATGCAAAGAAAAACAGCAAAGAGTTCTTTACTTATGTAAACTCTAGAAGGAAGGGGATGAATCAGATTGGTCCACTTGATATTGATGGGTCAACTGTTGATGATCCTGCTCAGGTAGCTAACAAACTAAATGAATATTTTGCGTCGACATTCACACATGAGGAGTTATTCAGCAAGGGGAATGCCAGAGGTGTATTCAACTCTAGCAGTAAGCTACAGAATCTTGAAATAACTGGGGGTAAAGTGGAGGAGAAACTGTTGAAGATAAACACAAGAAAGGCACCCGGGGTGGATGGGATCTATCCAGTTATATTAAAGGAGGCAGCAAAGGAAGTAAGCAAACCCTTAGCCATAATTATGAGAGCTTCCTTGGACTCAGGGGAGGTACCCATAGACTGGAAATGTGCAAATGTGACCCCAATTCACAAAGGAGGATCAAAGGCTGACACAAGTAATTATAGACCTGTGAGCTTAACTTCTGTTCCAGGAAAATTAATGGAGGCACTGGTTAAAGAAGCACTGCAGGATCATTTAGACAAGACTTCAGTTATAGCTCAGACACAGCATGGTTTTGTTAAGGGGAAGCCTTGCCTGACCAACTTGATTGGATACTATGATGCAGTCACAAAAGAACTGGATGCAGGGAATAACTTTGATATTATATACTTGGATCTTAGAAAGGCTTTTGATACTGTTGCACATGGAAGATTGCTACACAAATTGGAGCAGTGTGACATTGGAGGCAAATTGCTGCTATGGATAAAGGGGTGGTTGAGGGGGAGAAGACAGAGAGTGGTAATCAATGGACACTGCTCATCGTGGACTAATGTTATTAGTGGAGTCCCTCAGGGCTCAGTGTTGGGTCCATTATTGTTTTCTGTATTTATAAATGATATTGATGATGGTATATCAAGCTTAATGTCCAAGTTTGCAGACGATACAAAGGTTTGCAGGGTTGTCAAGGACACTACTGACACTATGCTGCTGCAACAGGATCTGGAAAGGTTGAGCAGATGGGCTGAGAGGTGGCAAATGAAGTTTAACATTGATAAATGTAAAGTACTACACATGGGAAACAGCAACCCCAGAGCAACGTATCAACTCTGTGGTAGTACACTGACAGTGGTAGAGAATGAAAGGGACTTGGGGGTGGTTGTGCAGGCAGATATGAAGTTCTCTGTGCAGTGCAGACGGGCTGCAAGAGTAGCTCATGGAGTATTGTCAATGATATACAGGAATTTTTCCAGCAGGGATAAGGAGGTGATTATTCCATTGTATAAGGCAATGGTCAGGCCACACCTAGAGTATACAGGTCTGGAGGCCTCATTTCAAGAAGGATGTAGAGCTGCTGGAACGAGTACAGAGAAGGGCAACAAGATTAGTGAATGGAACAAAGGGGTGCTCTTACGAAGAAAGGCTTAAGTTTTGCAAATTACAGTGTCTGGAGACTAGGCACCAGCGAGGTGATCTGATAGAGGTGTATAAAGCCTTGAATGGTTTAAGCATGCTCAATGCTGATGGGATTCTTCCTCTAGCTCAGAAAAATCACCTGAGAGGGCATAAATTCAAATTGAGGAAAGACAGATGTAGGATAGACGTGCGGAAATTTGCCTTTAGCCAGCGGGTGGTTGGTTGGTGGAACAGACTTCCATCCTTTGTGGTGGAGGTTGATAGCCTAAATAAGTTTAAGGCTCAGCTGGACAGATTTTTTGAACGAACAGAGGGGTGAAGTGGAAGTGGGTTTTTTTTTTTTTTTTTTGGCTGATGCTGCATAAGCTTGCTTTCTTGCATCAAATGCCTCTACTAATGCTAATGCTAATACCCTGTGCCACTTTATTAGGTACACCTACCTAGTAGCGTGTTGATCCTCCTTTAGCCTTCAAAACAGTCTGAATTCGTCTAGACATGGATTGAACAAAATGCTGAAAACCTTGTGCAGGTATGGAGTACCATGCAGACATGAGTGTGTCATGCAGTTCCTTGTTGAGATGAGCTGGAAAGGGCTGTTTGCCTGCAGGCAAACAGCCCTTTTCAGCTCATCTCAACAAGGAACATTATCGGTGCATTATCCTGCTGGAAGTAACCATCTGACTGAGGATAAACTGTCAACATGAATAGATGCACTTGGTTAGCAACAATATTTAGGTATGATGTGGTATTCAGATGTGAATCTATGGGTATCAATGGACCCAATGTGTGCCAAAGAAACATTCCCCACACCATAACACTGCCCCCACCACCTTGCACAGTAGTCTTCAGACATGACAGGTCCATATATTCATGTTGTTTTCTCCAAATTCTGAGCCTTCCATCAACATGATGCACCAGGAACTTCGACTCGTCAGACCAAACAACTGTTTTCCAATCCTCGATAGTCCAGTGCTAGTGTTGCTGTGCCCACAGGAGGCATGCTCTCTTGTTCTTTATTGATAACAAAGGTACACGATATGGCCATCGGCTGTTGTAGCCCATTCACGACAAAGTGCGACTAGTGGTCCATTGCGATATTTTGTTCTGCACACCAAGGTTATATTCTGACATGGTGTGCGACATTGTAGCCCATCTGTTTGCTTGAACAATTCCAGCCATCCTCCTCTGACCTCTCTCATCAACAAGCGATTTTCTTCCACAGGAGTGCCATCGAGAGGATGTTTTCTGTTCGTTGCACCATCCTCGATATACCCTTGAAACAGCTCTCCTGAACCTATCACTGTGGTGTGTGATAGGTTCAGGAGAGCTGTCGTTTCAGTGATGTTTTTTCCAGCACATCTTGCACCTGCTACCATACCACGTTCGAAGTCCATTAGATCACTCCTTTTCCTCATTCTTGTTACGGGTTGTACGTTTAACTGATACTAAAAAGGTTGTTCTGCTGCATTTATATCCACAACTGTGGTCATGTGACTTGCAGTGTTGTGGGAAAAACCATTTGTGTGCACAGCAGTGGTGTACCTAATAAAGTTGCAGCACAGTGCAGTTTGCACTTTTTTGGCCATTCTTGAAGCCTATCCAAGTCATCCTGAAAGAGTTCTGTTTGGTGCCGGTCATAACACTCTTCCAGTCTTTACATCATCTACTTTGCTCTCATGTAGTGTATCTTTGGCCCCCAAGGTTCATTTCTCCAGAACCAATCCTCAGGGAGAAGGGCACTTTTAACACTCCTTCAAATTAGACATTAGGGGAGAGGGTGATTAATGGCCAGTCTCTAGACTGGCCATTAATCACCCTTCCCCCTTCCTGCCCCGCAGTCGATTTTAGAATCTTACTCATGATTTCAGCATGTACTTGTAGGTGGTAGATGACTTCCATCAACTGGTGAAATACCACCACTTTGCTTATTGGAGGCTTGAAGTGGTGAAACCCATGTTTAGTCTCTAGAGCAAAGTTTCCGGCATCCCCCTCCCCCATACTTCTCCTCCAACCCATAGGTTTTGATACCTTTCATGTTTGGGGTTTCATTAAAAAAAATGTACCAACTTATACAGTAAGTTCTTGTGTGTGACTGAGTAAAGTGTTTGTTTTGCTAAAATCCAGGTATATAATGTCAAAATTATTTCCTTCATCCTGCTCACAAGTAACTATGACGAAACAGCTAACTAGGTTAATCAACATATTTGCTGACTCTGATACTTATATAAGTCAAAGTATATACATGGCAGCACATCATTTTTAAGTGGTCAATAAATGAGTGTTGTAAAAGTAAAGATACATGACATCATTAACTGTTCAGTATCAGCACACTGAACTCTGTGGGTTATTTGCATTAGTGTTTTTTTTTTTTTTTTTTATCTGCTGAGAATAAGTAACAAGAGTCTTCTCCATGGGTTGAAGCGTTACTTATTTGAGATAGTGCAATACCATGGAACTTGTTGTGAAGATATTCACAATATGAGATATGATTAAAACTACCTTGGTAGTAGAAATGATGTGTGTGCATTACCCTTGCATAAACACTCCTTCAAATTAAACATTTGTCGTATACTGTCAACATTCTTGTAATGCTGTAGCATTTATTTCTTCCTAGATTTTAATAACAGCTGAAATATAACCACTTCTGCTGTACTTAATATGATAAGCAAATAATAATTCATGATTGTATTCATGATATTTATTAAACTTATTTAAAGAAATGAGCAAAAAAGCAATGACTTTTGTATGCAAACAGAGAGCATTCCTGTGCATCCACCATATTACCTGTTCATTCTTCCAATCTTGTTTTCTGTATAGTGCTGATAATTGGTTCTCCAAGCTCAATTATATTAAAGTTAAATATTAATTTAACACTTTTGAAAACTCCATTAATAGCTTTGTATGTATACTTTTTTTTGGCAACTATGAGATAGAATAGCAAGTCTGCTGGCCACGATACATAGTTCACAATTTACAAAATTTATTTATTTAAATCTCTTTCATTTTTTTTTAAAAATGGCATTTGCATATAAACACGGCCACATCTTCATTATGTGTAAAAACATTTAGGGTGAAATGTTGTGCTGTGATGTTTCCCTTTACGTCTCTCTCTCTCATTGGTCTTTAATCATTATTGACAGAGAAGGTGGCCTTTACTGAACTGTTTACAAGGGAGTGCAGTGTTTTGGTTCATATTTTTAAACTTTGATTCTGTCAGCAACACAGTTGGAATTGTTATTTTTACATTTGCTTTGAAATTCAATATTTAATTTTTATTAATCTTTATATTAGTTAAATCTTTACTGCTTTCTGTAGTGAGAAAGAGTACTATCTCTGGGCCATATCATTTGCACTGCATAGAAATAAAAAACCTGCAGAACAGACTTTTCTTAATTGCTCACAGCAAGCTTTTCCCAAGTGTTTATTATGGCTCTATTCATTATGGTGCTTACACAGAGAATTCAGCAGGTGGCCTGCTTTCCAGGAACCAGCATCCTCAAGCAACTTGAATGAATCATATAAGTTAGGTAGCACACAGTGTAACAGTATATCCGGACTGGTCATGGTAATCTGTCTGCTTACTGGAATGGATTTTAGTTTGGTTTTTTTTTTTTTTTTTTTTTATGTGAACCCCAAACACGAGAGGTATTAGAACCTATAATACTTAGTACCATGCTTGGGTTGGAGGTTGAGAAGATGAAAGAAGATATTTGTTGACATTGGACTTGAACTTCTGTACATTGAAATTTTCAGGAAATACATATGAAGGAAGGTTGTTCCAGAAAACGGCAGTTAAATGAGGAAGATGAAAAGTTGGTTCTGTGGGTTTGAAGTTGGACAGTAAATGGATGATGGCTGGTCGCGGCATGTGTTCGGACTGTTTTGAAAGAGAGAGAGAGAGAGAGAGCGGGAATTATAGAAGCCAATTCAGAAGAACAGTGCCGATGGAAGTATCTGTAGAAGAGGCATGCAGCAGAAACAGTGCGTCTATGAGAAAGCGAGTGGAGAGCCTCTGTTAGAGATGAATCATTAATTAACCTAACTGCCCTCTTCTGAATGGAATCAAGAAGCCTGAGAGAGGTTTTGGGGGCACTAACCCAGATGTGGGAACAATATTCCATGGCAGGGCGGATTTACGATTTATACATAGTGAGCAGCTGTTTGGAAGAAAAGTAACGCCGAGAGCGAAAGAGAAAACCAAGTTTTTTAGATGCAGAGGAAGCAATGTTTGTAATGTGCTTGTGCCAAGAGAGATTAGAAGTCAGGGTAATCCCCAAAAGAGATATATCATTTTGCCTAGAAATTGGAGTGTCACTAAAGATAAGCATAGGAGCAGAAGAATCCTTTTTGTGAGATATAAGAAAAGACTGAGTTTTAGAAGGGTTGAAATCAACTAAGTTGTCTTTGCCCCACTGGAGAATTGCTCGAAGATAGACATTTAAGGAATTGGTAGCAGATTTTCGAGAAGTTGAAGCTGATTGAGCAGGACAAGGTTTCTCAAAATGGAAAGTTGAATGCAATGTGCTGTCATCGGCAAAACTATGGATAGGATTTCCAGTCAAAGGAAGGTCATTGATATATAAGAGGAAAAGAATGGGGGAAAGAACTGAACCTTGGGGGACACCGGTATTAGTGGAGAAGTTAGAAGACAGAGAGCCATCTACTACCACCCTCAGTGAGCGATCAGAGAGAAAACTGGATAACCAATTACTAAAAACAGTTGGCAAACCATAAGATGGAAGCTTGTTTAGAAGACCTTTATGCCAAACACTATCAAAAGCCATTGAGATGTCAAGAGCAACTACTTGTGTTTCACCGAACCTTTCCATTGAATTAGTCTATAAATGGGTAACATAAGCCAGAATATCACCAGTGGATCGACACTGACGGAACCCATACTGGCAATCGTTGATCAGACGGAAGGTTTCTAGGTAGTTTAAGAGTTGGCGGTTAATTGATTTCTCCATTACTTTAGAAAGAGTAGAAGTAATTGGATGGGAGGGATTTGTCACCCTTTTTAGGAACTGGCTGGATATGAGCAAATTTCCAAGCAGAAGCAAAAACACCTTTGGAATAAGAAAGTGAAAAAAGGTGCAAAGAATAGGAGTAAGTTCAGGAGCACAGATTTTGAGAACAAGTGAAGAAATACCATCAGGACCTGGAGCTTTCTTAGCATCAAGATTCATCAAAATCCTTCTGATATCCTTTTGACGTAAGACCACAGGAGGCATTGAATGGAGCGTGTTGGGGAATGGTGGGAGGGGTTTTACCAAGATCATTAATACATGAGCTGGAAGAAAAATGAGATGCTAGCAGGTCAGCTTTATCCTTGGCTGAAGTGACAACAGAACCATCTGGTTTGGACAGAGGTGGGAGCAGAGATGGGCAAAAGTTGCGGCCAATAGCTTTTGCAAGAGACCGGAATGCTCGGCTACCATTAGGGCAAGAAGCAAGTTTTCTACTCTTAGCCTGTTCAAACTCTTGTTTGGACTGATTAATAACTGCTTTACAATTGTTGCGAGCTTTGGTGTAGGCAGAAAATGAAACTGAAGAATTAGAAACAAGCCAATTACGATATGCAACATTCTTCTCTTGGACAGCCTTAGCACATTTATTGGAAAACCAAGGTTTAGGTAAAGGACGAGATTTTAAAGTGGAGTGTGGGATAAAGGATTCCATTTGCTGCAAGAATAATTTCACTGACACGATCTGAGCAAATGTTGACATCAGAACTTTTGAAACAGTAATCTGACCAAGGAAGAGAAGAAAAGAAGTCTCACAGGTCATCCCATTTTGCATTCGTGTAATGCCAAACAACACGAGGTTGGGAATAGCCATGAGATAAAGGTTCCATTGGAGAAGAGACAGTCACCAAGTTGTGATCTGAAGTGCCTAAAGGATCTCTCACTTCGACCGTGTACTTAGAAGGGTTGTTTGTGAGAAAAAGATCAAGCGTATTGGCTGTATGATTAGGATTGTCCAGTATTCTTGTAGGTAAATGAACAATCTGTGCTAGGTCATTAGTAATTGCAAAAGCCTCACCATCTCGACCTGCTGGGTCGGTGTGACTAGAAAATGGAAGCCAGCTGGAGTTGTGAACATTAAAATCACCAAGGGAAATTACCTCACTGTTAGGAAAGTTGGACTGGAGAAAGTCAAGTTGCAAAGAGAGGAAGTCAAAGAGCTCCAAGTGATTAGTGGAGTTGGAAGAACGTTGACATCAGAACTTTTGAAACAGTAATCCGACCAAGGAAGAGAAGAAAAGAAGTCTCGCAGGTCAGTAGAACGGTAGAGACAACAGATGAATTTGACACAATGAGGTACAGAGATTTTAAGCCAGAGAAGATCAAAGAGAGGAGATTCCAAATTGCCAAGTCTCTGACAGGGAATATTAGAACGGAGATATGCACAAGTACCACCTTTGAGGCGAAAGGAATCATACAGCGAATAATTTGGGCATTTGAGATGAGCAGTAGTTGAATCAACCGATAACTGAGATTCTGTCAGAAAAAGTACATGAGGTTTGGCAGACTGCAAGTGGAAATGGACATCGTTGAGATTAGAATTGAGACCACGTATATTTGTGAAATGAATTAGGAAGTCCTTGGAAGGTTTACATCTTTTCGCAGATAAGTTTGCTCTATTAGTTTGACAATTCATGGTTTTTTCAATAGTAAGAAAAAGTGGCTGGGACATGCTGTATGAAGTAATGAAATTTTTGGATATGGCGTACATGTGTTAAGAATATACCCGGATCTTTGACATAACATGGCCTTGACAATGCTCCCCGCATACACACTACTCGGACTCCCTCCAGTCACTATCTGGCAGAGTAGAGGTAGCAAGATTATACACTAGCTGATCCGGAAGCCTCCTAGAGAGTTACCAATGGGTTCAGTCTGGTGGACTAACTAGCGGCCCGCCTGCGAACACCGTTTTAGAGCTGTACCCTCGAAATGTAAGGAATATTGAATCTCTCCACAACGTTCATCATTACCTCAAAAGTCATCAATCATACTGCATGATGGAAGAGATTGGGAAGGGTTGACCAGAACTTAGCTCTAGAGACTAAACATGGATTTCACCACTTCAAGCCTCCAATAAGCAAAGTGGTGGCATTTCACCGGTTGATGAGAGTCATCTACCACCTAGTACCGCCTGGTAACATAGAGGGGCAGCGTTCCTCCATGTGGTGTGGGCATCACACCTCGACCCCTGCTTATGTTGGTTCACACCTATGTGGTCACCCACCATGTATTGTGCATGGAGGTTATACCCAGGATTACTAACAGTCCTACCATCGTGAAGGTGCAAGCAGAGGATTTGACTGTCACGGACAGTCCGGACTTCGCCGAAATTGGGTCCACTTGACTTGAGTGTCACCCGAATATCGGTTCCATCAGCGTTTTGGTTGTCAGTGGCTGCAGCAGTGAGTATTGTTTTGTTGCTTTGCACTGATCAGAGGAATGACTTCATAATATGGCAGATGTACAGTGGCAAAACATTCTTTGTTCCCACAAGTATTTTCTCCAGTAGTTTTTGCTGTGTTAGTCCAGGTTTTTGTTATTTGATGATCAGTTTTTTTTTAAATATAATTAAGTTTTTCAAACTTTTCCTTTTTTAAAGTTGGCAACCCTGCTCGTATATGTATGAAGTGGTTTCAAAAAAAGATTCACCCAGAAGTAGTGATAGAAAGATGACATTTTTGTTTGATACCTTGAAATCTCTATAGAAGCCACACAAATTTTGATTTCATTCTGACAGTTAATTTTTTTTATTTGCAGCTCTAAATGAAGTGTCACAGTGGGTAAAGTGGAATGCAGATCAGTGATTCAGTTCCTGTTTCTTCAAGGAAAAACACCCAAACAAACCACGAAGAAATGGTCGCTACTTATGGAACAGACTGCCTAGGTTACAGTGTTGTGGCACATTGGTAACAATTAAAATGTGTAAGAACCTCAGTGCCTGATGTAGAAATCCTAGGATGCCTAGCAACTGTTTTAACAGAAGAGAATGTTGCAAAAAAATGATTATTAGCATCAAAGAACTAGCTGCAGAACTCTAAACTGGTGCTGAGCCTGTGGAGTATATTATCCATCAGCAGTTGCATATGAGTAAAGCATCTGCTAGATGAGCTCTCAGACTTCTGACCCTTTACTAATAGAAGGAAAGAGCACAATATGCACATGAAATGGGGTCAATGTGTGAGCAAAAACTGAAATATTGCTTTTGTCAGTTTGCTGCATCCTGCTTATTCCCTTGACCTTGCACTCTCAATTTTTTCCTCTTTCCTGCCCTGAAGTCCTTTCTTTGTGGAAAACATTTTGCTGCTGATAATGAGGTAATTTCTGATACCAAGTCGTGGTTGAAGGACAATCAGAGGACATCTAAAAACTGGCCTGCAGAAGTGTATTTAGAGCAGGGGTGGGCAACAGCTGGCCCGCGGGCCACATGTGGCCCGCGACAATCTTGAATCCGGCCCCCTCGTTAAATGCATAAATATAGAAAATCCATACTTGACTACACTCGCTGTAAACGTTCGGCTTAATTCGGTTCAATCAGGAATTGCGGCCAGTACAACAGTAACCAAGTGATTCTGCGCAGCGTCAAAGAGTTATTTCCTAATTATTATTAGTAAATTAATAAGAGGAGTTTACCTCAATATAGTACGTGGAACACTTCCGTATAATACCCTCCAGAAATTAAAACGGAAAAAACGAAAAAATCGACACTTACCGGTACATTTGAATATTTTCGTTAGATTCTTTTAATTGCGTTAATTTGAATTTTAATTGTTTTGAATTGATTTTGAATTGTGTTAAATTGATTATTTAATTATTTATATTTTACTTTAATTATTTATATTTTACTTTAATTATTTATATTTTACTTTAATGTACCGGTAAGTGTCGATTTTTTTCGTTTTTTCCGTTTTAATTTCTGGAGGGTATTATACGGAAGTGTTCCACGTACTATATTGAGGTAAACTCCTCTTATTAATTTACTAATATTATTATCAACGTAGAACATATTGAGTATTACAGCTCTGATTCATACTATCTAATTATTATTGTAGCATCGATTGAACGAAGTTCCTTTGGGTTTGACTTCTTATTGAAAAAAATAATATTGGTGCAAGATATTTTATGTTTTATGCCTTTTCTAATTATTACAATTTTTAATTTAATATAATTTATAGCCCATAAAATGAGCCAATTAAAAAAAAAATAAAAATTGATGCCGAATGCCGCATTTTCAATGATAATTGAACATTCAGATATTTTTTTTAAAAGTACATTAATAATTTGGTAATTCAAGTAATATAACATTTTTTTAGGTTCTGATTTTTTTTATTAAATCGTTCAATCTATTCCGGCCCGCATCATGATGTGAAAATTTCATTCGGCCCGCATCATGATGTGAAAATTTCATTCGGCCCGCATCATGATGTGAAAATTTCATTCGGCCCGCATCATGTGTGAAAATTTCATTCGGCCCGCATCATGATGTGAAAATTTCATTCGGCCCACATCATGATATGAAAATTTCATTCGGCCCGCAACTTTTTTCATCCGAAAAAAGTTGCCCACCCCTGATTTAGAGGTTACAAAAATGTATGGTGACTGTGTTTAAAAAAGTATAATGCATGGTGTTTGTTTCAGCCTTCTATCACAACTACTTCTGGGTGAATACAAATCTTTTTAATCCTCCCCTCCCTGTTCATACCACTTAATGCACACATACAAACTAGCATGCGTGACGGCTTTGAATAATGCAAGTTACCAGAACTGACAGCATGCTGGTCAGCTGCTTTGTGTGTCCATGACCAGTGAGCTGATTAACACATTGCCAATGCAGATGATAGGCTTTGGTCAGTTTATGTTCTTTGTGTAAGGGCTCTTACCCTTGCCTTTCTGATTTTGCACTGTATTAATGGTATTCGAATGCAGCTATGGAAACTCATTTGCAATTTTCCCTTTCATTCATTGTTTTTGAGTGCAATCAGCCAGTGTATAGGTATCATTCAGAAAACTTTAACTTATGCTGAAAGGCTCTTCAGTCTGTTGCTTCCTTGCATTGTGTAGTGAACAATATTATTATTATTATTATTAGCTGTATGGTGCAAGGAAGTCTGAGGCTTATGCTGCACCAGCCAAAAAAAAAAAAAAAATTCTGAGTGACCCAGAGAGAGAGAGAAGTAAATCACCAAGAGAAGAATGATGTCCAGCTCAGGACCCTGTGTGTGCCAAGCCCTTTCACCAGATGTGAGCCCCTGGGGTTATTGCCTAAGTTGCTTTTGCACCAAAAAAATTCAAACCAACCAAGTCAAGCATTATATGAGTAATACTAAAGATTGGACTCTGCAGTTCTTTTTTGACGTGAGAAAATAGTCTTCTCCCCCCCCCCCACCCACACACACACTTACTATTGATTTCAAGGTCATTGAAGGTATTCCAATAGTTGCTGAAAATTTTAACATGGCTGCCAGAACAGTGGAAAAGTGTTTGGTGCTGATCATGCTAAGTGATCAGTGTGATTAGCACCAAATGCTTAAAAAAACCTTTACGTTTATTACTTAAAAAAAAATAATAATAATAATAATAAATGATCATGTCCAGTTAAAAAAAAAAATTTCCTGTGCAATTGTTTCTGTTTATTTTTTTATCCTTGTTTTAATGTAATATTACCAGAGCAATTTTGTTGATAATTGCTTTGGTAACTTCATGCTGCAGTCTCACTTCCAAATTTTGGTCTCTGGCCTAAAGGATAAAAGAATGTAATTAATAAAAAATAAATTAATCATGTAGAAAATTATCAAAAAATAGATGCCTATGCTGCCAATTGCATTCTTCCTTTATTCATGTTTGGTCAGATTTATAATCCAAATCTAATTTGGATAATAAATCTAACCAAGTGGCAATCTCCTGATCCCAAGGTTGATGGATTTCAGACATTACACCTGTGTATATGGATTGCCTGTATGATATGTTCGAATAAAAGGAATCATAATTGCCAGATTTTTATTAATCTGATTTTAATGAAATTTTGGGTGGCTCATGAAATCTTTCCAAAAGAGCCAAATATAAAATTTCATGAAAACTGATCCACTGAAAATTGCATTACTGCAAATGGACATGGTGAAAATTGGTGTTTTGCATATATATGCTAATATGCCCCCTTAAAAAAAAAAAAAAAAAAAGATAAAAAAAAGGTACTAAGGTCTCAACTGATTTAACTTAAGCTGAAATTGGTGATATGATGAATAGATGCTCCATACTTGTTAAAGATTTTTACTTTCCAGTTGTGGAACATTCCAGTTCTCAATGTAGTTTAATATGAATTCCAGTACAGTGGTCAGTCAAAAAATTAAGAGCCAGAGTTGATTAAAAGACGTTGCACCTGTATTGTGACTTTTCATTATCATTATCAGCCATATGATGCAAGGAAGCCTGAGGCTTTTGCTGCATCAGCCAAAAAAAAAAAGAAGAAAAAAAAGCAAATTTCTGAGTTGCCCTAAGAGATGGGGGGGGGGGGGGGGAAATCACCAAGAAAGAGAAAAATAACGATATCCAGCTCAGGGTCCTGGGTGTACCAAGTACATACTCACCAGAAGTAAGCCCCTGTGGACTTGTGTAAAGTTAAAACAATAAACATAACCATTATGCCACCTCACAGGTAGCACAGTGGTTATGATCAGCCCTTCCACGCTATTAAAGGCCTGACATGGCAATATGGCTGGACATGACAATATGAATGGAAATTTTTATAGGCTTCCTTTCCTACTGTGGCTAAATTAGTCTCAGATGATAGTTGCATGGCCTCCCTTTCCAATTGATTTTTTTCATCTGGCAAAACAGGCAAACTGACCATAGAATATATACAATTTACAGATATTACTCACTGGAAAAACTCATAGCTTTAGTTTCCTTGATGAAAACATGCTTATGTGCCATAAAACATCAAACCAGTGACAAGTTTGTAGTATAATGAATACTTCAAGCACATGTGTAGTTTCGTGTCATTTTTGCAAACCGCTGTCACTTGGCTAGCTAAATACTTAGTTTTGAAGACATATGATTTCAAGTTGAAGATCAGCCATCATTTTTCTTTTCTCTTTTTGGAAATGCCAAATTCTGATTGGAAAAGCAGCAATTTTGCACATTGTTCTTCCTGACCTTCAATTATCCAAAATTACCATGTGTGGAAAACAACCTTGCTATCTGACACAAACAGCTGCTAATTTAATTGTCACTCACTTCTGAGTTACCTAATAAGTTTTCTGCTGTTTTCAAATAAAATTGTAAAAATCTTTTATAAACTGTTTAAAAATTTTATCCCATATTTTGTGATTATTGCAATGATTTAATTTCAGCCAAACTGGATGATATATTTGATGAGATTATAAAAACTTATTTTTTCCACTTTTTGATGATTAGGTTGTTACTGGTGGTCATTATGATGTTGATGTTTCTCTTGAGGCTCCATATGGTGAAGTGTTATATAAGGGTGTAAAAAAACAGTTTGATAGTCACACTTGGACTGCACAGCAGACTGGAGTTTACAGAGCTTGCTTCAGCAATGAATTTTCTACTTTCAGCCACAAACTTGTTTACTTTGATTTTCAAGTGGGTGAAGAAAAGCCACTCCCTGGAGTTGGAGAACACATGACAGCAATGACTAAAGTAAGCTTTAATGTTAATAAATAAAATAAGATTTATCACTGTTTCTACAGTAATCTAAATATTTAAATAGACAATAAAAATGTAAAAAACACTTAGGGATTTTATTAAACTGAGGATCATATAAATAGTATTAGTTTTTCAGTACTTAGTTCTGACTCTGAAAGTTAGTAGACAAAAAAAAAAATTGTAATTTCAGTGAAATGTGTATAACGATATTTTATCTTCTATTTTCTTACTGAAAACAATTTTATAATGCATATCTTCCTGTATGTTTAATCATATTAAATGTTTAGAAAGTAGTTGCAGGTTATCTAAATATTGGCAATATTTAATCCTTTGGCATACTTGCTAGCATGGGAGTTATTTTGACCTTCCAACTGAAAAACTGCCTTGTTTCACCTGCTGTATCTCAATATCTTTCAAGAGGTCTTGATTTCTGTGTTAATTTGATGTGAGATTTCTTTGGTAATCTTGGCACCTTCTCACAACTGTATCAGTGGTCTTTTTGGTTTGGGAAATATACTGGCACTTTATTTGTTAGTCTGTGAGACTTAACCCAGATGGTGATGTGTAAAATTTGAAGGAGTTAATTGTTTTTAACAATTTCCATGTGTTAAATTATTACATGATGCACTTCTTTGAAGACTCTCTCCTTACCATAATGCACTTTAGCAGTAGATGTATAAAAAGATATTTATAACACACCAGAATGATTTATAGATAAAGTTGCTAATTGCAATCCTAAATAATATCAATTGAGAGAAACTTTCTTTCTTTTAAAGTACTTTGTGATTTGAGGTTACGTTTGTCAAGATTTTTTTTCATTACATTATCATGAATATTAATAATTCTTCATTTGGTATAATTTATTTAATTCCTATTGGATGTCTTTATGCATGGGTCTGACAGACCCATACAAAAAGACATCCAATAGGAATTAAATAAATTATAACAAATTTATGTTGCTGTGGCACACTTTTAAAGATGCTAAAATTTTGCAGCACACTACAATCACAACCTACACTTATACAGTTATTTTTGTTGGATATATTTAATAGTACTCTTATTATTTGTTTTAAATGCTTTTAATATCTCTCTTTTTTTAATATGCATGAATTACATGAAATTTCAAAGGAAATGTAAAAAATTACATAAATATATAAAAACAAACAAAAATACAATTAATTTTTATTATAAAATTTGGTTTTATTAATTTATTTTTTAATTTGCATTTTTCGCAGCACACGCGAAGCATACTCACAGCACACAGGTTGAGAAACACTGCTGTATAGTGAGAGGAGTTTTCCTCGTGTGATCAGTAAAAAGTTAATTACCCATTAGCAGCTCATGTTTTTTATTATGGTTATTCCAGGGTCTGTTTTGTCCTGATATTAGAAAGTTACAATACAGCTATATTTTCCATTAAATGTTAAAATAAAGGGATATATACGTATAATTAAGTTTGTAATACGTGTAAAAAAATACTATACCTTCTCTATAGCTCATTTAACTTCGAAAAAATATAAATCTAGCAAAATAGTTGTATTTCAATAATATATATGAACAGCATACCTGTAATTGTCCTTAAAAATGTTTGCTACAAAGGGATTTTCTCTTGTATTCCTGCTTACTCTCCCTCACAAGGAACTATCACTAATCCCCATCATTACAGGATTTCAGCGACCTCGGTACCACTTTTCCATCATGGAAATATCTTGATGAAACAGTTTCCCATGTGCATCACTCACATCTCCCAGATTTTCGAGGAGAAATTCGAGATAGGAATGAAGAAAATGAAATTTTGTAGCACTCGAGTAAATTAGACACCAACATTTCATAGTTTTCTTCTTTCCTATTACCCAAAAAAATCATGTACTACCGCCTTAAATGATTGCCAAGTTGCCAATTTAACCTCCTTTAACTTAGTTTCAAACACATCATCTTTCAGGAGTTTCTTAATTTGGGGTCCTACAAAAATTCGAATGTGCAAATCCATTACCTTCTTTATCTTGTCCATTTGCAAAATTTTTCATGATGTGCAGGGGTGGAAGAAGAACTTTGTTTGATTGCACTAAAGGAATATATTTTACATTACATTGTCCTGGTATGAACTCATCTCGCTTGTCCCAATGTTGCACAACATAACGTTCTTCTGTTGCATGGCTGGCCCACAAACACAAAGAACAACAATATTTTGTAAAACAACCCTGCAAACCATTAACCTTAAGATTACTGCATATGTTCCATCCATAATGTTCTAACCCCTGGGGCTCACATCTGGTGAGTATGGGCTTGGCACATCCAGATTCCTCAGCTGGATATCATCATTCTTTTCTTTCTTAGTGATTCCCTTTTCTCTCTCTCTCTCTCTCTCTCTCTCTCTCTCTCTCAGGGTAATTCAGAAATTTTTTTTTTGGCTGGTGCGGCATAAGCCTTGGGCTTCCTTGCACCATATGGCTAATGATAATAATAATCCTGGTATTTTATAGCATGTAGAACCTTAGACATGCTTTCATGACTTTAAGTCCCACTGAATGAAACTCAGGAACTGATGGAAACTCATTGCCATTATGAAGCAGATCGGTCACCTCCTTATCCCTGCTGGCAAAATTCATGTCCGTAATTTGGCAAAACCCCAAGAACCTTCCTGGCAGCCTATCTGCATTGCTTAAACAATTTCATATCTGACTGCACAATTACCTTCTTCCCCCCTCTCAAACCCCATGTCATTTTTTCATTCTCCACTACCGTGATTATGGTACTGCACAGTTGGTATGATATTCTATGATTGCTGTTCTAACCATATGTGGCACCTTGTATTTGTTGATGTTAGCATTAGTAGAAGCATATGATGCAAGAAAGTCAGCTTATATAGCATCAGCCAAAAAAAACCTTCCCTTTTCGCCCATCCATTCGCTCCAAAAGTTTGTAAAGTTCAGCCTTGAACTTACTTAAGCTGTCAACTTCCACAACAACAAATGGAAGTCTGTTCCAGCAATTAACCACCCACTGGCTAAAGGCAAATTTCCACACATCTGTTCTACAACTATCTTTCCTCAATATGAATTTATGCCCCCTCAGGTGGCACCTCCGTAGCCAGGTGGGCAGAAGCAGCAGTGCGTAGCACACGCTTCTTGATCAGACCGGGGTTCGAGACCGTGACCACCAAATACAGAGGATGCGGAAAGGTCAGGGAATGATCACCGCCTATCCCCGGAGCAATATGGCCTTAGTTGCTAATGCTCCTAAAAAACCAAATAACAAACAAACAAACAAAGCCCCGTCAGGTGCAGAATATGAGCAAGAATTCCATCAGCTTGCTCAAACCATTCAAAGCCTTCTACACCTCAATCAGATCACCTTGCAGGTGCCTAGTCTCCGGATGCTGCACTTTGCAGAACTTAAGCAAATTTTAAGAATAGCAACCCTTTGTTCCACCCACTGAACTCATTGCCCTTCTCTATACTTGTTCTAGTAGCTCAACCTCTTTTCTGCAGTGAGGTCTCAGACCTGTATGCAGTACTCAAGGTGTGGCTTGACAATTGCCTTATAGAAAGGGATAATTGCCTCCTTATTCTGCTGGAAAAATTTCTATATAACAATGACAAGACCCCATGAGCTACTCCTGCAGCCTGTCTGTACTACTCAGAAAACTTCATATCTGACTGCACAAATACCTGCATGTCTTTTTCATTCTCCACTGCCCTGAGTGTAGTACCTCACAGTTGATATGCTATCTAGGGTTACTGCTACCCACATGCAGTGCTTTGCATTTGTCAATGTTAAACTTCAGTTGCCACCTCTCAGCCCATCTGCTCAACTTTTCTAGATTCTTTTGCAGTAGCATATCATCCTTACTGTCATTAACAACTCAGCCAACCTTTGTATTGTCTTCAAACTTGGACATTAAGCCTGACATACCTTCATCAATATCATTGATAAATACAGAAAACAATGTGCCCAAAACGGACCCCTGGAGAACTCCACTAATAACATTAGTCCATGAAGAGCAGTGTCCATTGATTATCACTCTGTCTTCTCCCACTCAACCTTTCTTTTATCACCTGCCCTAAATACCACACTACTCCAACTTGTACAATAGTCTTCCATGCCACTCCAGAGGCTCACATCTTGTGAGCATGGGCTTGGCACACCGAAGGTCCCGAGCTGAATATCATCATTCTTCTCTTTCTTGGTGATTCCTTTCTACTTCTGACTCTCTCTCTCTCTCTCTCTCTCTCTCTCAGAGTAACTCAGGAATATTTTTTGGCTGGTGCAGCATAAGCCTTAGGCTTCCATGCACCATATGGCTAATAATAATGTGCAACAGTATCAAAAGCTTTCCTAAAGTCCAAGTATATAATATCAAAATCATTTTTTGCATCCAGTACCTTTGTGACGACAAAGCATCCATTCAAGTTGGTCAGACAAGACTTTCCCTTAACAAACCCATGCTGTGTTTTTGAACTATAATTGCGGTTATAGTTCAAAAATAAAGACTCCAATATTTTTCCTGGAAGAGAAGTTAAACTAACAGGTCTATATTTACTTGTGTCACCTTTCAATCCCCCCCTTTGTGAATTGGGAATATGTTTGCACATCACCAGTCCGTGGAGACTCTCCTGAGTCCACGGACACCCTAATAATCATGGCTAAGGGCCTGCTTACTTCCTTTGCTGCCTCCTTTAACACGTTCCCACTGGGGCATTTATTTAACACGAAGCCTAAGAGACAGATAGACTCACCACTTTTATTTCCCAAATGACGGCTGTTTTTTTCATAATTCGGTTCTCATTTAAGTGACAAATAACACAGTATGTGCAAGAAAAATGAGTTGTTATTTGTTTTTTGTGAAAATTTGATAGCGACCCACCGGTGGGTCGCTATCATTCCTGTGGCGCTAATTATTGTCAACGAACGGGGTTAAGTGCCAGTGAGTCACCAATGCGCACACTCAAATTACTTCCTGCTACTGCATGAGCATTGTTTCCAATTTGTTCATACTTTGTGAGATTGACAATAGTTATTGCCTCCATATTGACTTCATTTCAAATACGTGCACATGTGGAGAACATTTCGTTTATCACTATAATCTAGAGATTGAGGTAAACTCTTTAGATATTTCGAATTTTCATTTATTGTATTTATAGATACCTATTTCTAAAATGTTTTGAAATAAGCCCCTCCTCTTTTTACGAAAATCGAGCTAAAGACAAAGAATGTTCAATGAATATAAGTGATAGTGATGATTCAGATGTACCTCTTTTGAAAGAAAAAAGTGCCCAAAAACATGATGAAAATCATCCAGGGGTATAGAGAACAGAGTTGGACTTGCGGACAGAAGAGAAGCCACAATATTTCTTTAGTGATGAATCCAACGACGGGTCAGAATTAGATGATTTAGACATACATTCCAATTACAGTAATGGTTCTCTGATGATAAGATCCAAACCTCAGAAGAATCTGATGAAAGTGATGAATATCATGAAATTAGTGATGAAAATAATGACCCAAATTCTCAAGTAATCGCCAGTGCATATAAGTCTGAAAATGTTATTTGGCAAGAGGTAGGAAAACTAAAATTTAAATTAATGAATATAATAAAAGATGCTGAAATCCTTGTTGATTTGAACCAACCTTACCACATATACAAACTGTTTCTAACTGATGATATTCTTCAGATGATGGTGACTGAAACCAACAGATATGCACAGTACTGTTTATCATCAGTAGCTGATTGAAGACCAACCACTGAACCAGAAATGGAAAATTTTCTTGGAATATTATTTGTAATGGGAATTGTTCATGTCCCAGATATAAGATTATACTGGTCAAATAAAAAAGATTTATACTTGAATAATCTCATTAGGAAATCTATGAGTTGAGATTGTTTCCTAGATCTGCTGAAATATTGGCATTTCTCTGACAACGAAACTGCTAATGGACAAGACCATCTCAACAAAATCAGAATTTTATTAGATAAAGCCAATAGGAATTTTCAAAGTGTGTTGAAGACAGGAAAAAACTTGGTAATTGATGAAAGTTTGATCCCTTGGCGTGGAAGGCTACTCTTTCACCAGTATATCCCTAACTAATCTCATAAATATGGGATCAGATTTTATAAATTATGTTTGCTCGAGGTATATATTGATGAAATCTCTATTTATACTGGAAAGGTTGATTCAGTGGAAGGTAAAGGACATTCCCATGCTGTCTCAATGAAACTGATGGCTAATCTGTTCAATGAAGGACGTGTCCTTTATTCGGATATTTTGTACACCAGTTTCCCTCTAGCACAAGAGTTATTAGAAAAGAAAACCTTTCTCTGTGGGACTCTAAGAAGCAATCAAAAAGGAATACCAAAGAATATTACAGGAGAAAAAATGAAACAAGGAGACATAATCGCTCTTGAGAATAACAAAGGAGTGAAAATCATGGAATGAATTGATAAAAGACCAGTAATGATGCTAACAACATACAAAACTCATCAGTGTAAAATTATTGAGATGGGAAAGAACAATAGAAAGGGAGAAAAAAATCAAGAAACCCGATGTTATCAGCTACAATCAAGCAAAGAAGGGAGTGAATATATCTGACCAAATGGCGTCATATTATAGTAGCCTGTGTAAAACTGTAAAATGGTATAAAAAAGCTGCAATGGAGTTCATCTTTGGTACCATGCTAGTCAATGCATGGGTGGTACAGAGTAAATTTGGGACTAATAATCGTCTGTCCATCCTTCAATTCCAAGAAAATATAATATACAGTTTATTGAATAGCAAGACTACTACAAAAGTAACAAAGGTACCTGACAGAATTCATACATTTTTGTAAAATGGAAGGTCAAGCAAGGAAAGTTAGGAAACGTTGCAGGGAGTGTTACAAGAAAATTTCTGAAAAGGAAGGAAAGAAAGAAGCAGACCGGAAGGCAAAAAAAGTGAAAACATTTTGTCAAGATTGTGAAAATCAACCCGCTTTGTGTCTAGAATTCTTCAACATAATTCACTGTAAACAAAAATAATTATATTTGAAATAAAAACTGTCACCTGTTGGTTCCTTTTTCTATTCCAGCTACTATGATTTTATATACCCCACATAAACCTCCTCAATAAATAAAAAAATAGTGATCCTGGGCTGACACTTGGTAGATAAATATATATGGAGGACAAGTGAATCCAATAAAATGCTTAAACACTGGCCGCTTAATGCCAAAACTGAATACAAGGCTCGTATCACAATGAGACACCAGTGGGTTGCCCCAGCATTAACATGTTAATATAACTGGATAGATCCCATCCACTCCAGGTGCCTTTCTTATGTTTAACTTCAGAAATTTCTCCTCTACTTTGCTCCCAGTTATTACAAAATATTTTACTCCATGTTAGATTTTGATAAGCTTCTGGCCTCCACTTCCTACAGAATTCCTCATGTGCGAATGTAGATGCAAAATACTCATTCAGCTTGTCAGCTACCTGAGCAGATCATCAACAATTAAACCATTGATATCAAGTGGACCAATCTGGTTCATCCCCTTCCTTCTAGAGTTTGTGTAAGTAAAGAAGTCTTTACTGTTTTTCTTTGCATCCTTTGCCAAAGTTTTCTCGTAATCTGACTTTGCTTGCTTAACCTCCTTTGTGAATTGATTACAGACTGTCTTCTATCTACCATAGGCATCTGTGTCTCCTGATAATTTATATGCATCCAATGCATTTTTTTTCTCTGCCATGAGACTCATTAGTTAATCTGACATCCATTTAGGCCTAAACCTTGAACAGTATTTCTTATTTGGTATGAAAAACCTAGTAGCTTCCAAGATAATTCCTTGAATGCTTCCCATTTAGAATTTGCTGTTGGTAACATCATCAGTTAGTCCCACTGTAGTCACCTTTACAAAAGCAAAAATCCTTCCCTAACCCCTAATTGTAGTTACATCTTTAAGTAAATCCCACATCAGTACACTGTGATCACTGCCACTTAGTGGTTCCTTTATCTGCAGATTATTGATGCATGAATAATCACTGCTGATAATCAGATGAAGAGTATGACTACCTCTGGTTGCCTCTCGAATATTATCTTGAATCTATAGAAAACAATCATCCAAGCAATCGACAAAAGTCTTGCTAGTGTATGAGTGGCCAACTCACAAGTTTCAATCTATATCTGGGAAGTTAAAATCCCCATTATAAGAAAATCTGATTTACTTGGGCACTATTTTTCTGTCCAGTTGTTGTAATCATCAGTCATTAGGCCAACACTCCAACTCATTTTTTCTTTCCTAGTGCTTATGTCACACTAAACTGACTCAACATTGCACTGTCCACCAATATCGACTGGATGCACTCCCTTAGATTTTGTTTCTTAACTAACAGTATGACCCCTCTTCCTTTCTATTGTCTATTCTTTCTGTACACGTTGTACTCTCCAAATTTCAATTCTGCATTCCTTATATCTGTGTGACAGCACGTCTCTGATATCCCAACAGTATCTGCCTTTGATGTCTTCATCAGCACCTCAAATTCATCAAATTTATTTATTATACTCCTAGCATTGGTGTACATGCAAGTATACATGCACATATTCTTACTCTTAGTTTCCCTAATGCAACCAATATATTTACTTGTTCCATGATGACTCCCAGCAGTCCTTGAAATCCCCCAGCACCTCACTTTCAAGGCTGCTGCTCATTCCAATAGAAGCAGTGCAAGAATCACTTTCACTTCTGACTGCTGCTACTATTGATGTTCTATTAGTCTGTGTATCCCCCCACAAGCTAGCAGTTTTCCAGCCCACCTAATACTGCCTCAATAGCATTAGCTAATATTCTTGCATGTTAAAATTTAATTGCCACTTCTCAGTCCATCTACATAACTTTCCAAATCCTTTTACAGTAGCATACCCTGATTACTGTTATTAACCACCCCCACCAACTTTAGTATCATCTGCACACTTAGACATTAAGCATGATATACCTTCATCATTATTATTAATAAATATAGAAAATAATAATGGGCTGAGCACAGAAACTCCTCTAATAGTAGAAGACCAAAGAGAGCAGTGTCCAATGATAATCACTCATTTTCTTCTGCTATTCAACTATTCCTTAATCCATAGCAGTAACTTGCCATATTGCCATACTGCTCCAATTTTTATAGTAGTGTTTTATGTGGAACAGTGTCAAAAGCTTTTCTGAAGTCTAAGTATGTGGTGTCAGAATTTTTTTTCCCCCTTTCCTTTGTTACTGCACCATAGTATCCAGTTAGATTAGTCAAGCAAGATTGCCCCTTAACAAATCCATGCTGTGACTGCTTTCCTGTCTAGATGATCCTCATTACTTTCTTAATCAGTGATTGTATATTTTCCCTGTAACAGAAGCCAAACCAACAGGTCCCTAATTACTACTTGCCCTTTGATCCCCCTTTATGAATTGGGGATTCATTTGCCCATTTCCAGTCCATAGGGACCTCCCCTGAATCCAAGGATGCTCTCAAAATTATTGTTAAAGTTTGCTTACCTCTTTTGCTGCTTCGCTTAATATAATTGGATAGATCCCATCTACCCTGGGTGCCTTTTCTATATTTAGCTTCAACAGTTTTCTTCACCTTCATTGCAGTTATCTCAAAATCATTTAGCTCCCATTTGGACTTGATATGTTCTGGCATGCTCATCCCTAAAAAATGCCTCTGAATGTAGATGCAAAATACCTATTCATTGTGTCAGCAACCTGCAAAGGATCATCAACAGTTAAACCATTCATAACTAGTGGACTAATGTGTCTCAACCCATTCCTTCTAGTGTTTACATATAAGTAAATAAGTTTTTGCTGTTTATCTTTGCTTGAGACTTCTTGTAATCTGCCTTAGCTTGCCTAATCTCCTTTGTGACTTTTTTATAGACTGATTTATATCTACTGTAGGCCTCTATATCACCAACACTTTATGATTTCACATGACATCCATCACTACTATGTGAGCGTGTAGAGTGTTTAGTGTCAAATGGTACCAATGTTTCCCCCATCTGAGCATATTGTACATTGTGGGTGTGAAACAGAACACTGTCAATGCCAGAGGTTTAAAAATGTATGGATTTTGTACATGTGTAATGTCATGTACCATTGTTCCTGTGATCACTTAGCCGCTGTGCCCCTAATGGTACCCAACATTGTCCACAGTCTGCCCTGTGGAGGCAGATCAGGTACACCAGCATTATAGTTATTTACTCTAGCAGGGCTTGCCACCCACAGTCATGTAAGAACTGATATACTGTGCCCTGTTTAGGTGATGTTTCAAAAATTCCTAACAATGAGGCAGTGAATTATATAGCTTTAAGCATTTTTGGTACCAATATTTAAAAATAAAGAAATAAAATATTGAAAAGAGATTTATTTTCGTTATTTCATTTTCTTTTTCAAAAAAATTTAAATATAATAGCAAATTATCTCAACTGTTTATAATATGATCAGAAAATACTATATTTTGATAGCTGAGAGTAGCAGTATGGAAGTAGTAAAGTTTTAATCCAGGATAATAATTATTATCTATATCTCAATAATGTAAGCTTGGAATTTTTTTTTTTTTTTTTTTTTAAACCAAGATTTGAATTTTTTCTGTCATTTTATATTTAGATGGAATCTTCATCTACGAAAATTCATGAAAATCTGAATACAATAATTGATTACCAAACTCATCACCGATTAAGGGAAGCTCAAGGACGCAAACGTGCAGAGGATCTGAATTCCAGAGTTATGTACTGGTCAATTGGTGAAGCATGCGTCATACTAGTTATTGGTGCAGGACAAGTAATGATTTTGAAAAACTTTTTTACTGAAAAGAAGCCTTCTGGATCAACATGAGATAATTATATAGGAAATGTTCTGTTTTTTTCAAGTACAGGTTTAGGTTTTAGTTGTATTAACTGATAATGTTTGCTGAAAAGAGTAAAATACAGCATGTTAATGTTGACAGTACAACATAAAAAAAAAAAATTGCTGTTTTAATTTAACTAGTGGTAATACAGTGAAGTTTTTGTTTATAAATTCATGCACCATAACAATAATTTTGGCTGTTAATTGCACTTTTTTTTTTTTTTTTTTTTTTGCAGAGAAAATTGTATCTAGTTTGTGATTGTTGGTTTCAAAACTAGAAAGAAAAAAGAAATTGGCACTATAGAACTTATGTCAATAATAAAAAAAAAAAAGCTTACTTGCACACAAAATATTTAAAAGATTGAACATAGCATTACCTTGGAACACAGGAATAACCTACTTTTGTCAGATGTTCATTTATGCATGTGTTCATCATATGTAAGATAAATACTTTTATAAAGCAGTCAGCATTTGGGAAAGATTTGGCATTTTTAAGTATACTTGTAAACAAGGATAGTCCACTTTGTGCTATTTGCTTCCAGGGAGATGAGATGTTTTTCTGCTTCTGTTGTATCAGACATCAGCAGAGAATTCTGTTATATGTTGTTTCTAAATGTATGAAATAAGCAGAATATTCCATATTCTTTAATGTCTTAATTTCTTCCCTGCTGAATGTAATTAACATTCATTTCTTATCAAAATTATATTGATACTTTTAATCTGAGATAGACGTTTGTACAATATTCTAGGTGCATACACATGTGTGTTCCCACACATACAGTTAAGATTTAAGGATTGGAGATATATATATATATATATATATATATCATATAAGAGTAGTAAAAATAAAATGTGTTAACTGTTAAAATAATACATAGGAAACTAAATCTGTAAGCCACCATGTTTTTTTTATCTGCACATTTTTGAATATTTCACTACCTTTTTATAAATGGATTTTAATGATTCACAGGAACCATTGAAAAGTATTTAGACTTATGGCTCAATTTAATATATTAAAGCATGTTTCAGATTACAAAGCATTTTAGGGCTAAAAGCCTCAGGTTGCAAACAAGTTAACTGATGCTTGTTAGTAAATACATCATTTCTATATGCAGCCAGCTGCAAAATATTAAAGTATTGGTATCATTTTAGTATATCTCATATTGTAAATGCCTTCACAACGAGTTACCATCATATTTTGCTACCTTGAATAAGTAACTTTTAGTTACTTATTCGAGGTAGCGCAGTATTGTGGTAACTCATCAGGGTATTCGGAATATGAGATATGCTAAAATGGTGCCAATTCTTAACTACTCAGTAGTTGGCTGCATACAGAAATTATGTATTTACACTAACTTGTGCATCAGCATGTTTCAGAATAATGTTTTATGTATATTTGTGCAGATATATATGTGCCTAATGTCATTTCGTTATAAATTATTTTATATTATAACATAGTATCATGTTTGTTTGTGTTCATAATATTATATCAGATATTAGAACAAAGAACAAAACTGTATTTAATTTTTCCCCCCTTTGTTAAATTGTATGTAAAGTTTAGTTTAAGCATCTAATAACAAATTGCAGTATTGTTTAAGTGATATCCTATTCAATTGGATTCCTTTATATTTTGTGGTTTGAATCCCAAAAGCCTTTCTCACCAATAAGTTTCAATCAAATATAGTAATGTGTTTTTGGACAATTTTTACATGTAAATTTTATTTATTTATTCTTTTTTTTTTTTTTTTTTCAAAATTTCATAAAGGTGATTATCTTTGCAAAAATTGAAAAAATAAAATGCTAAATAAAAACAAAAAGGAACATGTGGATATATTTCATGATTAAATATTGTAATCCTCAGAAATTTTAAAGAATTGGGGTAAAGTTAGATTTTGGGCATGGTTTGATGTATGGTTTAAAATAACCTGTGAGATTTTTGAATTTGGATATTTATACAATTTTTCGTTCCAGTTCAGCATTACCACCCTTTGAGCCCTTTGAAATGGTAAAAAAGTGAAAACAAGAATGTTGCATTATGCCTATTTTATTCTGTAAATAATTATATATTTATTTACAGTTTTGCTTCTATTTTGAGTGCAAGGTACCATTTAATATGTAGATGATAAGTATACATCACGGAAGAGCATTCTTGTCAGTGAACAGTGTTCCGGTGCTTTTTCACAAAATTATCGATCATAGTCATAAAGGTGGTTCATAACAGACTACTTTACAAGGAGCCGAACTGTGAAATATCAACCATCAGCAAGCTAAAGTAGTGCACAGTGAAACTTCCTTATAATTTTTTACTTCCTTAAAAGTATTTTGAGCATTCAGCTTTATAATATATATGATAGTAGAGAAGAAAAAATTGGTGTGGTGAAGTCAGATTTTAATAAATATAAATCTTACAAGTCAAGTTACCACTATACTCTTGTTATATATTATACACCTGCAAGTGGAGTTACAAAATCATGTATAAAAACAGAAGCCAACAATTAATTTAACAGTTAAGTCTGTCTACTGTCTGTTTTCTCTTAGATGCTGTGAGATGTGACAGTCATTGTCTGTGTTCAAACAGTTGAAGCCAACAGCTTGGAGAAATTGAAAGGTCTGCTCAATAGGTACCTATGCACCAAGTGCATAAACATTTTGGTAAATAAATCAATTAGGCTTTATGCAAGTAATAATGCCAGCAGTTAAAAATAGAAATGATCCTGTAATATGTAAGCTGTGAAGAATATCAAACTTATTATTATTAGCCATATGGCGCAAGGAAGCCTGAGGCTTATGCTGCACCAGCCAAAAAAAATTTTCTGAACCACCCAGAGAGAGAGAGAAGTAGAAGGGAATCACCAAGAAAGAGAAGAATGATGATATCCAGCTCAGGACCCTGGGTGTGCCAAGCCCATACTCACCAGATGTGAGCCCCTGGGGTTAATCACATGAGTATTTAGAATTTAATGGGTAGCTTTAATATGACGGCTAGTCGTGGAAGATACAGTAGGAACGAAGGAAAAAAAAGAAAATAGCTATACATTTTATTTTTACTTTCATTGAAATTGGCAGTTTTTGAGATGATTAAAAATAGTTTTCTTTTTATCTTTTTTTACTATATCCCAGGGCTTGATGTTTATTGTGATTACTTATAGTTTAGTAGACTATGTATTTTATAAAAAATAAGGATATACAATACTTCTTTTAGTGATACTTATAAATTTATGAAGAAATTATGGATATTTGTAGCATTGTTTTTTAGTCCAAAACAAACACAAAAAATCATTAGTTTCTGATATACAGCTCTTTTCCCCTACATGCTACAAAAATCCATATCTAGAAAGATTTTCCATGATACTGTTCATCATGACTATAAAAGAATAGGTAGATAGGCAATATTCATCAATTACTTGGAATGCATTATATAACAGAGCACGTTGTGTATAATTTCTGAACATATTTCATCAGAAGATGAAAATGGCTTGTAAATTTCAATCTGAAAAAAATTAATATAAATAAAATTTCGTGAAATCTAAATTTGGAAGTTTTGGAGAATTTTTCATATTGAACTTAATATGAAACCATTTTTATTATAAAGTGTGGGGGGGAGAGGTAGAATGAATGATTGTTAAATATTTCTTCTAAATAAGAATACATTGGACAAAGAAAGCTTGCTACCTTTGCTTGAAATAGGATTTTGGTCAAAGAATGCATGTATGACTTACCATTCCAGAAGCAGTGAGAAAGAAATTTGTTTTTTCAGAATCCAGTATACATAAAAATAGACTGAGCTCAGGAAATCTACTAAATAAATAAAAAAGATAGTTGTTACATTTATCCAACTTTCAAACAGTAATGTCTCCAACTAAGAATTCTTGGTATTCTAGTTGGATTAGGCATTCCAAAATTTTTTTGGGTTTAGGTAAATTGTAATTGATACTGTACTCTTCACATTGAGTAATACAACTCTCTGAAGTGTAAAAATTTTTGCATTTCAACAAATAAATCAAATTTAAAATAGTCTATTTTTCCAAAATAATTTCATATTCTCTTTTAGACTCACTACTTTAATCTCTGCTTGCCTCTTTAAAAATTAAGTAATCCAAAATAAATCTTTATATCATACTTATAGTGAAAATACCAAGGGAAAACAATATACAATTCAGTGACTAACCATCTACTGGTGCTTATATTTATATCACAAACTACTTGAGTTCTACATTTTGTAAGTGTTTGAAATTCAGAACTTGTATGTGTGTGACTAATTTAAAATTAGCAGCATAGTAAAAATATCACGATGAAAGGGAAAAACAATCAGTTTAAATCAGTGGTTAAAGGATGCATGACAGGTGTGGTTATTTTTTTTAACTCTAAATATGAAAAATTAAAACCTATAGTACTTAGGAAGCATGTATGGACTGGAAGATACTTGTTCACATTAGACTTCAGTTTCTGTACATTATAATTTTCAGGAAATACACGCGAAGGAAGGTTGTTCATTTGGAAAAAAGTGGTGGAATTGTAGATGCTGACTCAAAAGAATAGTGCCTGTGAAAATATGTGCAGAAAAGGCATGCAGCAGAAACTGAATGTTTGTGTAACAGAGTAAAGGGAGGTTGTAAGAGATGGGTCATCAACTATCCTGCCTGCTCTCTTTAGGATAGCATCCAGGAACTTCAGAGAGGTTTTGGGAATATATATATATGGGAACAATATTCCATTGTATGGCAGATTAGAGATTTGCACAAAATAGCTGTTTAGAAGTAATGTGCAGCTGAGAATGAAAAATAAAATGCAGTCTCTTTGATGCATAGGCAGGGGATTATCCTCCAATAAAGTTGTGTGATTTGATCTAGTTTGGAGTTTCCTTGCTCCATGGAAGAATTACCTAGAGATCAGCATTTCAGGTGCTGGTGGATATTTGACAGGTTGAAGCCCTGTGCAGGATAGTTTCTCAGACTAGGAGTATCAAGTTTCTCAATTATCGCAAAATTCTTTAACACCTATTAGATTTTAATGAAATTCTAGCATTTCTCTCCTGAAAGAACTAGTGTATAAATATAGATGCAAAATATCTATTCAGTTTGTCAGTAACCTGAGCAGGATCATCAGCAGTTAAACCAACAATATCAAGTGGACTAATGCAATTGAATCCCTTCCACTGTTAATATAAGTAAAGAAGTGTTTTCCCCTGCATTCTTTAGTAGCAGATTTTGCATAATCTGCTTTCTTTCCTAACTTTCTTTGTGACAAATGCAGTCTAGTTTATATCTACCATAGGCTTCTGTATCACCTGATAATTTATATGCACCCCTGCATTTTTCTTCTCTGCCACAAATCTCATCAGTTCATCTGACCATCCATTTTAGTCTAAGCTTGAAACGGTATTATGAAATGTCATTCTATTATTATTCCCCTGAATGGTTCCCATTTAAAATTTGCTGTTGCTAACATCATCAGATGGTCCCACTGTATAGAATTTAAAAACTCCGAGACCACCCTTGACTGTAGCAATATCTAACTAAATCTCTCACCAGCACACTGTGATCATTGCCAACCAGGTCTTTCACCTGATGGTGTTCTTAATGCATGAAGAAGTGATACTGAAAATGAGATTAACAGTATTGCTTCCTCTTGTTGTCTGAGATGCTGTTCTATAAAATAGTCATCCAATAAATCCATTCAAGTCTTGATATTATGAGAGTGACCAATCAAGGAGTTCCAGTCAATATATGGAAAATTAAAATTCTGCATAATAAAACATTCTGACTGAACATTGCACTGACTACCCATATTGACTTGATGCACTGCTTTAACCCCTTATATTTAATGTACTTCTTAACTAAGTGCATAGTTCTCCTCTCTTGTCATTTCTGATGCACTGCTTTAACCCCTTATATTTAATGTACTTCTTAACTAAGTGCATAGTTCTCCTCTCTTGTCATTTCTGTTCACATGTTACTCCTCATATTCAAATTCTGCATCCCTTATGTCTCAGGAACAGCCTATCACTAATAACCCCAACAATATTTGAATTTGATGACTAAATCTGTACTTCAAATTTATTTGCTTATCTCCTAACCTTATTGTAAGTGTACATGCACCTGTTCTTACTCTTGGTTACTGTAACATGGGCAATCCATTCAGTTGTTCCATGTGAATGTACAGGGCTTGTAATCGCCAATACTTTGCTTGTCAGGCCCTTACATGTTCCAATCAATGCAGTGCAAATATCACTTTCACCTCTGCCTTTATTTCTATTTAGACTATCAGTCTATCTGTGAAGTTATTGGTTTTCCAACTTAACACATCCTTGATAGCATCGGTGCATATTCTTTTACCCCTTATATTTAAATGTATCCCATCTCTGTAGAAAGTCTCCTGTTAACAAGTACAGACCAGGGTGAAAAAAAATTCTATCCCATGAGCTTTGCGCAATCTCTCCAGTGCCAAATTGATTGACAAGGCTCTCATCACATACCCCCTCCTATCGTGTCTGGGCAGATTTGCAGACATTTTCAAATTTAACCATAACCCGCAACTTTTTTTTTTTTAACACTGACCAGTTCTTGTTAAGTACGTCTACAGATCTACTCCTATGTCATTAGTGCCAATGTGTACGACAATATCACCTTTTGTGCCCTTAAAATATATCTGCTCTACGTCATCTACTTTTGCCCCTGGCAGACATACTCCGGTCCCATTCTACCTATCTTTTTTTTTAATATATATATATATATTTTTTATTTATTTATTTTTTTTCTTGTTTCCCTGACAGTAGTCACCAACAATATCTCCTGTGGAACCATTGCATTTTGCTTGGTAATTGTATTTCCTGTTGAACAAGTGAGATCTGGCATTGAGTTTGGCAGCTGACATCTTGATGCGCCTCCATTTTAATTCATTCGAGGGCATCTGCCCTACTCTTCAAGCTCCTAAAACACTTCAGAACACAGTTCATGCCTAATTTCTTCATACTCCTTGCACCGAACTTGCATCAATAATTCTCATTTGTCTTTATTATGTCCGTTTTCATACACTGCAGACATTGTGCAACAAACAGCACATTTCGTGTGGCCGTGATTTGTAGCAGAACTGTGTTCACTTCTTTCTCCAGCCCGTTGCTTTGCTGCTCTATTCTGACGTATCATTTCCGTTTAAATTCAACTTGAGAATACTACACTAAAGTGATACGTACGTAAATGTTATAATACCAATTTACTTTGTGTGTGTTGCGCTCTTAGGAGCCATTGTATAGTGATTTTATCTAGAGTGCAAATTTATAAATATGCTATCATTATGTGTGGTTGATGGAAAAACTGTTTATTAAAAAATGACAAAAGCCAAATAAGCAAATACAGGAAGAAGTTTATTAGAGACATATCAATCTTTAGTTACTGATTTAATTGTACAAATCAAATATATCACCAGCCAGTGTAGAAATTTGTCATATCAGTCCTGTGATGTTTTTTTCCAGCCAGATCACCAAAATTGCGGAAATAATAGAAAAGTTCATAGTTTTCTCTGAAATTAAAATAAAAATAATACATTTAGCTAGTGAACAGTGTCTCTTTGACTTAATATTGTTTCTAAGGAAAGGAGAAAGGAGCTAAGATAATTAAATCAATCTTAATAAAACATTAACACTGTAAACTTATGATTGCTTGATGTCTTGGAACCACACAAACATCTAATTTACCTCTTGCAGTAACCAGGAGGCCAGTGCTGAGCTATTGGGGATTTGGCAAAAAACAGGGGTTCAATGAACTCCGTTGATCCAGATATCAGGCATCTTGTTTGGTCTGGTGAAAAATGTTTAAAAATATGAATGAAATCGTTTATGTATCTGGCATTTTTTTTTTTTTTTTTCCAAAAATCAATTGATCAAAACTGCAGAAGCTCTCATTGAGTGATAGCTCATGATTATTAAAATTAACCATAGCTTCAAAAATTGTAGTTCAAGTTCACATCAGGGGTAAAATAATCGGTTTCCAATCCTATCAATAACTAGAAATTTTCATGTTTTTTTAACATGGCTCAGTCACTCAAGGGTAGCATGGTTTTTTCTCTTCCAGCAAACCACTTCACACACAAGCTTTAAGAAAGGAAGACTGGAGTAAATATGGTAAATATGGATTTAGTATTAACTTACAGTGTTTAATTTAGTATTAGCAGCAAATGATGCAAGAAAATAAACTTGTACTGCATCAACCAAAATGGGGGGGGGGGGAATATCCATGTCATTTGTCCATCTGTTCTAATAATTTTGTCTAATTCCTTAAATTCAAACTACTAACTTCCATAATGCTAGATGGAACTTTGTTCCACCAATCATTTCCTGGGCAATGCAATTCTGTCATCCCTCCCGCTAGTGGGTGAACCCACCGCTTGGCTGGTGTATAGATACATTGCATTCACGTAGATGATATTCAATGCCAGTAGGGATAAACGTGAGTTAACCGGCTGAAAAAGGGATAATTGTGCATGGGGTCACTATCCTGGAGTTGGTACAGAAATTGCACTATCCCCATGCGACAGTATAAAGAGTCAGGAATACGTCATTTCTGGAATAGCATATCATTGTGGTGGGATGAACTTGGCCTTCAGTGTTTGTCTCTCATTGTTTCAGCCATCGGGAGAGCACAAATCACTACTGATTTCAATGAGGAAGTTGCCAGAAACACATCCAGACACATGAGCCACTGACCCACCAGAGTCCCATTGCTAACACCATGACAGTACTTGCCTCAACTGGGCGGAAGAACATCGACACTGGACTTTGGATGATTGGAGACAGGTATCCTGGCCCAATGAGTCACATTTCCAGTTATTTTCAGTGGATGGGAGGGTGCAAAGCTGGCAGAAACCCCAAGAAGCTATGCACCTGCCATGTCAAGGAACTAATGTGCCATAAAACTAAAATAAAGTGTCAAGGAACTACATGCAGACAGACGGTTGGTCGGTAATGGTCTGGTCTGGGGAGCGTTCAACTGGCACACGGGACCTGATATGTCGATGCATCTCTTAACGGTCCAGGTACATGTCCATCCTTGCAGACAATCTGTATCCATTCATGGTTGTGCACCTACAGGGCAATGGCCTCTTCCAGCAGGACAATGTGCCTCACAGCCATGGTGACTAGAACATGGTTCGAAGAGCATTCCTCCAATTTTACCACCATGTAACAGCTTCCCTATTCACCAGATATAAACCCTGTGGGGCATCTTTCGGATGCTGTGGAAAGGTATGTTCGAACTTTGGATCCTCCACCAAGGAATACTACAGAATTATGGACAGTGGTGCAGCAAACATGAATGGAATACCTGGTTAATGGTTTTGTTGACTCAATGCTGTGCCATGTGACTGCCCTTATCCAGTGACAAAGGTGGGCCTACCCGATACTAGGTAAGTATCTCATGATTTATGTCCACTCTGTTGACATAAATTACTATACACCAATGATCCGAAACATGACCACTTACCTAATATGCCGTTGGTCCTCTACATGCAGCCAAAATAGTTTGTACCCAACAATGCATGGACGCTACAAGATTTCTAAGTATGTCTTGTAGTATCTGGTACCAACACGTAACCGGCAGATTCTTTAACTCCTGTAAGGTCCGTGGTTGAGATGTTACAGATCAGAGTTGCTGTTCCAACACAAACCTATACTTGATGGGATTGATGTTGGAGAAGTTGGAGGCCAGGGCAATACCTGGAAGTCTTCCTCGTGTTTTGCAAACAATCAGGACGGTGTGGCATGGCACATTATCCTGCTGAAAGATGGTACTGCCAGAGGGGAAGACGTTGCCATGAGAGGGTGTACCTGGTTAGTAATGATGTTTAGGTAGTAGAGTCAAACGGCACCAAGGGTTCCCCCCCCCCTCCGCATTGTATACTTTGTGGGTGTGAAACAGAACTGTCAATGCCAGAGGTTTAAAGGTGTGTGGATATTGTGTAGTGTTGTACCGTTGTTCCTCTGGTCATTTAGTGCTGTGACCCAACGTTGCCCCGTGGAGGCAGACCAGGTACACCATTATTATAGTTATTTACTCTGGCAGGTCCTGCCACCTAATTTCCTGAAATTTCAGTGGCAAGGACCTAAAAAAAAACACTTAGAGGAATGCTGAAGTTGGAAAAGCCAAAAACGAGTTCATGGTTAATTTGACATGTTTAAATTTGGAATTGTGTGGGCTTTCGCTTGCATATAGATAGAGTGGGGAGGTAGACGGAAGATGGGAGAAAACACAGAAGTAGGTTGTAGACATTACAGTGCCAGGCACATGGATGACCCATGGTATCCCAACAACATTACCCAAAGCATGACACCAGCTTGTTTTCATCCCACATTGCATCCACGCACCATGTTCCCTGGTAAATGATGTACACGTACCCGGCTGTCCACATTGTGCAACAAGAAACGTGATTCATCATAGCAGATGATCTACCAATTACCCAAGGTCCAGTTTCGATGCTGGCGTGTCCACTGTAAGCACTGTCGCTGGTGAACCATGGGCACTCGGAGTGTCTGCAGCTCCGCAGCCCCATTTTCAGCAGGGTTCAATGTACTGTGTGTTGTGACACATTACTCCAGTCACCAGCATTCCAATTATGGACGAGTTGCATCGCAGTTGCCCTTCTCTTGCTACATATCATCCGGGAGAGTCTTTGTCCACCTCGAGCATTGATCAGCCATGGTTGTCCAACACATCGCCTGCAGTTCTTGGGTTTTCCCTCCTTGCACCACTTTTGGTAGGTACTAACCATGAGCACCACACCATCTGTATCGTTTCGGATATGCTCTTACCAGTCATCTAGCCATTACAGTTTGGCATTTGTTAAACTCGCTTAAGTCCGCTATTTTTCCCATCGGAAGAACAAGAGTGACACTGATTAACAGAGCTTAGTATCAGTTGTTTTTTATACCCTGTCCCGATCTGCGCATGTGCCATAGTTCACTTGCAGTTGCTTCGATTTGCATAACGACAACTGGTAATAATGTTTTGGCTCATCTCTGTATAAGTATTAAATTATACTATTTCCTTGGAGTATTTTGGAGGATACAAGGACTAATAGGTTAACAGTAGCCACTGGCAAAGGTGAAAGTGATTCTTGCAATGCTTTTATAGCAATGAGCAGCAGCCTGGAAAACAATGCAGGGTATTTCGGAGACTGCTGGAACATTGCAGTACAAGTAAACACATAAGTTGTGTTAGAGTAGGTAAGAATAGGAATAGGTGCATGTATACTTGTGTATACACCAATGCTTGGAGTTTGGTAAATAAATTTTATGAATTTGAGGTGTTGCTCAAAACATCAAAGGCATATATTGTTGGGATATCAGAGACGTGGTGTCACACATAAGCAATGTAGAACTGGAATTTGGGTAGTACAATGTGTACAAGAAGGATAGACAGGATAGGAAGGGTTATCCTATTAGTTAAGAAACACAAAATCCAAGGAAGTGCAGCCAGTCAACATCGCTGGACAGTGCAGTGTCGAGTCAGTTTGGTGTGACAAGCATTGGGAGATCAAAATTGAGAGTAGGAGTGTGTTATAGGCTTAATGACTCTGATGAGTAGAATAAAAAACCTGTACAGGGAAATAGAGTGGGCCAGTAAATCAGAGAGTCTTGTAATAGGAGATTTTAATTTTCCGGATATTGACTGGAATTTGTGTTCGTCACTCACACACTAGCAAGGCTTTTGTGGATTTATTGGACGATTGTTTTCTACATCAGCAAGTTCGGGAGGCAACTAGAGAGTAATACTCTTGATTTGATTATCAGTAGTGATTCTTCCTGCATTAAGAATCTGTAGATAAAGGAACCACTAGGTGGCAGTGATCACAGTGTGCTGAAGTGGGATTTACTCAGAGGTACTACAATCAGGGGTAAAGGTAAGGGTTTTTGCTTTCGTAAATGCGACTACGGTTGTTTAAGACAGTATTTAAATTCTATACAGTGGGACCAACTGATGATGTTACCAACAGCAAATTCAAAATGGGAGGAATTCAAATAATTTATCTTGGAAGCTACTAGGCTTTACATACAAAACTAAAATATTGTTCAAGGTTTAGGCCTCAATGGATGTCAGATGAACTAATGCCACATATGGCAGAGAAGAATGCATGAGATACACGTAAATTAATGGGTGACATGGAAGCCTATGATAGATATAAGCTGGTCTGTAACAAATTCGCAAAAGAGATTAGGAAGGCAAAGGCAGATTACGAGAAATCTTTGGCAAGGGATGCAAAGAAAAACAGCAAAGCGTTCTTTACATATGTAAACTGTTATAAGTCAACAGGGATTACCTTTGTTTTTGATATAGGAAGCTTCTTTTCCAACTCTCCTAGTCCAACTCACTAATAATTCTTGAGGATGGCGATTTCGTAAGGAAGGTGGGACATCTTCCCCACTGTCAGAACCTTAGTGTTCAGACCGTCCGGTCTCAACAATGAGCGCTGATGGCTGCTGTCTACCAACACCATACTTCTGGCAGCATGGAAACCATTACCTGGATTGGCATAAAATTAGATTTTGAGGTCTAAGCTGTTTAATAAATATATAGACATTATTTCTTGCGGTCCTATAACTGGACTTTAGAGTTTGATTTTAGGGTTCTAATAAAATTGGATATGGGGGGGGGGGGGATTATTCTCTACATTCCTTCAGTCGGAATAGAACTTTTCGGGCGTCGTGTTCACAGGAACGGAGCTACTCTCAATTAATTCGAAACTTTTGTCTTATGTTGTAGTGTTTGTTCTTCACGCATGCGTATAAGTGACCAATCGTCGGACAATAGGAATGGCCTACGGATATTGATTGAAGTTTCATGTAGTTTCATCTCTAAAGTTTCTGCAATAAGTAGTTTGTGATAGTTATGTTGAATATTTATAATTTTTGTTTCATTAAAGCTGAATGAATGTCGTTCATTTATTGCGTGGAACGAAAGGTGTTGTTTTGCTCGAAGCTGTGCCACTCCCATGGTAGATCCTACATAGACAGCGTCGAAATTTTTGCTTCTTGGGAGCCAAAAATATCATATCCAGTTTCTAAAACAATGTCTTTCTGAAAATTTAATACCGAAATTTGCTAAATTTCGGTATTAAATTTTCAGTTCCTATTTTCAGATACAGAAGCCTAGGTTTGAAAATCCAAGGAATACAAAAATTAGTTCTTACCACGTCAAGTAACATAGTAAAACTAGCTTTAAAATCTCGATTTAATCTAAAAAAGATATATTTTAAACAGATTCAACGATATTGCAATATTTTTAGAAAACATCTAAACAGTAATGATTGGAATATTCTAAAGCAAGTCATTCAATTAAAAATCGACGCCCAATCCTCCACATTAGAGAATAGACAAAACCTAAAATTACAAGCCCTTAGGGGTTTCCCGCACAACAGAAGTCATCATTCGCCTCACAATCGTTTTGAAAATCAGAGTGCATACCGAAACACTAAAAACGCAGATAAAAATTCCCACCCCTTTCCCAATAGAAATCTACCACATATTAATGACTTCCGGGTCAATTTAAACACTGGTTCACAAAACGACCCCAATCCATCAGATAATGTAAAGAACTTATCATCTGTTACGCTAACTTCTCAGCAAATAGCCCTATTAAATAAAGGTTTAAATTATAATTTACCGCCGATATTCCCCACCAAGAGACAAACAGTATCGCTGTGAAAGTCAGAAAGTGTTATGTGTTGTAAATGATGTAATGTGCTGTGTTTGTACCAGAGAGAGAGTAAGGAAAGGGGGTATAGTCAAAGCGACGGAGGATGTAAGCGAAGGCATCATCCGCAGGTTGGGAGGGATTTCTCCCATCTAAGTGGAATGTGGAAGAAGAGGGGCCTCTAGAGGGTGGGAAGACAGTCACGTATCAGAGAAACAATTCAAGCGACCTGAGTGTCAAGTCCAGTAGGTAGAAGTGGTCACAATCTAGGAGAAGATGTTCACAGTTGGGTTAAGACAGTCGAATCTTTACGAATCTGAGATGGAGATGTTCAGTATATGAGAAAAGGGTGTCGATCAATGTACATTAGTCCCAGGACGCTGTACCACCACTGATCTTCTTCTGGTGAAGATATCATGGACGAAGGCAGAGAAAGTGTGGTACTGGTCTTCCTCATTTATCAGAAAATGTTCATTTCCTCGAGGCAAGTCATGTATTTTTGTTATGAGCAACGTTCGCAGTTCCTCGTAGAGCGGGCAAACATAGAATAGGTAATCCCAGTCTTCATTTTCACCACAAAGATAGCGAGGGTCATCCACGATGTTCATAGAGGCAAGTTTGTGATTTATGGATCCATGGCCTGTAATCAGGAAAATGGTGTATAAACCTGGGCTGTACCATGCTGCTGCAGCTTTAGGGTAGATCTCGGCTATTTGAGGTAAGAATGTATTAGTGATGTAGCCTTAGGGGGTGGTATTCCATCTGTTTTGCCAGGCGTTAAGGTGGACTGCAAGGTGGTTTTTTTCTTCTTTGATGGTGTTTGCTGGGCTTGTAGTGAAATCCTGGATGGTGTGGGGAAAAAATTATATTACGGTTACCCGTAAATGATTACATTAACCCATATTCGTGTCTGTAAATTGCGTGTGTTCTCTGGTCGATTTTCCTGTTTTGCTGGACGAAAAAAACCCCAGCTTCTCGGGGGAAAAACCTTGCTATCGATGCCTGAGACCAGGATGGTGGTAGAGAGTTCCTTTGCGAGCCGATAGTGCACGTCTTTGCGAACTACCTGCAGGTTCAGAGGAAGAACTCCTGCCAAGACTTGAAGCGCTGTGTTGTTGTTTACCGTGCAGTAGGCACTGGTGATAGTGAAAAGCATATAACGCTGAATGGAGGTGACGAACAATTGAGTGCACGATGATACCAGACATGCACAGTAGGTTATAGTGGGAATAAATACAGCTTTGTATAGCATCTGCAGTGATCGGCGATTTAGGCCCCAGTCAGACCTGTTGATCCTTGCTACCATTGCGGTGTAGTTCCTGACTTTGCGATGAAGGTAGTCTAGGTGCCGGTAAAACGTGCGCTTGGGGTCAAGAATGATCCCCACGGTACTTCATCTCAGTTGCCAGTTTGATGGTTCTACAAGCAGTGGGTTCCTCTGAGTAGAATTGAAATAGTTTTCTCAGGGGACATATTGAGTTTATGGAGGCTAGTCCATTCTTGTAGCTTTGTAAGGACTTCATTGGCTGTTGTTTCCAGTGACTGTCAGAATCAGGTCGTCTGCGAAGGCTTGGGTGGAAACATCCCCCAGGTCTAGGTTCAGGAACTCATCCATGACCACATTCCATAGGAACGAGCCCTGGTGGCAGCCTCTGTAGACATTTCAGAAGACTTGTCCATAGGCATTTCTGACTGTAACACTTCTGTTGTGCATGCAGTCCTGTATGCAGCTGTAAAGATTTGCTGGAATGCTAGCTTCTCTGAATCTTTGTAGTATACTTGGCCACCAGAGCAAGTCAAAAGCCCCGACGAAATCCACTGATATTACTAAGAAGTATTTGGTGGCTGAATTTTTGACAGAATCCATGAGCTGTCGAAGAGCATCTTCTGCTGAACGGCCTGCCCGAAAGCCGAACTGGTTTGGGGAAAGGAGATTTGCATTTTCATAGTGTTTTTCCAATCTGGATAAGAGAAGGGATAAGAGAATCTGGATAAGATGCCTTCAAAATGAGGCATAGATTGACCTCTTTCCAGTCATCTGGGTAAAGTCCAACTTCCAGGCAATGGTTGTACAAGCTGAGAAGGAGATTTGATTGCATTTCTGCGAGCTTCTTAATTACTTCTGCTTCAATGAAGTCTAACCCTGGTCTTTTTTTGTTTTGCCAATGGCAAGTTTTAATTCATCTATGTTGAAAGGCTGTTCTATAGAAGTGGTGCTGTAGCAACAAGAAATTTCAGCACAAATTTCTTGTTGCTGGCTGGATTGAGGATCTGTGTTTAGCGGGAACAGGGTGTCCAAGATGTTGTCTGACTCTTCCCATGTGAGGGTTGTGGTGCCCTGCGGGTTGACTGTAGAGAAGATGACTTCACTCCTGGGGAGCTTGTTCGTAACAATGCGATACACAACTCCCCAGGGGATGCTGTTTCCAGTCGTGGAGACCAGGTGCTCCCATGAGTGTTTCTTCTTGGCTCTAATTAAGCTAGTATAGTCATTTCTTAGCCTACCGTAGTAATTGTGCAGGGCCTCAACTTCATGAGGAGGCCAGGTATGGCCACCACATTGGAATGCTTTCCGTGCTGCATGAACCTGATGGCGGAGAAGTTCCAGTTTGTTGCGCCACCACGGGACAGCACTCGGGAAAGGGTGTTTCTTCTTGACTGTTTTGTCACAGACATTCGTTATGATTGATGTTATTTTCCTCTGATGCTGTTTGTGGTTGAGGTTGGTGAGTTGGTGTTTCCAGGATTTTGAAGGGAAGCTTGGACCGTTGAATTAAACAGGTTCCAGTCTGCTTTGTCAGCAGCTGCTTCCATTTTCTCTCAATTTTCAGAACCGGAAAAAAAAATAATAATAAATTTAAAAAAAAATAATAATATATATATATATATATATATATATATATATATATATATATATATATAATATTCGATCCGCTGAATCTAACTCATGCTATAACTGCACACAGAGTGAGAGAGAGAATTGGCACAAAATACTAATCACATTTTTTATTTTATTATTTTATTTTTTTCACAAATTTGAGGTTGAGAACATTAAAGTTAATATTGTTTCCAAATGAATATAAATTACCGGTTAGGAAGGCTTTAGCTCTAAAGAAATACTTTATAGAAAACGCCAAAATATCAAACGCACGCCTCCCCTTGAACATTCTTAACGCCTGATACCTAAAGAAAGTTCAGTTTGCGTTATCAAATCGATCTCTCTTCGTTACACGCGTTTAGCTACCTTTTTTCTTCTTCACCATTCTTCTGCTTGCGTATTTCTGGTTGAGAACGGTAAATATTGACAATCCACGAAATATTTGGTGAACTTGTCATTTGTGATCCCACATGTTAGTGTATAATTTTTTTAGTCTTTTCGTATTTTATTTATTTTCTGACGATCCTTATAAGTTGTGCACGATTCAGCAGCAGTGTAGGGAAAGAAAATACGACTTATTTTATCCCCTTTGCTCTGGATTCAACCAAGCAGAATCAGATACAGAGGTAATTTAAAAAATAATGTTAAATTTTTAAAAAGTAAATGGATAAAATGTTTTAAAATAAGCTCTGCTAAATCCTTTAAGCATATATTTATGTGAACTTTTTATATTATTTATCTTCTACCTGTAACTCTCTATATTATGACATTATATTTATAACTTTGTTTTTAATACGTTAATTGTGTTTGAAAATCAACAAGGCTAATATTACCAAACTTTAGAACCAAGATTCGTCATTACTGATAAAAGACAGCGATCCCAAAACCAAAAGAACGTAGTGCTTTGAAAATAAGAGTAGAAATACTTTTAAAGATATAATTAGGAGAGAGAAACGTGTTTTAGAATAATACAAATAGGAGCAAAATATGAGAAAAATATGAAAAATACCTTTTGCAGGCGAATATAAGGCATTTGAAAGCAATTCTTGCTTTCACTTGCTGCTTTAAGAAATCTTTTTCAATACCATTATTTGATAATGCGAGTGCCATATTTCCTATAAGTAAATGAAAATAAAATTTTGAGACAAAGACTTAAAATTTTAATAATTTTTTTACAAATATCAACAGGCATAAGACAGAGCATGTATCTGTACCAAATATCTGTTGGACAGCGGAAGGCTATGCCACAGCATTGCGGGAGAAGCCTGAATAGTTTCCGAAATATCACAGGCAAATATAACCGCAAAATTATCATGTAATTTTATTAAGATTACATGATAAAATGTAGTAAGCACTACCTAAAAGTACGAATATACATTTTTTTCTAAAGGGGCAGGGGGGTTCTGCCTCGGTTTTTCGGTACCCCACTATCATATTGACTATCAAAATAGCTCTCAAATTCGACGAGTTTCTCTTATTTAATATTGACACCTGTGAACTAGCCTACATAAAGTCATGGGACCCTTGTACTCATGAACAAATCTCAATTATGAAAAGAAATTAATGTAGCTCTACTGGTTGCAGAAACTCAGGTATGCCTGTAGTCTCCCGCAGTTCCAAATTCACGTTCTCTAAAGTCTGATGGCGAGGTAAGGTTCTTGTCACTCAGCATTTTACGGTTGACTGGTCGTTACTTAGATTTCTTCACCACGTTGCATTTTAAAATTGGGAATACTTAACTCCTAAGCAATGACACACACATAGACGTTTTCTCCCACCTGACATCCAACTGTCATCCCCCTCTAAAAACGTTAGCTCTTTCCTTTTGCTCATCGTTGGGCGGATATATATGAAATGAATTCCTAACCACTGATCGACTTTATCGGCCAAAAATGTTCGCTTATTTTGTACTCATACATCGTTTCCCTCTGTCAGACAGATGTTTTAACTTTTAATTATTAAGTTTAATATACCTTAAAACCAATTCTTCACAACTTGGCAGTCATATTAAAAAAAACTCTAAGACAAAAGTCGTTTTGTCTTAGAGTTTTTTGTTCATCCAGAAAATCCAACGAAGTACGAAAACAGGGGAGTCTGGATACTTTTTGGAAGATAGTGTACTCGAAATTCAACAAATACTTGAGTGATCAACGACATTATACCTGAAGAAAGCGGTTGTGTTTAAGAACAACACTAGCTCGGTGTGTTTTTTTTTTTTTTTTTTTTTTGATTTGGTAGTTGTTGGCGCATCGGCTTCTGTGGCCATATTGCACCTCCCAAGGTTTTTGCAGTACTTTGATCCAAGCCCGAGGCGAGAATCGAACCCGCGACCTTTGGGTTGCCGGGCAGGTACTTTACCCACTCGGCTAGCTCGGTGTGTAGTGCTCACAAATTATTTATTTAATCCAGGTACTTATACTTGGAGTATTACAATCCTTATACTTGGAGTATTTGCCTGGATCCTTACTTCATTTCTAATAAATGATTTAGAGTAAGAAAGTCATAAAAATGCCTTATATAATAATCCAGCATTAACAATTGAACATTGTTATTATCTTAAAAAGTATGTATTTGCGATACGGTGTTCTGACCAATAACAATAATTTTGCCCATCGTTTATTAATAAATTAATTGCATTATGAGGCAACCGATCATAATTAGTTATGTGTCACTTTCTGAAGCATCATTAATTACATGAAGTAGAGGGAGAGATATTGGCGTAATTTATTTACATACATGATTTATACATTGCGCGGTATAATCAATATCGCAATTAATAATTAGCAGTCCGCTGCACTTTCTGCGCAGATGCTTCCAACGTTCTATTTCACCTAGCCGAAATAGAACAAATACGAAGTGGTTTTAAAATCAACTCAAAATCTTATACTGTAATCAGCACAGTTTTATAGTAAAATGGTAAATGCCCAGTGTGAGTCGGTCCTGAAGAGTCTACAATATAGTGGACCTCTGACTGAAAATGGCTCCAAATGCAAACAAAGCAATGAAGCAACTCTTCATTCCGTCCTGTTCCCAAACATTAATTCTTGCACTGAGCCTCACGGAACTGTAGGACCGGCTCTGTGTCCAGCGTTGCTGTTCCTCTGCTCACAACACATAGCTCCGACGACCACCACCAAGATCACAACTTGGTGATAGTCTGTTCTCTCATGGTAAATCTCAACCTCGTGTTGTTTGGCATTACAAGAATGCAAAATGGAATTATCTGAGAGATTTCTTTTCCTTGATTGGACTGCTGTTTCAAATCTTCTGATGTAAACGTTTGCACAGATCGTGTCAATGAAATTATCCTTGTTGGGACGGACTCCTTTATTCCACATTCCATCTTAAAATCTCGTCCTCTATATGACCCTCAATTTTCAAATAAATGTGCTAAGGCCGTTCAAGATAAGACTGTTGCCTATCAAAATTGGCTTACATCCATTTTCTCTCTACACTAAAGCTCGCAACGGTTGTATGTAAATCAGTCGACGTTGGAGACACCAACAGCTTCTCTGCCACAAGCCACATTCCCCACACAACTTATCAATTAATAACGTCCAAATTTAAACCGCACTTACATAAACCTCTCTCGGCCTTTTATATTCTAGCGTTAACCCCCCCTTTTTTTTTCACATAGGCCTTTGCCACTGAAATCTTCGGAAACTAGGTGGAAGGGCCTGCTAGAATGCAAAAAATCTACTGGGTACCTGACCTACCTCCCAGGGGCCAAGTGCGGTAACGGTGGGTCCCAAAAGGGGCCCAACGGCTAAATGGTCAGAAGAACAACGGTACACAACACTACACATCCGTCCACTCCCCCACACACTTTTTAAATCTCTGGCCTTCACAGAGTTCTTTGTCACACAAACAGAGTACACAACAGGGAGATGGGGGAAACCCCTGGTGCCGTCAGACAACTAACACACTTTGCAATTGTCCACTAGACCTTCGATACGTAGATCTGGTGTTAAGCGTATAATCAATTGATATTGCTTATATGTAACTTAGGAACATGTAACGTTGGTTATGATATTTCCAAGCTGTCCTGGAATTCCTTCAATGAATAAAATCACACGTCAGAGAGTTTAATTGTCTGGCGAATGGTCAAAGTGGCCAGTGAGCCACTATCGGCAAAAGAGTATGCCAATGGAACCGGGGAACAGTTAAGTTATATATAAGCAAATTGACTGTGTAGCAGGGGTTTGGTAGGCTTCTAAAAAGTATAATAAGTGCCTCATAGAACAGTCGTCGTAACACAGTGGTCAAACGCGAGAGTACAGTTTGATGTAACCGAAGTTCTAACCCAGGTAGGTGAGCTGCAAAATATGGTGCTCATTATATTCTATTTCTTGTTTACTCCTCTGACTCTATGTGGCCATCCCAAAGTATTAAACTGAAAATGCATATTTTCCTGTTCTTTTTGACTAATCAGGCATTACTCATTAGGCAGTTTACATCTCGTAAATGCATCGTTACACGTTAAGAATGCTCATTATTAAAATAAATACATCACTCGGTTGCAGAGAGGAGGGAGCAAATTTTAACTTTAATTTATTTCATATTTTTATAAACTGATTACTATATGAATGGAAATGTCAACAAATATACTTTTAAATTAAAAATTATGTGCGACGGTAGCCCGAGCGAAAGTACTGTACTTACAACAGAGTGAAATTATGCCGAGCGTTCAAGCCCATATGGTGATACCATCGAATACAATAATATACTTGCAGTTTTTATCTTGTAAACTACTCTGACAGTAAGTGACCACCCTGCAGTATAAACTGAAGCTAATTAATTTTATTTTTATTGCAGAGGTTGAAGAGCAGGTAGGATCCATACACACGGAGATAAAACAGTTAATCAATTTAATATATATTTCAAGAGAATATTTCATCATCATTGAAGCATATACATACCTTTGTTTTCCAATGCAATCGATATATCCGCAAGATAAATAACAATAAGAGTCATAATGAACAACTCGGTTCGCATTTTAGAGAGCCCGAAAAGCAACTGAATTACTATAAGGTAGGAAGAGGTTACCGTGCTGTAGACTCAATGAAGACTGACGGAGCTAGCGTGGTGTGCAGGACATAACTGCGATGTGATAAGCTAACGCTAAGCTTTTAGAAACGACGGCTGACACTTCGCTAATTAAAGTCATACGAAGGTCTGTCAATGGAATTTATGAAGGTATAATTTATTCTACCTGGGTGGGATCAGAACAGATAAAGTCCTCCAGGATCGAAAACTATTTTTGTTTGCTTATGAAAATATAAATGTAAATAAAAATATAAATGTAAATACTGTAAATAATTGTAATTATTGCTTTTTGTACACCCTTTTTATATTGTATATAATTGCAATTCTTGCATTTTGTACACCCTTCTAGCCGGTCGGCTGTGTATAAGGGGTGAAAGCAAACACTTGCTATTTTAATAAACGGATTTTAATAATAATAATAATAATAATAAAAATTAGCTATCACAAAGTACGGAGAACAAACCACTCAAGCGCATTTCAGCGAGTATGGTGGTGAAATGCGCTTGAGTATATTTGACTTTAAGCAAACCAGAAACCAGTCAGTCATGCAAGTACGACAAACTTGCTTGAGTATATACCGTCCACTTAATGAGATTTATTAACATTTTGCTAAAAAAGAACAAAAAAAAATTCATATTCAATTAGAGTGTGTTTAGTGTCAAATGGCACCAGCGGTTCCCCCATTTCCGCGTACTATACATTGCGGGTGTGAAACAGAACACTGTCAATGCCAGAAGTTAGCATTTAGCATTAGTAGAGGCATTTGATGCAAGAAAGCAAGCTTATGCAGCATCAGCCAAAAAAAAAAAAAAAAAAAATCCCCACTTCCACTTCACCCCTCTGTTCGTTCAAAATACCTGTCCAGCTGAGCCTTAAACTTATTTAGGCTATCAACCTCCACCACAAGGGATGGAAGTCTGTTCCACCAACCAACCACCCGCTGGCTAAAGGCAAATTTACGCACGTCTATCCTACATCTGTCTTTCCTCAATTTGAATTTATGCCCTCTCAGGTGATTTTTCTGAGCTAGAGGAAGAATCCCATCAGCATTGAGCATGCTTAAACCATTCAAGGCTTTATACACCTCTATCAGATCACCTCGCTGGTGCCTAGCCTCCAGACACTGTAATTTGCAAAACTTAAGCCTTTCTTCGTAAGAGCACCCCTTTGTTCCATTCACTAATCTTGTTGCCATTCTCTGTACTCGTTCCAGCAGCTCTACATCCTTCTTGAAATGAGGCCTCCAGGCCTGTATACAGTACTCTAGGTGTGGCCTGACCATCGCCTTATACAATGGAATAATCACCTCCTTATCCCTGCTGGAAAACTTCCTGTATATCATTGACAATACTCCATGAGCTACTCTTGCAGCCCGTCTGCACTGCTCAGAGAACTTCATATCTGCCTGCACAACCACCCCCAAGTCCCTTTCATTCTCTACCACTGTCAGTGTAGTACCACAGAGTTGATACGTTGCTCTGGGGTTGCTGTTTCCCATGTGTAGTACTTTACATTTGTCAATGTTAAACTTCATTTGCCACCTCTCAGCCCATCTGCTCAACCTTTCCAGATCCTGTTGCAGCAGCATAGTGTCAGTAGTGTCCTTGACAACCCTGCCAACCTTTGTATCGTCTGCAAACTTGGACATTAAGCCCGATATACCATCATCAATATCATTTATAAATACAGAAAACAATAATGGACCCAACACTGAGCCCTGAGGGACTCCACTAATAACATTAGTCCACGATGAGCAGTGTCCATTGATTACCACTCTCTGTCTTCTCCCCCTCAACCACCCCTTTATCCATAGCAGCAATTTGCCTCCAATGTCACACTGCTCCAATTTGTGTAGCAGTCTTCCATGTGCAACAGTATCAAAAGCCTTTCTAAGATCCAAGTATATAATATCAAAGTTATTCCCTGCATCCAGTTCTTTTGTGACTGCATCATAGTATCCAATCAAGTTGGTCAGGCAAGACTTCCCCTTAACAAAACCATGCTGTGTCTGAGCTATAACTGAAGTCTTGTCTAAATGATCCTGCAGTGCTTCTTTAACCAGTGCCTCCATTAATTTTCCTGGAACAGAAGTTAAGCTCACAGGTCTATAATTACTTGTGTCAGCCTTTGATCCTCCTTTGTGAATTGGGGTCACATTTGCACATTTCCAGTCTATGGGTACCTCCCCCGAGTCCAAGGAAGCTCTCATAATTATGGCTAAGGGTTTGCTTACTTCCTTTGCTGCCTCCTTTAATATAACTGGATAGATCCCATCCACCCTGGGTGCCTTTCTTGTGTTTATCTTCAACAGTTTCTCCTCCACTTTACTCCCAGTTATTTCAAGATTCTGTAGCTTACTGCTAGAGTTGAATACACCTCTGGCATTCCCCTCGCTGAATAACTCCTCATGTGTGAATGTCGATGCAAAATATTCATTTAGTTTGTTAGCTACCTGAACAGGATCATCAACACTTGACCCATCAATATCAAGTGGACCAATCTGATTCATCCCCTTCCTTCTAGAGTTTACATAAGTAAAGAACTCTTTGCTGTTTTTCTTTGCATCCCTTGCCAAGGATTTCTCGTAATCTGCCTTCGCCTGCCTAACCTCCTTTGTAACTTGGTTGCATATCAACTTGTATCTATCATAGGCTTCTGTGTCATGTGTTAATTTGTATGTATCCCATGCATTTTTCTTCTCTACCATATGCCTCACCAGTTCATCTGACATCCATTTTGGCCTAAACCTTGAACAATATTTCTCAGTTGGTATGTAAAGCCTAGTAGCTTCCAAGATAAGTTCTTTGAATGCTTCCCATTTTGAATTTGCTGTTGGTAACATCATCAGTTGGTCCCACTGTATAGAATTTAAATACTGTCTCAGTCCATCGTAGTCGCCTTTACGGAAGCAATAACCCTTCCCTTTACCCCTAATGGTAGTTACCTCTTTGAGTAAATCCCACTTCAGCACACTGTGATCACTGCCACCTAGTGGTTCATTTATCTGCAGATTCTTAATGCATGAAGAATCACTGCTGATAATCAAATCAAGAGTATTACTCCCTCTAGTTGCCTCCCGGACATGCTGATGTAGAAAACAATCATCCAATAAATCCACAAAAGCCTTGCTAGTGTGTGAGTAACCAGCCCCCAAATTCCAGTCAATATCTGGGAAATTAAAATCTCCCATTATAAGACACTCTGATTTACTGGCCCACTCTATTTCCCTGTACAGTTCCTTATTGTACTCATCAAAGTCATTAGGCCTATAGCACACTCCTACTCTCAATTTTGATCTCCCAATGTTTATGTCACACCAAATTGACTCCACACTGCACTGTCCAGCGATGTCGACTGGCTTCACTTCCTTGGTTTTTATGTGTTTCTTAACTAATAGCATAACCCCTCCCCCCTTCCTATCCTGTCTATCCTTTCTGTAGACGTTGTACTCCCCAAATTGCAGTTCTGCATCCCTTATATCTGTGTGACACCACATCTCTGATATCCCAACAATATCTGCCTTCAATGTTTTGAGCAATACCTCAAATTCATCAAATTTATTTACTAAACTCCTAGCATTGGTGTACACACAAGTATACCTGCACCTGTTTCTATTCTTAGCTACCCTAACACAACCCAGGTGTTTACTTGTACCGCAATGGCTCCGAGCAGTCTCTGAAATACCCTGAATCTTGTTTTTCAGGCTTCTGCTCATTCTAATAGAAGCAGTGCAAGAATCTCTTTCACCTCTGCCAGTGGCTACTGTCAATCTATTGGTCTTTGTCTCCCCCCAAGCTAGCAGTTTTCAGACCCACCTAACACTGCCTCGATAGCATCAGCAAATATTCTTGCATCCTTTCTATTTAAGTGTATCCCATCCCTGTAGAAGCAGTCTCTCCTGTGATCAAGTACAGACCAGGCTGAAAAAAATTCTACCCCTTGAGCCTTGCACAATCTTTCCAGGGCCGAATTGATCGACAAGGCTCTCATAATATACTCCCTCCTATCGTGTCTGGGCAGAATTGCAGACACTTTCAAATTCAACCCTAATTCTCGGCTTTTGTTCAACAGTGACCTGTACTTGTTAAGTAATTCTGCTGGTCTCCTACTCTTAATATTATTAGTGCCAACGTGTACAACTATATCACCATTTGTGCCCTTAAAAGATGATATTCGCTCTACAACGTCATCAACCTTTGCCCCTGGCAGACATACCCTGGTCCTGTTCCACCTATCTTTATTACAAAGCATGTTCCCCGTTTCCCTGACAATAGAGTCACCAACAACTACTAGTTCCTTCGGGACCAGCGCATTCTGCCTTGGGGGTTGTCTCTGTGTCACGCGATGCCCAAGTGCAAGCTCTGGTGTTGATGTGGGCAACTGAGAGCTTGATGGGCCCCTCAATTTAGTTTCTTCGAGGGCATCCACCCTGTCCTTCAAGCTCTCATATAGGCCCACAAGAACGCCAAGTTGTTGCCTGATATCGATACACTCCTTGCATCGCGCACACACAAAGACATCCCCCTTGGCAGTATCATGTCCCGTACCCGATTGCTCTGCAAACATCAAGCAAACAGTGCATTTTATAAGGCTGTGAGTCAGAGGACAACTACCCCCCTCAGTTCTGCTCTGAGCCACAGCACTTCCATTAGCTTGAGCCTTTTGCTTTGCTGCTCTGGTCTGAGTCATGATTCTATTAATTTATTAATTAATTATGTTATGTTATTAATTATATTACGTTTGTAATCTAAGTCGTTATATGTATTTATTTAAACGTACAATTTAACTGCTAACGAAGTTCAACTAACGCTATCTAGTACGGTATATCTAGTACGGTATCACAATGGCGGGAAAGTTACTAACGGTAGCGGTAGTTACGAACGGTAGTTACGAACGGTAGTTACGAACACGTGGAAACCCTTACCGATACTTTTACAAGGCCGAGTAAAGAATAAATACACCAAATTAATCAAAAAATCACAAAATAATGTTATACTACTAAATTTAAATCAAAGGTTTTAGAAAAACAATAATTTCAAATCAATAAATAAGAAAAATCCACTTAGCGGCTTTGAACACGACCGTCACTAGTAGCCTGGTCCACAGACTTTTGTTTAAAGGTGTATGGATTTTGTATGCATGTACTGTTGTTTCTCTGGTCATTTAGCCGCTGGGCCCCTAATGGGACATTCAGTCAAAGTGTATTCGTGTCTGACGGCACCAGGGATTTCCTCTATCTCCGCGTTGCTTTCATTGTGGGTGTAACAGTTCACTGCAAAGGCCAGAGATTTAAAAGTGTATGGATTTTGTAAGTGTACTGTAATGTATCGTTTTTCTTCAAGCCATTAGCCGCTGGATTCCTGCTGGGGCCCAACGTTGCCCACACTTGGCCCCGTGGAGGCAGACCAGGTACGAAGTAGCTCTATATTTTACTCTGGCAGGCCCTGTCACCTAGTTTCCTGAGATTTCAGTGGCTAGGGCCTTAAAAAAAAAGCATCGTAGGAGTAGACACTAGATTTTGTAAGGCCGAAAAGGTTGCATACCTAGTTTAATTTAGACATTGTTAAAATTTTACATGTGGGACGTGCGTTTGAGTATAGATAAGAGTGGGGAGGAGGCAGAAGGCTAGGGTGAAAGGCAGAAGTATGGGGACGATAGAGAAGGCGTCCCCAGATTGTCAGTGAGGCAGGCCCATGCCTCACCAGGCGAAGAACGGGAAAGCAGGGGAGGGAGGAAACCGCGGAAACAGTCTCCTCCCCACCAGGGGAGGGGAAAGATAGAACCACGCAAGGGAGCGCAGTTAGCAAAGCCAATTTGGCCATACAGCAACGCTGCTTCTCTCTTTTGCCGTTATGTTATACCTATCCGGGTCACCAGAATTTGAGAGTCACTCATGGGACCAGATTCCCGTCCAGTGTGGTCAGGGCCATAGAGGCTTTTGTTGCACTTGAGGTACGATCTCATCCATTTTCCAATTGTAGGTGGAGTCATCTTCATCTGTGTCGACGTATTATGGTAAGTGAGGACTGGGAGGTTCTTTGTTCTCATGCTGGTGCCCCCACCCCATCCGGTTGTCACTTGAGATTGGTTGGAGGTCAAAACTATAGTATAGCTCAGTGAAAGACAAAGTTCAGTGAGGGTCAGTCTTGCGGTCGCTCCTGGAACCTTTGTCCTTTCAATTCGTTGGTGTATTGTTAACGAGGTGGGTGCGCTTTAATTCTTAGTCGTTGGGGTTGTAGTTCTGCTTTGTGGTTTCCTGTGTCATCAGGGGCAGCTTCTGTCAGCTCCATGGTTTTGTCTCTTTTACTTGACTGTGTCCATCCATGTACTGGTAGCGCTTTCCGCGTGTTGTTTTACGGGGCTCCTCGCTGTCTTCTTCTTGCAAATAGTTTTTGTGCATATTTGCTGAAGTCTTTATATTCATCCTCGGATTCAAGGAGTTTCTGTTCCCGGTTTTTAGGCAAGTACATGATTTACGTAATGAGTATACATCTTAGATATTCGTATAGTGTGCATTTGACATCAAGTGTTTCCATAATTCTTCTTCGCCGCAATACATGTGCCATCTTTAATAATCCCAAGCGCTGTAAGTTTGGCCTTTATCGGTCCGTGTCCTGTCAACAAGAAGGTTGCATTTAACCCTAGGGAAAACAAACGTGGGGGGGGGGAATTGAGTGAATATATGAATTTTTTCTTAACTTCTTCCTTTGTGGATTCGGACCAACGGTCCTGCAACGGCCACACGTGCTGTAAATGCGTCAGCAGTCACTTCTTTTCTATATTGCAGGCATTTGCCGGGTCTGTGGTATATCCAATCAGGTTTGTTGTTTTCTCATTTGGAAAGGTGGTATAAAATACTGCAGCGCACAACTTCCAGGTCCAGTGACAGGACCCGAGCCAGGACCTGCAAGGCGTGCGTGCTTACTTTCCTGCAGGCTCTTGTTATGGTAAGAAGTATGGTTCGCTGTATAGTGTCGAGAAGTTTTCGATTAACCACGGTGATCACTTTCTTGTACCAGATGGGTGCTCCATAGGTGATCACCGGGATGAAAACCGCCTTGTAGTATAGAGACAGGGTGCGTCTATTTAGCCCTCAGTCTCGCCTTGATACCCTGGCAATCGTGGCCGCGTATTTCCTTATTTTTTCTTTTAAATATAGGAGGTGCGGTTTAAAGGAGGGGTTGTTATCTATGATAAGTCCGAGATATATCACTTGCTTCATTAGCTTTATCGTGTTCCCTTGGAGCTTAATTTGGGGTGATTTTCTGATATCAAGCGTGCCCTTCAGTAGGATTGAGCAAGTCTTCGTCGATGATATCTTTAGGCAGTGAGTCGTCGTCCATTCCTGCTGAATCCCCAGCGTGTGGTTGGCCAGGGCCTCCAGTTCTGCCCTTGAGTTCGCCCTCACGTTCAGGACTAGGTCATCAGGAAAGGATGTTCCCTGTGGATGCTCTTGGTCACTTTCTGGAATGGCGTGACTACCTCTATCCTCCTATCCTTGAGGTATTGATAATTATGCTCTGGTCATTATGCTCTGGTTGAGGTTAAGTGGGTTTCCGCCACCCGGAGTCTGGCGAGGACACTCGGCCACCAAAGTGAGTCGAACACCCCGGCGAAGTCGACTAGGACAGTGATTGTTTGTTTGTTGTTTGGTTTTTAGGAGCATTAGCAACTAAGGCCATATTGCTCCGGGGGGAAATGCGGTGGTCATTTCCTGACCTTTCCGCATCCTCCGTATTTGGTGGGCACAGGCTCGAACCCCAGTCTAATCAAGAAGCGTGTACTACGCACTGCTGCTCCTGCCCACCTGGCTACGGAAGTGCCGCCAGGACAGTGAGGAAGTATTTCTTGGTACATTGGTGTGCCTCAGTCTGAAGTCTCTGGATGACTTCAATGGTTGACAGACCAAGCCTGAACCCGAATTGATTAGGGTTTGTGAGGTTTGCTGCAGTGAAGTAGTCTTTCGTACAATTTACTTAAGGTTGAGATAAGGGCTATAGGACGGTATGAGTCCAGTTGGTCAGGTTGCTTGGCAGGATTTTTTATGATCAGCTTCAGTTTGGCTGTCTTCCAGTATGTTGGATATTTACCTGCTTGTAGGCCGGTGTTAAACAGATAGAGGAGGAGTTCAGGCTCATATTCCACGGTCTTTTTAAGTATCTCTAGGTCTATCAAGTCCGGGCAGGACATCTTTTGTTCCTAATTTTCAGTGCCACGGCCGTAGCTCATCCATAGTGAAAGGATGCTCCTGACGTTGCGTTATATAATTTTGATTTGCATCACATATTTTTTGCTGCTTAGGCAGCATTCTTGTAGGTGATTTCTGGAATATTACATTTAAGATATTAGTTGTGGACTCCTTCCATGTCTTCGTTATTGTGCCTTGCGTCGTCTTTGTGGCATTGTTGATTTCCCCCACCTACAGAGCTTGTTTATGGTGATTTTGTACACCACTCCCAGGGATCAGTGTTGCCTGTTGTGGAGACGAGATGCTCCCAAGATTGCCTCTTATTTTTCTTGATTTTTTTTCGGTGTAAACATTTCTCTTTTCTCTGTAGCGCTCTCGCAAGATTTCCACTTCCTCTGGCGGCCACGTCTTTCTTGCCCTTTGAAATTCTTTCCTTTTCTTCTGGGCTACCTTCCGCATTCTTTTAAGTTCAGTGATCCACCAGGGTTTCTTCCCGGAGTCTGCGCGTGTAGCACAGTGGTATCGTCACCGGCTTCCCAACACCGGGTGGAAAAGGACCGGTTTCGAATCCCGTAGATGACGCGAGGAACTTTAATGGGCTTTTTTCACTCCTTGGCTGAGTTAGTCAGTCTCATCGTAGATTTAACCTCATCCGTTACCTGACTTAAAATGGACTCTTCTTGCAAGTTCTAAGACTCTGACTGTGTAATGTGTGTGAAGAAATACCAGTGCTCTGCCTTACTCCTACCGGTTTACTTAAATAGGACGGATGAGTCCTACTTTTATTTATTTAGTTTTATTTTATCTGTACATTTCAATTCACTAGTCTTCTTATGTACATTTACTTTTCTCTTTACTTTGGGAAATGTAGACTTCAAGCTTCTGCTTTGAAGCTGTGTAATAATGCTTTGTAGCTACACCCTCAGGCACCTTTGTTTGCTGTTTTGTAGCTGTTAACAATAATAATAATAATGATAGCAAGGTTCTTTTTCGCCAAGAAGATTTTTTCGTCCAGCAAACAGACAAATCGACTATAGAGCACACGCAATTAACAGACATAAGACACAGTACGACAGATGAATTTAATTTTTCGGGTGGCTTAAATATATTAGTTTGGTGGTTTTTTTTTTTTTTTTTGTTTTTTTTTCATTTTTTCCCTGTGGCCAACTTTTTTCTTCTCATCACTATCTCCGATGAGGATGTTATAAGTTGTGTTAAGTCCTGCTGCAAGTCGTCTGGATCAGGTACGCTGGCAGCGTGATTTGTTCTGGTTTGTATGGTCATCCTGTTCTTCAGTTGGTTTGCGTTTGACTGTAAGTGTTCTCTACAAAGTACCCAGTTTGCTGTTTCTACCTTGAATCTGTTCAGCATCAAAAAATGAATCAAATTATTATATTAGGGTCTCCCGTAAATCATTACATATACACGTTTATGCATTATATCTGTAAATTGCGTGTGTTTTCTGGTCGATTTGCCTGTTTTGCTGGACGAAAAATCCCAGTTTCTGGGGGAAAAACCTTGCTTTCTACGCCTGAGACCGACTAATTCAGCCACGGAGTAAAAAAAAACCATTAAAGTTCCTCGAGTCATCGATGGGATTCAAACTGGGCCTTTTCCACCCGATGTGGGGAGGACGACAATACCACTGTGCTAGCGCGCAGACTCTGTTCAGCGTCATTCTGCTTATGGGGTTTCTTGCCATTGTTTTCGTTATCCAGTTGGTTATTGTCCGGTGGTCGGATGTTGTCCAGACGTCTTACACCCGCCAATCAGTGATGTATGCTGCAAAATTTCTTGTGGCTATGGTGATATTTATGGTTGCTTCCCATAGAATGTTGCAGTAGGTAGGTAATTGGAACAGTTCGTTCAGAACAGTGAAGGATGAGGTTGAGAGGAATCCTTCTAATTGGAATCTATTGCTGCTGTGCCAAGGTGACCCCGTGCAGTTGACATCAGCTCCAACGATGACTCTACAGCCCTGAAGGATATTTTGGGCTGCCTGTAGGTATGTTATGGCCAGATTTATGTCTTCTCTTGGTTGACTGTAGACTGAAATAACAATGATTTCTCCCACTGAACTGATGATGAGGGCACATGCCATCCAAGCCGTGGTAAGTTGTAGGATCTTGGTGACAGTTATCTCCAGGTTGCGAACAGCGACTGCCACCCATGGGATGCCTTCGTCCATCTGTATAACTTTGTAGGCCAGTGGGTAGCCTCTGACCTTCCCCATGTGTGTGTGTAAGGCTCTTGTATTATTATTACATCTGCGTTTTTTTTTCATTCGCTGTGGTCCTCACCTGCTCAGCCACTGCCCGGACTCGCTGGGAATTTATTTGTTGTATGCTTAGCACTTCGTGGTTGTAACCTTTAGGGAGTGTTCCCTTAATTCAGCTCTTAGTTGGTATGTCCTTCGTTCTTTTAAGTATGTAGGGCATTTGGAATCCCTGATAGAATGCGCGTGGTCTATTTTTGCAGCACTGCAGTTGGCACGTACAGGTTCCTTGGTGTTATTTGGATAGTTAGTGCAGCGATGCCCTTTCTTCGAGCAAGTGACCACAGGTTAGCTCCAATTGGGCACATGTGTGGGAAGTGTGGCCGAATTTGCAGCACTTGTAGCACTTTGGTACGGCCGTAGGGGTTCACAAATGAGTTTATAATAATGAATAAGCCAAAATTAGGAAGCGTCATGACGCAAGAAGGGTTGAAGGGTTGAACTACTTATTGCTTTCATACGTGGAACAGGATTTAACTGCTGCAGTCACTGTAGAAGAAGTAATTGACGAATTCGTCGTCTTTGTTCCTTTTGAGAGTAGAATATTATTATAATAACTAAATAAATAGATCTAAAAACATTGTAAACCTAAAAAGGTTGAATATTTATTAGTTACGAACTATTGTAATGTATTTTAATGTATATGTTTTTTAAATAAATATGTTTTAATATATATACAAAATTATTATAAAAATATATTTATTTAAAAATAAAATGCAGGATTTTATTTTTTATGGGGGGCCCAAAATGTGGTTAGCCCCCCTTCTTGTTTTAGGCTGCGTATGCCTATGTTTTTAACTTACGTTCGGCAAAGTACAAAACGATTCGACCTTCGCAGCTAACAACGAGTTTTCCTGACGGTCAGGCCGTAAGAGAGTAGCTATGCCTTCCCAAGACCGATATTTGAAACGGCTGTGCCTTCGTAATCGCCATGTTAGCGCGCCTGATCTAAAACTGGACTTTGAGATGGCCTCTGGTGTTGAAACAAGTGCACGAACTATCCAAACACGGCTTTCGGAATGTGTTCTGCATCCCTATCAGTCCAAGAAGAAGCCTTCCTCATTAGTTGACCCAACTAATGAGGAAGAGGCGACTTCCTTGTGCTAAAACGCAAGTTTCATGGACAAAAGAACAATGGAACATCGACATCTTTTCTGAGAAATTGAAATTCTACCTGCATAGTATGCATAATGTTAGGGGAAAGGTGCCTCCGGTGGTTCCCCACATTTGTGCCATATAAACTCTGTGGAGACAAACATTATCACTGTGAAAACCAGAAAGTGTTATGTGTTGTAAATAAAGTATTGTGTTGGGTTCTGTTGGGTGTCCTGGTTTTTGGCCGCAAGGCCCTTGGAGGGATCGTACGTTGCCCGCACACACCACTAGGTGGTAGCCAAACTGCCCATAATTCTCTGGCTAATCTCCTCCAGGTCGCATGAGCTTCCTAAAAAGAGAGCAAGTAAAAAAAAAAAAAAGATACAGTACAGGGAGTACAGAAGAGAATAAAGAAGCAGAGGTATAGATAGAGCTACGAAGGATGTAAGGGAAAGCATCCTCCGTAGGTTGGGTGGGATTTCTCCCACCTAAGCGGAAAACGGAAGAAAAGGGCCCTCGAGAGGATGGAAAGACAGTCACGTATCAAGAGAAACACGGATGAAACAATTCAAGTGACCAGAAAGTCAAGTCCAGTAGGCAGAAGTGGTCACAATCTAGGTGAAGATATTCACAGTCAGGTTATGACAGTCGAATCTGTACGAATCCGATGTCGAGATTTTCAGTGTATGAGAAAAAAGTGTCGATCAGTGTACATTGGTTCCAGGACGATGTACCAGTGATCTTCTGGCGAAGAGATCATGGGCGAAGGCAGAGAAAGCATCATACTGCTCTCCTTCATTGATCAGAAGATATTCATTTCCTCCAGGCAAGGTATGTATCTTTGTTATGAGGAACGTTTGAAGGTCAAGATTTGAGCGGGCAAGCAAAGAATAGGTGATCTCAGTCTTCGTTTTCACCACAAAGACAGCGAGGGTCATCCACAATGTTCATAGAAGCAAGTTTGTGATTTATGGATCCATGGCCAGTAATCAGAAAAGCGGTGTATAAACCTGAGCTGTACGATGTACTTTTAGATGTACCCAGATCTACCTTTAGCTTAGATCTGGGCTATTTGAGGTAAGAATTTTATATTGATGGAGCCTTCGGGGGTGGTGTTCCATCTGTTTTACCAGGCTTTAAGAAGGTGGACTGCAAGGCACTTCTTTCTTCTTTGATGGTGTTTACTGGGTTTGTAGTGAAATCCAGGTTGGTGGTAGGGAGTCCCTTTGAGAGAGACTCCCTATCACGATGATTCCAGATACCTGCACAATTAGTTATAGTGGGAATAAATACAGCTTTGTATAGCATCTGCAGTGAGCGGCGATTGAGGCCCCAGTCAGACCTGCTGATCCTCGCTACCACTGCAGTGTAGTTCCTGACTTTGCGATGAAGGCAGTCTAGGTGCGGGAAAAACGTGAGCTTGGGGTCAAGAATTACCCCAAGGTACTTCATCACAGTTGCCAGTTTGATGGTTCTACGAGCAATTTTAATCTGTGGCGGGCTGCTTATTTGAAGGGTTCTCTCTGAGTAGAATTGAATTAGTTTTCTCAGAGGATACATGGAGTTTATGGCGGATTGCCCATTCTGACCAGGTTGAGGAAATTGGTATTGCCGTAATGTCGGGCACAAAAGAACCGGCACGAAAATGGCACCACACTATACCGCTCCCTTCCTTGTGTGCATGGTTCGAATGTAAGCGATATGTAAGAAGACGAAAATCGGTGGCATACCGTCCGAACTGAATAATACCGACTGTAAAGTTCCGCGCCAGTCAGATGGTATGGGGATGCATAACAAGCAAAGGAGTGGGACGAATTAAGTTTATTAACGGAAAGGTGAATGAAGAAACCTACACTGCTACCTTGGAGGAGTGCCTCAAATCCGTTATTTGGGATTACCACACAGACGTCTAAAACTGCATTTTTCAACAGGATTCAGGACAACAACACCTTGCCACAGAGCAAAATTTCTGTAAGTTTTATGATATTTAGATTTAATGATGAGTTTGTCGTCTTGTCTAACAAAGCTTCAAACATACTTACACCAAAGTGTAAGTATGTTTGAAATGTAAGAAATGCCAGCATTTCTGAGTCATACCTCAGAAATGCTGGCATTACAATGTTGGACTGGCCCGCAACAGTATAGGTTTGAACCCTTTTTAAAATTGCTGATGCATGATGTCGTCTAAAACTACTCAGAATAATCGAACAAGTAAGATTCAGCTGCAAGACAGCATTAGTGTGTGGTACCACGAAATTGGGCAACAGTTTATCCAGAAGTTAATTAACTCTATGCCAGATTGTTGCATGGTTTAATTGCAGCTCGAGGAGGAAAAACAAAATATTGAGAACTTATTTTACTGATTTAGCATTAGCAAGGGCACATGATGCAAGAAAGCAAACTTATATAGCATCAGCCAAAAAAAAAAAAAAAAAAAAAAAAACCCACTTCTAATTTCACCCAATCACTCGCTCCGAATGTTTGTCCAGTTCTGCCTTGAATCTGACTTTTGACTTGCCCCGCATTCCATTTAGGCCTGTAGCCCTCGGGTGGAGAGGAGGAGAATACACTGAGCACATGGTTTTTACATTTAGTTCCGCAGCGATAGAAATAACACAGAATGGTGGGACACTCTTACAGCCAAAAGAGTACTAATTGGGGGATCCACCCAAATCAAGAGTCAGATTTGAACGTGGCAGCCGCATTATCTCGGAGCAATCTCCATTCTCACACTGTGAGCGACATGGTGACCTGTCTCACAACAAAGGTAGAGAGAACACAAAAATCTGTCACACTTTACCCTATGAGTCCACTGTACTTTGATCTTCAACTAGAACCAATAATTTTTAAATGTATTACATTTAAAACACATAATTCAGACAAATTATGGCAGAGCGATAAACGACACGTCCGTATTGGAAGGCATCCATGTTCGGGGATTCAGGTAAGTAAAGTGTAAAGTGTGTTTAGGGTCAAACGGCACCAGAGGTTTCTCCCCCCATCTCCACATGGTATATATTGTCTTGTGATACAGAACACTGTAAAGGCCAGAGATTTAAAAGTATATGGATATTGTTTACGTGTATTTTGTGTACTGTTGTTCCTCTGGCCAATTCGCCGCCAGATCCCTGCTGATGCCCGATGTTGCCCGCACTTTGCCCCGTGGAGGCAAATGAGGTACCCTAGTAGTTTAAGATTTTCACTCTAGCAGGCCCTGCCACCTAATTTCCTGATATTTCATTGGCTAGGACCAAAAAAAAAAAACGGGACACACTCGTGGAGTAATCGCGGCAGGAAAAGCGCTAGAATTTGAGGGGGCGAAAGTTTTGCTTTGTGAGCAAAGCAGTTTTGGTGTAGTTAAATTTGGACGTGTAGGGCGTTCGCTAGCATACTGATAGTGGGGAGGGGAGACTGAAGGTTGGGGGAAGCGGTAGAAATATGGGGACGATAGAGAAGGCGACCCCAGAAAGTCAGTGAAGCAGGCCCATGCCTCACCAGGCGAAAGGAGAGGACGGGCGGGGGGAGGAGACGGGGCCCTCCCTTCTCCCGCCTGCCAAGAGAAGGGGAGTTGAAAGGGGAACCAGGATAGAGTCTGGTTCAGATCGCCAGTAGTGGTGTTGGGCAGCATAGCTGCACTGTCAATTCATGGTCCAGTCCGATATTTTGTCATGCTTAAGACACAGGTCTCTCTCAGTTTGGGATGTTGTCTTCTAGTCCAGTTCATCTTGTTCTTGATGTAGGTGTCTTCTTTTTAGTTCCTTTTATAGTCATACTTGATTGTGGTCACGTGCAATGTCTTCGGTCCGGTGCATTGCGCTTGTTTGAAGATGACTTTTGCAAAGTGACGGCGTTCGTTCGTTTGGCTAGGGGCCGGCCGATCCGTGATGCAGATGCCTTAGGTTGGGTGTTACATTGGTTGTTGCTATTCTCGGTGGGATAGTCCAGCGTCTCGCAAAGAGATTTTGGACAAATTTTAAGAAAACTATCTATTTTTCTTCTGACTCCAGGAGGTAGTGGTCTCTTGGTCTCTGGGGATAAATTGTATTTCTGTAATCAGGATAGATCGAAGATCCTCATAGAGGGTCAGTGGTGCATGAGATAACCCCATGTCTCCAGTTGTTCACATGAACAGTATAGGTACTCAGTGAGCCCCAGTGTGGCAAGTTTCTCATTAATTGCACCATAGTCGCTTAATAGGTGTGTGGTCCTCAGGCCTGGGGATAGCCAGGTTGGGGCTTTCGGAAAGGTTTTGCCTATATCCGGTATAAATTTCTTGGCTATTTCCTCTTTTCTAGAGGTCTCCCATCTCTGCTGCCAAACCCTTTGTAGGTAAGTGGTGAGTCGTTTTTCTTCCGTCTACTGGTTGGTGGTTATGTCTGTGGTATAGTCTCGGAAAGTAGTTCCCTGCAGAACATGCGATTTACTGTGTTAATGTGTTAATTCGATTACTGTCAATTCGCCGACCGGGCTAGCCGGGTGGGTAAAGTGCCTGCCTGGCAACCCAAAGGTCGCGGGTTCGAATCCCGCCTCGGGCTTGTATCAAAGTACTGCAAATACCTTGGTAGGCGCATTATGGCCACAGAAGCCGATGCGCCAACAACTACCAAAAAAAAACAAACTGTCAATTCCAGTGCGTTTCCCAGTAAAGAGTAAAAAGTAAAGTATGTTGATGTCAAGTGGCACCAGGAGTTCCCACCATCACCGCATTTCTTTCATTGCGTAGCCCTGTAAAGTGTGCTTGGTGTCAAGCGGAACCAGAGGTCTCCCCATCATCTCCTCGTTGCTTGCATTGTGATGGGTGTGCCAGTTTGCTGGAAAAGCCAGAAATTTAAAAGTGTATGGATATTGTACATGTGTAGGGTTGTGTACCGTTGTTCAGACTGCGCGGGTAGCACAGTGGTATCGTCACCGTTCTCCCCACACTGGGTGGAAAAGGCCCGGATTCGAATCCCTTCGATGACGCGAGAAACTTTAATGGGCTTTTTTTCACTCAGTGGCTGAGTTAGTCTGTTTAGCAAGGTTTTTGTCCCCAGAAAATGGGGGTTTTCGTCCAGCAAAACAGGCAAATCGACCACAGAACACACACACACACACACAGTTTGCAGACAAAATAAATATATGGGTAGATGTAATCATTTACAGGGGACCCTAATTTCATAATTTGGTTTTTTTGTACCATTGTTCATCTGGTCATTTAGCCGCTGGACCTCTGCTGAGGCTCAACTTTTCCCCACTTTCGCCGGTGGAAGCAGACCAGGAAACCCAGTGGTTTTAGTTTTACTCTGGCAGATCCCGCCTCCTAATTTCCTGAGATTACAGTGGCTAGGACCTAAAAAAAAATAATAATAATTTTAATTAGTTTTATTTCAATTGCAAAGGGTGATGTCTATTGAATAGGAAAGGCCTAGAATATGGGCGAAAGTTCATTGGAACGTATTTAAACTTAGGTGTGTGGGACATTCGCTTGTATTAAGATTTTGCAGATGATACAAAAGTTGGCAGGGCTGTTAATGACAGTAATGGCAGTGTGCTACTGCAACAGTATCTAGATAATTTGGGCAGATGGGCTAAGAAGTGGCAACTGAAGTTTAACCTTGAAAAATGCAAAGTACTGCATATGGGTAGAAGTAACCCCAGAGAAACGTACCAACTGTGTGGTACTACACTTAAGGTTGTAAAAAATGAAAAAGACCTGGGAGTAATTGTGCAGTCAGATATGAAGTTTTCTGAGCAATGCAGACAGGCTTCCAGGGCAGGTCATGGGGTTTTGTCAGTGATATATAGGAATTTTGCTATCAGGGGGAAGAAGGTGATTGTCCCTCTGTATAAGGCAATGTAAGTCAGGCTACGCCTTGAGTACTGCGTACAGGTCTGGAGGCCTCATTTCAGGAAGGATGTAGATTTACTTGAGCGTGTACAGAGAACGGAAACAAGATTGGTAAGGGGAATGAAGGGATCCTCTTACCAAGAGAGGCTTAAGTTCTGCAAATTGCAGTGGCTGGAGACTAGGCACCTGCGCGGTGATCTGATTGAGGTATATAAGGCCTTGAATGGATTGAGCACGCTGAATTCTGATGGGATCCTTCCACTTGTTCAGATTACGAACCTAAGGGGGCATAAATTCAAATTAAAAAAAGACAGATGTAGAATAGATGTGCGGAAATTTGCCTTTAGCTAGCGGGTGGTTAATTGCTGGAACAAACTTCCATTTGTCGTTGTGGTAGTTGACAGGTTAAATAAATTTAAGGAGGAACTGGACAGGCATTTGGAGGGAATGGTGTGATTTTTTTTTTTTTTTTTTTTTGGCTGATGCCGCATAAGCTCATACACTTGCTTTCTTGCATCACATGCCACTACTACTATTACTACTACTATTCGCTTGTATTAAGATAGGGGGAAAAGACTGAAGACTGGGGGGTGAAAGGCAGAAGAATGAGATAGGGAAGAGAACCTCAAGAGGATGTCAGTGGGGCTTGTCCATGCCCCACCAGGAGAAAGAGTGGAGATGGTGAGGAGGGGAGAGCCAGAGAAACTGTCACCCCCCCCTAAGGGAAGAGGAGAGAAAGCGGGTCGGGCAAGACGCCCAGCCTTGATTGTCAATTGGCGAGAAGGTAGTATATGCTGCAGTCACATTAATGAATATTCGTCAGTTGGGGTTAGGTCACATCCGTTTGTCATGTCAGGTTGTCACGTTGAGTTGTCTTGTCCGGTTGTCACTTCAAGTTTTCTTGGGATTGTCAAGTTAAGCTGGTCGGTTCGGTCATGACTGGGGCCAGATCCGTTTTTCTTCGGAAATGTCAGGTCGTTGTAGCATCAGATAGAGTTCCATGTGTGTCCATTTTCTGTAGCCATTCATGGAACATGTGTCCCACCCAGCTGTCCTTTGTTGGTAGTTAAAGCCCTGAGTGGTCCAATCGTAACGATTAGACACCTTTCTATATGTGATTATTTCCAGGCAGGTATTCATTCGGTCGTGTGGATTTGGAGTTTGCACCTTAAGAGATCTATGTTTATTTTGGTCGCTCTGAGTTTGCAGGTGGTGGAAATATCTGCAATAAGGCCTCTGAGGTTGGGATTATTCATACTACCAATTTTAAACACACACACCAACCGTTTATGACTGGTTGAATAATGAAATAAAATAAAATAAAATGATAGAAAAGACTGTAAAATAATATTTACAAAAAACTTTTAGTCATTTACAAAAAACTAAACTATAACAAAAGTAAAATAAGTAAATAAGTTAAAATGCATTAAAATATAAATATAAATATAAAAGCGATAAAAAGACGATAAAAAACACTAGAGCTTTCGAAGGTGTCTTCCTCCTTCCTCAGTAATAGTGAGACTTAAATGACACATCCTTAAATACCAGGTTCACGGCACACGTGGATGACCAGGCGCATACTCAGCATTCCTTTCACTTGTACCGGAACCGGAAGTGGACTGGACACGTGGAAAATTAAAACGTTTGTCTCTTGTCAAAACCACCGCCTCAAAAAGGGGGTGAAGCCTAACTCCCCTGTCTCTGTTTATACTATTGTTCGAGAGGATCCAATCCACAGACTTTCCAGCCACTTGCGGTCCCAGAATCTATGCGCCCGGTCAAGGATGACAGCGTTGTCGGGGGAGATCTGGTGTTGTTTTTCCCAATAGTGCTCGGCAATGGCGGATTTATTGAGCTCTGCGGTCCGTATCGCTCGTGAATGTTCTCCCAGACGGTCCTTGAGACGCCGTCCTGTCTCCCCCACGTAATATTTACAAAAAAGACAACGCTGTCATCCTTGACCGGGCGCATAGATTCTGGGACCGCAAGTGGCTGGAAAGTCTGTGGGTTGGATCCTCTGGTAACAATAGTATAAACAGAGACAGGGGAGTTAGGCTTCACCCCCTTTTTGAGGCGGTGGTTTTGACAAGAGACAAACGTTTTAATTTTCCACGTGTCCAGTCCACTTCCGGTTCCGGTACAAGTGAAAGGAATGCTGAGTATGCGCCTGGTCATCCACGTGTGCCGTGAACCTGGTATTTAAGGATGTGTCATTTAAGTCTCACTATTACTGAGGAAGGAGGAAGACACCTTCGAAAGCTCTAGTCTTTTTTATCGTCTTTTTATCGCTTTTATATTTATATTTTAATGCATTTTAACTTATTTACTTATTTTACTTTTGTTATAGTTTAGTTTTTTGTAAATGACTAAACGTTTTTTGTAAATATTATTTTACAGTCTTTTCTATCATTTTATTTTATTTTATTTCATTATTCAACCAGTCATAAACGGTTGGTGTGTGTGTTTAAAATTGGTGGTGGTGGAAATGTTTGGCGTTTAGCAAAAAGGCTCTGTGCGAATTTGGTGAAGGATTTATAAGTTGTTTCACCGTCCAATAGGTTGCACTCCTGATTTTTCGGGATAAAGCGCACTTGTGCGATCAGGTGGCCACGGAGATTCTCCTATAGCTCACATTCGTTCAAGATTCCAGGGATCCACATCTCCACATGGAATTATCTGTATTTTCTAGCTGGATTAACTTACTGCGGATCGCTCCATGTCCTGTGGGGAGGTTGGTGGTCCAGGGCAGAACCATGATTTGATATTGAGGATAGATTTAGCATTAGCATTAGTTAATGCATATGATCCAAGAAACCAAGCTTATAGAGCATCAGCCAAAAAAAAAAAAAAAAGCCTTCTCATTTCACCCATCCCGTCACTTTAATGTTTGTCTAGTTCAGCCTTAAATTAATTTAAACTATCAACTTCCACAACGACAGATGGAAGTCTGTGCCAGCAATCAACTACCTGCTGGCTAAAGGCAAACTTCCGCACACCTATTCTACAACTGTCTTTCCTCAATTTGAATCCATGTCCTTTCAGTTTCTTAATGTCAGCAAGTGGAAGTATCCCATCAGCATTGAGTCTGCTCAAACCATCCAAGGCCTTGTACACCTCAGTCAGATTAGTCACTCTCAGGTGCCTTGTCTCCAGGTGCTGCAACTTACAGAATTTAAGCCTCTCCTGGTAAGAGGAGAGGCTTAATTTCTGTTTGCCCTTCTCTGTACTCGTTCTAGCAACTCTACATCCTTCCTAAAATGAGGCCTCTAGACCTGTACGGAGTACTCAAGGTTGTGGCTTGACCCTTGCCTTATAGAAAGGTATAATCACCTCCTTGTCTCTACTAGCAAAGTTCCTATATATCATTGACAAAACACCATGACCTACTCTGGCAGCCCGTCTGCACTGCTCAGAGAAATGCATATCCGACTGCACAATTACCACCAGGTCTTTTTCATTCTCCACCTTCCTGAGTGTAGATCCGCATAGTTGGTACGTTTCTTTTGGGTTACTGCTACCCATATGCAGTACTTTGCATTTGTCAATATTAAACTTCAGTTGCCGCTTCTCAGCCCATCTATCTAACTTTTCTAGATTTGTTGCAGTAGCATACTGTCTTCAGTATCATTAACAACCCTACCAACCTTTGTATCACGTTCCAACTTGAATATTAAGTTTGATATACCTTTCATCGATATCATTAATAAATACACAACATAACATGGGCCCAGCACCGAACCCTGGGGACTTCACTAATAACATTAGTCCACGTAGAGCAATGCCCATTTATTACTACTCTCTGCCTTCTCCTGTTCTACGATCATCCCTTTATCCATTGCAGCAACTTGCCCTTAATGCCATACAGCTCCAATTTGTACAGCAGTCTTCCGTGTGTAACAGTATCAAAAGCTTTCCTAAAATCCAAGTATACGATATCAAATTATTTTTTGTATCCAGTTCCTTTGTAACCACATCGTAGTATTCAGTCAAATTGGTCAGACAAGACTTCCTCTTAACAAACCCATGTTGTGTCTGAACTATTATAGCTGTCTTGTCTAGTGTAAGTAAGTGTAAGTGTGTGTTGTTGTCTTACGGCACCAGGGGTTTCCCCCATCTCCGCGTTGCTTTCATTGTGGTGAACCAGTTCACTGGGAAATGCCAGAGATTTAAAAGTGTGTGGGAATTGTTCATGTGTTGTGTTCTGTACCGTTGTTCATCTGGTCATTTAGCCATTGGACCCCTATTGAGGCCCAACGTTGTCCCACTTATGCCCCGTGGAGGCAGACCAGGAACCCAGTAGCTGTAGATTCATTCTGGCAGGTCCTGCCGCTTAATTTCCTGGGATTTCGGCGGCTAGGACCCTAAAAAAAAAAATAAATAAATAAATAAAATAAATAATAATAATAAAATAAAAAAAATAATAATAAAACAAATAAATAAAATAAAAATAAAAACAAATAAATAAAATAAAAAAATAAATAAAAAATAAAAAAATATATAAAAATATATAAAAATAAAATAAATAAATAAAGAAAAAATATGAATAAGTGAAAAATCTTCGCTATCGTAGGGGTAATATCGCTTTGGTTTGCTAGGCCGAGTTTTGGGTGTAAGGTAATTTTGTCATGTTAAGTTTCTGACGTGTGGGGCTTTCGCTATGATGAAGGTAGAGAGGGGAGGGAGACCGAAGACTGGGAGGAAAAGACAGAAATATGGGGCCAATAGAGTAGATAGCCCCAGTTTTCAGTGGGGCATGCCCATGCCCCACCAGAGTAGAAGTTTGGGGGTGGAGGAGAGGGAACAAAAAACGTCCCCTCCCCCCAAGGAAGTGGGAATAATAGGTGAAGAGGGCTAGGGATCACTCTTCAGATCACCATCAGGCTGTTTGCAGCTGTGCTGCGTTCTGTTCTGCTTTGTCACACATGGGGCGAGTCCGGTCCTTGCTCTTCGTTTCCGTGTGATCAGCACTCTTCTTGTCCAAGTGCTGGTCCTCTGCAGGGTTTCAGTTTTCTGTCACATTTGGCGGCGATTTTTTTCAATCTCTGTGTACGTTGCTGTAGATAGCTATTAGTGTTTTTCTCCTGGTGAATAGGTCTTGCGCATACTGCCCTATAATCATCCTCAGTGTCCAGGAAGTGGTGCTCCAGTCCTTTTGGGAAGTATCTCAATCTTGTTATTAGCAACCCTCTGAGGTCTTCATAGTGTTGACAATCATAGACTATGTGTCTCCAGCTTTCACTTTCCCCACATATGCAGTTGGGGTCCTCAACGAGTCCAAAGCCAAACAGCTTCTCCTTGTAGGGTCCATGTCCGGTTAATAGTGTTGTCATATGGTACCCTGGGAAGTACCACGGTGGCTGCTTTGGGTATATTTTCCGGAGGTCTGGCAGAAATCTTTTTGTTACTTCGCCTTTTGTAGTCTCTGTCCACCTTCTCTGCCAAAGATCTAGGAGGTGGGTCTGTAGCCTAATTTTTTCGTATTTTAGGTTGCACGCCGGGTCAGTCGTGTATCCTTGGTGGGTAGCGACCCTTGGCCAGCAAAAACAGTAGCCCCACCCGAACTGCCTCCAGGTCCAGAGGGAGCGCTCCAGCAAGTACCTGCAATGCTTGTCTATGTAATCTAAGCTGTCTTGTCTATGTAATCCTCCATCACTTCTTTAACCAGTGGTTCCATTATTTTCCCCTGAACGGAAGTTAAACTAACAGGTCTATAATTATTTGCGCCACCCTCTGAACCCGCTTTGTGAAATGGGGATACATTTGCACATCTCCAGTCCATGGGGACCTCCGCTGAATCTAAGGATGCTCTCATAATTATGGCTAAGGATTTACTTACTTTCTTCGCTGCCTCCTACAATATAACAGGATAGATTCCATGTGCACCAGGTGCCTTTTTTATGTTTAACTTCAACAATCTCTCCTCCACTTTGCTTTCCGTTATTACAAAATCATTTAGCTCCCTGTTAGAGTTTAATAAACTTCTGTCCTCCCCTTCCTTATAGAATTCCTCATGTGTGAATGTAGAGGCAAAATACTCATTCAGTTTGTCAGCTATCGGAGCAGGATCATCAACAGTCGAACCAACAATATCAAGTTGACCAATTTGATTCATCCACTTCCTTCTAGAGTTCATATAAGTAAAGAAGTGTTTGTTGTTTTTCTTTGCATCCTTTGTAAAGGGTTTCTTGTGATCAGCCTTCGCTTGCCTAACCTCATTTGTGACAACTAAAAGTCGTAAGAGGTCACATATATAATTAGACTCACCATTGAGAGTCCAGAATGTTTAATGTTCTGATCTCTCATTATGTATTAATGATTACAGGAAGCCATTCATGTTGACAATAAGAATTCCATTACCCTCATTGTATACCATTTTATCCTCATGTGTGAATATAGCTCTAGCTAATAAGGTTACTCAAACAATCCTCATCTCGTCTGCAACTGCTCTCTACTGCTAGCCATTTATTTGAATTATTTTTAATACATCGCATCCATTGTTGGTAAATCGTATTTCTACTGTTCGCCGAGCTACAACCTGTATTTAGTGCGATTTCTTCCTTATGTATGCGTATATATGTTCAGCATAAAGCTATTATCAGTCCATTCTAAGTCAGTAGTATAAGGTTGGGGTTCTAACCGACTTCGGCTCTATGAATTTTGGCGTCAATTTTCGTGCGTGCTGCCGCGTCGGTCGCTTGTTTTGCCGTTTAGGTTTTGAGCGTCTGCCGGTGAAGCGAGCCGAGGTTTAGGTTTAGCGGTTGCGCCGAGGCTTAGTTGCGGAAAAATATATTTTAGTTCTTATTTCGCCCGCTAGATGGCGCCACTTATTTTCGCCATTAAATTAAAATTTTTTTTTTCTTTACCCAGGCTCGAACCCATGTCTTTGCTACTGGTGGTCCGGTGCTTATCCCCACGGCTACCCTTTCAGTTGTAAGAATATGTGTAAATGTAGGTCTTATAGTTAAGAGTGGTGTGAGTGTGACGTATGAAGTTGTATTTCGCCTTTTTCTGATTGTAGGGGGATATGAACCGATGTTCTGATTGGTTTGGGGGTATAAACCGACTTCGGCTCTGAGTCTACCGGTGATTTTCTGGTCTGTTGATGCCGTAGAAATCGTCTGCTTTTGCCGCGTTGGTTTTCAAGGTGGCGTTGGAGGGTGCGCAATGAATTGTGGGTTCGCGCACGCACACACACACAAGCCCGAGCTCTTGCGCTCGCGCACGCACACACACACACACACAAGCCCGAGCTCTTGAGCTCGCGCACACACACACACACACACACACACACAAGAAAATAGAGCAGTAGACATTCTTTCCCAAGACAAAGGTTTTGGCGGGAAAAACGTGGACGCTGTAGACATACGGGCACTTGGGGGGGGTCACAAAAGTTCGAGCCCGACGATGGCCACGACAACAGAAGCCCACGAAACAGTGCCGCCATCTACCGAGTCATTCTGAAAGCTGAAATCAAAGATTTTATTTTATTTAAGGTGTTTAAATTTTTTTTTTTCCTAGGTAGCTATGACTTTGTCGTTTAAATATATTTCAGTGGCTTTGCAATATGTGGCGCCATCTGTGGAAGCAATCTGAAAGCTGAAAATTAAAAGATTTTATTTAAATATATTTTTTTTTTTTTTTTTTTTTCCCTACATACTTCTTGAACAGAGATTGCCACGACATCGTAACAACCAAGAAAATGTGTCGCCATCTAGCGTGTCATTCTGAAAGTTGAAATTAAGGATTTTATTTAAATATATATTTTTTCTCTCACATACGGGTACTTGGTGTCACAATACTTCTTGAACGGAGATTGCCAAGACATCGTAACTACCAAGAAACTGTGTCGCCATCTACCGATCTATTCTGCAAGTTGAAAAGCTGAAAAATTAAGTATTTTTATATGTTTAATGTTATGTTATGTGTTTTTTTGATGGTTAAATTTTTATATGTATATATTTTTACCCATAACTATTTATGATGGTTCCTCTTCAAGTTGAATTTTGTATCCTGATGCTTAGTCTATCTTGAAAAAAAAAAAAAAAAAAAAAAAAAAAAAAAACCTGAAAAGTAAAATGTATTGATGTGTATATATATTTATTTACCTTCTTCAGATTCTTTCCACAACTTTGAATTTTTTTTTTTTTTTAAAAATCTATATTCGAAATCATTTCTTTCCTAAAAGTAAATTCTCAATTTTTTTAAAAAAGGTTATTGATTAATGGAAAATTAAAACTTAATTTCTACTTTCTAAGAAAAAAGACAGACAATATTTTTCAAATAGACATGTTTTTATTGGTAAGTTTTTACAGATGTTGTTACTAATCACAAAAATCAACACAAAAACTTACATATGCACATTGCTTTGATCAGAACGGATACTTCGTATATTTCGTAGTGTAAGCAGTTTGAAGTTCTTCGATCATCGAAACTACAGCATTGTACAAAGCATAATCGTTGAACTCAGTAACTACACCTTCTTTCGAGCACTTAGCAGAAAAAATTTTAACACTTGTAGATGGTTCAGCATTTCTTACAAAGTACGCATACACGTCGTTAAACGAAACATCGATAGAGCCAGTAAACACATCGTTCTTTATACGTTCTCTAACACAATCAAGATGCTCAAGTATAACTGATTGCATTAACAGAAATGCGGGTTTTTCGTCTTCTAGACGTTGAAGAAAAGAATCTATGTCTATGATTCTATTAGATATAGCTTCAAGTTCAGAAAGGTGGAGAGTCATTCGTCGTTCTGCAGATAGCGAGAATTGTTTCCAATAGAAATCACAAGCACCAACATCTGTATTGATTCGGATCCCCGGTAGGTGGATTTCATCTTTAGATCTGGCTCTTACGGAAAGCAAGATATCAGTCATTTTGTTTTTGAATTCTTCCCACTGGTTTCTGGATAGCATCATGTGCGTATTAGTTGTCTCAATCGTAACATGTGGCTCGAATTCGTGACAATAAACACGAACTGTGCTACTATGGCTCAGACGTCTGTAGAAAGTTACGTTTGGTCGTCTTATATCATCAAACATTTCGTGCTTTGGCATTTTGGAAAAAACTGCAACAGTGGAAAAATTCACAACCACACTGAGAAAGCTCCAAACTGTACTGTGGTCCACTGGCTATAGCATCATGTGATTAGAATCTAGTCGTGTTGTTACTGGCTCAAGTTCGTGACGTGTTAGGAACAGGTAGAGGCATGTCGTACAATGGTTATATAATACCATATAGCTAACGCAGGTGTTGCTCCCAAAGTCTTTTGTTCAAATTTAGAGAGGACTAAAGCAAAAGATAACAAAGCTAGTTCAACTTCAAAAGGCTTCGTTTGGTCTCAGCTAGACACAAGACGTACAAAGACTAAAGGAGATACCACCCCTCCAAGTATGCTCTACCGCTCCCAGAGCCTTTGTACGACATGTGCCTGTGATACCGCACCCTAGGCTTTGTTCAAAATGTAGAGTGACAAAAAGATGTCGATCGGTCGGTCGGTCGGGAACTGGGTAGGCACCTGTCATATAACTAGGGGTGATGTGAATCCCGAGTCTTTGTTTAAATTTAGAATAGTAAAAGCTAGCTCAACTTCAAAGGCGATGGTTGGGAACAAATAGAAACATGTAGTACAAAGGTTATATAACAGCACATAGCTTTAGCTGATATCGTTCCGAAGCCTTTGTAGTAACAAAAACAAAAAGATAAACAGCTTCAAAGATTACCTTCAAAGATGTCACGCCCTTACTGACGATTAAGTATTTCGCTCTCATACCATAGTGATTTCCTATAGACTGTGACTTTCACTCTCATACCGTAGTAATTTCCTATTGGCTGTGACGTTCACATACTCTTGAATCTAAAACACAGATTGGTTGCTGTCAAGTAAAAAAGGAGCATGTTAACTAATAAGTTGTTTTAACAACAGTATTATATACGATAATTCCGATACGCCCCCGTACTCACCTTCATGAACCCATCTCATTGGTTAAATTTTCACCTTTCCATACCAATCTGATTGGTTGTATTAGATTAACATTTGAACCTGTTTGAGTTTAAAAGGGCTAGTTTTGTGTTTATTTCTTCATGTTACTCTCACGTTTTTTTCCATACAATGTTGTGTACGTACAGTTTATGCTTATGTTCGGGGTCAGTTGTCACTTCTGATAAAAGTTCAGAGTGTTGTAACCCTTGGGTTTCCGACAGTGATATAGACCTTTGGGAAGTTGCTGATGGTTGTGAGTCCTTTGACTTCAACGACCCAAAATATTTTACGAAAATACGGAGTTCAACTCCCATTAGTACGGGGCAGTCCTTTTGCAATTCATCTCTATCACTGGATGATAGCCTTTATCCTGCAAGTTGGCATGCTTCATACGATGGCGACATATCAGCATCCAACTCCTCACGATCGACATCAGAACTGTCAACAGGATCGGAAAACGTTGATCGTGAGGCTCGGTCACCTGATATAATCGTCGTGGGGGAGTATGAAGAAGAAGAAGAAGAAGAAGAAGACAATGATGTTGGTCCTTGGAATCCCTATGCCGTTGACGAGAGCGGTTTTTCGACGTCCGGTGCTTCCACAGTGCCCATCATCTGGACCGATCAAAGTAACGACGGGTTGACAACAGATGATGGCTACTGCAGCGTGGTTATCTAGATTAGGGAATCTTTAGTAGTAAGTATTTTGTATCTTTCTTTAGTTTTTAAGAATAAAATAGAATATTCTTTTGTAACTTTTATCTGTGCCTCTTTTTTTTCTGTCGAAGTACCGTTTTCTGTCCGGAGAGACAAGTGTACTTCTCGTCTCCTTGAGTCCTCAGTAACAAAAGGGTTTGGCTTTACTTTCGCTAAACGTGTGGTAGGAGACGACACACACACACACTCCAAGACACATAGCGAAAGCTAACCACCTAGTCATCATACTATCAACATTAGAAAAAAAACCCAGTGAAATCCCCATGTTTTTGACACTAAGCAGTTTTCAATGGCTACCTCTGGTGACGTCTCCTTTTTTTCAGGATGTCGGCGAAGTCGATCGGGCACGTCTTCCCCATCCTATTCCCACCGACGTCACATTCGTGACGGCACTCGGATGGGAATCGCAGGGCGCCGGGGGGAATCGTGGCACCCTCCCACCCATCACGTTGTGATGGGCGCGCGCACGGGGGGGTCGCGGCACCCCTCCCACCCGCCACGAAGTGTCGGGTGCGCTTAGATGGAGGAATACACTTTTTTCTGTGTCAAGAATGGTTTCATGGAAAAGACAACTTCCAAAAAAAAACCTTTTTCATAACTCACAGTTTTTTAAAAAAGGGGACAATGTTTCGTTTTTCTGGAGACGTCACCTTCTGTCTTTACAGTTGCTAGTCCTACCTCTCGCATCAGCGCGCGAACACACACATAAATACTTGGTCCAGACTAGCGCGCGCTCATTTACATAATGTTTCACCATCCATTCACAGCTATAGTCTCGGGAGCAACACAGAGTGGAAAGACGACGTTTGTATTGTCGTTATTAGAAAATAGTGAAAGTTTAATTTCGCCACCACCTCAAAGAATCGTCTATTGCTATTCAGAGTTTCAAGATAAGTTTCGGTGTTACTCGCAAATCGAGTTCGTGGAGGGTTTAAACATCCCCGAATTCGATCCATCAGTAAAAAATTTACTTGTTTTAGACGATCTCATCAACCAAGCAAAGGATAGTATTGTCGTTTCTGAAATATTTATAAAAGGATCACATCATAGAAATCTGAGTGTTATTTTGTTAACACAAAACCTGTTTTCGCAAGGATCGCAGTTCCGTACTATCAGTTTGAATTCGCACTATCTGATTGTTTTTAAAAACCCTCGCGACTCAAGACAAATTTCACACCTAGCAAGTCAAGTTTTCCCCGGGAGATCACGTGTTTTAGTCGACATATATAAGCATGCAACACGCGATCCTCATTCATATTTACTGTTTGATTTTTGTCAGAACACAGATGATAGGTTGAGACTGCGCTCACACGTGTTACCAAACGAAGGACATACGATTGTTTACATCCCCATATGGCTCTGCGTCTAAAAAACAATGCTAACTTTATAAGGTATCTGTCGGAAGTTCGGCCGAAACAGGCAACCGCTTTATTAAGGAGTTCAAATCAAACAGAAATAAATTCACTCTGTGAAATATGTAAAAACATAGTCAAAGGTAGCATTCCGTTGACAGACAGAGTGAAAAGCAAGTTACAACGCAAAAAACGTCTGCTTAGAACACTAGCAGATAAAAAAGTAGCATTTAAAACTAGGCGGAAATTAATTCTTCAACAAGGAGGTTCACTGTTCCCCCTGATCGCAAGTATAGTGGTTCCGCTCATTACAAGTTTGATTAGAAGATGAGTGAATCTTTCCGTAAATTCTTGCTTGTAGCTGCACTGCCAGAACAAAAACAGATGCTCTCTTTAGACGAGAAAATGTCTGAAATCTTAAAAAGACAGGATTTGCAGCCCGAGTCTAAAGTTAAAATGTATCTTCAGATACTACAGTCATATTTAGGCCTGAAAACTAATGCCGCAAAACAAGCGTCCTCGTCGGCATCAAGCGATATCGAGACCAGCGTATCGAACGTAACGGCCTCGCTACCCACAATTCCATCCTCTGAAGCGTCGGAGCAACGGTACTCCAAGAGCGAAGTTGTAAAGCCTCGTAAGCAGGTCAAGCGCCGATATATGGCTTTAATATCGCCTCGTCGTTTGAGACGTAAACATACGTGGATTTCGTTGTGGTAAGTTTTTTTTCAATAAAACAGACACTTTTTAAAAATAAATAAAATTTTATTTTGTAAGTAAAGGTTCAATTACATGTAATGTGGCTAACAAATCATTTGCCCACAAATCTTTACAATAATATTTGTTTACAATCTTTGACATAGAAATATTTCTACACCGATGAGTCAGGAAAAAAATACAATGTAGTCCACACGCTATAGATTCTGGATGTTGAATCACCACTTTGTTATAAGTCCATTTCTTACTGTTTTGGTTAAGGAACTCTGCAATGTCCGGTGTCGGCGGTCGTGCAAAGCTGTCGAAATATTGACTTTCTCTTTTTCCTAGGAAGATACTCACCCAGTGAGTACCTGGCATGTGTGCCTTGTCTGTATTGATGACTAGCAATGCTGGTTTCCTCTGTATTTTTGACGGTAACTCGTCCCTGGCACAGACACCGATCAGATGTTTTCTCGATTCACTGTCTGCTTCTAAAACCTTTAATATATCTCTAGTGTTCATAATTCACGATGATTGAACGGTCCTTAGTCACAGAAAGAATGTTTTCGAATTCGGCATACAAGATCACTGTTACGTTTTCGGGAAGAGGTTCTGCGAATTTCAGTTCAAGTCGAACACCGCCTCGCCGTAAAGAAGTGATGTGCGTGCCAACAGCGTTACTGTAGGGAGTTAGGTCGAAAGCATAAAGCACATTCCCTTCTGTATAATCCAGGATTGATATGTCGTTTCCACAGTCTGAATTCCATTTGTTTAGCGATGTGAAAATAGACAGGTAGGACCGCGTATAATGTCCATTCTTATAATCGGGTGTTAGCGGAATGGAAGGATGCTGCACACCATCAGCCGTCAGAAGTAAATAGCACAAGTTGTAGTGACCAAAATTGAATGGGTTGGTTTTGAGGGAGCCGTTGAAACTATCACTGGACACAATACCGACTATTAAACGAGTGGGGATCTGGCCTAGATATATATTATCTCGGGTAGAGTCTGACATGCCTTTTGGTATTGAATAGTAACTTACATCAGCTCTATTAATAGGATATACAATAGGATGTTTTTCAAGAACACTCATGTGGGCTAACTGTATGCTGGGGTTAAGTTTAACTTTACGCACAAAAAGACAGGCTTCGCATATATGAATTTTAGCAGTATTGTCGAGAGACAACAGACAGAACTCGGGCGAACTGCGAACCATTCTTAGGCGGAGCGATAAATTATTAATAATATATTTGTCTTGATGGCACAAATCTAGTCTGAGACGACCCAGAAGTTCCACAGTTTTGGTTTTCGAAAAAAACTTCATACGTTGATTCATACCACTGTCAGGCTGAGAAAACATTTGCGAAACATCCGAAAAATTGTCTTTTACGAACAGTTCTGTAGTGAGCTGTGATTTTTTTGCTCCTCTGTCAAAATTCAAAAGCGTTTCTAAATAAGCTCTATAGGGGTATGTGTCGCTGCTTGGATTAATTAATTTGTCTTGAACGAAAAGATCCACATGTTTAAACATGGAGTGAAAAAAGTTGTTGACAACTCCTACACTCGACTGTAATTCTTTTCCGTCGCTTTGAGTTAACTGTACTTTGAGTCGCAAATAAGTTTTTCCCAGGTCCAGATATTCTTCTGATGTCCCCGGTACGGAAAATTCTATTGGGCCCGGCGTATCCACTGAAGCTAAAGGCAAAAAAGTAATGTATGAAGATCGCTCGATGCATAGATTAGTGGCAGGCTGTGCAAACAGGTCTAGTTCTGACATCATAACTTCACCCATCATTGAAAGATGTCCTGATATTTTTTTTTCTTTCGACGTTTACCTCCACTCTGACTACGAACTTTTTGCTTAATGGCCTGTCCTACTTCAGAAGCTCGATTTATAAACGAGCGTTTCACGGGTGCTCCCGAAATGACATCATCTATGATATTACGACCTGCCGATAGCACTTGGCGACCGATGAATTTGGCTGCGGGCTTCAGAAGAGGAGAGAGAAATGTAAATGCTGATCTGAATATACTGCCTAAACCTTGACCTCTCTGGATCGCTGCTCCTACAAAGTAGGGATTTTCCCCCCGCTTGCACTGAGTAGTAATCAACGTACGCGTTCATTGGGGTCGAAAATGTAACTTAATTAGAGTTTTACCACCTCTGAATGGAAATAACTGACCACTGTCTGTGCGAATTTGAATAGAAATGGATTGAATGTTCGAGAGCAGTACAGGGTAATAGTCCAAATGTAAGAATTCACCACTGCTTCCGAACGGTACTACTCGCAAAAGAGGCGCTCTGATATCACCCACGACCTGGTCTTCTATCACACTACTATAAACAAAATAAGAGCCTACACCTCTATTTATATCTCCGGGAAATTTCGATCTCGCTGTTCCTTCGAAACCATCGGGCATACGCTCAAAACCGAGTAACTCACCGAGTCCTGTCTCAGGGAAGCGAAGACGCACACCGCTTTCTATTTCGAAAGAAACAAAACCACGGGCATTAACAGAACCTTTAATTTCGGGGGCTATAAAAGTCATAACCTTTAGAATTTCGGAGATGCTACCGTAATTACCATAAGGAATTTTATGCTCGCGAACATCACAAGTCGGCTGTTGTACGAGTACAAGCTTCCTATCAGCACACTCACTGTTAGGCTTTAATGGTGGTAACACTATTTTACCTTTAGGTATCCACTTTCCTATGTACTCCCCTTTAAAAGTTCTAGATTTGTCAACAGCTTCACTCACTACTACTTTGTGTACTAGTCCTAGAATTCTGGCAGTTCGTAAAGTCATGCGCAACTCACAGCCATTTTTAACGCGAATTGTAAATCTCACTTTGAATTCTGTCTCTTCTACTTTAAGCTCTAAATTGGTATTAAGACCACACATATGTTCAATCAATTTAGACGAATTTTCGTACTCATCGTTCAGCATGTAAACCTCAGGGTTCCTAACTGTCGGTTCTTTCTGCAGAATTGCAAACTCGGCCCAACCTTTAGAAATATTGTCCCATGACTTAGGTACGTGTATTTCTGCGAGTGCCACCTCCCATTTGCCTTTGAGAGGTATAGTGTCGGGCAATATAATAGTAAAATTAGCTTGCGTATTCTGGGGATGGAAATCCATGCATGCATTACTCGGTAGTGTTAAGAAGAACATCTTTAGCCGAAACCCAACTGCTGTAGGAAGCAGGATATCCTAGCCACTTAACACGAAATTGACGTTCTCCTCCCACACGTCGCTCCTTAAGTACTTTTTCAATAAGATATGTATCCTGTGGCAACTTGTCGTGAATATTAACAAGTTGTAACTGTTGCTCATAAAAGGTACCTTCGATAGTGTCGCCTGCTTTGTCTTGTACTCTGTACACAACTGGCTTTCTTCGTTTCAATACTTGAGATATAGTAAAAATTTCACGCGTCCAACTGCCCCAGAATCCTTTGCGGAAAAGATTCGAACCTGTACTTAGAACGACACGATCCCCCACTTTAAATTTAGGAGTCTGTTCTTTGGTTTTTTTCAAGTACAATTTCCTGTAGACGTCTTCTTCATTATGCAAAGTGACATCGGCAGGTGGCATTCCTATAGCTCGATGTGGCGTTCGATTATAAGTAGCTACAATGTCGGGAAGAACATGCACATATTTCTTACTTTCAGAATAAGTTATCCATTTAAATATTTTTTCTTTCAGAGTTCGAATAAAACGTTCAGCGATTGCAGCCTTTTTCTCCGATCTAGTAGTATAAAAATTAATGTTGAGAGATTTAAATAGGGCCCTCACATCTTTGTTTATAAACTCTCTACCTCTGTCACTGTTAACACTGAATGGCGTTTCTTCCTTGAAAATTGATTTGAATGCTTTTACCATCTGCTTCGATGTTTTATTTCTAAGTGTTCTCACCCAGGCGTATCTAGAAAAAGCGTCTATACAGACGAGTAAATAACGCACTCCACCATTAGCATCAGACAGATTGGAAACTTCTGCTAAGTCACACTGAAACGTATGGTGTAGACCAGGAACTATTATTTGGTTTCTAGGAAAATTAACTCTTTGAGGTTTGTGTCTGACATAAGCAGGTTGAGATGACAAATACTCTTTCACGATACATCTGGGTAATTTTGTATGTTTTTGTAATGCATTAACACCACTAAAACTTCCAACGACGCGCGGATCGTTGTAATCTTGTAACATTTCTTTTTTTCTTTTCCAGATGGACTTCTACGAAAACCAGGAGTACTTATGGCGTGACCCCTGTTTCTTTGCATCTTATATGGCGAGTTTGGATGCTAATGGTTAAAGATGGGGTAAAAATAGTGATGACCCCACTATCTTGTAATTTTTTATTTATTATTTTTTTTTTTTTATTATTTATCAATAAACATATCTATTTGAAAAATATTGTCTGTCTTTTTTTCTTAGAAAGTAGAAATTTAAAAAAAATTCAAAGTTGTGGAAAGAATCTGAAGAAGGTAAATAAATATATATACACATCAATACATTTTACTTTTCAGGTTTTTTTTTTTTTTTTTTTTTTTTTTCAAGATAGACTAAGCATCAGGATACAAAATTCAACTTGAAGAGGAACCATCATAAATAGTTATGGGTAAAAATATATACATATAAAAATTTAACCATCAAAAAAACACATAACATAACATTAAACATATAAAAATACTTAATTTTTCAGCTTTTCAACTTGCAGAATAGATCGGTAGATGGCGACACAGTTTCTTGGTAGTTACGATGTCTTGGCAATCTCCGTTCAAGAAGTATTGTGACACCAAGTACCCGTATGTGAGAGAAAAAATATATATTTAAATAAAATCCTTAATTTCAACTTTCAGAATGACACGCTAGATGGCGACACATTTTCTTGGTTGTTACGATGTCGTGGCAATCTCCGTTCAAGAAGTATGTAGGGAAAAAAAAAAAAATATATTTAAATAAAATCTTTTAATTTTCAGCTTTCAGATTGCTTCCACAGATGGCGCCACATATTGCAAAGCCACTGAAATATATTTAAACGACAAAGTCATAGCTACCTAGGAAAAAAAAAAATTTAAACACCTTAAATAAAATAAAATCTTTGATTTCAGCTTTCAGAATGACTCGGTAGATGGCGGCACTGTTTCGTGGGCTTCTGTTGTCGTGGCCATCGTCGGGCTCGAACTTTTGTGACCCCCCCAAGTGCCCGTATGTCTACAGCGTCCACGTTTTTCCCGCCAAAACCTTTGTCTTGGGAAAGAATGTCTACTGCTCTATTTTCTTGTGTGTGTGTGTGTGTGTGTGTGTGTGTGTGTGTGTGTGTGTGTGTGTGTGTGTGTGTGTGTGTGTGTGTGCGCGAGCTCAAGAGCTCGGGCTTGTGTGTGTGTGTGTGTGCGTGCGCGAGCGCAAGAGCTCGGGCGTGTGTGTGTGTGCGTGCGCGAACCCACAATTCATTGCGCACCCTCCAACGCCACCTTGAAAACCAACGCGGCAAAAGCAGACGATTTCTACGGCATCAACAGACCAGAAAATCACCGGTAGACTCAGAGCCGAAGTCGGTTTATACCCCCAAACCAATCAGAACATCGGTTCATATCCCCCTCCAATCAGAAAAAGGCGAAATACAACTTCATACGTCACACTCACACCACTCTTAACTATAAGACCTACATTTACACATATTCTTACAACTGAAAGGGTAGCCGTGGGGATAAGCACCGGACCACCAGTAGCAACGACATGGGTCGTTGCTACTGGTGGAATTAAAAAAAAAATTTTAATTTAATGGCGAAAATAAGTGGCGGCATCTAGCGGGCGAAATAAGAACTAAAATATATTTTTCCGCAACTAAGCCTCGGCGCAACTGCTAAACCTAAACCTCGGCTCGCTTCACCGGCAGACGCTCAAAACCTAAACGGCAAAACAAGCGACCGACGCGGCAGCACGCACGAAAATTGACGCCAAAATTCATAGAGCCGAAGTCGGTTAGAACCCCAACCTTATACTACTTAAGTCTGTCTGTTCTATTATCAGTTTTATTGTCTTCTTATATTCCAGATATCGCTTATCACTCACTGAATGGTTACCCTTTGTTCCTGAGATGCTCAATTATCAGAGTTTGGCAGTTTATGCAAATTTTCACATCCGCGCAAAGAATGGCCACGCCTTCTGCAATGACTGTGGACAGGGTCCTCATATCTACGTGTTTTGGCCTATGTCCGAAGAATTGGCAGTTATAGCAAATTGTCACCTAATAAAAGGCATTGAGCCTATATGATATCATGCCAATGTATATTCTCCCCAGTGCTATTAGATATTTATTATAGAACTATCAGTGTAAATAGACAATACTTTGTTCTTAATAGCAAACTACAGTAGTAGTGTGAAAGGTATCGATTTAATTGTCTCATATTGTGACTACCTTCACAACGAGTTACCATGTACTGCGCTATCTCGAATAAGTAACGCTTCACCAATGGAGAAGACTATTGTTACTTTTCTCAGTGGATACCACCACCCAGACGGCACCGTTCCCAGGCTTGTTGGCCTATCATCGGTGGGCGTGTAGGTACCCTGGTGTTGCAATAATGCCAACCCAGTTATGAAGTATAATCCCACAATATGAGAGATGCCAAAACGTGTACATAGTAATATTACTAGTAAAAAATAAATGCTCAAGACATATTGTACTATGAACTTGCAATTTACTATAGAACTATCAGTGTAAATACAAAAACTTCGTTCGTAATAGCAAACTACAGTAGTAGTGTGAATGGCATTGGCGCCTCCGTAGCCAGGTGGGCAGGAGCAGCAGTGCGTAGCACATGCTTCTTGATCAGAACGGGGTTCGAGTCCATGACCACCAAATACGGAGGATGCGGAAAGGTCAGGAAAGGACCACCGCATATCCCCGGAGCAATATGGCCTTAGTTGCTAATGCTCCTAAAAACCAAATAACATTGGCGGCACCGTTTCAAGGTTTGTTGGCTTATCATCGGTGTGCAGATAGGTACCCTGGTGTTGCAATCATGCCAATCCAGTTATGAAGTATAACTCCACAATAAATAACAATAGTCTTCGCCATTGGTGAAGCGTTACTTATTCGAGGTAGTACAATACATGGCAACTCGTCGTGAAGGTAGTCACAATATGAGATACAGTTAAATCGCTGCCATTCACACTACTACTGTAATTTGCTGTTTTATTGTAGTTTGCTATTACGAACGAAGTATTTTGTATTTACACTGATAGTTCTATAGTAAATTGCAAGTGCGTAGTGCCTTGTTATGCTTTGTGCATTTATTTTAACTAGTAAAATTAGACATTTATATATCCTATCGGAAACCTCCATAATCCAATTCTGACTAACGTCACCTAACTACCTATTCGCTCCCAACGCTCCTCCAGGAATTCAAGAGCGCCTCTTCTAGATAATGCTCTCAAAACTACATGTCCCGCCTGCTTATTTTCATATGATTTTAAATTCCTGTTGTAGAGCTCATGAAGTAACTCCTTATCTACATTCACATCATATACTTGGTACCTTTGGCCCCCAATCGTCTTGATGTCAAAAGCGTTACACCCAAACGTCGTATTCTGTCATTATTTTTTATCTCTGTAATATCTATCCCTTTCATTTTTCGTTTCTAAGACAATTCCGTTTTTCTCTGTGTGCCGGACAATCTTCACTCGAACTATTTTCAGCATCCTGTCGTGGCTTTACTAACTGCAGCCTTCACATCCCAACTAGTTTTCCTTCTTTGCCTTAATCACCAATGCCTAACTCTCCAGCTTTCTGGTGTTCTTAACTTCTGCTGCATATTTTAAACTTATTTTTAACCTCTCCGTTCAGCCAGCTTCACCTCACTTCTATCGATTCCATCAACCGTCTCATTATAAAGATGTCTCCTCGGCTCATTATCAAAATACTCTTCAATATCACTAAGTTCCAGCTTTTTCAAGTCATAAATGTTTCATGCATTCTGACTAACGTCTCTAATCTAGCTATTCGTTCCCAACGCCCCTCCACGAATTCTAATTAATTCTAATTCTGATAGTTCTATAATCCACGAATTCTAATTCTAATTTCTTCTAATTAAAATGAATCTACTGAATGTTGCTTGAGCATTCTTGTTAACTCAGTGACCGAGTTTAACTAGACCTGTCGGTGCTCTCCCTTTGAATTTTTTTCAATGCATTCAATATCATGATCTTGCATTGTCCCTATAGCATCCATGAAGTGTTTGTTTATCTTCATTACCATCCGCTCTTTCAGCGGCAGACTTTGTATCTAAATCTGACTCGAAATCCAGCTGAAAAATGCAGTTTTTTGCTTCTATCGCCTGCATCAACTTTACCGAAAAGCAACAATCCTCTTTCGCTGCCTTGAAAAAAAATAAATGTCAGAAAATAATACTCTGTACACCGAACGATGTTATTGAATCTGTTCACATCCTGCAGAACTGTATAAAAAGATGCTTTGCAGATTTTAACTGGAAGCATGCCTATAGATTTGGTTCTTCTTTTTAGAGGATGAATTTTTCGTGAATGATATACTAAATAATTCATCTTGTGACGAGCTGTCCGCTCATGGTGTCAACTCATCTGCATCTTCCTCTGATCCAAATGAATTTGAAAGTGGTTAATTCTACCTGCAGCTTCCCTCGTCCTATACTGAAGAATACCCGTCAACACCCAGTCACCATTCCTTGCCAGCACCAAGGTCGTCCTTCCCTCCCCCAGGCCTTTCGCTACTTCATCTAGAACAGATCTACTTAGGAACGTCACCCCACCAACTTCACCCTCCCCAAGGTCACCTTTTCATTACTGTAAGTAACTCTTTCTTTGTTGCAACGGCGCTCTTTAATTGTTAGGGGACAATCCCAAAGGTCACGGCAAATATTGTTTAAGACTTTTTCACGTGATTTTGTTTTCACATACAGTATTTTCATACTATGGAGAAACTCAAGATTTGCTCAATATGCAACGATCAAGTTGAAGACTTCCTGATTTGTAGTTCTTGCAGTGGAGCAGTAGGACCTTGTTGTAATAAGATTAAATATCACAAAAAAATGTCGTCACAGGCTAAGGCACGCTTTAGATGTATTATTTGTAAGCTCGCGCAAGATAATACAAGTAGTAAAGAATATCAAGAAATGTCTATTAACGAGACTCAACTTGATACCTACCCAGCCTTCTCAAATGGCATGCACAGCTCCTTCTCCTTGCCATACTCGATGCTGAATAATGCACCAACCCCAGGGTTCGACTTAAATTTTAATATCGAACAGGAGTTTCTCGCTTTCGTCACTGACTTTAAAGAGCTCAAGAGAGATCTACAGTCACAGGGACAATATCTTGCAAACCAGATTAGTGGATTATACGACAAATGGTCCGAGATATTTATTTATCAAAAATCTATGACAAATGGGTTTGACACGCTATACGAAAAGTTGCAAGGTGTGCTACATGAACTTTCCGATTGTAAAAAGCGCAATCTTGAATTAAAGAATTTGCTAACTAACACTACAAGACAACACACGAAACTACCAACAAACTACAACTCGGGAGAGACCCCGAAAGCTGCATCGAGTGATCACGCTGATATCGATGATACAATTCGTTGCTCGCCTGAGTCGAATTGTTTGAAAAACACAAATCCTGTCGAACCACGCAAGATGCCGTTAACTAGCAGAGAATCTGGCCTAAAAGATCAAGAAATTTCGCTCGCAGGCGACGGCCAAATTTCTAATGATGATAACGATCCACCGATTATCGGCTCCTATCAAATACCTTTGGAATTACTAAGAGAAAACAACAAATCCGCCTTAAATACCGTAAAAAAAAATGCAAGCACTCAAATCCCTGAATCAGGGGCGAAACTCTATGAGCATAAGTGTAACCAAACAGAGGATGAACTAACGTTAGGTGCAAAACGGAAGAAGAGAAACGATAAAGGACCAACTCAATTAAGAGTAACACAAGCTGAACACCCAACCATAGAAACATGCAAAACCAGCAAAAACAAAGGACGTCGGTTGGAAAGTGTAACTCACCGAAACAAGACTCAAATCTCAGAGAATGTTAATAAATATGAAAAAAAGATTGATGCACACACCGAAACGAAAGAAACGTATACAGCCAAGGCACAGACAAAGCATACTTATGCCCAAATATTAAAAAGGGATATGGAAAATGGCGGCGACAAGGAGGAAGCGGATAACCCAGACAAAATTGAAAGAATTTACTCTAGCAGAAAAAAAAACCGGAATCCTCAGCTACTAATCGGGGCCTCAAAAAACAAAAAGCTGAAAGTTATTCCAAAGCTCAAGGCTATATTTGTTTCAAGGTTGGCCCCGGACACAACTGAAAGAGAATTACAAGAGTACGTTAACAGCTTTTGTAAGTCAAATGTTCAGGTAACCAAACTGAAAGCAAGGTTTCCACAGGAGTACTCATCCTTTAAAGTTTCATATAGTGAGGACAACGAAGCAAGAATTCTGGACACTAACAACTGGACCGAAGGAACACTGATACTGCCTTTCCTCAAGAATGTAAGTACAAGGACAAAATCAACAAACCCACCCTCACCTACGAATATTGAAAACGGAAATAAATAGCAACTACAGACAATCAAGAAAATACAGGAAAATAGGATTCCAGTTCGGCAAAATAAGAATAATTTACAAGATGATTTGCTATGTTACTATCAAAACGTGCAATGTCTAAACAATAGCAACTATAAAGACACCTATTCCCTGATATTACAAGAAGACTACGACATCTACTTTTTAGTGGAAACATGGCTCACTCAGGATGTTAAGGACAGTGAATTGGTCCCACCGGGCTTTGTTGTTATTCGTAGGGATAGACTGGATAAGAGAGGTGGCGGACTCATGATCGTCTGCCAAAAAGAGATTCCTATCTCAAAAATCAAAGTCTTGGCTAACATTGAAGGAATTTTTCTCCAACTGGGCAGTGGCTCTTATATCTGCTATGTTATGCTTGTCTACCTTCCACCACCTGTAGATAACACTCTTATGACGGAATTTGAGATCACTATCGACCAAATTCTTGATGAACATCTGGGAATAGACCATTTAATTGTTTTAGGGGACTTTAATATGCCACATGCCTATAATGGATGTAATGCCAATCCAACTAATGTCTGGACACTTAAGGGTAGATTTCAAAAAATTTTCATCTCTCTAAATTTGAATCAGATCTGTGAATTTCCAACTAGAAATGAAAACTACTTGGATTTAGTCTTCACCAACTTTCCTTTGGTGGTCTTTAAGCCAACTAATCTTTTCAAATCAGATCACATTCCTGTGGCTTTTTCCATCAAGAAGAGATCAGTTAAAAATACGGATTTAGAACAAAAACAGAAACTCAATTTCAATAAAGTGAAATGGCCTGATATGAATTATGCATTTAAAAACTGTAATTGGGAATTACTATTAAAAATCAATGATCCTCAAGAAGCACTGGACTGCTTTTACCAAATCATTAATGAAGTAACTAACAATCTTGTTCCATGCTATAGTGTTCCTGATAAAAATTACCCACACTGGTTCTCTAAGGAACTAAAATCCCTACTGGCAAAAAAACGAAAAATGCATAGTAGGTTTAAGACAAATAAAGAAATATGCCTTTACAATAAATATTCCTCCTTAAGAAGACAGGTTAAAACGACATTAAAACAGGACTACAACAAATACCTGTGTTTTGTCGAAAGAAGAGTCTTCGAGGCAAAAGATATGAAGCCTATATTCAGCTATTTCAAAGCAAAAAATCAAAATGCGGCTGTAAACACGCTAGATATTCCCAGTGAATTGTCATCTTTGTCTGAGGCAGACTACCTTGCTAGCAGCTTTGAAGAAATTTACAAAACAGATACAGCAGATGACGGGATGGAAGGTAACGAAAATTTTCCTCTCAACTACATTGATACCCTAACAGTATTTGAAATAAACCAAGCAGAATTATTGAGCACAATCCACAGTATGAAAAAGGATCTCACACGAGGCCCGGACGGTATCCCTACTGTCTTATGGAAAAAATGTGGAACTACACTTATAAAGCCATTACTTCACTTAATAAAATTGGTATTTGAGAGTGGAATCTATCCAGTTCAACTGAAAAAGGCCATTGTTACCCCTCTTTACAAGAAAGGAGACCCATCCTCACCCAACAATTACAGACCAGTTTGTCAAGTGAATACACTCTCAAAGATAATTGAATCCATTGTAATGAAGCAGCTATTTAACTTTATGAAACTTAATTTGTCAGATTACTCTCACGGATTTATCAAGGGTCGTTCCACCTGCACAGATATGATCTCGTTTGTTTCGAACATATCCCAGGCGCTTGACGAAGGAAAACAAGTCGACTCCATCTTCCTTGACTTAAGCAAAGCCTTCGACAAGGTAGTCCATCAGAGACTAATCAACAAACTGCATCACTATGGTCTCAGAGGACAAGCACTAAACTGGATTGAAAACTACTTGGAAGGTAGAGAAATGTCCGTGACATTTAAAGGTAAAACCTCATATCCTTTCAGTCCTGAAATTGGTGTCCCACAGGGTTCATCCTTAGGCCCGCTATTATTTCTTATCTACATCAACGACCTGCCAAGCACCCTTGGAGCCTACCAAATCAAAATCAACGTATTTGCAGACGACATAAAAATCTATAAAGCAATTCGCAGTACCAATGACTGCATCATCCTAAACGAAGCTCTTCAACGAGTTATTCAGTGGCTGAAGGAGAACAAAATTTCAGTCAATGAAAACAAGTGTGAGCTGATGAGCTTTGCTAATGCACACAAGAAAAACAAACTTAATTTTTCTTATTGTATCAACAACAAAGCAATCAAAAAAGTTAGTACAGCCAAAAATTTAGGTATCTTTATTAAAGAATCATTTTCCTTTGATGTCCATGTCTCTAACATTGTAAAGGCAGCTAGCAAAAAACTAGGTTTCCTGAAAAGAATTAACCGAGACTTCAATCAGTTGGCACTTTTCATCTTTCTTTACAAAATCTATGTTAGGCCAGCCCTAGAATTTGCCTCACAGGTCTGGTCCCCACATGTTGCGTACCAAAAATTAGAAATTGAAAATATTCAAAGGAGAGCAATCCAGTACGTTTGCTTTAAAAGTGGCCTTGAATACTATGAGAAATCCTACCAAGAGTGGTGTGTATTCTTTGGACTCGAAACGCTGGAAAAAAGAAGAGATAAAGCCGATTTACTCCTTCTTAACCAACTATTAAATGGTACCCTGAATTGCCCTCATCTCGTCTCACAAATAAATTTCAACGCTCCGACAAGAGCGCTAAGAAACCATCCACTGCTGAAACCATCCTATGCGAGAACAAATTATGGATACTACAACTTCTACAACAGGACTGCAAGATCAATGAACAAAGCAAATATTGAGATATTTGGTACCCCCGGACACTTCAAGAGGCAACTGAAATTGCTAACCTCATCCGGTACCTGACTTAAAATAGACTCTTCTTTTAAGTTCTAAGACTCTGATTGTGTGTGAAGAAATACCAGTGCTCTGCCTGCTCACTTAAATAGGACGGATGAGTCCTTTTATTTATTTAGTTTTATTTTATCTGTACATATACTTTTTTCTTTACTTTGGGAAATGTATACTCCAAGCTTTTTGAAGCTATGTAATAATTCTTTGTAGCTGCACCCTCAGGCACGTTGTTTGCTGTTTTGTAGCTGTTAATAATAATAATAATAATAATAATAAAAAGAGGTATGTATCATTGCCTGCTGTAAGGACATCCCAATGAAAAAAATGGTCATCGATATAAACTGCCGGGTGGGTTATAAGCAGGAGAAAGACTGTATCTGGAATTCATTGGTACAAATACTTGGCAGGACCGATGGAATTAAAAAAATATATTATTTTAGGGTTGCCCGTAATTAAATACATTAACCCGTATTTGTGTTTGTAAATTGCGTATATCCTATGGTTGATTTGCCTGTTTTTCTGGACGAAAAAACCTCAGTTAATGGTGAGAAAAACCTTGCTATCTACGCCTGAGACCAACTAACTCAGCCACGGAGTGAAAAAAGCCCATTAAAGTTCCTCGCGTCATCGACGGGATTCGAACCCAGGCCTTTTCCATCTGGTGTGGGGAGGCTGGTGACGATACCACCGTGCTACCCGCGCAGACAGGACCGATGGAATGATAGTACAAAAGGAATTATAACAAAAACAAATTCTTTCCTGCCGCGAAAAAGGAAGGTAGAGAAATATCACGTTGGTTAAATCCGCCTCTAAAGACAACTTTCTTTCTTACAGGCCATGGGTCATTCTATACTAAGTTACATGAATTAGGGATAACTGAGCGTGCGCGTAGCATTTGTGGAGATGTGAAGGATTGGGAACATGTCTCATATGTTTGTCAGGAACATGAAGACCCAGGAAGAAATTTGTTTAGCAAGTCTTACATTTGCAATCCTTGGAGCCTGAAAGCGAAAGATTATTTTTTGTTTCTACAAAAAATAATTGTGGCTTTCCAGATTCTTAGAAGAAGGCACCTTGTTGTTGGAGCTAGAGCATAATTACTATGGAGAAGGGATCTGGCACCACATAACATGTGGATCAGCTACATTACATCAAGCCTTTCTCATTGAGCATTAGTCAGTGCAGCCTCTCTTGGGTTTGTTGTCTTGTAGCGGATTAGAGTTCCTTCTCCGATCTCAGCAAGCTGACAACAGGGAGCGTTAGATGGAACCTGAGAAATGATCCTGTACTATTATTGCACAAGCATCTCCTTGTGGTGCTGTGCGGTGTTAGTTCTAATGGTACAATATTCCCCTGCATCATCATCTTGTGATGCACTGGGAGCTGCCCACACGCCAGCTACATTTCATTGTGGTGCAATAATTCTAAATTCGAAGCGTTCAATGAATTAATCATAGAAGCTACTAGGCTTTTCATACCAACTCCGAAATACTCTTCAAGGTATAGGACTGGTGGTCAGATGAACTGGATGTCACATGAACTGATGAAATTCGTATCAAAGAAGAAAAGTGCATGGGCTGCATATAAATTTTACAGCAACCAAGAGTGTCTAGGGTAGATATGTTGTTATTGCAGAGTGTAGGAGCATCAGCGACTGGCCATATTGCTCCGTGTATAGCTTCAGTAAATTGCATGTGTTCTGTTTCCTGGACGAAAAACCAGTTTCCGGGAGAAAAAAAAACCATGCTGCCGTGGCCTCAGACCGACTAACCCAGCCACGTTGTGAAAAAGCCCCCATTAAAATTCAGCATGTCATCGACGTAACCATAGTTAAACAGGTCTGTAATTACTCGTGTCACCCTTTAATCCCCCTTTGTGAATTGGGGACACATTTGCACATCTCCAGTCCGTGGGGACCTCCCCTGAGTCCAAGGATGCTCTCATAATTATGACTAAGGGTTTGCTTACTTCCTTTGTCGCCTCCGTTAATATAACTGGATAGGTCCCATCCATCCCAGGTGCATTTCTTATGCTTAACTTCAACAATTTCTCATCCACTTTGTTCTCATTTATTACAAAATCATTAAGCATCCTGTTACAATTTGATAACCTTGTGTCATTTTCAAACCTTAATAACTTCTCATGTGTGAATGTAGATGCAAAATACTCATTCAGTTTGTTTGCTATCTAAGTAGGATCATCAACAGTTTAACCATCGATATCAAGTCCACCAATCAGATTCGTCCCCTTCCTTTTAGAGTTTATATAAGTAAAGAAATCCTTGCTGTTTTTCTTAGCATCCTTTGCCAAAGATTTCTCGTAATCTGCCTTCGCCTGCCTAGTCTCCTTGGTGACTTGATTACAGACTACATTACATATATCATAGGCTTCTGTGTCGCCTGATAATTTATATGCATCCCGTACATTTTTCTCCTCTGCCACGAGTCTCATTAGTTCATTTGACAACCATTTAAGCCTAAACCTTGAACAATATATCTTAAAAGGTATAAAACGTTTAGTAGCTTCCACTATTAATTCCTTGAATGCTTCCCACTTAGAATTTGCTGTTGGTAACATCATCAGATGGTCCCACTGTACAGAATTTAAAGCTGTCTGAGACCACTGTAGTCACCTTTACGGAAGCAAAAATCCCTTCCTTTACCCCTGATGGTAATTATATCTTTAAGCAAATCCCAGTTCTGCACACTGTGATCACCGCCACCTATTGGTTCCCTTATCTGCAAATTCTTAATACACGAATGATCACTGCTGATAACCAGACCAAGAGTATTACCCTCTCTGGTTGCCTCTCGAACATGCTGCTGCAGGAAACAATCATCCAGTAAATCCACAAAAGTCTTACTAGAGTGTGAGTGTTCCAGTCTATATCTGGGAAGTTAAAATCCCCCATTATAAGACATTCTGATGTACTTGCCCACTCTGTTTCTCTGTACAATTGTTTATTGTACTCATTCGAGTCATTAGGCCTATAACACACTACTACTCTTATTTTTGCTTTGGCAGTACTTGTCACACCAAACTGATTCAACAGTGCACTGTTCATCTATATCAACTGGATGCACTTCTTTTGATTTTATGTTTTTCTTAATTAACAGCATAACACCTCCTCCCTTCCTATTTTGTCTATCCTTTCTGTAGACATTGTACTCCCCAAATTCTATTTCTGCATTCATTATATCTGTGTGACAACACGTCTCTACTGTCCCAATAATATCCGCCTTTGATGTCTTCAAATTCATCATATTTATTTACTATGCTTCTAGCATTGGTATACATGCAAGTATACATGTACCTATTCTTATTATTAGTTACCCTAACACATCCCATATACCCACCTGTTTCACGATGACTGCCATCAGTCCCTGAAACCCCCAAAACCCCTCGCTCCAGGCCGCTGCTTATTCTGATAGAAATAGTGCAAGAATCACCTACATCTCTGCCTGTGGCTACTTTTAACCTTTTAGTCTGTGAACCACCCCAAGCTAGCAGTTTTCCTACCCACCTAACACTGCCTCTATAGCATCAGCAAATATTTTTGCATCCTTTCTATTTAAGTGTATCCCATTCCTGTAGAAGCAGTCTCTCCTGTTAACAAGCCCAGATCAGGCTGAAAAAAATTCTACCCCTTGAGCCTTGCACATTTCCTCCAGAGCCGAATTGATTGACAAGGATTTCATCATGTACCTATCGTGTCTGGGCAAAACTGCAGACACTTTCAAAGTTAACCCTAACTCGATCATCCCATGTATAAAGGGATGATTGAGTAGGAGAAGACAGAGAGTGGTGATCAATGGACATTGCTCTTTATGAATTAATGTTATTAGTTGAGTCCATTGTTGTGTTCTATATTTATCAATGATATTGATGAAGGCATATCAGGCGTAATATCCAAATTTGCAGATGATGCAAAGGTTGGCAGAGTGGTTAAAGACAATATGACAGTACTGCAAAGGGATCTAGAAAGGTTCAGTTGATGGACTGAGAAATGGCAATTGAAATTTTACATTGATAAATGCAAAGTACTGCATACTGGGTAGCAGTAATCCCAGAGTAATGTACCAACTGTGTGATACTTTATTCGGTGTAGTGGAAAATGAGAAAGACTTGGGGTAATTGAGCTGTCAGATATGAAGTTCTATGAGCAGTGCAGGCAGGCTGCCATGTCATTTCATGGGGTTTTATCAATGATATACAGTAATTTTGGTAGCAGGGATAAGGAGGTGATTATCCCATTGTATAATCATTTAATGTCTTGGTCGGGCCACCTCTTGGTGCTGCATGCACGTTTGGTGGCCTCATTTTAAGAAGTGGTGGCCTCATTTTAGGATGTAGTGGTCCTGGAACGAGTACAGAGAAGAGCAGAGTGTGTAGAGTGTAGAGTGTGTTTAGTGTCAAACGGAAGGAGGGGTTTCCCGATCTCCGCGTAATATACATTGTGTGTGCGAAACATAACACTGTCAGTTCTAGAGATTTAAAAGTGTATGGATTTTGTGCGTGTATAGTATCGTGTATCGTTGTTTCTTTGGTCATTTAGCCGCTGGGCCTCTAATGGGACCCAACTTTTTCCAGTCTGCTCCGTGGAGACAGACCAGGTACATCAGTATTATAGTTATTATACTCTGGCAGGTCCTGCCACCTAATTTCCTGAGATTTCAGTGACTAGGACCTAAAAAAAAATGTTATAGATTGGGGTCAGCCAAAAGGAGTACTATTTATGCGAATTGGTGTTATTAATTATTTAATAACACCAATTCGCCATTGGGTTATTAAGCCAATTGGGTGTACGAATCAAGCAATTTAGGGATGATTCGGACATTAGAGAGGGGAAGACAGAAGGCTGGGGGGAAAAGACAGAGATAAGGGGTACATAAAGAATATGACCCCCAAATATGATCAAGGACCATGCAAGGGAACATGGCTAGGAAAGCCTAATGGCAGCATCTGAGCTGTGCTGGTGGTCACTCCTAGGATGAACCAAGGAAGGAGTTGTATGGCACTATTCCCGCAAATGTTTACGGTTGAGGTAAAGTTCGTTGCCTGGCAAAAAGGTCTTGGGCAAACTTGGAAAATGCGCGGTAGCGTTGCTCGTGTTCCAGAAAATGGTTTTCTTGATCCTGCGGAAGGTAATGAATCTGTGTAATGAGAATGCGTCGAAGATCTTCGTAAAGCAGGCAGTGGTACATAAGGTGGTCCCAGGTTTCCACAGTTACACAAAGGGTTGTCTGTTATATGGAAGGAAGTCAGTTTTGTACGAATGGAACCGTTCCCTGTGAGAAGGAAGGTGGTTTGTAGGCCCGAGGAGAACCATTTCGGCCATTTGGGATAAACTGTTTGGACTTCTGCAATAAATTTTCGTCTTATGGCTACCTTCGTACCTCCGTCTAGACTGCCCGACCTGAGTTAAATGGATGATAAGTCTCTTTTCTTTTGCAATCCTGTTGTTGAGTGGATCAGAGGTTAAGTCTAATATTTTGTCCGATTTTCCTTTGGAGAGTTGATACAATAGACCTGTGCGGATAATTTCTGGGTCTGAAGGGAGTACACCTGCTAGGTCTTGCAGGGCATGGCATGGGTTGAGACTGTGTCATCTTTGCGAACCACACCCCTGTGGTGTAAGTGACGGTAGGGATGAAAACTGCCTTTATAGAAGAGCGCTAGGGTGCGCTTTTTGAGGCCCCAATTCCTCCGGGTTATCCTGGCCACTATGGCAGTGTAGTTTGTGATCTTCTTGCGTAGGTTGACAAGATGCAGTAGGAAAGATAGATTTTTGTCGATGACTACTCCAAGATATTTCGGTTTTGGCTTGCAGTTTTATGGTAGTGCCATGGATCTTTATCTGCAGCGGTCTGGTTGGTGCAAGCGCGCCCCTCAGTAAGACAGAGCAGGTATTAGCAGGTGAGATTTTTAGTTGGTTAAGAGTAGCCCATTCTTGTAGCACTATTAGCGCACGATTTGCATAGGTCTCTAAGAGAGCCCTAGAGTCTGCCCTCAGCAACAAGATCAGGTCGTCCGCATACTCTTGTGATTGGACTTCTCCAAGGTCGATGTTCAAGAAATCATCCAGGACGTAGTTCCAGAGCAGGGCCCTAGAACGGAACCCTGCGGGCAGCGTCGGTATATATATATATATATATATATATATATATATATATATATATATATATATATATATATATACCGACGTTTCAAGATATATATATATATATATATCTTGAAACGTGACTGTAGGGGGTTTTCACCATGATGTTTCTAACTGAAAGATAGCTACTGATGCAGTTATATATATTGGTCCACTCCAACTATGTAAACTTATGTAAACTCCAACTATGTATTACTTATGTAAACTCTAGAAGGAAGGGGATGAATCAGATTGGTCCACTTGATATTGATGGGTCAACTGTTGATGATCCTGCTCAGGTAGCTAACAAACTAAATGAATATTTTGCATCGACATTCACACATGAGGAGTTATTCAGCAAGGGGAATGCCAGAGGTGTATTCAACTCTAGCAGTAAGCTACAGAATCTTGAAATAACTGGGAGTAAAGTGGAGGAGAAACTGTTGAAGATAAACACAAGAAAGGCACCCGGGGTGGATGGGATCTATCCAGTTATATTAAAGGAGGCAGCAAAGGAAGTAAGCAAACCCTTAGCCATAATTATGAGAGCTTCCTTGGACTCAGGGGAGGTACCCATAGACTGGAAATGTGCAAATGTGACCCCAATTCACAAAGGAGGATCAAAGGCTGACACAAGTAATTATAGACCTGTGAGCTTAACTTCTGTTCCAGGAAAATTAATGGAGGCACTGGTTAAAGAAGCACTGCAGGATCATTTAGACAAGACTTCAGTTATAGCTCAGACACAGCATGGATTTGTTAAGGGGAAGTCTTGCCTGACCAACTTGATTGGATACTATGATGCAGTCACAAAAGAACTGGATGCAGGGAATAACTTTGATATTATATACTTGGATCTTAGAAAGGCTTTTGATACTGTTGCACATGGAAGATTGCTACACAAATTGGAGCAGTGTGACATTGGAGGCAAATTGCTGCTATGGATAAAGGGGTGGTTGAGGGGGAGAAGACAGTGAGTGGTAATCAATGGACACTGCTCATCGTGGACTTATTAGTGGAGTCCCTCAGGGCTCAGTGTTGGGTCCATTATTGTTTTCTGTATTTATAAATGATATTGATGATGGTATATCAAGCTTAATGTCCAAGTTTGCAGATGATACAAAGGTTGGCATGGTTGTCAAGGACACTACTGACACTATGCTGCTGCAACAGGATCTGGAAAGGTTGAGCAGATGGGCTGAGAGGTGGCAAATGAAGTTTAACATTGACAAATGTAAAGTACTACACATGGGAAAAAGCAACCCCAGAGCAACGTATCAACTCTGTGGTACTACACTGACAGTGGTAGAGAATGAAAGGGACTTGGGGGTGGTTGTGCAGGCAGATATGAAGTTCTCTGAGCAGTGCAGACGGGCTGCAAGAGTAGCTCATGGAGTATTGTCAATGATATACAGGAATTTTTCCAGCAGGGATAAGGAGGTGATTATTCCATTGTATAAGGCAATGGTCAGGCCACACCTAGAGTACTGTATACAGGTCTGGAGGCCTCATTTCAAGAAGGATGTAGAGCTGCTGGAACGAGTACAGAGAAGGGCAACAAGATTAGTGAATGGAACAAAGGGGTGCTCTTACGAAGAAAGGCTTAAGATTTGCAAATTACAGTGTCTGGAGACTAGGCACCAGCGAGGTGATCTGATAGAGGTGTATAAAGCCTTGAATGGTTTAAGCATGCTCAATGCTGATGGGATTCTTCCTCTAGCTCAGAAAAATCACCTGAGAGGGCATAAATTCAAATTGAGGAAAGACAGATGTAGGATAGACGTGCGGAAATTTGCCTTTAGCCAGCGGGTGGTTGGTTGGTGGAACAGACTGCCATCCCTTGTGGTGGAGGTTGATAGCCTAAATAAGTTTAAGGCTCAGCTGGACAGGTATTTTGAACGAACAGAGGGGTGAAGTGGAAGGGGTTTTTTTTTTTTTTTTTTTTTTTTGGCTGATGCTGCATAAGCTTGCTTTCTTGCATCAAATGCCTCTACTAATGCTAATGCTAATGCTAAAAAACTACTGTTCCCCACATTCTGACCTCTTCTTCTGCTCTTACTCCCCATATGCTCTCTTCACTCTTCAGAAAAAAAAAAAAAAACTTTTATCTTTTTACTTTATTTTATTTTTTTATAGCCTCAACCTTTTTTTTTTTTTCTTCTCTCTTTTCTTTTTTCTTTTTTTTATGGCCTCTGTCAGGAAGCTCAGGCAACCCTGGCAGAAGCAGCCAGAGTATAATGAGAAGCCTGGCTCACCTTTCAGTGGTTATGGCTGGCAACGTAGGGTCCCAGTAGGGGTCCCGCGGCCAAGCAGCTAGACACAACAACAGAACAAAGCACAATACTACATTAACCAGACATTACACTTTTTTTCTGGCTGTGCAGTAGTTCTGCATTTCATCACAGAGTACATATGGCGCAGATGTGGGAAATCACCGGTGGCGCCTGAACCTAAATACTATGCCACTATATAGGTTCTCCGAGATCTTGGCTAGTCTGAGTCGACCCAGAACACTTGGCTACCATAAGGCGTCAAATGCCCCGGCAAAGTCCACGAATATTGCAAAGAAGTATTTATTGTTACAGTTTGTGGCTGTGGCTATAATATTTCCCAGTGCATCAACAAAGTGTAAAGTTTGTTTAGGGTTAAACGGCGCCAGGGGTTTCCCCCATCTCCGCGTAGTTTACATTGTGGTGTGATAGAGTTCACTGTAAAGGCCAGAGATTTAAAAGTATATGGATCTTGAGGTGTGTGATGTCGTGTACCGTTTTGCATCAACAGTTAATTTTCCTGGCTTGAAACCAAATTCGTTTGGAGCAGCCAGCCCTGCGGTTTCGTAATGGGTTTTTAATCTCTGGCGAAGGAGCCGCTCAAACACTTTGCTCAGGACAGAAAACAGAACAATTGGCCTATAGGATTCTGGCATTTCTGGTGGTTTGGATGGATTCTTGAGTATTAGGCGGACTAATGCAGTTTTCCAATCTGTGGGGAATGCCCCACATTTCAGGCAGTGGTTATAGCAGTTTAGAATGAGATCAGGTTCATACCGAATAACATTTTAGGCAATTTCTGGCTCAATTAGGCCTTTTCCGGAAGATTTCTTATTCCTAATTTTGTAGGCTGCAGCAGTGAGCTCCTGTACGGTGAAGGATGGTTCTTCCACTGTGGTGTAATACTGGGCATTTTCCCTCTCCAGTTGAAGTTGTTCAGTGGTGCAATCCGTGTATAGTTGCTTAAAGGTGATATCCAAGATATTACGAATAGAGTCCTGCCATGTCCTTGTCATCTGTCCTTGAGGTGTCTTCGCGGAGGGAATGACCTCTCCCCCAAGGGAGTTTCCTAGTTGTTATGCTATAAACACTCAGACGATCTTGAAGTGGCGGCATCCAAGAACGAGTACCGCACTCTCTACCGCACCCTCAGATGTCTGAGTGGAAAGACCAAATTGACTAGTGACAACATCAAGAATGCTGATGGGACCTTCGTGCGATCACCATCCGAACGCCTGCAACGGTGGAGTGAATTCTTCAAAGCTTTGTATAATCACGACCCACCTTAGGGACCGCCAGCAACAGCACTCTCGATTGACCCCCCCCCTGAGGTCTCCATGGTCGATGTTGAGCCTACAGTAGAAGAAGTGAAAGCAGCCATACAATCCCTGAAGAATGGCAGGGCACCAGGAGTGGACCAAGTCACCACAGAAGCGATCAAAGCCAGGGGAGATGTACTGCTTCGCCGACTACACTCACTCCTCAAAACCGTCTGGTGCACTGAACAAATTCCGCTAACATGGAGGAAAGCCATTATCGTACCGATCCACAAGAAAGGTGATAACCGGGACTGCAAGAACTACCGTGGCATCAGCCTCCTTTTCATCATCGGAAAGGTCTTTATGAAGATCATCCAGTCAAGACTGCAAAAACATCGCGAGCAAACCAGTCGAGAAGAACATGCAGGATTTAGACCCGGGCGAGGATGCTGTGATCAAATCTTTGCCATTCGTCAGCTGATGGAGGAGAGGATCCGGTGTGGACAGCGAACCGTCATTGTTTTCATTGACTTTAAGTCTGCTTTCGACTGTGTCCACCGGCCTGCCTTATGGAAACTACTAGAGGTTGAACATGTACCTCGAAAAGTCATCACACTCCTCCAAACTGCATACAACGGTTTAACCAGCCAGGTGCGCATCCAGAACGATTTATCTGAGGAATTTACCATCCAAACTGGAGTCCGCCAAGGGGATGTAGCCTCCCCATTGCTTTTCAACATCGTGGTCGACGCCATTATGAGGCAAGCATTCAGAAACAGACAGGGCATACAATATGACAAGGATCACTATGTGACTGACCTGATGTTTGCTGATGATAGTGCTATCCTTGCCGGTAACGACGCTGAAGCCACGGACATCCTCTACGACATTGCCCGCATTGCCCGGCCATACGGTTTGAAGATCAATGCTGTTAAGACAAAGGCCCTGACAACAGATGGGTCGCAAGCCACCATCTATCTCGAAGGCGTCCAGATCGAGCAAGTGCAGGACTTTAAATACCTTGGGTCGCTGGTCCAGGAGAAGAAAGTTGCATCCACCATGGAAATCCACAGCAGAATTGGACAGGCGGCCACTGCGTTCGCCTCGCTCAAATGGTGTCTGTGGAAGAGGACCAACATTTCCACAAAGACTAAAATCCGACTCTTCTGGACTTTGATCCTGCCCATTCTTCTTTACGGATCGGAAACATGGATTTGTCTCAAGTTAGATTTGAACAAACTTGAGGTATTCCAAATGCGATGCCTGCGGCAGATCTTGGGCATCTCTCTTCGCGACCGCATCACTAATGATACCATCCGCGCCAGATGCCAACAGCAACCAACCATTGCCGACCAAATCCAGAAGCGAAGGCTTAGATGGTTTGGCCACGTATGTAGAATGGGCACGAACAGAATACCATCCACACTCCTTTGGAGACAACGACCCACCCAATGGAGCATCCAACGGACCGCACCTAGGAAAACGTGGGCCAAGCAAGCGGAAAATGACTTGAAGAGCCGACGTCTCGACCTTAATCAGGCCAGGACTGACGCCATGGATCGTAAGGTATGGAAGAACATCACAGAGCAAGTCCGAAACTCTGCGGCACCTACAGCAGCATACTGGTTGCGTGGCCAACCGCCTCCCCCAGCTGCCAGCTAAGGACCAATGAAGAAGAAGAAGAAACAATCCCCCATGTGTCAGAGTTCCCTACAGTGGAGACAAAGTGCTCCCAAGACAGTGTTCTCCTCTACCTGATCATTGCGGTATAGGGATTCCTTGCCTCCCCATATTGGTTCCTTAGGTATTCCATTTCTGCTGCAGGCCAGGATCTCCTGGCTGTCTAGAAGATACGCCTCTTTTGGTTGACCTCTTTTCTAAGGGTATGCAGTTCCCGGGATCACTGTGGCACAGCACCCGGCACGGGGTTTTTCCGCTTAATGGCGACATTTGCTGCGTTAACTATAGTATCAGTAATTTTCTACTGGAGTAATTTTCTGAATTTATCAGACTGACAGTTTGGAGAGCTCTGGCATAATCGCGTAGGTGTCCTTGAACAGTGGCCAGTCTGCCTTTTTCACTGCATAACGGTGAAGTATCTGCCTGGAAGAGGTTGTATGATGTAATGCACATGCGGTGAAAATGAAGACTGGATTCACCTCATGTATAATTGCCCTCTTTATGATTTACCCAGAAGTCTCCTAATTACCAGAACTGGAAATATACCAAGTGGGCATGAACATCTCTACATAATTGACGAAACCAACTACAAAGCCTTCACTACTTTTGCCCAGATTGTATTTGAAATGCGCCAAATTCACCTACAGCAAACTGTTCAACGCACCCTCATCTTATAATGAACCCAAAACTGAATTCACAGAACATATCCTGAATGGAATCAAAGAAAACACAAACAGGATATTGATCTTTATCCTGACCTAACAGGAATCTCTCGACGTTCACAAAGGAAGCTATCTGACAAACCCACGAACCCAAAAAGGACTTTTCTACAATAGACACAAGAACTCCAAGCAATCCTCGAACTTCATGAATCCATGTGCCTCCTCTCATCCCCCAAGAGAAGATTATCCAAGTCCTCTACGCAGTGTGGGACACTGCTCATTGCCTACAAGTCAGCCTTGGATGAAGAAGATTAAATTGCTGACACTGGGCCCCTTGCCCATTGTGGGACCCACTCACTTGCCAGCACCCCTTCTCTTCAAGTTGTAGGACAATATCTGATTTTCCTACTTGTGTAGGAACTCATAAATACTCCTCTGGGAGTGGGACTGGCATTTGACATCAAATGCAGGGTCATGCTATTACGCAATCTGACTTTGTGGGTCACTGGACCTCACAATCTTTTCTCTTCTTCCTGAGGTAGGGTGGTCTCCCCCCCTTTGGGGGAGACCACCCTAAAGAGGGCGAGGTAGGGTGGGCTCCCCCTTTGGGGGGAGCCCACCCTACCTCGCCCTCTTTCTTCTGCTTACCTTCTTTCTTCACCTCAATCTCTCACCCCTTCTCCTATTTCAAAAAAAAAAAAAAATTTTTTTTTATATATATTTTTTTATTTTATTATTATTTTTTTAAATTTATTATTTTTATTTTATATATATATTTTTTATTATTATTTATTTATTTATTTATTATTATTTTTTTATTTATTTTATTTTATTTATTTATTTTTTTATTTTATTTTTATTTTATTTTATTATTTTTATTTTATTTTTTTTGGCTCTCCCTGGGAAGCTCAGGCTAACCCCAGGGTCGGCCAGCCAGAGTTCTCTTCCCACATACCTGGTCCGGCTCCCAGTGCCAGTGACGGTAACTAGCGGTCTGAGTTGTTCACAGAGTTGTTCACAGAGTACCACAGAGTTGTTCCACGGACCCTAGGCTAAGCGGCCAGATGAACAACATAACCCGCACTAAGCAAACATGAAAATACACTAACATATGCTATCTGGCCTTGACAGTACTGTACTGTCTTACTTCACAAGAGATTCAAATGCGGAGTTGTGCGAAAGCACCGGTGCCGCTTGTCAAAAAAACACTATGTCACACTATGTCACACTATGTTCATGTTGAACATGAACATTACATCATACAACCGATCCCAAACAGGCCGATCCCAAAACTGAGCGAACCAGATGCTGGAATTTGTTAGCGAGCACCTGGCAGACTAGATGGAATTCTACCGAAAAAGGAGCTATCACCAATAACTTCGTTCCCGACGTAACTGCACTACTCTCATCATCCACCAGAAAATGGTTTTCATCCTCACTGTTTACCTCCTACATACTAACTGGTCATGGTTCGCTTAACGCAAAACTCTACCAATTCAGACTTTCCAATACAGTCTCCTGTCGATGTGGGATACCGGAGGACTCTCCTCACGTACTTTTTGAATGCTCCATTTACGAGGATCTAAGATTGGCTCTTAAAGCAACAGTACCAAACTTGTGTCCCGGAAGTGAGAAGATACTAATTTCTGTCAACAATTTCCAGGCCCTTCAAACCTTCTGCAATGCTGCTTTTAATCGCAGGAAGGCTTTCAACCTCAATGTTAATTCAAGAAATCAAACTGAAAACACATCATAAATCATAATACAACTGTGTGCTGCCTCGTGATCCTGATGACGTCATATACAAAATTGTTGTGGCTTTCAAGAACACGCAAAGATTTTAACAGAGGCCGCACTTTTCTGACTCATCCCTTATCAAGACTCTCTGCAACTAAATCCTTCCCTGCTCAGCGATACCGTCATCGACCAGAGACTTCTGACACCACTCCAGATTAACAGAATTCAGAATTATATCTAGAACTTGTTCCTGCCGATCATGTTTGAATGACATTACTACTTCTGTCTGACAATACACATTTTTCTCTTTGTGAACCACTTTGGGCAGCAGATTTTATTTTTTTTATTTATTTTTTTTAATATAATTTTATTTTATTTATTTTTTATTTATTCTTATTTATTTATTTTTTTACATATATTTTTTATTTTTTTTTATTTATTTTTTTAATATAATTTTATTTTATTTATTTTTTATTTATTCTTATTTATTTATTTTTTTACATATATTTTTTATTTTTTTTAATTTTATTTTTTTTATTCTTATTTATTTATTTTTTTTACATATATTTTTTATTTTTTTTATTATTATTATTTTTTGTTTTATATATACAGAGTGATTCGCTACCAGTGCGACAAACTTGCAGGAGGTGTAGGGGGCACAAAGACGAATCGGAATCACATAGCATTGCAGGGTCCGAAATGCCTTCGTCATGCGGTAGAGGACGTTGAACGGGAGGTCGCGTGAACAGCGACCCCGCTGGAAGTCAGCATTTGCGAACCAGTTCCCGAGGCAGTAGGATGGACGAGTATTCAAACGTTGAACTGGCCGACATGCACCTCGCGTATGGAGCTGCGGACTGTAACGGGCGCGCCGCTCTGCGCTTGTACCAGGAACGTTTCCCGCACAGGCGTGCTCCTCATCATACGATTTTCGCACGTGTGCACAGAAGGTTACGTGAGACTGGTTGTTTCACGAGAGTTACCATGAATAGAGAGCGAACGACGAGGACGCCAGACAATGAGGAGAATGTCCTACGTCTTGCAGAAGGCAATCCGAGTACGAGTACCAGAGCGATAGGCCAACGATTGGGTGTTTCCCAATCCACTGTATGGAGTATACTGTCAACAAACCAAATGAGTTCATACCATCTACAACGCGTCCAATCATTGGAGCCTGCGGATTATCCACTTCGAAGGACTTTTGCTACTTGGTTTCTTCAACTGAAACGGTTCGCAAATGCTGACTTCTAGCGGGATCGCTGTTCACGCGACCTCCCGTTCAACGTCCTCTACCGCATGACGAAGGCATTTCGGACTCTGCAATGCTATGTGATTCCGATTCGTCTTTGTGCCCGCTACACCTCCTGCAAGTTTGTCGTACTGGTAGTGAATCACCCTGTATATATATTTTCTTTTTCTTTCCTTTTTTATTCTTATTTATTTATTTTTATTTTTATTTTATTTTATTTATTTATTTTTATTTATTTTTTTTACTTTATGCTATTCTCATCCTTATTTCTTCATCTTCTACTGTCCTGTCTCCTGGGAATGACTGTGTGTGTGTGTGTGTGTGTGTGTGTGTGTGTGTGTGTGTGTGTGTGTGTGTGTGTGTGTGTGTGTGTGTGTGCTGTTGTCGGCTTGCTGGCACGGGGGTCTTTTGAATGGCTCAAAACCCTCTTTGGACATTCAGTGCGTGACTGTTGAGGTTGGCCATGGCTCATGCGCAGTTGTGGCCTACCTCCCCGTGGTGTAGACGGACACTGGGCAGGCTTTCCAGGTGATCGTCTGCCTGGTGAAAAAACGGCCAGAAACAACTAAACAACACAACACACACACACTGCACGAACATAACATTACACACATTTCTGGCCTGTTACAGTGCTCTGTAACCATCACAGTGTACAAAGACGGAGTTGAACTTTCGTTCAGGTACCGTCCAACATAAGACACTATACACATACATGTTGAACATGATGGCGCAGTGGTCAGAAGTGTCCCTCTGTCACGAATGGCCCAGTTTGTGATGTATCCCACGAATGATCTGGTGGCGAGGGTACTGGAAAAGGTGGGAAGATTATTAGGTCCGTTAAGGACTGTGAGGTTGCTATTGGCCAGGAACTCCTCGAGTCTGTGTCCATTTCGGGATAGACAAGGGCAAAAAATATATATATGTATATTATATTAGGCCACCCGAATAATTAAATTCATCTGTCGTGCTGTGTCTTATGTCTGTTAATTGCGTGTGTTCTATGGTTGATTTCTGTTTTGCTGGACGAAAAACTCCAGTTTCTGGGGGGAAAAACCTTGCTATAACCCATCCATCCCCTCGCGTTATCGACGGGATTGGAACCCGGGCCTTTTCCACCCGGTGTGGGGAGAATGGTGACGATACCACTGTGCTACTCGCGCAGACCGACGGACAAGAGCAACGAGATTTTTAAGCCGAATAAAGGGATGCTGTTACCAAGAAAGGTGTCTGTGAGCGTAGCACAGTGGTATCGTCACTGTCCTCCGTACACCGGGTGGAAAAGGCCCGGTTTCGAGTCCCGTCGATGACACAAGAAACCTTTATGGGCTCTTTTCACTCCATGGCTGAGTTAGTCGGTCTTAGGCGTAGATTTCAAGTTTTTTTCACTATAATACTTGGGTTTTTCATCCAGAAAAACAGGCAAGTCGACCAGAGAATATGTGAAATTTACAGACAGAATAACATAGGTAGATGAAACACCTTTCTGGGTGTCCTCAATAAATAGGTTTATTTTTATTTTTTTATTTTTTAACAAGAAGGGCTTCAATTCTGCAAATAGCAGCGTCTGGAGATTAAACACCCGTAAGGTGATCTGTTTGTGCTGTTTAACGCTTTGAAGGTAATGAGCACAGTGTGAAGTCCAGAAATTAATCTTTGTTGCCTCCCCACAACTTGCAGTAGACAACTATATTCTATTGTACGATCTCCTGGATATATTGGACAATACTGACCTTCCCAGAAAACTCCAAAACAAAACGTCTTGATACTACGTGCAAAAGCTGATTTCGAAACGGAATCGAGTAATGAAATCAAAAACACTGAGAGAAGAGTGTAAGAATGTTAAACTAAGATCTCTACGCACAATCAACAATAAAGGTATTTTTGTGGAAACCACTAGCTTGGATGATCTTGATAGAATTGCATCTTCTCAGACAATTATCAAACAATGTCTCTCTACAGTCAAGTTGAAGATGATTGATCCTACGATACTTCTGTATAACGTTCCCAAAGAACTATCAAAAGGTGATATCATATTAGATATTTACCATAAGAACCTACAGGATTTCGGCTTGAAATTTGACGAAATCAAAGAATTCATCAATCGCGGGTTTAACACAAGATCTAAAACCAACTCAACAAATTGGGTGGGCTTCCATGCAAAACCTCGAAATTATCTTTTTAACAGGATAGACTTTAACTTGGGTATCTAGACCATAAATACCGTCGGTTTACCATAGTGAACAAATGCTTTAGATGTCTGGCTATTAGAATACTGGAACAGGCTAAAATAAGAACCATCGATGAGTAACATTGACCAGACTTCCTCTAACCACGAAGATACTGGACGCCCACTGCTCCAGGAATGTTACAGATGAAGTCCAAGTTTCCATCACTGAGAATTCCTACGACATGCACTGGTTACAAGAACCCTTTTCCAAATGTCTCCATGGACACACCTCTAAATTAATGTGTTTCCTCTTCTCTGACCGGATCATACATGGTAATGCTGAACATCCAAAATCTGCAATAGTGGCATCTAATGCCTCACTTGATATAACAGCTTTTTTTTCCTTGTATATCCCGAATTCTACATGTGTACAAATCTCGTCACTTTCTACTTGATATCACTCTACTCTCCTCTCCTCTGTCTGAAGACTTCCAGATCTCCCTGAACTCTCTAGATTCTGACATTGTAAAACTATGCCGATCATTATAGATCTTATGCTTCAATGCCTCCACATCCTAATTAAATCAAGCCAACCGAGTACCTTTTCACAAAAAATGGTCAGTCTACTATCGACCTGACTCTCACAATTGCAAGCATGACTAACAATATATATATCAAACTGGACTATGACTAAGGATCTTACATGTAGTAACCAGAGGCGGCTCGTTGGTAGGCACTGCGAAACTGCAGCACCCCCCAGCTTTTTAAATCTAAATGCAGTATACAGTCAACGGGGTTATATGAAGTTTTGTGAAGAACGATGCAATGCAATGAATATTTTTATTAACAGGTACTTATCCTCTATTTCCAATAATAAAAAAAAAAAATAAAATAATAAAATAATAATAAAAATAAAATAAATAAATAATCGCTTTATTTAATACAAGTATTAAACTGGCCATCCAGTATTATCTGGCCATACAGGACAAACCATATGCTAAGGCCTTTGGTTCATTGGAAAACAACTATTTTCGATAATCATTTCAATAATAAACGAATAGAAACACGAAATCGTTTCCACACAGTTCCACAATTTGCTCTCGGTGGTTGAGTCAATGCTTAGTTGGCAGGTTGCCAATACGCATTTTAGAGGTGACAAAACGAGTCCAAGGAATTGCGGAGCGAGCAGTGCCGTTTTGAACAGTGCACCAAACTTGAATGTAAAAGTTATTAATCTATTTTCAACAAATAAAAACCGAAAAATGGATTTTACTTTTAAATAAAAATTTCAAGATTACCCAAGTCTTGGTAAGTGTCCAGTTAATGTTTTGTAATATTTTTAACTTGCTTATTATTATTACTATCTATGTCTACATGTGTTATAACCAAGGCAATTGAATGTAACTTTAAGAAGCAGCACCCTTCTACATCCAAACTGCCTTACAACGAGCAACTGAATGCTCAGATAACAGAAAAACTCCAAAAAAAATCATCTGTTCGATGGCGGAGTCCCCAGTTAACGGATTTAAGAAAACGTGTCCACAGGGCAAGGAAACTGTATGAAAGACGACGCTCTTGACCTTCCAATGAAGTACAGAGACTCAGAAATGAATACAGAACCATAAAACAACAGTATAATCTCGAGTTTTCAAAGCAAAAAAAATCACTACCTGGCAGTCTTTCGTCTCCACTGCGGGCAACTCGAACCCGTGGGGACTGCTCTCTCAATTTAGCAAAGATAAAGTGTCAAACAATGATATATATAACTCCATACAAACCGACGTCTAGCATGACACTGCCACCACGATTCTGGATAAACTTTTCTCTCAAGATGATCCGTCAACAGACTTTTCAACTCAATCTAAAACAAGAATCCTCAATCTTCAATACTCCTCTAATGTGGATACCGACCTGTTTACCCAACAAGAACTTCAAACAGCCTTAAATAAATTCAAAGTCCAAAAATGTCCTGGACCTGACTTGCTTGAGAATTAAAAAAAAAACATTAAACAATTAAATTTTTAGGGTCACCCAGAATTTCTCCCATATACCCCTATATGTATTGTGTCTGTAAATTGCTTGTGTTCTCTGGTCGATTTGCCTGTTTTGCTGGACGAAAAAACTCCCGTTTCTAGGGAAAAAAACTTGCTATCTACGTCTGTCATTGGCAACTCTGCAACTCCAAGCAACAAATTCAGGAAAGAGACTCTCCGGTCTTAAAGGATTTCATTAATCTGCGTGGGTAGCACCGTGGTATCATGAGTGTCCTCCCCACACCGGGTGGAAAAGGCCTGGGTTCGAATCCGATCGATGACGCAAGGAACTTTAATTGGCTTTTTACACTCCGTGGCTGAATTAGTCGGTCTCAGGGGTAGATAGCAAGGTTTTTTTCTCCAGAAACTGGGGATTTTTCATTCAGCAAAACAGGCAAATCGGCCAGAGAACATCGCAATTAACAAACATAAGACATAAAGCACGGCATATGAATTTGAATATTCGGGTGGCCTAATATAATATAATATAATATAGTTAAAGGATCTCATTGAGTGGACAACTGCCAACAAACTTAAAATTCCTCCATCTAAAACCCAGTGCATGATTTTTAAAGGTCAACTAAATATTCATCTTCCTGCTATCCTGAAAATTGCTAACAAGCAAATGCCATATGTCAAGCACTTAAAACATCTATTGTGATTATTGATGACAGACTGAATTTTACTCTCCATATAAAATGATAGATAAAATCAAGAAATTTACTACGGCTGTTGTTCGGTTTACGAGAACTGACTGGGTGCTTGGGCGGAGAGTTCTTCTCTTATATTACAAGACAGTATTCATACCTATACAAACCTTAGCTTCACCATAGTCATCTTACTTCAGTGAGTGGCGTCTTACAAAGCTGAAAGCTTATCATCTTGAATAGCTCTTAGAAGATCATACTTTTGAAGATACACCCAACATTGATCCAGTTTTTTTCTTCCCTTTTTTTTTTTTTTTTTTTTTTTTACTTCCCATCAGGCCTGGGCAACCTGAGGATTTCTGGCACCCATTGCACTGCCTCCAGTGGATGCGGGATTCCCCACCCCCTTTTTGATTTATAAATTTTTATTATCTTATTTACTTTATCTTTCTTAAATTTATTTATTATTTTAAAATTTTATTTATTTATTTTATTATTATTATTTTTTTTCTTTATACCAATACCCTTGGTTTGGGTAACCGTGGGTACGGGATTTTGCTTGTGCCCAATGGTATTACAATACCTCCAGTGGGTGCGGGACTTCGTCCTCTCCAGAGCAGACAAAGATAGTAATGGTCTGTATCCACTTGGCCAGGGGCACATCTAGTTGCGGCTGAATTCCTCGTGGTGTAGACGGGCACCAGGCACGCATTCCAGCTGATCACCTTCCCAGTGGCAAATTGGCTAGAAACAACTAAACAACAGAACAACGAACGCATACTCTATGCAAACATAACACTACACACATTGCTGGCCGTTCTACAGAGTTTTGTATCATCACAGAGTACCAGGGTGAAGTTGAACTAATGTTCCTGGAGTTGTCGTACAGAAGATACTATACATCCTACCTGTCTATATAACACATGAGGGGGGCACAATTTCAAATTGAGGAAGGACAGTTGCAGAATAGGCATCGGCCAACGAGTGGTTGATTGTTGGAACAAGCTTCTACCTGTTGTTGTTGTGGAAGTCGATGGTTTAAATAAATTCAAGGAGAACTAGACTACTGGAGGAAATGATTAGGTGAAATGGGAAGTGTCGTACTTTTTTTTTTTGATGCTGTATAAGCTTGCTTTCTTGCGCCATCTGCCATTGCTAATGCTAATACTAATGATCATTAAATCTTCTACAATGCATCTGCTGTACTTTATTGACCTTCATTGTGATGTACAGAACTGTAGGCTCTCTGGCTCTTTTGATGCTGCGCGTGTATAGCACAGTGATATCGTTACTGTCTTCCCCACACCGGGTGGAAAAGGCACGGGTTCGAATCCTGTCGATGACGCGAGGAATTTTAATGGGTTTTTTTCATTCCGTGGCTGAGTTAGTCGGTCTCAAGCGTAGATAGCAAGGTTCCCCCCGGAAACTTAGGTTTTCTTCCAGCAAAACTGGGAAATCGACCAAAGAACACAAGCAATTTACAGTCATAATACACGGTGCACAGCAGATGAATTTAATTATTTGGGTGGCCTAAAAATAGTATAGTTTGGTTGGTCTCTTTCGATGCATTACGATGTGCCTCGCGGATGCAGTAAATGTAGCCTTTTAAAAGGAAATTGCTTAAAATGCACAGGATGTCAGGTAACCGTTTCGAAGAATGGCAGGCTCTTACCCTTTCACACCATGATGTGAGTTTTGTGAGATGAATGACATGCCTTTGTCAGAACGTTTGTGGTCTGACAGGAAGAAGAAAAAATAGCTTTTTTGGAAACGGGAATGGGCATTTAAATGATTAGTCTGATGATGAAAGGTTTGGCTCTATGTGATACAATTGTGGATTACCTGACGAATGAATGGCTCTGATTCTGTTTCGGTTAAGGCACAACTTGAATAGCACTTCTTTCGAACAAGTGAGTGGAAGCTGTCTTGCGGCAATTCAGATAGCACATCAGAAGTTGCCTGCAACTGGAAAATATCCCGTAGAGTAATATGCGACCAGCGTGAACTGATGGGCCAACTATGAAATTGATCTCGATGTCGAGGTAGAGGAAAGCATTTAAGGAAGAGACATGAGTTTGAATTTGTGATCCATCACCCCTGAAGAACTCCTGTAGCCTCTGGGTGGCTGGGTTCGTGTCGGCGAAATTGGCAGGGGAGGGCTCCTGTGGAGGAACAGACCACCACCGCGAGCCTGCCACTTATGATGGCGACGGTTGAACAGTGAATCGTTGCTGTGTTTCTTCACGATGATGGTTTTGACTTGTCTGTTCCTGAGCTGCGTATTGTCTGCGCAAGTAGCACAGTAGTATTGTCACTATCCTCCCCACACATGGTGGAAATGGTACAAGGAAGCCTGAGGCTTATGCTGCAGCAGCCAAAAAAAATAAATAAATTACCGAGTTACCCTGAGAGAGAGAGAGAGTGAGAGAGAGAGAGAGAGAGAGAGAGAGAGAGAGGGGGGGGGGGGGTCAAAAGTAGAAGGGAATCACCAAGAAAGAGAAGAATGACGATATGCAGCTAAGGACTCTGGTTGTGCCAAGCCCATACTCACCAGATGTGAGCCCATGGGGGTAATGGGCTTTTTTCACTTCGTGGCTGAGTTAGTAGGTCTCAGGCGTAGATATCAAGGTTTCCCTTAGAAACTGGTGTTTTTTCATCAGCAAAACAGGCAAATCGACCAGCGAAAACACACAATTTACAGAAAAGAATACGGGTTTATGTAATCAATGACGGGTAACCCTAATATAATAATAATAATAAAAATATGAGCTGCTATTTCTTAGTAGTTAATGAAAGGCTGGCCCATCCCCTGTTATTCTAAATGTGCTGTTCTAAATTACGGCTTTAACACCGCTATGAGATTCTGTATACAGTAGGTTGTTGTAGTTACAAAGTTCTTGACTTATCCTGATTCGGATTTTATGTAGTGAAGTGCAAAGTCGACCTTCAGAAACAGCTTTAAGAAGGAAGTAGAACCGCTGGAACGAGTACAGAGAAGGGCAACAAGATTAGTGAATGGAACAAAAGGTTGCTCTTACGAAGAAAGGCTTAAGTTTTGCTAATTACAGTGTCTGGAGACGAGGCACTTGCGAGGTGATCTGATTGAGGTGTATAAAGCTTTGAATGGTTTGAGCATGCTCAATGCTGACGGGATTCTTCCTCTTGCTCAGAATAATCGCCAGAGAGTGCATGAATTCAAATGAGGAAAGACAGCTGCAGGATAGATGCACGAAAGTTTGCCTTTAGCCAGCGTGCGGTTGATTGTTGGAACAAACTTCCATCTGTTGTTGTAGAAGTTTATAGCTTAAATAGATCAAGGCAGAACTAGACAAACATTTGGAGCGAGTGGATGGGTGAAATGAGAAGGGCGTGTTTTTTTTTTTTTTTTTTTTTTTTTGGGCTGATGCCATAAGCTTCCTTTCTTGCATCATGTGCCTCTGCTAATGCTAATGAAACAGTTAAATATTAAAGTTAGTTAAATATTTCCTCGTGAGAAAGACTTACCCTCTTATCAAGATTAGCAGACTCGTGATCAGCTTTAGTGCAAAATGGCTAATTCACTGATATAGTAGTAGTAGTGGCATATGATGCAAGAAAGCAAGTGTATGAGCTTATGCAGCATCAGCCAAAAAAAAAAAAAAAAAATCACACCGTTCCCTTCCAAATGCCTGTCCAGTTACTCCTTAAATTTATTTAACCCATCAACTTCCACAACAACAGATGGAAGTTTGTTTCAGCAATTAACCACCCGCTGGCTAAAGGCAAATTTCCGCACTTCTATTCTACATCTGTTTTTTCTTAATTTGAATTTATGCCCCCTTAGGTTCGTAATCTGAACAAGTGGAAGGAACCCATCAGAATTCAGCGTGCTCAACCCATTCAACCCATCCAATATACTGTATGAATTAATAAACTGACATGCTGTTGCTGACAAAGCCTGCATTCTGCATCATATTTCGATCGGTGTACCTCATAGCTTTAGTTTCTTTAGTGCTTAGCCATACCACATCACGTCGCAGCAGTGTCAATAATTGTAAAATTATGTTTTTAATTATGTTAATCCGAGTGCCTTTTAGGATCTGGCATACACTAAAACACCTGCCTGGGATGTATATGTGGGCCACCCGCCAGGCGGGTCGCATCCACATCTGCTGATCCCCTGGAGTAGAATATTTACTTGTTTGCCTGGCATACTAAGCTGGATGAAATACTGATCTGATCCCCCCAGCGTGAGTTCTTCAACAGGGAGACTCACTACGTGCTAATCCCTTTTGGGTTGAAAATCTGTCCTAATGACTCCCAGAGAGAATACTCACACTCCCCACCCTCTTCCACAATTGAACTTCTGAGATATCCTCTCACGGAAGAAAGATCCCTGACTTCGTTCCTTCTCAGTGACAAAGTTTATCATGCTCTCTCCAGCATGTTGCATCAGAAGACCTCATCGGAATTGGAAGTGCATCTAGTTTTCACCTTAGCCCTTTTACTGTCTTACTGCTCCGCTCCTCCTCCCTCCTAGAGAGCACCTTTCCTGCTATAGGTTTTCCTAACTGCCATTCGTCTCTCTTTGTGCCCCCCTTCGCCTTTAATTCTGTTCTTTCCACTGCTGTTTCCACTCTTTTTCATTTGGGCCTCTACCCTGGCTCCGTTGGGAGGGGGTTCCACCAGGCATCCCTATCTGCTTCTTGCCCAGCTCCTCTTATAGTGGATGGAAGGTGGGAACTGCCTTTCTTGGTGATCGCGTCTGCCAGTAACTAAGTGGACAGATGAATGGTTTTGCAGAGTCGTGGAACTTCACAGTGCCACTAAGTGCTGTTTTACTGGCACCAATTAACGCAATATGTCCTCAATGTTGCTATGTTGTTTGTTTTTCTGTAAGTTTTATATTAGGTTAGGTTGTTTAGAATTTGTTACAGAGAAATCATGAACATGAATCCGAAATGCATTTCAGCCGTGCATTGATTCATGAGGAGTCTGTGTATCGTCGCAAACAATTTCGTGTTTCTTTAGTAGTTTTGTGAGAGAGAAAAAAAAATCCAAATTTCTGAGAGAATATCATTTTACGGACTAATTTGGCCACAGTGTAAGTTAAAGGGGAAAAAAAGTCTAGCCCATCTAAATAGAAAGTACAGTGTATGCTAAATTAAGCTTGAAAGGAGATTTGAAACGATATTTTTCTTATGCAATGTTAGAAAACCGCAACGGAATCCACGGTGTTACCCGCAAGGGTGGGAATTTTCTGTAATCAAATGTAAACCATAAAAGATTACTATCGCGTTGTTTCGTCTTGTAAGTTGCCTAATGGGACTAACGTTGCAATGAATTGAATTTATGAATATCAATATCAATATATGTGTTAAAGTATTATTTATTTTATACCCAGGGAAAAGGCCGTCTGTAGGAAATATCAAAATGAGAGCGTGATAATTTTTTGCATTAAGAGAGCTGCACATTTAGAGGTGGGTGATTTGGATACTGGTCTGTATCAGTTTTCATATTGGTCACTTGGTTCGTTTTTTACCGCAAGATGCAGACGATTTACGGTTTAGAACATAATAAATCTTATAGTAAAAGATAATGGAAGAGGATCCTGAATTGAGAGAAAGAGTATTTCATAATGCTGTTCGGGAATATGTGGTGAGTACTCATTCGAAACGATTAGTAGTGCTCCATATGATTTTTACAATAGAAAATATCCTGAATTAAACAAGAATTAACCGTTAATTGAAATATTAATAAATACTGGACGATAGTAGTAACCAAAAAATAAATTCGCCTTTTTATTTCCCTCATTAATAAGTGACATCTAAGAGTTTGTTGAGATTTAATCCGTAATTTGGGATATCTGTATGTATCCTTATGAATGTGATGTTACTGACGTGTGACAGCGAGGGTGTTTAGGATGTAAGGAAATAGTTACTCAATTAGTGAACGTTTTTTTTTTTTTATTCATGCTGTATATGTTGTGGTTATTGAATGGCCACAATCTAATGCAGTCGTTCAATAAAGCTGATTTCTGATTATAATTTCGTAATTATTATTTTGCCTCGTGTATTAAAAAAAAAAAAAAAAACGGCCAGTGTAATAAAATTTTGTTAAAACGGTGACACAATACAACACACAAACATATTAGCACTGCTGTTGACAATTAGTGGGCTTCTGAAATCAGTTCGTGTTAAACCCATTGTCTATCAGCACCTTGCCCAAAACAAACAGGGTAAAAATGGTATTTTCACAATTTTTGTACCTGTTTCTTTTTATCACTTTTAAATCACAGATGATTTAAAGTGAGCCATCAAATTGTGTTTTTATCTGTATAATGAAGAACACAGCAAGTTATTACATGTTTAAAGTGAGCCATCAAAAAGCCATCATGCTGTTTAAAGTGAGCCATCAAATCGTGTTTATATCTGTATAATGAAGAACACAGCAAGTTATTGCATACCGTCAACAGCATAATATATTCAAGAAACTTTAGTTATTTAGCATTAGCATTAGTAGAGGCACATAATGCAAGAAAGCAAGCTTATACAGCATCAGCCAAAAGAAAAAAAAAAAAAAAACCTTCCCATTTCACTGATCCATTCATTCCAAATGTTTTTGTCTAGTTCTGCCTTGAATTTATTTAAGCTATCAACTTCCACAACAACAGATGGAAGTTTGTTCCAGCAATCAACCACCCGCTGGCTAAAGGCAAACCTCCACACATCTATCGTACAGCTGGCTTTCCTCAATTTGAAGCTCTCATAGATGCCCACAAAGACACACACAAAGACATCCTCCATGGCTAGATCATATCCTGTTCTAGAGAGAACCACAGGGGATGAGTCTCCAACACTGTGATGTGTTGGAGACTCATCCCCTATGGTTCTCCCGTGAACCACAGCACTTTTGCTACTTGGCACAAGTTGCTTTTCTGCTCTAGTCTTGGACATGATTTCTGTTTAAATACAATTTAGATAACAATAAAAATTAAAAGGATTTATAAATTTAATTGATTAATTGCCAATACTATATAAGCTAACAGATTCCTACTACAGTCCTACGTATTACGCTATCTTGTTTTACACTATGCCTTACGCTATCATTTGAGCTATACGCAGTGCTATTCTGTATCGATACACAATGGTGGCAAGTTTCGAACGGTACAATTTTTACCGATGCCAATGCTAATAATAAGCAATAACCCACAAAATCTCTAATTTCAAAATTAACTAAGTATTATATGCCAATTTAGTCAATAAAGTGGTAAAAATTTAAGAAAAACTTCTCCATTTGCTGAGCCGTAAAAACTTCACTCGCAGCAGATTTATAACACAATGTGACCTAATTTTATTACATTAGGTTACACTGAAAATGGTTTCCAAGTTACTCAATGTATACATAACTGAATTTCATAAAGTTTACTAAAAATTGCAGATAAAAAATTTTGCAAATTCAGTTCACTTAGATGTTCATTATAGACAAGGTGTCACGAATCAGCTTATCTGTAAAAGAACTAGGGGGTGCTGCCTCACAAGACTTAGAAAATTGTATAATTGCTTAAAAAATTACAATTTAGCATTTTCAGTAAATTCAAACAGCCACATTTTGTTCACAGTAATCTCAAATTAAATTATCAACCCAGGGTATTACACTTCAAATGGTTGAAGATGAAAATGACTGTAGGGTTATAATACAGTCTAATATGAAATTCTGTCAGTAGTATAGTAAAGCTGCAAAAATGGTACATGTGATATATAGGAATTTTACTTTGCTAGAAGAAAAAGCAATAATTATCCTACTATACAACTCAGTTGTCTGACCAAACCATGAATTCTGTATACAAGTGGTGTGGAGACCTCATTTCAGGAAGGGTACAAAGATGAACAACATGATTAGGTATGGATGCAAATAAATAGTCATATTCTCTCATTGCATTTTTTTCCCATTGTTACACATTTTGTGTTCTTTTTCACCAAATATTTGCCCTGAATATGTAACAGAAAGGACTTCTCTCTTTTATTAGTATTGAGAACTACACTCATTTAATTGTTCTTTTTCTTATTCCAGTTCTGTTGGCTGCAGTGATTGGAAATTGGAGGCTGTTGCAGACATTCTCTCAGGTATATCAAACTAGGCTTGCTACCTGGGAATCTAAAATGCTAATGGAACTGATATTCAGGTGACGCTCAAGTCAAATGGACCAAACTTCAGTGAAGTCTGCTCGATCTGTTACATCCAAATCCTCTGCTTGCACTTTCATGATTGTGGGACTGTTAATAACCCCCATGTGCAAGTCCTGAAATACAGTACCCAATATACTGAAGGTGACCACCCAGGTGCAAACCAACGGAAGCAAGTATTGAGGTGCACTGCCCACACCACACAGAGGAATGCTGCCCCTCTATGTTACCTGGCAATACTAGGTGGTAGATGACTCTTCAATCAGTGCAATACCACTACTTTGCTTATTGGAGGCTTGAAGTGGTGGAACCCATGTTTAGTCTTCAGAGCAAAGCTCTGGCAATCCCCCATCTCTTCCATCGTGCAGTATGATGGAGATCATGGCAAGATCCAATCTTCCTTACATTTTGAGGGTACAGTTCTAAAACAGTGTTCACAGACCGGCCACTAGATAGTCCACCGGACCGAACCTACTGGTAACTCTCTAGAAGGCTACTGGATCACTAGTGTATAATCTCACTGCCTCTACTTTGCCAAGTAGTGAATAAAGGGAGTTCGAGTAGCATATATGCAGGGGGCATTGTGGAAGCCAGCCACGTTATGTCAAGTAGCTGGGTTTATTCTTGCCATTTGTATGCCATGTCCAAAAATTTCATTATTTCATACATGTCCTCCCCACCTTTTATTACTACTGAATACATCATGAATAGTCAAACTATTAGAACAAACTTATCTGCAAAAAGATCTAAATCATCCAAACACTAACTCATTTATTTCACAAATACAGGCCATCTCAGATACAATCTCAGTGATGTCCATTTCCACTTTCTTATGCAATTTATAACTTTCCAGCAAAATTTCTGTATATCATACAGTCTGCCAGACCGTTTTTCTGATAGAATCCCAATTATGTGGTGTTTCAACCACTACTCATCTGAGTTGACCTAATTATTAACTGTATAATTCCTTTCGCGTCGAAGGTGATACTTGTGCATATGTCCGCTCTGGTATTCCCCATGAGAGACAGTAATTTGGAATCTCCTCTGGCTTAAAATCTCTTGACCACATTTTATGAATCTTGTCTGTTCCCTCTATCGTTCTCCCACCTTCATTAATCACTTGGAACTCTTTGACTTTCTCCAGCCCAACGTTCCTAACAGTCGGGTAATTTTCCTTGATGATTTTAATGTTCACAATGATATACAGGAATTTTTCTAGCACAGATAAGGAGGTGATTATCCCCTTGTATAAGGCAATCGTCAGACCACACCTTGAGTACTGTACGCAGGTTTGGAGGCCTCATTTTAGGAAGGATGTAGAGCTGCTGGAATGAGTACAGAGAAAGGCAACAAGATTAGTGATTGGAACAAAGGGTTGCTCTTACGAAGAAAGGCTTAAGATTTGCAAATTACAGTGTCTGGTGACTAGGCACTTGTGAGGTGATCTGATTGAGGTGTATAAGGCCTTGAATGGTTTGAACAAGCTCAAAACTGATGCGATTCTTCCTCTTGCCCAGATTAATCGCCTGAGGGGACATAAATTCAAATTGAGGAAAAACAGTTGCAGAATAGATGTGCGGAAATTCGCCTTTAGCCAGCGGGTGGTTGATTGCTGGAACAAACTTCCATCTGTTGTTGTAGAAGTTGACAGATTAAATAAATTCAAGGCGGAACTAGACAAACATTTGGAGTGAATTAATGGGTGAAATGAGAAAGTTTTTTTTTTTTTTTTTATTTGGCTGATGCTGTGTAAGCTTGCTTTCTTGCATCATATGCCTCTACTAATGCTAAATCCTAATATTCCTGATATACAAAGTATCTTCAGAAAAGTTGATGATAATAATGAATCATATAATTCTTTATTATTCTCATTGTTTTCACAGTATACTGCATATATACAGGATGGGATCAAGAAGTTTGGGTACTGAATGTGTATCTTGAAATTTCAGCATTGTAGCAAGTTAGAACTTGTTCTAATATGTATGGTGACTCATATAGATAAAGTAACACATGAATCATCTATTTATCTGCAGTTACTCTGAATTCTTGCAAATTGAATAGAAAGTGATTTATGTATTTCATCTTATCTTAAAATGAATGATTTACTGAGCAGTGAATTTGTTTCAAATTAGATACAAATGGCTCTATGCCATTGCACAATGCTGTTTCGAAAATATGTCCAGAAAAATGTGCTTCAGGGAATTGGTGCATTTTGACTGCCCCTGCTTTCTATTAAAGAATTTCTTGCAAAATACACCACCATTGTCTCCCTTTTGTCATATACATTTAACTGCCAATGAATTCCCCCCCCCCAAATCTTGAAGCCCCTTTGGAAAGACACAGATTGGTAAGAACTGAGGAAATTATTCAAAACGCAACATGGAAATTGAGCAATTCCAAAATAAGTCTATCTGGAATGCTTCCAAAAGTTGCAGAAGTTTTGGAATCATTGCACAGTGTGAAGATGACTACTTTGAAGGCAGTCTTCTGAAGAGCCATTAAGTTTCTTCATTTCCCAAAAGGCCGACCGGGCTAGCCAGGTGGGTAAAGTGCCTGCCTGGCAACCCAAAGGTCGCGGGTTCGATTCCCGCCTCGGGCTTGGATCAAAGTACTGCAAAAACCTTGGGAGGTGCACTATGGCCACAGAAGCCGATGCGCCAACAACTACCAAAAAAAAAAAAAAAAAATCATTTCCCAAATATTAGTGCTTTCCCTAAACTTTTGATCATACTTCATATGAAGCATATTTTTGTATTGATTCTGCTTAAATTACTTCCACCAGAATTTTATGTGAATTATGATCTTTGTGATCAGTGGATAAATCTCAGACGACTTGGTTCTGTCTTCTTGAATAAAAATTTTATTCAAAAAGTTTAGTATTCTAATTCTGAACTGAAAAATCTGCATTCCCCATCTTTTTTAACTGTTATACCAAATATGATATTTTAAAAATGTTTTGTATTCATATTGTAAATTGTTGTTGTTGTTGGGTTTTTAGGAGCATTAGCAACTAAGACCATATTGCTCTGGGAATATGCGGTGGTCATTCCCTGACCTTTCCGCATCCTCCGTATTTGGTTGTGACTGGCTCGAACCCCGGTCTAATCAAGGAGCATGTGCCATGCACTGCTGCTCCTTCCCACCTGGCTACGGAGGCGCCTATATTGTAAATGGATTATTTTATCTCATGAAAATATCTGTGGTGTATAGGAGAAAAGGAAAGTCTGTGCTAGGGAATGGATAAAGTCAAAGATTCTTCGTTTTTGGAGATATCACTCCTGGCTATGAAAACAGTAGATCATAGTAAGATGGATTAACTTGCATAGATCTAAAATGACAAATCTATATGAAATGTAGATTTGTAATTTTCTTTTAGAAGTATAAGAGAAGCCAGAATCAGTTGACAGTGAACTGGAATTTCTATAGATTATAATTTAAGAAATATGTAGGTTTTTCCATAAAACAGATATAGAAGGAATAAATGAACAAGCATAAACATTGGTTTGATGAGTTCAGAATTGAACTGGATTTTAGTGTGATTGATGTATGTGTTCAGACTGGTTTGTGGAATTACAGTGTTACTTCAGATCATTTATAGAAATATTTGTAGCAGAGGCATGCAGCATTAATGGAATTTCTGTGTTAGGGATTGAGTAAAGTTAAGTTTCAGGTTTTGTAGGCATGCATTGCTTTAGATCTGAGAACATTGTTCTTTAATAGGATTGATACTGAGAGGTACAGATTTATAGTTTTATTTTAAAGGTGTAATTTTTTTTATTATTAATTTTTATTAATACTTTATTAAAGATTTTTTTTTGTTCTGTAGATGGGTTTAGGACCTGAATTGCTTGCATAATTGATTATAAATAATTTTAACTTATCTGCATAATTTAATTATCTATATAAAATTTGTTACTAATTCAAATCAAAAGGGACTATGAAGCTCAATAAGTCCTATTATTATTATAATAATCTTAAATTATAGGTGAAAACCTCATACCTTTGAGTAGGACTGTTAATCTGTCAACACTCAATCGCGAATGATTATAATATGAACTTACCCACCCACCCACCCGTGTATTGTCATAAATGAATCAAGTTAAAATAATTATTAATTAAAATAAGCATGCCTTCAACTCTCATATCACGTCAAGGGAATCGGAAAGAATTATGGAAAGACGGCAACCACCAACCTCCAACAACCAACCAACACCACAAGCCATCATGAGAATTGAAAAATAATTGTCGCGAAATTCTAAAAACGACAACAAAATTAAATTAATTCACACATAATATCATTCGCGATTCACTTTTGTACTTCTTGTGAACACAGCAACAAACCAAATAAGGTGGTCTCTTAAAAGAAGTTAAATAATGATTTTAAAGTTTAACTTATGTGTAATTTATTTGTGTTGTTGTTTTTAGAATTTCGCCACAATTGTTTTTCAATTCTCATGATGGCTTGTGGTGTTGGTTGGTTGTTGGAGGTTGGTGGCCGACGTCTTTCCGTGATTCTTTCCGATTCCCTTGATGTGATATGAGAGTTGAAGGCATGCTTATTTTAATTAATAATTATTTTAACTTGATTCATTTATGACAATACGTGGGGAATAAGTTCATATTATAATCATTCTCGATTGAGTGTTGAAAGATTAACAGTCCCACTCAAAGGTATGAGGTTTTCACCTATAATTTAAGATTGATATAATATTTGTGTAGATACACCATAGTTTACCCATAAATTTGAACTACATATGTATTGTACCAATTATACTTTACAGTCTTCTGGTGTCCAGAATACAGCATGGGCACCACATATTATTAATATTGCTTGTTGCTTTTGTTTTATCTATGTGTAATTACAGTAATTTGCCTCAAATTCATTGTTATGTCAATGGGCATGGATGGAGGATTCACAAAATATTGTTGTTTCCTATGCCTGTGGGACAGCCATTCTACTGCAGACCATTATTGGCCTCAAAGAAGCAATATGAGCCAGGAATGAGTAGTGTGCAGTACATTCCATTAGTAAATCCAATGAAAATTTTCTTTCCACCTCTTCATGTTAAACTTGGCCTAATAAAGAGTTTTGTGAAAGCAATAGGTAAGGTGATTCAAGTAGCGTAAAGGCATCATTTTAATTGTATCTCATATTGTGGGTGTCTTCACAACAAAATTATGCCTTGTGCATTTCATCTTCTAATACAATATTATTTATACACCATTTGGCATCTCTCATATTGTGGAAATAACTTTGCAACTGTGATGGCATGTTGCATTACCAGAGTACCTGCCCACTCACTGATGATGAAGCCAACTAGCTTTGAAACAATTGTCTGGGTGGTGGTATTCACTGAAAATAGATAACAGTAGTCTTCTCTACTAGAGAAGTGCTATTTATTCGAAGTAGTGCAATACCAGCTATCTCAAAATGATGCCTTTACACTACATATGTAGTTCAAATTTATGGGCAAACTATGGTGTATTTACACCAATATTATATAGTTAATTACCTAAACCCATAATAAATTATTCCTTGTGCATTTCTTCTTCTAATAATTTAATTATAAAAATTCTTTTGTTGTAGTTTTGGCAAGCAGTAATAAAATTTAATAATTAAAATTTTATTACTACAGATATTTCAGTTAACAGAACTCGGGTCTTTCTAAATAAAAGTACCCTTTTGTGTCCTAACTAATCTTTTTGATCTTCTCTAGTTATAAATATTTATGAATTGTTCGGTATTACACTATGAACATTTTTAATGGGTAGTTTTTTCCTTTTACAGATATTTCTATTCTTTTTTATATTTTTGTATGCCTCCTCTTATGCACTTATTTCTGCATTTAAGAAGCAAACTGAAGAATTATATGCTGGTAAGGTTATTTATTTACATTACTACTTCCTTTTAGATATTATTGTATATATCACAAAAAAATAAAATTTTTTTTTTTTTTTTTTTTTTTTGAATTCTTCACAGCTAACAAAGTGTGCACCTGCATGCATTATGGTGGATACTTTGTGATCTATTAACACATTCACTGCTGCCTATATTTGAGAAAATGTATTCCATGGATCATAATTTTCAAAATTTTGTGGAGTAACACCTTTAATATCTGACTAAAAATAATGGTTGAACAGTAAGATGTAACTAAAAGCAGACACTTTTAGGCTTAGCTGTAAATCAGAACAAACTTTAAAATTTTACCCAACTTTATTCCATGTATGTAAACTGACTGCAAACAAAGACCAAACAAAACTGTGGGTACTAAGTCAACACTTATTTCTGCATTTAAGAAGCAAACTGAAGAATTATATCAACAGCACATGGTTGATGATGTCAAGCAATTAATTTCATGTGCCTTTCCTCTTACAGTACTTGTTTATTGACTGCATGTACGAGTAATTCACTGTGACATACAGGAGATTACCACCACTCATGATAAATTCTTTGGGTACCATTTGACATGTACATTTGTCAGCAGTAGTGAACATGTTAAACAGTGTTGCTATTTGAATTCACCTCTAAAACACTAACAGTTGGGGATAAGTAGTCTCTCTTAAATCCCCATTGTCCAAGGAATTGACTGCCCTGTCAGAGAGAGAGAGAGAGAGAGAGAGAGAGAGAGAGAGAGAGAGAGAGAGAGAGAGAGAGAGAGAGAGTGTCATGTGACCATACAAGGCTATATAAAGTGGCGCCTCCGTGGGCAGGAGCAGCAGTGCCTAGCACACGCTTCTTGATTAGACCGGGGTTCGAGCCCGTGACCACCAAATACGGAAGATGCGGAAAGGTCAGGGAATGACCACCGCATATCCCCGGAGCAACATGGCCATAGTTGCTAATGCTCCTAAAAACCAAATAACAAAACAACAAGCTATATAAAGTAGGTAGTGAGATCTCCAAGGGATAGTGAATGTGCACATTTCATTGGAAGAATGGACCAACTATCTGTTCTAAGTAGCTGTGAGTGCAGTATAACAGCCGGGGCAGATTTGATGAATACAGCTATCTTATTGGGGAAGTTTGTGTACAATAGTATCTATAGGCAGTGATAGGTTAATATTAGGAATAGCAAAATTATGTAAGGAAGCAAGCTTATGCAATATTAGCCCAAAAAATAAAATAAAATAAAAAAGTTACCTTCTTTGTTTGCCCATCCCTTCTAGTACTTGTAATTTGTCCAATCCTTAAAATTTAATCAAACTACCTACTTTAACAAAACCAGGTGAAAGCTTATTTCAAAAGAAAGCAAATTTATGCACATCTGTCTTACAACTGTCTTAGCATTAGCGCATGATGCAAGAAAGCAAGCTTATATGCCAAAAAAAAAAAAAAAACTCATTTCACCCATCCACTTCCTCCAAATGTTTGTCTAGTTCTTCCTTGAATCGGATTAAGCTATCAACTTCTACAATGACAGATGAAAGTTTGTTCCAGCAATCAGCCACCTGCTGACTTAAAGCAAACTTCCGCACATCTATCCTACAACTGTCTTTCAACAATTTGAATTTATACTGTCTCAGATGATACTGCAATGTTCTTTAATGAGTGCTTCCATTAATTTCCCTGGAACAGAAATTAAACTAACAGGTCTGTAATTACTTGTAACTCCCCGTGATCCTCCTTTGTGGATCGGGGTCACATTTGCACATCTCCAGTCCATGGGTACCTCCCCTGAGTCCAAGGAAGCTCTCATAATTATTCTGAGCAAGAGAAAGAATCCCATCAGCATTGAGTATGCTCAAACCATTCAAGGCTTTATACACCTCAGTCAGATCACCTCGCAGGTGCCTAGTCTCCAGACACTGTAGTTTGTAAAACTTAAGCCTTTCTTTATAAGAGAAACCCTTTGTTCCATTCACTAATCTTGTTGCCCTTCTCTGCACTCGTTCCAACAGCTCTACATCCTTCTTAAAATGAGGCCTGTAGACCTGTATACAGTATTCAAGGTGTGGTCAGGTGTGGCCTGACCATTGCTTTATACAATTGGATAAACACCTCCTTATCCTTCCAAAAATTCCTGTATATCTTTGACAAGACATCATGAGCTACTCTTGCAGACCATCTGCACTGCTCAGGAAATTTCATATCTGCCTGCACAATTACCCCCCAGGTCTTTTTCACTCTCTACCACTGTCAGTGTAGTACCACACAGTTGATACGTTACTCTGGGATTACTGCTTCCCATATGCAGTACTTTGCATTTGTCAATGTTAAACTTCATTTGCCACCTCTCAACCCATCTGCTCAACTTTCCTAGATCCTGTTGCAGCAGCGTACTGTCATTAGTGTCACTAACAACCCTGTGACCTTTGTATCGCCTGCAAACTTGGACATTAAACCATCATCAATATCATTGATGAATACAGAAAACAACAATGGACCCAACACTGAAATCTGGGGAACTCCACTAATGACATTAGTCCAAGTGCAGTGTCTATTGATTACCACTCTCTGTCTTCTCCCACTCAACCTTCCCACCTGGCTACGGAGGTGCCTCCGTAGCCAGGTGGGAAGGAGCAGCAGTGCATAGCACACGCTTCTTGATTAGACCGGGGTTGGAGCCCGTCACCACCAAATATGAAGAATGTGGGAAGGTCAGGTAATGACCACCGCATATCCCGGAGCAATATGGCCTTAATTGCTAATGCTCCTAAAAACCAAAACAACAACAACATCTTTATCCATAGCAGCAATTTGCCACCAATGCTACACTGCTCCAGTTTGTGCAGCAGTCTTCCATGTGCAACAGTATCAAAAGTCTTTCTAAGATTGAAATATATGATATATTAAAATTATTCTGCGTATCCAGTTCCTTTGTGACTACATCATAGCATTCAATCAAATTGGTCAGACCTGACTTCCCCTTAACAAAGCCATGCTGTGTCCGAGCTATAACCAAAGTCTTGTCTAGATGATCCTGCAATGCTTCTTTAACCAGTGCCTCCATTAATTTCCCTGGAACAGAAGTTAAAACGAACAGGTCTGTAATTATCTGTAATTGACCTTGATCCTCCTTTGTGGATTATGGTCACATTTGCAGTCCATGGGTACCTCCCCTGAGTCCAAGGAAGCTCTCATAATTATGGCTAAGGGTTTGCTTACTTCCTTTGCTGCCTCCTTTAATATAACTGGATATATTCCATCCACCCCAGGTGCCTTTCTTATGTTTATCTTCAACAATTTCTCCTCCACTTTACTCTCAGTTATTACAAGATTATCTAGCTTACTGCCAGAGTTTAATGCACCTCTGGCATTCCCCTCCCTGAATAACTCCTCATGTGTGAATGTAGATGTAAAATATTCATTTAGTTTGTTAGCTACCTGAGCAGGATCATCAGCAGTTGAACCATCGATATCAAGTGGACCAATCTGATTCATCCCCTTCCTTCTAGAGTTTACATAAGTAAAGAACCCTTTGCTGTTTTTCTTTGCATCCTTTGCCAAGGATTTCTCATAATCTGCCTTTGCCTGCCAAACTTCCTTTGTGACTTAGTAACAGACAAGATCTATTATAAGCTTCTGTGTCACCTCTTAATTTATATGTATCCCATGCATTTTTTTTCTACCACATGTCTGATTAGTTTATCTGACATCCATTTAGGCATAAATCTTGAACAATATTTCTTAGTTGGTATGAAAAGCCTAGTAGCTTCCAAGATTAATTCTTTGAATGCCGTCCATTTTAAATTTGCTGTTTGTAGTAACATCATCATTTGGTCCCACTGTACAGAATTTAAATATTGTCTCAGACCATCACAGTCACCTTTATGAAAGCAAAAACTCTTCCCTTTACCCCTGATGGTAGTTACCTCTTTGAGTAAATCCCACTTCAGCACACTGTGATCACTGCTACCTAGTGGTTCCTTTATCTGCAGATTCTTAATGCATGAAGAATCACTACTGATAATCAGATTAAGAGTATTACTCCCTCTAGTTGTCTTCTGAACATGCTGATGTTAAAAACAATCATTGAGTAAATCCACAAAAGCCTTGCTAGTGTGTGTGACCAACCTACAAATACCACTCAATATCCGGGAAATTAAAATCCCCCATTATAAGACTCTCTGATTTACTGGCCCACTCTATTTCCCCGTATAGTTTTTATTATACTCATCAGAGTCATTAGGCCTATAACACACTCCTACTCTCAGTTTTGAACTCTCAGTGCTTATGTCACACCAAACTGACTCGACACTGCACTGTCCAGCGATGTCGATTGGCTGCATTTCCTTGGATTTTATGTGTTTCTTAACTAATAGCATAACCCATTCTCCCTTCCTATCCTGTTTATCCTTCCTGTACACATTGTACTCCCCACATTCCAGTTCTACATTCCTTATATCTGTGTGACACCACATCCCTGATATCCCAACAATATCTGCCTTTGATGTTTTGACCAACACCTCAAATTCATCAAATTTATTTACCAAACTCCTTGCATTGGTGTATGCACAAGTATACATGCACCTGTTCCTATTCTTAGCTACCCTAACACAACCCATGTGTTTACTTGTACCACAATGACTCCCAGCAGTCTCTGAAATACCTTGCATCTTGTTTTCCAGGCTGCTGCTCAATACAATAGAAGCTGTGCAAGAATCACTTTCACCTCTGCCAGCAGCTACTGTTAATCTATTAGTCCATGTATCCCCCCCCCCCAAGCTAACAGTTTTCTGACCCACCTAACATTGCCTCGATAGCATCAGCAAATCAGTCTTTCCTGTTAACAAATACAGACCAGGGTGAAAAAATTCTACCACTTGAGCCTTGCACAATTTTTCCAGGGCCGGATTGACCGACAAGGCTCCCATCATATGCTCCCTCCTATCGTGTCTGGGCAGAATTGCAGACACTTTCAAATTCAACCCTAATTCATGGCTTTTTTTCAACAGTGACCTGTACTTGTTAAGTAATTCTGCCGGTCTCCTACTCTTAATATCATTAGTGTCAACGTGTACAACAATATCACCTTTTGTGCCCTTAAAAGATGATATTCGCTCTACAACATCATCAACCGTTGCCCCTGGCAGACATACCCTGGTCCTGTTCCACCTATCCTTTTTGCACACCATGTTCTCCATTTCCCTGACAATAGGGTCACCAACAACTACTAGTTCCTCTGGGACCAGCGCATTCTGCCTTGGGGGTTGCCGCTGTGTTGCATGATGATCAAGTGCAAGCTCTGGCATTGATATGGGCAGCTGAGAGCTTGATGGGCACCTCAATTTAGATCCTTTGAGGGTATCAACCCTGTCCTTTAAGCTCTCATATAGTCCCATAACAACACTGAGTTGTCGCCTGATTTCCTCGCACTCCTTACATCGCGCGCACACACACAAAGACATTCCTCTTGGCAATATCATGTCCTGTACCTGATTGCTCCACAAACATCAAACAAGCAGTGCATTTTAAAAGGCTGTGATTTCAGTGGGCAACTGCCCCCCTCAGTTCTCCACTGAGCCACGGCACTCCCATTAGCTTAAGCCTTTTGCTTTGCTGCTCTGGTCTGAGTCATGATTTCGATTCAATTTCAGTACAAAATTATAACCCTAAACTTATATCCCAATACAGTTATAACACTATATATCTGTATATTTTTTTTTCAGTATTGAATATTATCTCCGAGTTTCGTTATATAACTTCAATATCAAGTTATGTATTAATTAATAATGTTATGTTTGTAAAATCTAAGTCATTATGTGTATTTAGTTAAAAAAGTACAATTTAATTGACAATGCAGTTTAACAAGATTAATAAATTTTACTGATTAATTGATAATATTATATACTGTACTATACTAAGCTAACTTTACATTTGTATAACAATGGCGGCAAGTTACGAACAGTAAATCTACAGACACTAAGTATTAATTAACTTCAAAAATCTTGCTGTCTAAATTCAGAATAAACAAGGATCTTGGAAGTCTGTAAGCTATTTATAGAAAATAATTTTATATAACAATTAAGTCAATAAAGCGGCTAAATATAGCTAAAAGCTTTGCATTCGCCAGAGCTGCAAAACTTGTAAAACACGTGGATTGGATACCCTTACGGATACTAAGTAATAACCTACAAAATGTCTATCAAAGTTAAAAATTAAACTAAGTATCATAACTAGGAATATAAAGCTACTCTAGAAAATAAGTTAATTTATTTGGATTTTAGAGCTTGACTGCATGCAGAAGACAGCAAAAATAATTCTGGACTAAAGGGTTAAGTATGAGTTGCACATTGACAGCTGAACACAATTACAAAGACATATCATTAGTATGACTGAGTATTTAGCATAATGGATCATATGCTGTTTGTCAAAACCAGTAGAATGTTACAGGAACAGGAACAGTTTCTGTAATTTCTATATTTTCATTTCTGTCCATAAAGTTAAGCCTACATCATCATCACGGTGATACATTGGATGGGGTAGGGGCTATTATGCTATATACATAGACAGTGTCTGCTTACCTACTCTGGAAGACACCGACTGCTGAGAGTCTTTAAAATATGGCAGAAAACATTCCTAGTCTCGAGGTTGCTACCATTCCAAGTTAAATGACGTGTTCTTTGGAGTTTAATTTTATGATAAGATTGCTCTTAGGTTTTAGAAGGCACTCTTATATTGAGAATTTTACATAAAAGTGTAATGTTTTTATCAGAATTGTTTGTTTTAATTTTTTTTGAGAAGAGAAATTTTTTTGCTGTGTAGTCAAATTTCAATATACAGTTTTAATTGCTATAACAAAATCCATTATTTATGGTCCTAATCCAAAAAAGAACTTCAACTTTATATTGCCCTTTTAGTTTCATAGTTATTAATTTTTTAAACCTGGTCTGAAGTTCATAATTACCCTCCTATATTTTTATTAATAGTTTTTACTAGAGATGTACTGTGTGGATATATCCAAATATTATGCCCACTTTCATGTTTCAGGTGATTATGAAGATGCTGTTGTATATAGAATTTCGTGAGTATTTTATTTGGTTAAAATTTGCATTATTTAGACATCTATAAATAAGAATTCGTAAACCAAAGAAACTAAGGACTAATTTAATGGTTTTTTAACTCAATATATATATTTAATAAACTATTAAATCATTTGTTTAAAGCTGAAGAAACACAAAGGTTTTCATTGTGTATTTTCAGTCTCATTGATCTCAATCTGATTGGATACTACACACACCCACACACTGTCCAAAAAAATATGAACCTTTATTCACTAATGAATTGGACCACCTTTGTTTTGAACAACAGCAAATGTATGGCACAATATGAATTCTATAAGGTGCTTTAGTGAGTTTTGATTTAATTGTAACCTTTCTTCCAGCAAAATATTGCATAGCTATGACAGAGTTGAAGGAAGAGGACTTCTTTGCTGAATAGCTCTCTCCATCATGTCCCACACATTCTCAAAAGGTTTGAGATCTAGTGAATGTGGGAGGCCAGGGAAGAAGGTGAAACGCCTTGTCAAGTTCTCTGAACCATTTTTGCATGATTCTGGCACAACAGAATCATGCAGATAAAAGAGTGACATTGCAGAATGCTGTAGATCTAATACAAAAGTTCAGGTAATCCCTGGATGACATTTCGACCTTACACCAGTGTCACCAGACCCAGTTTGTGCCAACAAAACATTCCCCATACTAAGATACCACCCCCAGATGCTTGGGTTGTCTTAACAAGGCAGGCAGGGTCCATCGTTTCATGAGGTTCTCGCCACACTGTCTGCCTACCATCAGTGCAAAACAGTTTATTGTGATTTATTTGACCATGTCTTTCTTCAATTGTTCCACTGTCTAATCACAATGTTCCTGGCACCAACAGATTTTTCAGCTTTCTCTGAAGCAAATGACTTTTGAAATAGGTAGGCGACTGCCAATACCCAATTTATTCAATTCCCTGCACAATGCACTGGTTGAAATAGGGCAGTTCTGGGCTTGGTTGAATTCTGGTGTTATTTGTTGCACACTGGATGTCCTATATTTCTATGCAGTCCTCCTTAGAGTATGAAGATTTCGCTCTTGAAGTATTGTTTTTCTGCCACATTTACACCTTTGAGATGGGGAAGAACCACTTACTTTTTAGCAGTTAAAAACCTTTGAGATGAATGCCTTTGAGAAACCAGTTATGTCTTTCATTTCTTGAATTATTGCCCCCGCTGAACATGCACCCATAATATGACCATTTTCAGAGTCTGATGAATTACATGTTTTCCCCAGCAGTCAAACAGCCTGCCCAGTCTTTATTCTCAATGAGGCAACATATCCACACCTCATGTCACAGTTTTCTTTGCATCTATTTGCATTTAATTGCATTTTTTCTGTCTGTGACTGTAATAGGTTTGTATTTTTTTGGCCACTGTTTGATGCAGTAATAAGGGAACTGGATGCAAAAAATAATTTTGACGTTATATTCATTATTTCTTATAATACTGACATTGACATTTTTCTTAGATTTCAGAAAAGCTTTTGATACTGTTGCACGTAAAAGACTCCTGTACAAATTGGAGCACTGTGGCATTCAGAGCCAGTTACTGGTATGAATAAAGGTAGTTGAGTGAGATGGTTAGCCGTGTATTCAGTGTGACAATATATTTATATAGTTAATATATTAATAACCTTAACCTTATGGCCAACAAATTATGTTAAAACATGTACAGCCATTTCCCGATCAACATAACTGTAATGTCCAGTGCCATCACTAATTCAGATGAGAAATTGCACTTCTGGATTACCCGAGTACAAACTTTATAGTCTTCAGTTGTATATTTTTTACTATCTTTCAGCATTCTGAGCCATTAGGGTTCCCAAGGCAGGAATGTTTATTTATATCTTAATTTTTTTTTTTTTTTTTAATCTAGTTTTGCTTCCTGGTAACAAAAATTGCTAAAGCTACTTTCAACTGCCGCACATGACATTTAGACAAAACAAAATAAAAGTGAATGTCTACTTACTTCAAACATCTATGCAGTACAAAAATATATAACTATAATTATATATATAAAAAATGTATATTAAATATAAACACAGACAGCCCTACCATTAATATCCAACAATCCTCCATTGATAGTTTGTCATATTCTATCCAAGCACCACATTTCAGACAACTATAAATGTGCTTTTTGGACTTCAAGGAGACTGTAGTACACTTGTAAATGAAAGTTGCTAGTTGCATACACACAATTGGTCTGTACATGACATTTTAATAGCACTGAAGACTTCTTCTAGGTTGATGATTTTTATATGTAATCTGCAAATGGAAGTGGATTGGGGCTGAAACCATCACAAAATGATATCTGAACTATATCATGCTGAAATTGTCACGAAACAATATCTGAAATTTACCGTGTAGCACAGTAAATTAGATATCTAAATTGAAATTTCTATCATTAGGTAATGAATACTATAGTAGTGGGTATGTTAGCTTTCAGCTAATGACTTCAGAAAATTAATTTTTACTGTTTCGCTATGAAATGTTTTTTGTACTATCTTGTTTTATAATGCACACGAGTATAAGAATAAAAACATAAGTTGACATTTCTTTTGACCCAGTAATTTACACAATGTTGTTAGTCTCTGGCATCAATGTTGCATGGTATATGATTAATTTCCTTTTTTCTCCTGAAAACAGAAGCAGAAACATTGGTTAAAATAAATAAACAAAATAAAAATAAATAAACTGACCTGACTAATGTCTCTTTCAGGATGTGGATGTGTAATTTTTCTCTTGCTGTTTCCCTTGGTGCTGCATTTCTACTTCCTGTTTCCATTATCAGCAATGAGATTCTTATCTTGTATCCAAAGAGCTACTATGTTCAGTGGTTGAACATTTCTCTCATCCAAGGTTAGTAAAAAAAAATACATATTATTTATTATCAAAATACTGTAATATTTTAATATTCTTCTTTAATAAGTTTATACTGCGTAGCTACATTATTAACTAGTAGACACACTGGGTAGCCACATGTAGATTCGTACGTTTGCTGTTACGTGTGCAATTTAGTGCAAGAATGAGAAAGATGGAAGGTTTAAGGGACTTTGAATGTGGCATAGTAGTTGTTAAGGGAGTTGAGTCATGCTGGTGTGAATAAATATCTCAGAAAGTGCAATCCCTACTGGCCTTTTTCACATATGACTGTGTCTCGGGTATATTGAGATTGGGTAAATAGCATCCAGCCAGTGGCGATCCTTTGGTCTGAAAAAGCCTGTTGATGTGAAAGGCCCATGGAGACTTGCAAGACAAGGTCCCTCACATTAACAGTCAGTAAAATAATAACCCAATACAACACTTGTAGGGGTTTTTCAAAGAGGCATTTGAGATTGTACAACCTTGTACCTTGTCATGGATTTAGTATCCCAGCTGATGACCAAAACTGGTTCCACTCCTGTCAGCAAAAAAACAAAGGATGGTACAGTGGGCTCAGGAACACCAACACCTGGGCTGACAAATCTCGGTTCCTGTTGTTTCACGCTGATGGGAGGACCAGAATATGGAATATGGTGAAAACACCACGGATTCATCCAGCCAGGTGTTAACAGGCTCCAGGAACATGAGAATGAATTCACCCTACTGCAGCAGCCTTTGCAGTGACAAAATCTCAATCTGCCTGTGGGATGAAATGGAACAAGCTCTTCAGAGTAGAGATCCACAACTTTCCAATTTACAACTGTGGGAAGCAGTTGGGCCTCATAGACCAGCATTGTCATGGCACACATTTGACACCTCGTTGAGCTCAACAAATCCAGGCTGTTTTGAGAGCTGAAGGTGGACCTACTTGCTATTAAGTACATAACAAAAATGGCCACTCGTATAATAATATCTCTGAATTTTATTAGTGATTACATTTAAGCCTTTACCTACATTTAAGTACATATGTTATAATTTACTGTTGCTGACAATTTCATATAGTGACTGCAGGATATCTAGCTAAAAATCCATTTAGTCATTAAAGTTTTTCAATTACTTTGTTTTTAGTTGCATTCGCATATTTGTAACATGCTTGTTATCTTGACTACATCTATACATCTGCATATAAAATTCAACTCTGAACAGCGGATAGAATTTCATGTAATTTTATATTTGGTTCTTTTAGAAATATTTGTCGGTCCATCCCAAATTTGATTAATATTACACAAATGGAAATCCAAAAATAATGATAATTTATTTATTTATTATTATTATTTTTTTTTCCATGCATACTATATACAATAAACAGCATATGTTTTCCACATGTTGTTTATTGTAGCTGAAGCACTGGATAGTTTTTCTTTTCTTTTTTTTTTATGCTGCATGCTAATTGGAGAAAAGAGTGAATAGGATGTTGGATGTGCAGTAAAGAAAAAGTCCTCAGTTTTAGCACCACACATATGGAAGTAATTGCTTTTTGAAGAGCTTGTTTTTTGTTAGCAATTTAAAAAAATATATCAATAATGAATTATTACTATTTGTTTATTAATCGTGAAACATGAAATAAATATTACATTTCACGTTTTATTAAAATTCACAAGGAAATAAATGAAACACACTGCAGAAGTATTGACTGTGTATTACAATCAGAGTTGGGTTGCATCTCAGTCTTCATTAAAAACCTGGGCGTAAAGTATACAAAAAGTTGAGTGAATATTACATTGTGAGGTATGAATAGTAAAATGAAAGAATTACACTAAAACCTTGGTTATCCTTGTCTTGATCAACCATGCATATGATTATATATATATTTTTTATATTATTTAACATTTTTGCCATGACAGCATCATTATTTTTTCTTGACAGTTAGGATATCTGACTATCAGCTTGCCATATAGGGCTAAACAGAAGAGATAATAGAATTTATTTATATTTATGAAATACATTGTGAGTCCATAATCCACAAGGCCTCTCTGCATCTCATATGATTGTTTTTGTTGAAGCAGCAGCAAAATTCATTGTCAATTGAATTGTACTTTTTTAACTAAATAAATATAGCTACCTAGTTATTACAAACGTAACATCATAAATTAATACATATAAGTTGACAGGGGATAAGAAAGTCATAACGTAACTCGGAGATAACATTCAATACCGAAATACATATATCATCATCATCATCATCATGAACTTGGTCCGGCTTAGGTCTTTTAAGACCTGATCTCGTTTTGATCTCGCCATCGTTGTCTTGATTGACCAACATGTCTCTTGCCTGTAGGTTTGTAGTTAAAGGCTAATTTTGGGATCTAGTCTGGGTTCATTCTTTCTATGTGGCTGATCCATTTTTCCTGATACCATTTTATGTCATTTACTATGTTATCTACTTTTAATTTCTCGCAGTTATTTATATTTCTTTGGTGGTCTAGTCTTGTAAAGCCTAATAATGGTCTTAAAAATTTCATTTGCGCTGCTTCTAGTTTGTGTACATCTTTCTTATTTATGACCCAAGTCTCACAGCTGTAGAAGAGAGCTGGTTTTGAAGTGATGTTGTGCAGTCGTAATTTTGTTTCAGTTGTCATTTGTTTTCCGAAGTGGCGTTTAATCGTTCCATTCATTTTATTATATTTTTTGTAGTTTAGTGTGGATGTCTTTCCCTTCATTTGATATTAAATTTCCCAAATAGGTGAAGTCAGATATTTGTTCTATTATTTTATCATCAATAACAATTTTGACTCTTGTATGTTTTTTCCACATAATCCCATTGATTTTGTTTTTGAGGTGGAGATTTTCATCTCATACTTTTTACCTATTTTATTAAGTTCATTTGCTTCTATCTGTAGTTCGTCTTCGGAATTTGCAATTATAACTTGATCATCAGCATATAATATAGTTTGGATTTTATTCCTGTTGTTCAACTGTATTCCGTTGTTAATTGTTTGTTTCCATTCTTTAAGAATTTTATTGATGTAGTATTAAATAAATTTGGTGATAGTCCACATCCTTGTTTCACTCCTTTATTGGTGTTAATTGGGTCTAATAGTTGGCCATTAGAATATTTTATGCAGACTTTTGAGTTTTTATATAGGCTTTGGATTGCTTTCCGGAGTTGGGTTGGGTATAGTGTTATAACTGCATTGGGATATACATTTAGAGTTATATTTTGTATTGGAATTTTATTGAACTTTATATAAATATATATTTATATAAAGTCTGTATACAAATTATGAATTTCCTCTGAATAAATAATGTTTCTTGATTAAACATATTTTTTAGATTAACTAGCATTCTACTGTCATTACAGAGATCAACAAGGTTCAACTGTGTTATATGTTATTAGTTATTTAATTAATGGTGAAAAGAATTTATTTTTCACTTCTAATCACAGAAAATGAAAAAAATTTGATTAATTTAAGAAACAAGCATCAAATATGTCTGAATTGTATTGCATTCTGCATTTCCTAACTTGTTCATTACAGCTTGAACTACATTGTGATCTCATGCATACCTTCCTACATGTCTACTAAAGGTTTGCAGGTATACGGGAATTCTAATATAATTTTTTTATGAAGTGGACATTTTTTTTCAGCTTCTGTTTAAAGTTTGTTTGGGATAGTTCTCTGTTGAATACCTGGATATGGAACTGAATAGATGAAGTAAAAATCCAGAACAGTTAATTTAGTACAGTTTAATAGGTTATAGACTTCTATATTTAAACTAACAGTTAATTCACCATCTCTGTGTTGATATTCACTCGCCCTTAATGCGCGAAATGTTGGAGAGTCTGCTGACGAGGCTACTAGTGACGGTCGTGTTCCAAGCCGCTAAGTGGATTTTTCTTATTTATTGATTTGAAATTATTGTTTTTCTAAAACTTTTGATTTAAATTTAGTAGTATAACATTATTTTGTGATTTTTTGATTAATTTGGTGTATTTATTCTTTACTCGGCCTTGTAAAAGTATCGGTAAGGGTTTCCACGTGTTCGTAACTACTGCTACCGTTAGTAACTTTCCCACCATTGTGATACCGTACTAGATATACCGTAGGTTATATACCGTACTAGATAGCGTTAGTTGAACTTCGTTAGCAGTTAAATTGTACATTTAAATAAATACATATAACGACTTAGATTACAAACGTAATATAATTAATAACATAACATAATTAATTAATAAATTAATAGAATCATGACTCAGACCAGAGCAGCAAAGCAAAAGGCTCAAGCTAATGGAAGTGCTGTGGCTCAGAGCAGAACTGAGGGGGGCAGTTGTCCTCTGACTCACAGCCTTATAAAATGCACCGTTTGCTTGATGTTTGCAGAGCAATCGGGTACGGGACATGATACTGCCAAGGGGGATGTCTTTGTGTGTGCGCGATGCAAGGAGTGTATCGATATCAGGCAACAACTCGGCGTTCTTATGGGCCTATATGAGAGCTTGAAGGACAGGGTGGATGCCCTCGAAGAAACTAAATTGAGGGGCCCATCAAGCTCTCAGCTGCCCACATCAACACCAGAGCTTGCACTTGGGCATCGCGTGACACAGAGACAACCCCCAAGGCAGAATGCGCTGGTCCCGAAGGAACTAGTAGTTGTTGGTGACTCTATTGTCAGGGAAACGGGGAACATGCTTTGTAAAAAAGGTAGGTGGAACAGGACCAGGGTATGTCTGCCAGGGGCAAAGGTTGATGATGTTGTAGAGCGAATATCATCTTTTAAGGGCACAAAAGGTGATATAGTTGTACACGTTGGCACTAATAATATTAAGAGTAGGAGACCGGCAGAATTACTTAACAAGTACAGGTCACTGTTGAACAAAAGCCGAGAATTAGGGTTGAATTTGAAAGTGTCTGCAATTCTGCCCAGACACGATAGGAGGGAGTATATGATGAGAGCCTTGTCGATCAATTCGGCCCTGGAAAGATTGTGCAAGGCTCAAGGGGTAGAATTTTTTTCAGCCTGGTCTGTACTTGATCACAGGAGAGACTGCTTCTACAGGGATGGGATACACTTAAATAGAAAGAATGCAAGAATATTTGCTGATGCTATCAAGGCAGAGTTAGGTGGGTTAGAAAACTTGTAGCTTGGGGGGGGGATACACAGACTAATAGATTAACAGTAGTCGCTGGCATAGATGAAAGTGATTCTTCCACTGCTTCTATTGGAATGAGCAGGAGCCTGGAAAACAAGATGGAGAGTATTTCAGAGACTGCTGGGAGTCATTGTGGTACAAATAAACACATGGGTTGTGTTAGGGTAGCTAAGAATAGGAACAGGTGCCTGTATACTTGCATGTACACCAGTGCTAGGAGTTTGGTAAATAAATTAGATGAATTTGAGGTATTGCTCAAAACATCGAAGGCAGATATTGTTGGGATATCAGAGACGTGGTGTCACACAGATATAAGGGATGCGGAACTGCAATTTGGGAGTACAACGTCTACAGAAAGGATAGACAGGATAGGAAGGGGGGAGGTGTTATGCTATTAGTTAAGAAACACATAAAATCCAAGGAAGTGAAGCCAGTCGACATCGCTGGACAGTGCAGTGTGGAGTCAGTTTGGTGTGACATAAACATTGGGAGATCAAAATTGAGAGTAGGAGTGTGCTATAGGCCTAATGACTCTGATGAGTATAATAAGGAACTGTACAGGGAAATAGAGTGGGCCAGTAAATCAGGGTGTCTTATAATGGGAGATTTTAATTTCCCAGATATTGACTGGAATTTGGGGTCTGGTTACTCACACACTAGCAGGGCTTTTGTGGATTTATTGGATGATTGTTTTCTACATCAGCATGTCCGGGAGGCAACTAGAGGGAGTAATACTCTTGATTTGATTATCAGCAGTGATTCTTCATGCATTAAGAATCTGCAGATAAATGAACCACTAGGTGGCAGTGATCACAGTGTGCTGAAGTGGGATTTACTCAAAGAGGTAACTACCATTAGGGGTAAAGGGAAGGGTTATTGCTTCCGTAAAGGCGACTATGATGGACTGAGACAGTATTTAAATTCTATACAGTGGGACCAACTGATGATGTTACCAACAGCAAATTCAAAATGGGAAGCATTCAAAGAACTTATCTTGGAAGCTACTAGGCTTTACATACCAACTAAGAAATATTGTTCAAGGTTTAGGCCAAAATGGATGTCAGATGAACTAATGAGGCATATGGCAGAGAAGAAAAATGCATGGGATACATACAAATTAACACATGACACAGAAGCCTATGATAGATACAAGTTGATATGCAACCAAGTTACAAAGGAGGTTAGGCGGGCGAAGGCAGATTACGAGAAATCCTTGGCAAGGGATGCAAAGAAAAACAGCAAAGAGTTCTTTACTTATGTAAACTCTAGAAGGAAGGGGATGAATCAGATTGGTCCACTTGATATTGATGGGTCAAGTGTTGATGATCCTGCTCAGGTAGCTAACAAACTAAATGAATATTTTGCATCGACATTCACACATGAGGAGTTATTCAGCGAGGGGAATGCCAGTGGTGTATTCAACTCTAGCAGTAAGCTACAGAATCTTGAAATAACTGGGAGTAAAGTGGAGGAGAAACTGTTGAAGATAAACACAAGAAAGGCACCCGGGGTGGATGGGATCTATCCAGTTATATTAAAGGAGGCAGCAAAGGAAGTAAGCAAACCCTTAGCCATAATTATGAGAGCTTCCTTGGACTCAGGGGAGGTACCCATAGACTGGAAATGTGCAAATGTGACCCCAATTCACAAAGGAGGATCAAAGGCTGACACAAGTAATTATAGACCTGTGAGCTTAACTTCTGTTCCAGGAAAATTAATGGAGGCACTGGTTAAAGAAGCACTGCAGGATCATTTAGACAAGACTTCAGTTATAGCTCAGACACAGCATGGTTTTGTTAAGGGGAAGTCTTGCCTGACCAACTTGATTGGATACTATGATGCAGTCACAAAAGAACTGGATGCAGGGAATAACTTTGATATTATATACTTGGATCTTAGAAAGGCTTTTGATACTGTTGCACATGGAAGACTGCTACACAAATTGGAGCAGTGTGACATTGGAGGCAAATTGCTGCTATGGATAAAGGGGTGGTTGAGGGGGAGAAGACAGAGAGTGGTAATCAATGGACACTGCTCATCGTGGACTGATGTTATTAGTGGAGTCCCTCAGGGCTCAGTGTTGGGTCCATTATTGTTTTCTGTATTTATAAATGATATTGATGATGGTATATCGGGCTTAATGTCCAAGTTTGCAGACGATACAAAGGTTGGCAGGGTTGTCAAGGACACTACTGACACTATGCTGCTGCAACAGGATCTGGAAAGGTTGGGCAGATGGGCCGAGAGGTGGCAAATGAAGTTTAACATTGACAAATGTAAAGTACTACACATGGGAAACAGCAACCCCAGAGCAACGTATCAACTCTGTGGTACAACACTGACAGTGGTAGAGAATGTAAGGGACTTGGGGGTGGTTGTGCAGGCAGATATGAAGTTCTCTGAGCAGTGCAGACGGGCTGCAAGAGTAGCTCATGGAGTATTGTCAATGATATACAGGAATTTTTCCAGCAGGGATAAGGAGGTGATTATTCCATTGTATAATGCGATGGTCAGGCCTCACCTAGAGTACTGTATACAGGTCTGGAGGCCTCATTTCAAGAAGGATGTAGAGCTGCTGGAACGAGTACAGAGAAGGGCAACAAGATTAGTGAATGGAACAAAGGGGTGCTCTTACGAAGAAAGGCTTAAGTTTTGCAAATTACAGTGTCTGGAGACTAGGCACCAGCGAGGTGATCTGATAGAGGTGTATAAAGCCTTGAATGGTTTAAGCATGCTCAATGCTGATGGGATTCTTCCTCTAGCTCAGAAAAATCACCTGAGAGGGCATAAATTCAAATTGAGGAAAGACAGATGTAGGGTAGACGTGCGGAAATTTGCCTTTAGCCAGCGGGTGGTTGGTTGGTGGAACAGACTTCCATCCCTTGTGGTGGAGGTTGATAGCCTAAATAAGTTTAAGGCTCAGCTGGACAGGTATTTTGAACGAACAGAGGGGTGAAGTGGAAGTGGTTTTTTTTTTTTTTTTTTTTTTTTTTGGCTGATGCTGCATAAGCTTGCATTCTTGCATCAAATGCCTCTACTAATGCTAATGGAATTATTTCTCTATAAGTCAAAAGACTGGTTAGTTTATATTTGTAGTTTTGGATATTCAAAAGTAAGTTGACAGTTAACTGGACCAAGTATAACTACTTTGTCGGTTAACTGCTGAAAAATATTAGAGGAAAAACAGGATCTGGGAGTTATAATATGCAATGTTTTCTGAGCAGTGTAAACAGACAGCCAGGATGTTATCCTGTCGATTTATCAAACGTCCTGTAGAGATATTCAGATCATAGTCCCACTGTATAAGGCAATTGTAAGACCACATTTGGAATATTGTGTTCAGGTGTGGAGACCTCATATGATAAAATACATTGAGTTTCTTAAAAGGGTCCAAAGATGATGGGCAGCTTGCATCGTGAGATCAGCAAAAGCGCAGCCATATGAGAAAGACTCCAATTGTGTGGGCTGCAGACTTGGCAACCAGATGCCTCAGAGGTGACATCATTAGGGCTTTGAGAAGGGTTACTAAAATGAATGAATTTTTCACTGTTATAGAGAATACAAATTAATATTAAAAAAAAAAATTCAAATTACAGGGCAAGAGGTTTAGACTAGATAGTAGGAACTTTTCTTTTAGCCAGCAAGTCATTGATTTCTGGAACATATTGTCTTTGCAGGTAATTGAGGCTGACAGTTTGAATAAATTCAAAGGTCAACTGAATAGTTACCTATGTGAGGAGGGAAACAAATAATTTGTGGTTTTTTTTTTTTTTTCTACTTGGGTTCCCCCCCAAGTCCAGTGCAGCAAAAGCCTGTGGCTTCCTTGCACTGTGCGACTATTGCTATTAATTGTAACTGTATGGTGCTGCTGTACTTTTTTTTTTTTTTTTTTTATGTGAACTCCAAACACGAGAGGTATTAGAACCTATAGTACTTAGTACCGTGCTTGGGTTGGAGGTTGAGAAGACGAAAGAAGATATTTGTTGACATTGGACTTGAACTTCTGTAGATTGTAATTTTCAGGAAATACATATGAAGGAAGGTTGTTCCAAAAAAGGGCAGTTGAATGAATAAATGAGGAAGATGAAAAGTTGGTTCTGTGGGTTTGAAGTTGGACAGTAAATGGATGTTGGCTGGTGGCAGCACGTGTTCGGACTGTTTTGAAAGAGAGAGCGGGAATTATAGAAGCCAATTCAGAAGAACAGTGCCCATGGAAGTATCTGTAGAAGAGGCATGCAGCAGAAACTGTACGTCTATGAGAAAGCGAGTGGAGAGACTCTGTTAGAGATGAATCATTAATTAACCTAACTGCCCTCTTCTGAATGGAATCAAGAAGCCTGAGAGAGGTTTTGGGGGCACCACCCCAGATGTGGGAACAATATTCCATGGCAGGGCAGATTTGTGATTTATACAGAGTGAGCAGCTGTTTGGAAGAAAAGTAACGCCTAGAGCAAAAGAGAAAACCAAGTTTTTTATATGCAGAGGAAGCAATATTTGTAATGTGCTTGTGCCAAGAGAGATTAGAAGTCAGGGTAATCCCCAAAAGAGATATATCATTTTGCCTAGAAATCGGAGTGTCACTTAAGATAAGCATGGGAGCAGAAGAATCCTTTTTGCGAGATATAAGACAAGACTGAGTTTTAGAAGGGTTGAAATCAACTTAGTTGTCTTTGCCCCACTATAGAATTACCTGAAGATCAGAATTTAAGGAATTGGTATCAGATTTTCGAGAAGTTGAAGCTGATTGAGCAGGACAGGGTTTCTCAAAATGGAAATTGGAATACAGTGTGCTATCATTGGCAAAACTGTGGATAGGATTTCCTGTCAATGGAAGAAGGTCATTAATATACAAGAGGAAAAGAGTGGGGGAAAGAACTGAACCTTGGGGGACACTGGCATTAGTGGAGAAGTTAGAAGACAGAGAGCCATCTACCATCATCCTCAGTGAGCGATCAGAGAGAAAACTGGATAACCAATTACTAAAAACAGTTGGCAAACCATAAGATGGAAGCTTGTTTAGAAGACCTTTATGCCAAACACGATCAAAAGCCTTTGAGATGTCAAGAGCAACTTCTTGTGTTTCACCGAACCTTTCCATTGAATTAGTCCATAAATGGGTAACATAAGCCAGAATATCACCAGTAGATCGACACTGACGGACTCCATACTGGGGATCGTTGATCAGACGGAAAGTTTCTAGGTAGTTTAAGAGTTGGCGGTTAATTGATTTCTCCATTACTTTAGAAAGAGTAGAAGTAATTGCAATGGGACGATAATTGGATGGGAGGGATTTGTCATCCTTTTTAGGAACTGGCTGGATATGAGCAAATTTCCGAGCAGAAGGAAAAACACCTTTGGAATAAGAAAGTGAAAAAAGGCGGCAAAGAATAGGAGGAAGTTCAGGAGCACAGGTTTTGAGAACAAGTGGAGAAATACCATCAGGACCTGGCGCTTTCTTAGCATCGAGATTCATCAAAATCCTTCTGATATCCTTTTGACGGAAGACCACAGGAGGCATTAAATGGAGCGTGTTGGGAATGGTGGGAGGTGTTTTACCAAGATCATTAATACATGAGCTGGAAGAAAAATGGGATGCTAGCAGGTCAGCTTTATCCTTGGCTGAAGTGACAACAGAATCATCTGGTTTGGACAGGGGTGGGAGCAGAGATGGGCAAAAGTTGCGGCCAATAGCTTTGGCAAGAGATCAGAATGCTCAGCTACCATTACGGCAAGAAGCAAGTTTTCTACTCTTAGCCTGTTCAAACTCTAGTTTGGACTGAATAATAACTGCTTTACATTTGTTGCGAGCTTTGGTGTAGGCAGAAAATGAAACTGAAGAATTAGAAACAAGCCAATTACGATATGCAACATTCTTCTCTTGAACAGCCTAAGCACATTTATTGGAAAACCAAGGTTTAGATAAAGGACAAGATTTTAAAGTGGAGTGTGGGATAAAGGATTCCATTCCTGCAAGAATAATTTCACTGACACGATCTGAGGAAACGTTGACATCAGAAGTTTTGAAACAGTAATCCGACCATGGAAAAGAAATAAAGAAGTCTCGAAGGTCATCCCATTTTGCATTCTTGTAATTCCAAACAACACAAGGTTGGGAATAGCCATGAGATAAAGGTTCCATTGGAGAAGAGACAATCACCAAGATGTGATCTGAAGTGCCTAAAGGACCTCTCTCTTCCACCGTGTACTTAGAAGGGTTGTTTGTGAGAAAAAGATCAAGCGTATTGGCTGTATGATTAGGTTTGTCCGGTATTCTTGTAGGTAAATGAACAATCTGTGCTAGGTCATTAGTAATTGCAAAAGCCTCAGCATCTCGACCTGCTGGGTCGGTGTGACTAGAAAACGGAAGCCAGCTGGAGTTGTGAACATTAAAATCACCAAGGAAAATTACCTCACTGTTAGGAAAGTTGGACTGGAGAAAGTCAAGTTGCAAAGAGAGGAAGTCAAAGAGCTCCAAGTGATTAGTGGAGTTGGGAGAACGGTAGAGACAACAGATGAATTTGTCACAATGAGGTAGAGAGATTTTAAGCCAGAGAAGATCAAAGAGAGGAGATTCCAAATTGCCAAGTCTCTGACAGGGAATATCAGAACGGACATATGCACAAGTACCACCTTTGAGGCGAAAAGAATCATACAGTGAATAATTTGGGCATCTGAGATGAGCAGTAGTTGAATCAACCGATAACTGAGATTCTGTCAGAAAAAGTACATGGGGTTTGGCAGACTGCAATTGGAAATGGACATCGTTGAGATTAGAATTGAGACCACGTATATTTGTGAAATGAATTAGGAAGTGCTTGGGAGGTTTAGATCTTTTCGCAGATAAGCTTGCTCTATTAGTTTGATAATTCATGGTGTATTCAGTAGTAAGAAAAAGTGGGTGGGACATGCTGTATGAAGTAATGAAATTTTTGGATATGGCGTACACGTGGTTAGAATATACCCAGATCCTTGACATAACGTGGCCTCGACAATGCTCTCCGCATTCACACTACTCGGACTCCCTCCGGTCACTATCTGGCAGAGTAGAGGTAGCAAGATTATACACTAGCTGATCCGGAAGCCTCCTAGAGAGTTACCAATAGGTTCATTCCTGTGTACTAACTAGCGGCTGGCCTCCGAACACAGTTTTAGAGCTGTACCCTCGAAATGTAAGGAATATTGGATCTTGCCACGACGTTCATCATAACCTCAAAAGTCATCAATCATACTGCATGATGGAAGAGATAGGGAAGGGTTGACTGGAACTTAGCTCTAGAGACTAAATATGGTTTCCACCACTTAAGCCTCCAATAAGCAAAGTGGTGGTATTTCACCTGTTGATGAGAGTCATCTACCACCTAGTACTGCCTGGTAACATAGAGGGGCGGCGTTCCTCCATGTGGTGTGGGTGCCACACCTCGATCCCTGCTTACGTTGGTTCACACCTGGGTGGTCACCCACCATGTACTTCTGCATGGAGGTTATACCCAGGATTACTAACAGTCCCACCATCGTGAAGGTGCAAGCAGAGGATTTAGCTGTCACAGACCGTCCGGACTTCGCCGAAATTGGATTCATTTGACTTGAATGTCACCCGAATATCAGTTCCATCAGCGTTTTAGACTCCCAGGTAGCAAGTACAGCTTGTCTGGCCTATCTGAGATAATGTCTCTGACAACCTCAAGGACCAAGGACTTATTAAAAAGTATCTAGAAAAACTGGCCTATTTAAATTTATATATTATATAAATTTAATTATATTTAAATAAGTTTAATTTATTTTATATATATTACATTTATTTACATATTTTATAAATTTTAATTATTATAGCCATGACTATGGTTAAAACTAGTTCTGGCAAAGATAGCATTGCACACAGAATTCCTGCAGTCAGTTTTTCTGTAGGTACATAATGCTTGCATCAGCTGTGATATGATGGGAGCTATATCTTGCAGGATATATTGTTTGATGAGATTACTTTGTATGAGTTAAATGCAAAGAAATTTAGAATATAAACCTTCGAGTAAGTTTGACCCCTTCAAAAAGTTTGCTCCACTGATTTAAACTTGAAGCATTTTGTTACTCTTTTTGAAATTTTTGAAACTAAAAAGTATCAAAATTAAAAATAATTTTCTTTTAAATTTTAGAAATTTGGTATTCTTCCATAATTAGACATATAAGTTAGTGCACATCATGTCTATGCGAAGTAATACACAGTGCATCACAGTCCATATGGAACCCAATTCTTCGATAATCATTAATATTTTGAATGTGTAGCATTTATTTTCAGTGAACTGGAGCAATCGAGCCATAAAAAATGAAGTAGCATCACTAGTCTCATGTTTGCATAGTTTTTTTTTTGCCATAAAGTGCACCAAGAAAAACTAAAATATTTACTACAGTTTGTATAGCATTGTAAGAATTTGTTCATTTAAAATTGTGTACAGTTAATTCTGTTATATTTTGTCAGTTTAATTGTTATTTTAATAATGATTGTTACAAGATCTTCTTTGAATACTTTGTGGTTTCATGATTCTGATGTAATGCTGTAGATGATTTCTATATGTCATGACTTCATCGCTTTATAATTTCTTGCATGTATTCCCAGGTCTAATAGATTATTCTAGTTAACCTGATGATTGTTTTCTTTGTTCCTGATGTAATGCATATACTAGTCACAAATTGTAATTTAATTCATTACTAGGTGAATTTGAGTCCCAATGCAGAAGCAGGTGATTGGCCGAGAGACAAATAAAACTGGGGACAAGGATTCATGTATCTAGTGACCTGCCAAGTGATGCACTCTCAATTTAAGCCTTGGAACAGAATAACAAAGTGCATATTGCTCTGGTTGAATAGGATTTAGTTTTAATGGGAGACACCATCACAAGGAAAATGGGTAACATTTTTTGTAATATGGATAGGTGGACTAGAACCAGAGCATGTTTGCTGGAACAACAATTGATGTTACCAACATATTGTCAGACTTTTGGGGGTGGGGGGATGAAGAGGTATTATTCATGTGGGATTAATGATATTAAATGCACACAAACTAATGATTTGTTGGATAAATGTAGGGCCATGCTAAAAAAATGCTGAGAGTTTCGTCAGAATATGTGTTGTATGCAATTCTAGCCAGACACTATAGAAGAACCATATGCTGTCTTGTGGATTAGTGGGGAAGGGGGGTCATGAAATATAAAAAATTAGCCAATTTTTGAAATGCAAGCCGTTGGCACTTGCATTGATGGAATTCGGTATTACGGCACTACGTCAGTAAGACTTTGTTTTTTACTACAATATGACAGTCCAATAAATTATATAAGTCTCCTGAATAAATATCTATACACTAACGAAGTTGTAAAGTCCTTTTTGAATCACCCTGTATATTAATGATATTGATGTGGATATTTAAAGTGTGAGGTAAAATTTTGCTGATGATACAGTGGTGAGCAGAGTGATTAATGAAATTAATCAGGATGTATTGCTGAAAAATGACAATTGAGGTTTAACGTCAATAAGTGAAAAGTACTATAATTGGGTAGCAATAATCCAAGACTAATATACCACTTGGGTAGCACCAAACTGAAGGTAGTTGATAAAAAAAAAACTAGCTGTGGGTACAATCCAACATAAAGATTTCTAAGCAATTCCAATAGGCAGCTAGAACAGCTAATGTAATTCTGTTATCAATGATATACATGAACTTAAAAGGTAATTATCATATTTACCACTGACTTGGCACATGACTATAACTGCCAATGTGCTATAAAAAAAAAACCAACCACAAAAAAATAAAATTCTAATTGTATAAAATTTGGTCCACCAGGTCCAAATTTATTTCACATAAATTTGGACCTGGTGCCCGTCAGAGGGGGTGCCATTAAATTTCTATTTAATTGGCTTTCAAAATTCAATGAAGTATTATTCTTATATTTAGATTTTCTAAATTATTTTAGAGAGTTTCTGCTGCAATATTTTTACTCTTGTTACCCCACTCTCTTCCCTCCCTGTTTGGTTTGATTTAATTTAGGTTTAATTTCGACTATTTTCGCTCTTGTCTTGCCATACTGCTGACATTATTTTATTTTATTTTAACTCTCATTCTAATTTATTTGTTTGGTTATATTTCAAGCATCTGTAGAGGAATATGCTTTTTGCTGCCTCTGATGTATGCTGTACCTTTTTATTTTATTTTTATTATGAAAGATTCCGTTTCCACCTATTTTAAACGTTATTGAAATATATGTATAATTATATCACATGACAGTAGTGGGCGAATTGCTAATGCTGCGCCTGTGCTGCCATCCATAGTTCATTATTCGTCTATATAATCTGGTATCTGTTCTATTTTTTAATTTTTGCTGCATCAGGACCACCGCTGTTCAAATCCCCTGCATTGGTGGTTCGATCTGAGGATCGGATGACGGACTGATCTTTCGATCGATTTCTCCTTTGCGGCGATTTGTCTAGCGATCGAAATGCAGCGATTCCCTGACCATTATTGGCCTTGTGGTCCTCTGTTGAGTTGGGGCGTAATGGTCAGTCTGTTTTTGGTTTATTTTTGTTTTGTTTCATGGTAATGGTTTACATCTCTGTTGGTGATATTTCACATAAATTTGGACCTGGTGCCTGTCAAAGGAGGTGCCGTTAAATTTCTATTTAATTGGCTTTCAAAATTCAATGAATTATTATTCTTATATTTAGATTTTCTAAATTATTTTAGAGAGTTTCTGCTGCAATATTTTTACTCTTGTTACCCCACTCTCTTCCCTCCCTGTTTGGTTTGATTTAATATATGTTTAATTTTGACTATTTTCGCTCTTGTCTTGCCATACTGCTGGCATTATTTTATTTTATTTTTTATTTTACCTCTCATTCTAATTTATTTGTATGGTTATATATATATATATATATAATATTAAAAAATATATGTTATATGATATTTATTACAATAATATAATTATAAAAATTACATTTCATAATGCAAATTATATATATACAGTACATAATAATTTTATCCTTTATATAGAGGTACTAAGTAAACATCAATTATAGATCACCACAAAATTAAAACTTACCGTACACCTTTTTGTAATGAAATAAACATATAAATTAAAAAATATAATAAGTTTAAGTAACTCAAACCCAAATTATGTGGCACTCCTGAAATGTTGTTGTGGCACCCTGGTTGAAAACCACTGCTTTAGAAAGAATAGAAGTAATTGCAATGGGACAATAATTGGATGGGAGGGATTTGTCACCCTTTTTAGGAACTGGCTGGATATGGGCACATTTCTAAGCAGAAGGAAACACACCTTTGGAATAAGAAAGTGAAAAAAGGCAGCAAAGAACAGGAATAAGTTCAGGAGCACAGGTTTTGAGAACAAGTGGAGAAATACCACCAGGACCTGGAGCTTTCTTAGCATCAAGATTCGTCAAAATAATTCTGACATCCTTTTGACGGAAGACCACAGGAGGCATTGAATGGAGCGTGTTTGGAATGAGGGAAGTGTTTTACCAAGATGATTAATACAAGAGTTGGAAGAAAAATGGGATGCTAGCAGGTCAGCTTTATCTTTGGCTGAAGTGACCATTGGTTTTGACAGAGGTGGGAGCCATCATTTTCTATGCACTTCCACCATCTCTGAGTTGGACACTGTATTCCAGTCCTGTAAAAATCCTTACTCTTGCTCTGAAAGGCTTCGCAAACACTGTACTCGAGCTGGTCGTCGTCCACAAAATGGGTTCCATGGAGTACAGTCTTCAGCAGGCGAAGTGGTGATAGTCGAAAAGTGCAAGATCCGAGCTATGAGAGGGGCAAGGAAGAACAGTGCACCCCAGTTTTGCGCAGTGGCCTCCATTGTGTGCAGACTGGTGTGGGATTGTGAGAAGAAGAGCCTCATTAATGATAATAAGAAGAAAGGCATTCTGAGAAGCTGTACTCTAAAAATAGCTATCTATGAGAACATCTGAGCCAGCTTGAAGACTACTAACAAAAGTCCTGGAGCCTACTACAAGGTCTCTTGCCCTTGAATATCAGGCCTCCCAAGTATATATTTAAATTTATGTACGTTCCTGTGAATTTACAATTCACAGGAATGCACATCCCCTCACCTGAACCTAGGGGCTCACGTCTGGTGAGTATGGGCTTGGCACACCCAGGGTCCTGAGCTGGATATCATCATTCTTCTTTTTCTTGGTGATTCCCCTTCTACTTCTCTCTCTTTGTGGGGGTAATTCAGAAATTTTTTTTTGGCTAGTGCAGCATAAGCCTCAGGCTTCCTTGTGCCATATAAATAATAATAATAATCTCTATGCCCAGAAGTGGAAATAGTTAATCCTCTATTGACGGTTGCCTATAGCAACATGCTAAAATCGGCAAAATGTGACTCCAAGATTGCAGACACGAAGGAAGCCCACCCAGGCCAGACACCCAGACTGGCTCCGATGCAAACATCCCCATGCCAACTGCATTACAGAAACAGCAGGTCCACCTTGATTGGCGAGAGTGGTTAACATGAGCCTCAGAATACGTAATTGCCAAGTGTCTATCAATATTCACTCATATTTTCATTAGCAGGCTGGATCTGGTGACAAAAGTTGAACAGATTGAGACACTATTGAAGGAACTAGGCATTCTTGATAAGTCTTTTAAAATCAATACCAACCAAGCATTAGCATTAGCAAAGGCATGCAAGAAAGCAAGCTTATATAGCATCAGCCAAAAAAAAACCTTATTTCACCCATCCCCTCACTCAAATGTTTGTCGAGTTCTGCCTTGAATCTGTTTAAGCTATCAACTTCTACAACGACAGATGTAAGTTTGTTCCAGTAATCAACCACCCACTGGCTAAAGGCAAACTTCCGCACGTCTATCCTACAACTGTCTTTCCTCAATTTAAATTTATGCCCTCTCAGGCAATTATTCTGAGCAAGAGGAATATCCCATCCGCATTGAGCATGCTCAAACCATTCAAGGCTTTATACACCTCAATCAGATCACCTTGCAGGTGCCTAGTTTCCAGACACTGTAATTTACAAAATTTAAGCCTTTCTTCATAAGTTCCACCCTTTGTTCCAGTCACTAATCTTGTTGCCCTTCTCTGCACTCGTTACAACAGCTCTACATCCTTCTTAAATTGAGGCCTCCAGACCTGTGTACAGTACCCAAGGTGTGGCCTAACCATTGCCTTATACAAGGGGATAATCACCTCCTTATCCCTGCTAGAAAAATTCCTGTATATCATTGACAAAACACCATGAGCTACTCTTGCAGATCGTCTGCACTGCTCTGAAAACTTCATATCTGCCTGCACAATTACCCCCAGGTCCTTTTCATTCTCTACCACCGTCAGTGTAATACCAGAGAGTTGATACGTTACTCTGGGATTACTGCTTCCCATATGTAGTACTTTACATTTGTCAATGTTCAACTTCATTTGCCACCTCTCAGCCCATCTGTTCAACTTTTCCTGTTGCAGCAATGTACTGTCATTAACAACCCTGCCAACCTTCGTATCGTCTGCAAACTTGGACATTAAGCCTGATATACCATCATCAGTATCATTTATAAATATAGAAAACAACGATGGACCCAACACTGAACACTGAGGGATTCCACTAATAACATTAGTCCACAAAGAGCAGTGTCCATTGATTACTAGTCTCTGTCTTCTCCCACTCAACCATCCCTTTATCCATAGCAGCAATTTGCCTCCAATGCCACACTGCTCCAATTTGTGCAACAGTATCAAAGGCTTTTCTAAGATCCAAATATATGATATCAAAGTTATTCTTTGCATCCAGTTCCTTTTTGATTACATCATAGTATCCAATCAAATTAGTCAGACAAGACTTCCCCTTAACAAACCTAGGCTGTGTCCGAGCTATAACTGAAGTCTTGTTTAGATGATCCTGCAATGCTTCTTTAACCAGTGCCTCCATTAATTTCCCTGGAACAGAAGTTAAACTAACAGGTCTGTAATTACCTGTGTTTCGATTTGATCCTCCTTTGTGGATTGGGGTCACATTTGCACATCTCCAGTCCATGGGTACCTCCCCTGAGTCCAGGGAAGCTCCCATAATTATGGCTAAGGGTTTGCTTACTTCCTTTGCCGTCTCCTTTAATATAACTGGATAGATTCCATCCACCCCAGGTGCCTTTCTTATGTTTATCTTCAACAATTGGGTTCGAGAGTAGCCTGTGCGGCCGCAGCTATTTTGCAGCTCCTGGAGAAGAGAAGTTTTTTCTGATTTATTTTCTGTTTTATTAGCTTAAATTGGCATATTTACTTATTTTCTAGAGTAGTTTTATATTCCCAGTTACGATACTTAGTTTAAAGTTTAACTTGATAGAGCTTTTGTGGGCATTACTTAGTATCGGTAACGGTATCAAATCCACGTGTTACAAATTGCAGCTCCGTTGAATGAGAGGTTTTTTCACCGTATTTAGCCGATTTATTAACCAATTGTTATATCAAATTATTATCTATAAGTAGCTATAGACCTAGTCAGTATCCTTAGTTTATTCTAAATTGAGACAGCGAGATTTGGAAGTTAATCAATACTTGAGAGTCCGTAGAAGTACCGTTCGTAATTACCGCCATTGTAACACAATACAGCATATCCGGAATTCGGTAGCATTAGCTTTGTTATAGAATAGTGCATAATATAATATTGTCAATTAATCAGTAAATCTATTAATCTTGTTTAACTTCCTTGTCAATTAAATTGTACTTTTAACTATATATATATAACGACTTAGAGTACAAACGTAACAAATAATTAATACATAACTTGATACGGAAGTTATATAAAGGGAACTCGTAGATAACACTCGATACTGAAAAATAAATATAGCGTTATAACTGTGTTAGGATACAAGTTTAAGGTTTTAATTTTGCTCTGAAATTGTAATTTTATTGATATTAAATCGAAATCATGACTCAGACCAGAGCAGCAAAGCAAAAGGCTCAAGCTAATGGGAGTGCTGTGGGCAGTTGCCCTCTGAATCACAGCCTTTTAAGATACACTGTTTGCTTGATGTTTGCGGAGCAATCGGGTACGGGACATGATACTGCCATGGGGGATGTCTTTGTGTGCGCACGATGCAAGGAAATTAGGCAACAACTCAGCGTTGTTATGGGCCTATATGAGACCTTGAAGGACAGGGTGGATGCCCTCGAAGGAAATAAATTGAGGGGCCCTTCAAGCTCACAGCTGCCCACATCAATGCCAGAGCCTGCACTTGGTCATCTTGCAACACAGAGGCAGAATGCGCTGGTCCCACAGGAACTAGTAGTTGTTGGTGACTCTATTGTCAGGGAAACGGGAACATGCTTTGTAAAAAGGATAGGTGGAACAGGACCAGGGTGTGTCTGCCAGGGGCAAAGGTTGATGACGTTGTAGAGCGGATATCATCTTTTAAGGGCACAAAAGGTGATATAGTTGTACACGTTGGTACTAATGATATTAAGAGTAGGAGACCAGCGGAAATACTTAACAAGTACAGGTCACTGTTGAAAAAAAGCTGTGAAGTAGGGTTGAATTTGAAAGTGTCTGCAATTCTGCCCAGACACGATAGGAGGGAGTATATGATGAGAGCCTTGTCGATCAATTCGGCCCTGGAAAGATTGTGCAAGGCTCAAGGGGTAGAATTTTTTTTCAGCCTGGACTGTACTTGTTAACAGGAGAGATTGCTTCTACAGGGATGGGATACACTTAAATAGAAAGGGTGCAAGAATATTTGCTGATGCTATCGAGGCAGTGTTAGGTGGGTCGGAAAACTGCTAGCTTGGGGGGAGACAAAGACTAATAGATTAACAGTAGCCACTGGCAGAGGTGAAAGAGATTCTTGCACTGCTTCTATTGGAATGAGCAGAAGCCTGAAAAACAAGATGCAGGATATTTCAGAGACTGCTGGAAGTCATTGCGTTACAAGTAAAAACATGGGTTGTGTTAGGGTAGCTAAGAATAGAAACAGGTGCATGTATACTTGCGTGTACACCAATGCTAGGAGTTTAGTAAATAAATTTGATGAATTTGAGGTATTGCTCAAAACATCAAAGGCAGATATTGTTGGGATATCAGAGACGTGGTGTCACACAGATATAAGGGATGCAGAACTGGAATTTGGGGAGTACAACGTCTACAGAAAGGATAGACAGGATAGGAAGGGAGGAGGGGTTATGCTATTAGTTAAGAAACACATAAAATCCAACGAAGTGAAGCCAGTCGACATTGATGGACAGGGCAGTGTCGAGTCAGTTTGGTGTGACATAAGCATAGGTAAATCAAAATTGAGAGTAGGTGTGTGCTATAGGCCTAATAACTCTGATGAGTATAATAAGATACTGTACAGGGAAATATAATGGGGGATTTTAATTTCCCGGATATTGACTAGAATTTGTGGGTCGGTCACTCACACACTAGCAAGGCTTTTGTGGATTTATTGGATGATTGTTTTCTACACCAGCATGTTCGGGAGGCAACTAGAGGGAGTAATAGTCTTGATCTGATTATCAGTAGTGATTCTTCATGCATTAAGAATCTGCAGATAAAGGAACCACTAGGTGGCAGTGATCACAGTGTGCTGAAGTGTGATTTACTCAAGGAGGTAACTACCATCAGAGGTAAAGGGAAGGGTTTTTGCTTTCGTAAAGGCGACTATGATGGTCTGAGACAGTATTTAAATTCCATACAGTGGGACCAACTGATGATGTTACCAACAGCAAAGTCAAAATGGGAAGCATTCAAGGAACTAATCTTGGAAGCTACCAGGCTTTACATACCAACCAAGAAATATTGTTCAAGGTTCCGGCCTAAATGGATGTCAGATGAACTAATGAGACATATGGCAGAGAAGAAAAATGCATGGGATACATACAAATTAATGGATGACATGGAAGCCTATGATAGATATAAGTTGGTTTGTAACCAAGTCACAAAGGAGATTAGGCAGATTATGAGAAATCCTTGGTAAAGGATGCAAAGAAAAACAGAAAAGAGTTCTTTACTTATTTAAACTCAAGAAGGAAAGGGATGAATCAGATTGGTCCACTGGATGTTGATGGTTCAACAGTTGAGGATCCTGCTCAGTTGGCTAACAATCTAAACGAATATTTTGCATCTACATTCACGCATGAGGAGTTATTCAGGAAGGGGAATGTCGTAGGTGAAGTAAACATTGGCAGTGGGCTAGATGATTTTCTAATAACTGAGAGGAAAGTGGAGGAGAAATTGTTGAGGATAAACATAAAAAAGGCACCCGGGGTGGATGGGATCTATCTGGTTATATTAAAGGAGGCAGCAAAGGAAGTAAGCAAACCCCTAGCCATAATTATGAGAGCCTCTTTGGACTCAGGGGAGGTACCCATAGACTGGAGATGTGCAAATGTAACCCCAATTCACAAAGGAGGATCAAAAGCTGACACAAGTAATTATAGACTTGTTATTTTAACTTCGGTTCCAGGAAAATTAATGGAGGCACTGGTTAAAGAAGCACTGCAGGATCATCTAGACAAGAATTCAGTTATAGCTCAGACACAGCATGGTTTTGTTAAGGGCAGGTCTTGTCTGACCAATTTGATTGGATACTATGATGTAGTCACAAAAGAACTGGATGCAGGGAATAACTTTGATATTATATATTTGGATCTTAGAAAGGCTTTTGATACTGTTGCGCATGGAAGACTGCTGCACAAATTGGAGCAGTGTGGCATTGGAGGCAGATTGCTGCTATGGATAAAGGGATGGTTGAGTGGCAGAAGACAGAGTGGTAATCAATGGACACTGCTCAACGTGGACTAATGTTGTTAGTGGAGTTCCTCAGGGTTCAGTGTTGGGTCCATTGTTGTTTTCTGTATTTATAAATGATATTGATGATGGTATATCAAGCTTAATGTCCAAGTTTGCAGACGATACAAAGGTTGGCAGGGTTGTTAAGGACACTACTGATGCTATGCTGCTGCAACAGGATCTGGAAAGGTTGAGCAGATGGGCTGGGAGGTGGCAAATGAAGTTTAACATTGACAAATGTAAAGTACTGCATATGGGAAACAGTAACCCCAGATCAACGTATCAACTCTGTGGTACTACGCTGACAGTGGTAGAGAATGAAAAGGACCTGGGGGTAATTGTGCAGGCAGATATGAAGTTCTCTGAGCAGTGCAGACGAGCTGCAAGAGTAGCTCATGGTGTCTTGTCAATGATATACAGGAATTTTTCTAGCAGGGATAGGGATGTGATTATTCCCTTGTATAAGGCATTGGTCAGGCCACACCTTGAGTACTGTATACAGGTCTGGAGGCCTCATTTCAAGAAGCATGTAGAGCTGCTGGAACGAGTACAGAGAAGGGCAACAAGATTAGTGAATGGAACAAAGGGTTGCTCTTACGAAGAAAGGCTGAAGTTTTGCAAATTACAGAGTCTGGAGACTAGGCATCGGTGAGGTGATCTGATAGAGGTGTATAAGGCTTTGAATGGCTTGAGCATGCTCAGTGCCGATGGGATTCTTCGTCTTACTCAGAATAATCACCTGAGAGGGCATAAATTCAAATTGAGGAAGGACGGATGTTGGATAGATGTGCGGAAATTTGCCTTTAGCCAGCGAGCAGTTGGTTTGTGGAATAGACTTCCATCACTTGTTGTTGAAGTTGATAGCCTAAACAAATTTAAGGCTCAGTTGGACAGGTATTTCGAACGAACAGAGGGGTGAAATGGGAGTAGTGGTTGTGTTTTTTTTTTTTTTTTTTTCGGCTGATGCTGAATAAGCTTGCTTTCTTGCATCATATGCCTCTGCTAATGCTAATGCAATTTCTCCTCCACTTTACTCTCAGTTATTACAAGATTATCTATCTTAACTGCCAGAGTTGAATACACCTCTGGCATTCCCCTTCCCGAATAACTCCTCATGTGTGAATGTCGATGCAAAATATTCATTTTGTTTGTTCGCTACCTGAGCAGGATCATCAACAGTTGAACCATCGATATCAAGTGGACCAACCTGATTCATCCCCTTCTTTCTAGAGTTTACATAAGTAAAGAACTCTTTGCTGTTTTTCTTTGCATCCTTTGCCAAAGATTTCTCGTAATCTGCCTTCGCCTGCTTAACCTCCTTTGTAACTTGGTTTCAGACCAGCTTATATCTATCATAGGCTAGATCAAGCATCCCTCTTGTGCTTCCTTCAGGATTCAGATTGATGCTCCCAATTACCAACAATACCTCAATGCTGAATACTGGTCCAGAGGCCTGTTGGTGACATCACATTGTGAAAGAGTAAAGCATCAGAACTCAGCAAACCCGAACCCCATTCCACAACAATGTACAATTGTGACAGCCTAGCTACTTGACTTCTCTAGTGGTGTCTCTCGAAATATATCTGGCAGCTTATGCAATTCCTGCTGTTTTGCAGGGTATTGACAATCAAATACCAGACTGGTCTAATTCCAACAAGATGATCCAGTAACAGGACCCATTGAACGCAATGCGAATGAGACTTCAGATCATTATAGGACCAGCAGATACTGTTTGGAGAGAAATCCCATCCTGGTACAACCCTCTCTGGAGGTAAATATCCAGTTTTTCCTACAAAACATCAGGAGTGTCAAAAACAAACTAGATGGCCTACTTGATTTACTTTCCTGCACAGAGTATGACTTTGTAATCTTATCGAAACCTGACTCAGAGATGAGATAGAAATTGTTACTTTCACCTCAAATATTGGTTATCATACTCTGGCTGCTAACAGAATAAGAAGATGGGGTGGCAGTGTAACAGACTGTCAAAGGAGCCCACTCCCTCTAATTAATGCATGCACTTATCTAGGTGGAGATGTAGAAGCAGTTCTTGGAATCTACCGAGTTGCTAGATTGTCAATCTCTGTGTGCGCCATATATTTCCCTCCACTGGTTTCTGAGGATTGTGTCCTCAATCTGATGACATGGCTGCCATCCACACTCAATCATCATCAAAAGCTCATCCTCGGAGACTAACCTTCCACTGCCAGCCACAAAGAAGCTTCTAGATACACTGTCATAGAATAAGTTGGAAATGGGCATTGGTCTTATTGATGTTCCTCCCTTACATGGCACTGCCACCCTCCAGTGTATCTTCTCAAACTGTTCCGTAAAAGAAACCCCTGACCATAACCAATAACTCTTGAATGATCACAATCCGATTGCTTCCATAATATCACTGTAAGCATCTAAGGAGGAACAATTGCCGGTACTTGTACAGGCCAATGTTCAAACACTGTTAGGAGAGTACAATCCAAAATACTGTACATCAATATTGAAAGAGTTACTACCCTTTTCCAACTTTACTCATGGAACAAACTTTCAGAGCTTAATATCAGTGAGGCTGCCTACTGGCTTTCGAGATGAATAGAATTCATTGTAAGCTTCACAATATCCAAAACTTGCATCCTTAGTCCCCACCCGAAGCGATGGTGGAATGACCTCCTGACTAAGGCCTTCAAGGAAAAACAGGTAGCCCATGCCTCCTACAAGAAGTAATTGCCTTCGGAAGAGTCATATGCCAACATCTTCAAAGCAAGGATGGATTTCCAGAATAGCAAACAGTCAGCTATTGACAATTTCACGAATGGCTGGCTGTCCAGAGGCAAACATGTGTGGCCTACAAGTCATACTTGCACCCCCATAGTGTGTTTATTGTCCAGGAATGGTGTGAGCATGTGCTGTGTTTTAAGAGATATTAGTGTTTCTGAAGTATATCCTTGGAATAAAGCACTTAATGTTTCTTCAACTATCAGTAATATTGCAAAATCCAAAGAACAGCTGATAAAAATAATTAACTCACTACCTGACAAGTCCACCATAGGAACTGATGCAATACCTCTTTTTTAGTCTCAAATTGCTTCCTGTTTCATCAACAGAGAGCTCGCCCACATCTACAGTAAAATACTCAGACAGGCACAGGTGCCTGCAAGCTGGTTGACTTAAGAGTTCTGGCAGTTCCAAAAAAGCTTCATGCGAAAACACCTGCAGACTTCGCTCCAATATCAATTGCCTCTCCCTGAAATGCCTTGAGAAGTGCATCTATAATGATGTTGCTGTTGAACTCACAATCTTTGCACATTGGCCCAATCATACCTATTATGCCATGCCAAATAGATCTACTATTACCTGTCTACAGTCCTTATTGCAGAAAATACATCATGCCTGGAATGACAATGAAGATCTCCACACCATATTTCTGGACATAATCTGCATTCAACTCAGTCCAAATCACACCCCTCCTTGCCTTACTTAATAGATTCTACGGGATATCCAGCACTGTACTCAAGCATCTCAGAAATCTTGTCTAGGAGAATTCTTCTTTTTACATGTAATAACAGTACAGTCTGTAAAAGCACAGATGTAGGAATCCCGCAAGGTGGTTCTCTCTCAGCCCTTCTATTCACTGCAATATTCATGCCTCTTACAGATCTAGTTCCAGCATTCTTGTTGTATGCTGATGATATTGTGTATTACTTGCCATGCAAACACCAGGTTGTTGATCCAAAAGCAAGACAAACCTTCTCAGAAACTGTAAACAACTACTTTAATACATTCTTTGAGTATGCCAAATTTTTTAGCCTGTCGGTTAATCCAGAGAAATCAAACTGTCTCATCTTTTCTCCAAGTCAGATGACGTCCACTGATACCTATTTCCGGAATTAGCAGGAAAAGTTCTGGCACCACTGATAGTGCCAAATAATTAGGAGTATTCCATGATGCAAACTCCACCTATAAACAACAAATCCAAGACTACTATACTCCAAAGCCTTGCAAGCCTTCTGGGAAATGAAAATAGATTTGCGCAAAACACAATAAACAAATAATCAGGAAATACCTCGAAACATACTTCAATAGTATTCTTGCCTATGCTGTGGAAGTTTGGCCTGCTGCACCATGCACCAGACTCAAGAAACTATAGGGTCTGGAATTCTGGATGCAGAAGTGGACCAATTTGTGGTCTCACCAGATCTTCATGGCATCCAAATCTGCACTCTGCTCCAACCTGCAATACACGACCACAGCCCACATAGCATATGTGCTGAAAATAAAGGCATTCCTTCATCTGTGTTCGGCTAAGCATGATCACATGAACATCTGGAACATGGTTGGTTGGAGTTTGCTGGGAAGACACACCCACAGTACCCCCTCTTTTTGCTGAAAGGTCTTGTTTGTTTTAGAATTAGCATTAGTAGAGGCATACGATGCAAGAAAGCAAGCTTATGCAGCATCAGCCAAAAAAAACAAAAAAACCTCCCATTTCACCCCTCTATTTGTTCCAAATGACTGTCCAGTTCAGCCTTAAATTTATTTAGGCTATCAATTTCCACAACAAAAGATGGAAGTCTGTTCCACCATTCAACCACCCTCTGGCTAAAGGCAAATTTCCGCACATCTATTCTACAACTGTCTTTCCAAAATTTGAATCTTTGCCCCCTCAGTTTCTTAATCTGAGCAAGAGGAAGAATCCCATCAGCATTCAGCTTGCTCAACCCATTCAAAGCGTTATTTACCTGAATCAGATCACCTCGCAGGTGCTTATACTCCAGGTACTGCAATTTGCAGAACATAAGCCTTTCTTGGTAAGAGCACCCCTTTGTTCCCCTTACCAATCTTGTTGCCCTTCTTTGTACTTGTTCTAGCAACTCTACATCCTTCCTAAAATGGAGGCCTCCAGACCTGTACACAGTACTGTAGGCATGGCCTGACCATTGCCTTGTACAGTCACCTCCCTGTCCCTGCCAGCAAAATTCGTATATATCATTAACAAGACGCCATGTCCTGCCCTGGCAGCCTGTCTGCACTGCTCAGCAAACTATATATTTTACTGCACAATTACCTCAGGTCTTTTTCACTTTCCACTTCCCTGAGTGTAGTACCACATAGTTGGTACGTTTCTCTTAGGTTATTGCTACCCATATGCAGTACTTTGCATTTGTCAATGTTAAACTTCAGTTGCCACTTCTCAGCCCATTTGCCCAACTTATCTAGATCCAGTTGGAGTAGCATACTGTCTTTACTGTCGTTAACAACCCTGCCAACCTTTGTATCATCTGCAAACGTGGACATTAAGTGGACCTGATATACCTTCATCAATATCATTGACAAATATACAAAACAACAATGGGGCCCAACACCGAACCCTGGGGAACTCCACTAATAACATTTGTCCATGAAGAGCATTGTCCATTGATTACCACTCTCTGTTGTCTCCCACTCAACCATCCCTTTATCCATTGTAGCATCTTATCCTTAATGCCATTTCTATCTAATTTATAGATAGCAGTCTTCCTTTTGCAACAGTATCAAAAGCTTTCCTGAAATCCAAGTACAGTAGAATCCCGATTTTCCAAGGTTCCGTGTTATCCGAGCTAGCTCTTAGCTTAATTTTTACATAATGGCAAAGTGATGCCTTAAAAAAAACAATGTATGCTTTAAATGTTTAGTCCTTGAGGTTTTCACATATATTCTCTCAGATATGCAAGACAAGATGTACTTGCTACCTGGGAGTCTAAAACACTGATGGTACTGATATTCGGGTGACATTCAAGTCAAGTGGACCCAATTTTGGCAAAGTCAGGACGGTCTGTGACAGCCAAATCCTCTGCTTCCACCTTCATGGTGGTGGGACTGTTAGTAATCCTCGGTACAAGCAATACCACCTAGTATTGCTTGTGTTACCAGGCAATACTAGGTGGTAGATGACTCTCATCAACCAGTGTAATACCACCACTTTGCTTATTGGAGGCTTGTAGTGGTGAAACCCGTGTTCAGTCTCCAGAGCTAAGTTCTGGTCAACCCTTCCCCATCTCTTCCATCAGTGTGACTGATGACTTTTGAGGTTATGATGAACATCATGGTGAGATCCAATCTTCCTTACATTTTGAGAGTACAGCTGTAAAACGGTGTTCACAGGCCAGCCGCTAGTTAGTACACAGGAACGAACCTATTGGTAACTCTTTAGGAGGCCTCAAGATTAGCCAGTGTATAATCTTGCTACCTCTACTCTGCCAGATAGTGACTGGAGGGACTCCGAATAGTTTGTATGCATGGGGCATTGTCAAGGCCATGTTATGTCAAGGATCTGGGTCTGGGTATATTCTTACCATGTGTATGCCATATCCAAAAATTTCATTACTCCCCCCCCCCCCCAAATTTTTCTTACTATTGAATATACCATGAATTGTCAAACTAATAGAGTAAGCTTATCTGCGAAACGATCTAAACCTTCGAAACAATTCCTAGTTCATTTCACAAATATACGTGGTCTCAATTCTAATCTCAACGATGTCCATTTCCACTTGCAGCCTGCCAAACCCCAGGTACTTTTTCTGACAGAAGCTCAGTTATTGGTTAATTCAACCACTGTTCATCTCAGTTGCCCAAATTATTCCCTGTATGATTCCTTTCAGATCAGAGGTGGTATTTGTGCATATGTCATTTCCGATATTCCCTGTCAGAGACTTGGTAATTTGGAATCTCTTCTTTTCAATCTCCTCTGGCTTAAAATCTCTCTACCTCATTGTGTCAAATTCATCTGTTCTCTCTACTGTTCTCTCAACTCCACAAATCACTTGGAGCTCTTTGACTTCCTCTCTTTGCAACTTGACTTTCTCCAGTCCAACTTTCCTAACAGTGAGGATATTTTCCTTGGTGATTTTAATGTTCACAACTCCAGCTATCTTCCATTTTCTAGTCACACTGACCCAGCTGGTCGAGATACTGAGGCTTTTGCAATTACTAATGGCCTTGCACAGATTCTTCATTTACCTACAAGAATACCAGACAAACCTAACAATACAGCCAACACGCTTGATCTTTTTCTCACAAACAACCCTTCTAAGTACATGGTCGAAGTAAATGGTCCTTTAGGTACCTCAGATCACAACTTGGTGATTGTCTGTTCTCCAATGGAGCCTTTATCTCATAGCTATTCCGAACCTCGTACTGTTTGGCATTACAAGAATGCAAAATGAGATGACCTGCGAGATTTCTTTTCTTCCTTTTCTTGGTTGGATTACTGTTTCAAAACTTCTGATGTCAACGTTTCCTCAGATCATGTCAGTGAAATTATTCTTGTAGGAATGGAATTCTTTATTCCACACTCCACTTTAAAATCTTGCCCTTTATCTAAACCTTGATTTTCCAATAAATGTGCTAAGGCTGTTCAAGAGAGGAACGTTGCATATCGTAATTGGCTTGTTTCCCATTCTTCAGTTTCATTTTCTGCCTACGCCAAAGCTTGAAACAATTGTAAACCAGATATTAATCAGTCAAAACTAGATTTTGGGCAAGCTAAGAGTAGAAAACTTGCTTCTAGCCGTAATGGTAGCCGAGCATTCTGGTCTCTTGCCAAAGCTATTGCCCACAACTTTTGCCCATCTCTGCTCCCACCTCTTTCAAAATCAGATGGTTCTGTTGTCACTTTGGCCAAGGATAGAGCTGACCTGCTAGCAAACTATTTTTCTTCCAACTCAAGTATTAATAATCTTGGTAAAACACCTCCCACCATTTTCAACACATTCCATTCAATGCCTCCTGTGGTCTTCCGTCAAAAAGATGTCAGAAGGATTTTGACGAATCTTGACGGTAAGAAAGCTCCAGGTCCTGATGGTATTTCTCCACTTGTTCTCAAAACCTGTGCTCATGAACTTCTATTCTTTGCTGCCTTTTTTCACTTTATTATTCCTAAGGTGTTTTTCCTTCTGCTTGGAAATTTGCTCATATCCAGTCAGTTCCTAAAAAGGGTGAAAAATCTCTCCCATCCCATTATCATCCCATTGCAATTACTTCTACTCTTTCTAAAGTAATGGAGAAATCAATTAACTGGCATCTTTTAAACTACCTAGAAACCTTCCATCTGATCAATGATAGCCAGTATAGATTCCATCAGTGTCGATCAACTGGTGATATTCTAGCTTATGTTACCCATTTATGGACAAATTCGATGGAAAAGTTTGGTGAAACACAAGCAGTTGCTCTTGACATCTCAAAGGCTTTCGATTATGTTTGGCATACATGTCTTCTAAACAAGCTTCCATCTTATGGTTTGCCAACTGTTTTTCGTAATTGATTATCCAGTGTTCTCTCTGATCGCTCACTGGTGATGGTAGATGGCTCTCTGTCTTCTAATTTCTCCACTAATGCTGGTGTCCCCCAAGGTTCAGTTCTTTCCCCCACTCTTTTCCTCTTGTATATTAATGACCTTCTTCCATTGACTGGAAATCCTATCCATAGTTTTGCCGATGATAGCACATTGCATTCCATTTTCCATTTTGAGAAACCTTGTCCTGATCAATCAGCTTCAACTAGTGGAGTCCCACAGGGTTCGGTGTTAGGTCCACTGTTGTTTTGTGTATTTATCAATGATATTGATGAAGGTATATCAGGCTTAATGTCGAAGTTTGCAGATGATACAAAGGTCGGCAGGGTTGTTAATGACAGTAATGGCAGTGCGCTACTGCAACAGGATCTAGATAATTTGGGCAGATGGGCTAAGAAGTGGCAACTGAAGTTTAACCTTGACAAATGCAAAGTACTGCATATGGGTAGAAGTAACCCCAGAGAAACGTACCAACTGTGTGGTACTACACTTAAGGTGGTAGAAAATGAAAAAGACCTGGGAGTAATTGTGCAGTCAGATATGAAGTTTTCTGAGCAATGCAGACAGGCTGCCAGGGCAGGTCATGGGGTTTTGTCAATGATATATAGGAATTTGGCTATCAGGGAAAAGGGGGTGATTATCCCTCTGTATAAGGCAATGGTCAGGCCACGCCTTGAGTACTGCGTACAGGTCTGGAGGCCTCATTTTAGGAAGGATATAGATTTACTTGAGTGTGTACAGAGAAGGGCAACAAGATTGGTGGGGGGAATGAAGGGATCCTCTTACCAAGAGAGGCTTAAGTTCTGCAAATTGCAGTGGCTGGAGACTAGGCACCTGCACGGTGATCTGATTGAGGTATATAAGGCCTTGAATGGGTTGAGCACGCTGAATTCTGATGGGATCCTTCCACTTGTTCAGATTACGAACCTAAGGGGGCATAAATTCAAATTAAGAAAAGACAGATGTAGAATAGATGTGCAGAAATTTGCCTTTAGCCAGCAGGTGGTTAACTGCTGGAACAGACTTCCATCTGTCGTTGTGGAAGTTGATAGGTTGAATAAATTTAAGGAGGAACTGGACAGGCATTTGGAGGGAATGGTGTGATTTTTTTTTTTTTGGCTGATGCTGCATAAGCTCATACACTTGCTTTCTTGCATCACATACCACTGCTAATACTACTACTTCTCGAATATCTGCTACCAATTCCTTAAATACCTATCTCCAGGTAATTCTCCAGTGGGGCAAAGACAACTTTGATGATTTCAATCCTTCTAAAACTGTCTTGTCTTATATCTCGCAAAAAGGATTCTTCTGCTCCTATGCTTATCTTTGGTGACACTCCGATTTCTAGTCAAAATGATTAGCATTAGCCTTAGTAGAGGCATATGATGCAAGGAAGCAAGCTTATGCAGCATCAGCCAAAAAAAACCGCTCCCATTTCACCCCTCCATTCGTTCTAAATACCTGTCCAGTTCAGCCTTAAATTTATTTAGGCTATCAACTTCCACAACAAAGGATGTAAGTCTGTTCCACCAACCAACTACCCGCTGGCTAAAGGCAAACTTCTGCACATCTATCCTACATCTGTCTTTCCTCAATTTGAATTTATGTCCTCTTAGGTGATTATTCTGAGCAAGAGGAAGAATCCCATCAGCATTGAGCATGCTCAAACCATTCAAGGCTTTATACACATCAATCAGATCACCTCACAGGTGCCTAGTCTCCAGACACTGTAATTTTCAAAACTTAAGCCTTTCTTCATAAGAGCAACCCTTTGTTCCATTCACTAATCTTGTTGTCCTTCTCTGTACTTGTTCCAACAGCTCTACATCCTTCTTAAAACCTCCAGACCTGTATACAGTACTCAAGGTGTGGCCTGACCATTGCCTTATACAAGGGGATAATCACCTCCTTATCACTGCTAAAAAAATTCCTGTTTATATCTCTGATATATCTCTTTTGGGGATTACCCCGATTTCTAATCTCTCTTGGCAGAAGTACATTACAAATATTGCTTCCTCTGCATCTAAAAAGACTTGGTTTTCTCTTTCGCTCTCAGTGTTACTTTTCTTCCAAACAGCTGTTCTGTGTATAAATCGCAAATCCACCTTACCATGGAATATTGTTCCCACATTTGGGGCTGTGCTCCCAAAACCTCCCTCAGGCTTCTAAATTCCATTCAGAAGAGCGCAGTTAGGTTAATTAATGACTCCTCTCTAACAGAGTCTTTCCACTCGCTGTCTCATGTACGTACTGTTTCTGCTACATGCCTTTTCTACAGATACTTCCATGGGCACTGTTCGTCTGAATTGGCTTCTATAATTCCCACCCTCTCTTTCAAAACAGTCCGAACACGTGCTGCCACCAGCCAACACAAATTTACTGTCCAACTTTAAACTCACAGGAGCAACTTTTCATCTTCCTCATTTATTTCTTCAACTGCCGTTTTCTGAAACCACCTTCCTTCATATGTATTTCCTGAAAATTACAGTCTACAGAAGTTCAAGTCTAATGTCAACAAATATCTTCTTTCGTGTTCTCAACCTCCAATCCAAGTATGGTACTAAGTACTATAGGTTCTAATACCTCTCTCATTTGGGGTTTTCATAAAAAAAAATAAAAATATTATTTATAAACACAATATGAGTTTATAAATAACCCAACCACAATTCAAGCTTGTAGTCTACATATTAAATTAGAGCTAACTGTCCACTCTCTTTAGTAGAATTGTATAGGTGCATGTTGTATGTATTCTCCATTTGGGATCATCGTAATTATCAGTGAGCGTTTTGTACACTTTTGTTTTAATAAAACTTCAAAAGAAAAAGTCTAAAGGTTTGAGAGCTGGAAAACATGGTGGCCATAGCACGTCACCTCCACCCTCCAGTATGCTATACACTGGCCTTTAATATGCATTGTATCCACTGTTGGACTACTATAATTTTGTGAGGTGGAATGAATTTGAGCTATAACCAAAACACATTTTCAGGTCTCAACATTCTTTGAACTTTTTAACCAGTATATGTATAATATTTCACCTTAGTTAGCATGCCATCATGAAATCTGAGCAGACAACTTCATCTCTTTATATGCCACACAACACACTTACAGAATAACCCACCTGATTGTCAGTATTTCTGTAATGGTATAAATTTTGATGGATAGGACCCCAGTAGCTGCAGTTGGGCCTGTTGGTAAAGTCATTTCAAGTGAAGGTGGCCTTGTCATTCCACAGGATATTACTGAGGAAACTGGGATTTTCTTCTGCCTTGGTTAAAGAAAATTACAAAACTCACAAGTGTTTTGTGTCAACATCTTCATGCAAACCTTGTTCTAAAAACAAACAACAGGGATGTAGTTTCTTCCTTCCTTCCTTCCTTTGAAGGAGCCTCCAAATCTGTGTGCACTTCCTTTTTGGATACTGCTAGTTAGATGTGACAGGAAGAAAGCCACAACATCTTCATTGTGAACATGTTCCAAATTCTCTACACCTTTTTATCTTTTTTTTTATTTTATTATTATTTTTTTTATGCATCATGCTTCCAGTTAACATAAAGCAATTTGCAATATGCATGATTGTGGTATGTGATATTTGCAGCCTCTGAGGAAAATAATTTTGCTGTTGTTCTACCATTTCTGCCACATTCTCCATATAGTAATAGTATCTTGCATAAATCTTTTTGGAAAATGTGCTTTTGCACAAGTTTACAAATGTGCATGCAAATAAATACCAGGAAGTACTTCTAATGAATGTGCTCCTCTTTCAGTTTTTTTATGTGACTCAACGACTACAGAGAAGGGCAACAAGATTAGTGAATGGAACAAAGGGTTGCTCTTATGAAGAAAGGCTTAAATTTTGCAAATTACAGTGTCTGGAGACTAGGCACCTGCGAAGTGATCTGATTGATGTGTATAAAACCTTGAATGGTTTGAGCATACTCATTGCTGAAGGAATTCTTCCTCTTGCTCAGAATAATCATTTGAGAGGGCATAAATTCAAATTGAGGAAAGACAGATGTAGGATAGATGTGTGGAAGTTTGCCTTTATCCAACGGGTGGTTGGTTGGTGGAACAGACTTCCATCCTTTGTTATGGAAGTTGATAGCCTAAATAAATTTAAGGCTGAGCTGGACAGGCACTTGGAATGAACAGAGGGGTGAAATGGGAGCATTGTTTTTTTTTTTTTTTTTTTGGCTGATGCTGCATGAGCGTGCTTTCTTGCATCATATGCCTCTACTAATGCTAACTTCTGCCATGCCCCAGTGCACATGGCCAGCAAAACTTCTGGATCAATTGACCAACAAAACTTGGATTTTTCTGGTCAGTTGATGGGTCAGTTCATTTTCATATTTGCATAAAATTTTGTACTGCAAGGTACTTGTCATTCTTAGTAGACCAGTGAGAACATAGCAATTCATGAAATGTTGAAACAGACAACCACCTCATTTTTTTTTTTTTTTTTATGAAAAACCCAAAACACAAAAGGTATCAAAACCTATAGTACTTAGTACCGTGCATGGGTTGAAGGAGAAGTATGGGGAGAGGGGGATGCCGAAAACGTTGCTCTAGAGACTAAACAATGGTTTCACCACTTCAAGCCTCCAATAAGCAAAGTGGTGGTATTTCACCGGTTGATGAAAGTCCTCTACCACCTTAAAATTTTTTAAATGAGACAGTGGATCTTTATTTCATACTGTGGTTTATACTTGCTTTCAAAGCTATATCATTTAAATTATTACTTGATGTACTGTTCTTTCTTATAAACAATGTAGAATGTTCTAATTTGTGTGATTAGTTTTGATAGTAAATTGTATAAAAATTTAAAAATGGAGTTGTTAAAGCTAGTAATGCTATTATTTTAAAACTAATCAGAACGTTAGTTTTATAGTGAATATTTTAAATTTTAGATTTTAAAAAAAATTGAGTTCTTAATGCTAGTGAGGCTATTATGGTAAATACTATTCAGAACATAAAATTGATGGTTAATATTTTTAAAAAATTTAAAAATTGAGTTCTTAATGCTAATAAGGCTATTATGATAAATACTATTCAGAACGTAAAATTGATGGTTAAAATTGCAAAAAATTGAGCTCTTAAGGCTAGTGAGGCTATTATTTGTTATTAGTTGATGGTCATTTCAAAATTAAGAGTAGACATAAAAAAATTTTTGGATACACAAAGAGACAAAGATAACCCTTTCCAAATTGCGAATACCTACCTAATCCAGGGCCGTTACTAATACGAACGGGAACTTACAAACCCGGATTCCCTGAACACCAACTGTATTTTCTACAATCATATTCTATTTGCTATCCTTCCCCTTAAACCTTTTCAACACTCTGATCTATTAGTGCAATACGAGGGCAGGAGTGTCTGTTGCTGTCCTAAGTACTTACCTAACTACACCTCCCGCTAACTGTATAGCCAGACATGGAATACTAGCAGAAACTACCCACACTTAGAAATATCAATACAAAAAAAAATAAGTTTATACAGTAATCCCCCGCTATTCGCGGGGGTTACGTTCCTGAGAAATGTCGCGAATACTGAGTTATGGCTCCCATAGTAATAAAGGGGTTCCGTTCCAAAGTATGAAATATATAAGAAAAACTAGTCTAAAATTTTGTCTTTGTATGTATTATATGTACCTTCATAATATGACCATTAGAAATGCAAGCATATGGAATCGAAATGAAAATAAGAAACAATTTAATATTAAATGTAATATTTATTAGAAATTTCAAACAAATCTTTCAAACCAGCGCCTTTGCTAGCTAAAAAAACTTATCCCTCCAATGCTATCACCAGTTTCGCTAAAGTGTTGATAAAGGAGTTTTGCCTTTTCACGAATGATGAGTGAACTTAACGGAATTTTATTTTGAGTTCGGTCTTCTATCCACAGATTTAAAGCGTTTTCCATTTTTTCTAATTTAACATCAAGAGTTACAGAGCAAATTTTTGAAGTAATTAGCGCGTTTTCACGGACACTACGGCGGATTTTTTCTTCCGATTTTTTGATTGATCGTATCGTTGACTCATTGATTTTATAATGTTTTGCCACTGAAGAGACACTTTCACCATTAGAAATTTTGTCTAATAACATAATTTTATTTGCTAATGTCATCACCTTCTTTGATATTTTCACATTTCCCTCGTTATTCGTAGCCATATTTTTGTACGGGTAAAAAAGAACTTGTCCACAATAAAGGCACTTTCTTCCGTTAACACACTCGAAAAAGTCTGTTTTACACTGCAAAATGGTAGATTTATCACTTTTGTAAGCATATCAATTTATAAATTTATAAATTTATTCAATTTATGAGCATATAAGTTAAAAGCAAACGACCAAACCTTCCATGACAAGTGCATAACACACTGAACAAGGAATAGCGAGAAACATCCACGCTCGCGATTTTGTCACCCCTCTCCCACCATCCATTGAATGCTGTTTTGACCGGGAAAGATAATTTTAGCCACAGCCCATGTTTTTTTATGGCGGAACATATTCACGGCGCTTTAAAATTTACATTTTTTAGGTTTCATTTTATATTAAATCAGCGATCGTGAATACGCGAAACCGCGAATACAGATACCGCGAATAGCGGGGGTTTACTGTATATATAAATTTATATTTGTCTCTGCAGGTCCACAGTAACTTCTGAAAACCAGCATCAAATTCAAACAAGGAAAATAATGAATGCAGAGCATACCAATATGAAATTAAGTGTCCTGCTCAACAAATCTCCAACAGAAATATTAAAACTTTTTGCGTAAAACCTAAATGGGAATATGCATGCAGATCCACCCTATACAGAGTGTTTCAAAAATGATGGTCAATAATTTAAATATGAAAAGTACACACTAAAATAAGCAAAAAAAGTCCCAGTGAACATTGGGCCGCAAATGAACCGTTTTCGAGATAATGCACATTTTCTGTTAAGATCCGCCACTGACTATGGGAGCACTAGTTTAACACAAAGCTGTGAATCCTTTGCTAAGGGTGGTTTTATTAAACATAAGATAATACATTTTTAATTTTTGGTTTCAACACCACGGAATTTTACAGATGTTACAGGATGTTCTTTCTAACACCCTTTGCTCAACATCAGGTGTTATGCTTCTGGGCCTACCTGCTCATACTCCATGTGCGAAGCACCCATGTCCTCTAAGGCGTTGATGTACCCTGATGAATGTGCGCATGTTGGGCTGCCTTTGGCGGGGAAATGCTTCTTGCTACAAACGTACGGCCTCGAGTGCACCGCTGTTCGCTTTACCATTCATGAAGTGCATGTCTGCATATTCTTCGTTGCTGTAACCTCTTTCCATGTTGACTATCCTTTGACAAGTACTAGTATGCCTGCTACGTCTCAGAGCATTGAGAGAGGGGAAATGGAGAGAATGAGCATAATGAGCTAAACAAACAAGTCAGTGGTGGATCCCAACTAGAAATGTGCAATATCTCGAAAACAGTTCACTAAGGACCCATGTTTACTAGGTTTTTTTTGCATATTGTAGTCTGTACAGTTCACCTTGAAGTTATTGACCATCACTTTTGAAACACCCTGTATAGATACCTAGCAGTTCAAAGGTAATGGGAAAACCAGCATAGAATGTGATATGATCATAGAACATCGATGACCAGTGTAACTTTTGATACTGTTCTTGAAAGCAGTTGAATTCTAGTCAGAAAATTTGTTATGGGAGTGAACAAACCATTTTTAAAGATCCTTTTGAATGACTTTTTTTTTTCACATTCAGTCCCTTAACTCCTTATGCCTAGCCAAAAGCAGGTTAGAGTTAACATGATGACTGGATATAAAAATCGATTTTTAAGCAGAATAATTACTTTGGCTGAATCCTTGATCTACCACTGATTCTGAATAAAAAACAAAGTTCGCAGTAGAAGTGTAGCACAGTACCTCCAGAAGAAGAAGAAAAAGCCCATGAAGTGTATGATCACTTTTTTTGCTATGAAAGGAAAAAGGTGATGAAATGAATCATTACCTTTTCAATGTTTTACAATCATACTGTTGAAAAACCTTTTGCTGTTCTGGACAGTATTATAATGGAAACTGAATCAGAAAGTGTGCCAGAAAAGCTCTGATTTGGAAACATCTGGATGGCTCTTGCATCATGGCAATTTAGCACACAGTCTTAATTTTGATTAAAAACAGTAAATGAGTTAAGTATTAAAACAGTTCCTTGTGATTTTTTTTCCCATATATCCTATGCTCAAGGTTAACCGAAATGTTGTTTTCCAATGACACACTGAGCTAATAAACATCAAATTTGATATTCTCAAACAACAGCTTTTCTGAAGTATTTAGAAAATGATTGGAGAGATGGGACTGTGCATTGAATTATATGGGTGTTATATCAAAAAGGAATAACCTTCATAAACTCAGTAAACATTGTTTTATATTTTAAATCTAATTTGTCTCACTTTTTTGATCACCCCTCATATATTATATAAGTGCATTTCAGCAAGTCATAGTTTTTTGTTGTAAAATCTGAGTTTAATGTGTGCATTCTTGTTTGTTATTCAGTTTTACACTGTCAGTGTGAGAGATAAGGATTTTAGTTATTCTTTTTTTTTTTCTTTTTTTTATAGGACTTTGGAATCATGTATTTCTTTTTTCCAATACTGCCTTATTTGTTCTCTTGCCTTTTGCATACTTTTTTACTGAGTCAGAAGGGCTACCAGGATCTCGAAAGGTACTCCATAATTTAGTAAGTTAGAATGATAATTTTGAAATCAGTTCATTGCATTCACTGTGAGTCCCTCAGCTAGTTTTAGTGTGTTTTAAGTATATCATCTTAATGAGATTAGTTGTTGATTTTGTAGGTGGTAAAACCCCATGACTTTATGAAGAAGAAATGAAATAAGTATTTGCTGGAAATATAGTTAGACATCATTAATCTGCATTTTATAATTTAATTATGCAGTAGAACATGGTTACATATTATATAAATAGATATTTAGAAATATTTCTCTCTATCATTAGAAATCTCATATGTCACATTACAAAATCAGATGCTGGTGTGAAGGAACACATCCTTTTTTTCAGTCAGGGTTACCAGCATCAGTTAGTATATGAGAATGCTCTAAGAAGAATGGATTGTGTTTTGTCTTATCTTTGAAACCAACTAGTAAAGGACATTACATGAAAGTTTTAAAACTTTTAAAAAAAAATTGGGGAAGATATATTACCCATGTTAAATGAATTTTTAGTTTATTGTTAGCTACTTGCAAGGTACATGAACTTCTGCCCAGTATCATCAATTTAAATTTTTAAGTTATGTTTCTAATCCTCTGGGAGACTTCTTCTTTTTCTTCAGGCCAGTAGGGATAAAGTATTAATAGTGACAAAGTGATGCAAGGAGTCAAATTTATCTAGTATCAGCCACTGGGGGGGGGAAGCATTTGTTAGCTCATCTCTTCTAACAATTTGTTACTCTCTGTCTGAAGGTAAATTTCCATAAATCAATCCTGCAACCATCCTTTTACAGTTTAAATGTATGTCCCTTTATGTGTGTTGTCTGAAAAAGAATTAGGATGTCATCAGCATTTAGTGTTATCAAGCACTGAAATTTACAGAACTCAGGTTTCTCAGTAAGAGACTTTTTTCTGTCTCTGGTTAATCTTGTTTTTCTTCTCTGCACCTACATCTTTCCTAAAGTGAGCCTTTCAAACCTGTATGTAGTATTTAATCTACAACCTAACCATTGCCTTATATAATGGCATGGCATAATAACCTCACTCTCTCTGCTGGTAAAAGTCTTGTATATCATTTACAGAACCCCATGAACTATCCAAGCAGCCTGTTTGCACATCACAGAGAACTTAATGTCAAACTGTGCAATTAACCTTAATTCAAGGTTTACTGCTACCCAAATGGTATGTTATTCAAGGATTACCACTAACCAAATGCAGTACCTTGTATCCAATTTAGATCATATTAGTGTTAGATCAATGTTTAATTGTCAGTTTTAAAACCATCTGTTTAATTTATCCAGATCATGTTAAAATAGCATACCTTGGTTATCCATTAACCACCCTTGTCCCCTTATTACCATCGGCAAACTTAGATGTTAAATTTGAGGTGGCTGCATCAATATCATTAAGAAATTTTAAAGACTTAAGCTTTAATAACACTGTGGGATCCCATACATAATATTGGTTCATGAGGAGTAACCATTAATAATCTCTCTGTCTTCTACAACTTAAACATCCCTTTATTCATAGCAGTAACTCTCCTTCAATGTCACACTGGTCCTCTGATTTAAATATTTAAATTTAATATTCTATTCATAGCAATCTTAAGTGCATAATCTCAAATTTTTTTTTTTTTCATCTAGTTTGTTTATGACTGCCTCATAGGTAGCTAATCATATTGGTCAGATTTCATCTCCCCTTAACAAATCTTGTGCAGTATATGCCATATAACTGTGTTCCTTTAACAAATGACACCATTATTTTCCCTGGCAGGAAGGTCAGACTTATAAATTCTTAAGTACTTTATGCTTTGATCTCCTTTTGTGAATAGGATAGAAATTTTTACAATCTCCAGTTTGAATAGTTGCCCTAATAATATTGTTTACCACTTTGCTGCAGTTTTTAATATAATTAGATTCCATTAACTCATAGTTAGAATTAGGTGTACTTCCAAAATCTATGTAAATGCAGATTTAAAATATTCAGTTTGTGGGCAACATTTATTGGATCGTCAGAAGTTATGCCATTCATTTTCAGTGGTCCAATTTAGTGTAACCCTTTCCTTCTAGTGTTAACAAAGTACAAAGAATTATTTTCATTCTTAGTCAAAGACTTCTTATAATCTGCATTGTAAGCCTAACATCCTTAATAGATTGATTATAGACTACTTTATGCTTAATATAGGCTTCTGTGTCCCCTGATAATTCTTTGAGCTCTGCCTTCTACCACAATTTTGTAGAGTACTATTTAAAGAGTACTCAGTTTTCAAATTAGCCTAAAGAAGAGTACCACGAGAACTCAAAACAGCATAAAATTTAAGTAATTAAGATTACAGAGTGGGAGTCCACACATCTTGCAAGTTACTACCAATGAACTAAAAATTTATCTAATATTTTATTTTAGATCAACAACTTCGTTTTAGATATTTTAGTCAAATAACTTTAAGGCAATCCTTTAATAAATAATCGAACAAGTTAGTGCATAGCATCATTTTGGTTTGTAATAAATCACCGAAGTAGGTGAAATGGCATCGTTTTTGTTACATCTCACATTGTGAATGCCTTCACAACGAGTTGCCCTGATATTGTACTACCTCGAATAAGCAACGCTGCACTAGTAGAGAAAACTAATATTACTTATTCTCGGTGGATACCGGGCGCCTCCGTAGCCAGGTGGGAAGAAGCAGCAGTGCATAGCACACGCTTCTAGATTAGACCGGGGTTCGAGCCCGTCACCACCAAATACAGAGGTTGCTAATAGGTCAGGGAATGACCACCGCATATCCCGGAGCAATATGGCCTTAGTTGCTAATGCTCCTAAAAACCAAATAACAACAACAACGGTGGATACCACCACCCAGACGACACCTTTTTGAAGTTTGTTGGCCTCTCTCTGACGTTAGTCTTCTCTGCTCCCATGATGTTTTACTGCCTCAAATAAGCATTGCTTATTCAAGGCAGTACAACATCATGGAAACTCATAAAGGCATTCACAATACGAGATGTAACAAAAATGATGCCATTTCACCTACTAAAGTGATATATTACGAACTAAAATGATGCTATACACCAGGAGTGGCCAACTTAATTTGTGATGCGATCTACTTTTTTCCTTCAAAATGTGCAGCGATCTACCATCTCAAAAATTTCATTGCACAAGGTGCACAAATCGAGGGATGACTTGTATATTTACAATTCATCGTGATCGGCCGAAATTAAATCCGCAATCGACTCGTTGGCCACCCCTGCTAAACACTTTCTTGTTTGATTAGTAAATTTTTTGCAGTCTGAGGCTTTCAGCCCTAAAACCCTTTTTAGTCCTTTAATAACTATATTAATGAGTTAGTTGGAAGCAAAGGTATAATGAGAATGGGAGTAATCTACAGACTGGGAGATTGCGAACAGTATGATCAGAGTTTTTACATGCAGCTGGAATAGGCAAGCAAGTGCAAATGTTTTATGGGTCACATCAGAATAATTGGAATAAGTGGAAGGGAGACCTTAGTAAAAAACTTTTCTAAATAAACTAGATGATAATTTATACCTTAGCCATAATTATGAGAGCTTCCTTGGACATGTGCAGATGTGACCCCGGTTCATAAAGGAGGATCAAAGGGCGACACGAGTAATTACAGACCTGTTAGTTTAACTTCTGTTCTGGGGAAAGTAATTGAGGCACTGGTTAGAGAAGCACTGCATGATCATCTAGACAAGACTTCAATTATAGTTCAGACACAGCATGAGTTTTTAAGGGGAAGTCTTGTCTGGCCAATTTGATTGGATAACCATGATGTGGTCATAAAGGAACTGGATGCAAAGAATAATTTTGATATCATATACTTGTATCTTAGGAAGACTTTTGATGCTGTTGCACATGGAAGACTTCTGTACAAATTGGAGCAGTGTGGCATCGGAGGCAAATTACTGCTATGGATAAAAAATGGTTGAGCGGAAAAAGACAGTGATAATCAATGGACACTGTTCTTCCTGGACTAATGTTATTAGTGGAGTTCCCCAGGGTTCAGTGTTGGGTACATTGTTGTTGTTGTATTCTGTGTTTACCGTATTTCTTCAATTGTAAGATGCACTTTTTTTCCCCTATAAATGTCTCTAAAAACGGGGTGCATCTTAGAATCGATGGCATCTTACAATCGCAGTTTTTTTTTTTTTAATTTTCCCACGCTTTGCACACGGCACCACATATTTTGTTTTTACGTGGAAACCCCTCCTCCAAGTTTGACTGTTAGTGCATTCTCCAATTCCATTGGAGAATAAAGTGCTGTGGGTGATTTCACGCGCTTTTGAAATGTGAAACCACCATTATTTCATTATAGTGGAGCTCACTCAGCAAAAACTAAGAAGTTTTGTTTGTATCTTCGAAAGTACGTAAGAAGTGGAGTTACTGTATTTTGTTCATTTTGGTCCCTTATTGCACATTAAAATGTTGTCAAAAAGATTGCACTATGAAGCTGCATTGAAATGAAAATTATTGTGTATGCAATAGAACATGGAAATAGAGCTGCGGGTCGACATTTTGACATTAGTGAAGTAAATGTTTGCCGTTTGTAGAAATGTTTGCAATTCCATATTTTCGTGCAAAGCAATAACCAAGTGCTTTACAGGGTCTAAGAAAGGAAGATTTCCACAAGTCGATGAAGCTGTGACACGATTTGTAACGGAGACATGCGCAAAAGGATTACCCATCACTCGACAAGCCATGCAATTGAAAGCCGGAGAAATTGCCAAGTCCCTCGGAATAGAGAAAATAATTTTTAAAGGCAGTCGTGGCTGGTGCGACAGACTCATGCATCATAGCAGATTATCGTTAAGGCGCCGAACATCTATCTGTCAAAAAATTCCTGCAGACTTTCAACAGAAGCTGATTAACTCTCAGTGACAGGTGATGAAATTAAGGAAAAAAATAAACTATGAGTTTAGTCAAATTAGAAATGCTGATGAAACCCCAGTCGATATGCCTTGAAATTACACCATCAATGCTAAAGAAATCAAGATTATAAGCATGGGCTATGAAAAGCAGCGTATCGCTATGATGCTATGCATCACCGCTGATGGTCGAAAGTTGCCACCATATTTAATTTTAAATAGAAAAAATCATGCTGAAGAATGAATTTTCCCCAAAGATGTTATTGTGCATGCACAAAAAAAATGGATGCATGTCGGCAGAGCTTATGGAAGACTGGCTAAATGTTGTGTGGAATAGACGTCCTGGAAGTCTTCGTAACCCACTTAGCATGCTAGTACTTGATGCATTTCGTGGACATTTGTCCGAACGTGTCAAAAATAAAATTGTGCAAAAATGTTGGTGACCTGGTTGTGATTCCTGGTGGCATGACTAGCCAACTGCAGCCACTCGACGTTTCAGTCAACAAACCATTTAAGGATACGTGAGAAAGGAATATGAATCCTGGCTGTTGACCGACAACTGTAACTGCAATTGTGTGCGTTTTTACACTATTATGGTGAAATGTGTTCCCTTCACTGAAGCCATCAATCATATAAAAAAACAAATTTTCAGAAACTTCTCTTCATTCCTATTTACGTATTACAATGATGAAGGGAAAGAGAACAACAGAAAGTGCAAGTGCTGGCAGTGCCAGGAAATGAAACAAAAATTGATTTAGAAATGAAGATGAAAATGATTAAGTACGAAGCAGGACAAAGTTTGTCATCTATTGCAAGGGAATTAGGTCTCACTGCTTCAACAGTGAATACTATTTTAAAGGACAGTGTGCGTATAAAAGAACATATCAAAGAATCAACACACTTAAGATCAACACTGATCACAAAACAGCATTCAGGTGCTATATCGAAGATGGAACAACTGTTAATAATATGGATGGAAAATCAGATTTAGAAGCAAGTACCCCTGAGTCCAATGGGCATCCAAGCAAAACATTAAAGTATGCGGTGAAGTCGCCAGTGCCAATTCTTAAGCTGCAGAGAAATTTTGTGATGTGTTGGAAAAAATTATTGATGAGGGCGGCTGTTCAATGCAGCAAATTTTTAACATTGACGAGACTGCTCTGTATTGGAAAAAAATGTCAGATCGAATGTACATTGCCAAAGAGGAAAATACAATGCCAGGTTTCAAGGTGTCAAAAGATAGGGACACACTCTTGCTTGGGGCTAATGTAGTGGGAGATTACAGATTAAACCAACAAAGCCACCCTACCCATGCATTTCTGATCGAACCAGAGAGCATGGATAAGAATATCTCTTTGAGAATTGGTTTAAATGCTGCTTCATTCCCTGAGGTTGAAAATTATTGTAAAGACAACGACGTTCCTTTCAAGATTTTGCTTCTATTAGATAATGCTCCTGGACATCCTATGATTTCAATTTGAATGCAAGAGTCATATTTCTGCTGCCAAACACAACTCCACTCATCCAACTTATGGATCAGGGTGTTATTTCAAATTTAAAAGCATACTGTTTACGCACAACATTTGCTCAGGCATTGTCTGCAGTAGACAATGAGAAAAATTTTACGTTAAGAGACTTGGAAATCTTACAATATTTACCACGCTATCTTAAACATTAATAACTCGCCTGGTGAGATTGACAAAAGAGCATGCATGTGAGGAAAGACTTCAAATATGTGGGTTGCAGAGCTTGGAAACTAGGCACCTTAGAGGAGACTTGATTGAGGTGTTTAAGGCTCTGAGAGCCATAAGCAAAATGAATGAGGATGAAATTTTCATGGTTGTAAATGATTCTAGAACTAAGGGCCATAATTTCAAGTTACGGGGGAAGATGGTTAGACTGGATTGCAGGGAGTTTTATTTTAGCCAGTGAGTTATAAATTACTGGAATAAGTTACCTACATGGGTGGTAGAGGCTGACAGTTTGGGGAAATTCAAAGGTCATCTACGGGAGTAGGGAAACGCTTAGGTTGTCCATTTCCTTTTCTCTTATTTATTAATTATTATTATTGTTTTTTTTTCTTATTATTATTATTTTATTCTTATCGTTTTATTTATTTATTTTTTGTTATTTTATTATTATTGTTATTTATTTTTATTATTATCATTATTTTATTTTTATTTTTTTTGGCTGGTGCCGCATAAGCCATAGGCTTTTCCTTGCACCATGTGGCCATTGCTACTACTAATACTAAAATAAGGCATGTGCGGAAATTACTAAAAGTTGTTTAAATGGCGCATGGAAGAAAATATGCCCACGGCACGTAAAAGGCTTAGAAGGATTTGAAAAAAAACGAATCATATAAAGAGGTTACAGATAAGATTATTAAGGTTACAGAGCTACTTCATTTGGAGGTTGATGCCAAAGACGTGGAGGAGTTAATAGAGGAAGAAGAAAAGAAATTATCTAACAAAGAACTTAGTGACTTGCAGGCAGCAATAGTGAAAGAAGAAAATGCTGACGAAGCTCAAAATGAACCAAATGAGGAGCTGAGACGCTTCATCACCAGAGAGATGGCAGTGGCATTTTGTGAAATTGCATTGGCAATGGCGAGGTTTGAGAAGATGGATCCTGACAGTGAACGATTCTTAAAAGTTAACAGAGGGGAGAATGATATGCTTGCTTGCTACAAAGAAATCTACGATGAAAAGAAAAAAGCCACTGTCCAGTCATCCATTTAATATGTTCTTTCGTAAAGTTGAGCGACCAATCCTTTCTAAATCTCCACAGTCCTCAACCTCCGTAGCGGCGTACTTATCAACTGAAGATGTTGATTCTGGCAACGATGCTCATGAGGTAAAACTTATTGACATTATGCCTGGCTCATCTGTTTTTTTGTAATTTTATAATTTTGAAATTCTTTTAAATTGCACACTTTTTAATTTTTCCTGCACATGAGATAAAAAATTGAATAAATACAATAAATAATTCTATTTACACGTTCGATCATTTATTTTTTGATTCAATCAATTCAGAAAGCAGAGTTGCGAGTGGGAAATTCATGGGGGAAATCCTGACTGCGGAATGCAACCGTTACGTAAGTTGGGGAGTTCCTGTATATCATTGACAGAAACCTCATGAGCTGTCCTGGCAGCATATTTGACTGCCCAATTACCCCCAGGTCTTTTTCATTCTTCAATGCGCTGAGTGTGGTACCACACTGCTGGTACATTAATCTGGGATTACTGTTCCCATATGAGAAGTACCTTGCATTTCCAATATTAAACTTAAATTTTCACTTCTCAACCCATCTGTTTAATGTGCGTGGATCTTTTAGCAGCAAACCCTGATTACTATCACTAACCACCCTGCCAACCTTGGTATCATCTGTAAACTTAAGACATTAAGCCAGATATATCTTCATCAATATCATTAATGAATACAGAAAATGACAATGGGCCCAGCACCACCCTGGGGAACTCCAGTGATAACATTAATTCACAGTGTCCATTGATAACCACTCGTCTTCTACTCAACCATCCCTTTATCCAGAGCATTAACTTTCTTTTAATGCTACACTACTCCAGTTTGTACAGCAGTCTTTGATGTGCAACAGCATCAAGAGCTTCCCTGAAAAGTATATGATATGAAAATTATTTTTTTGTATCCAGGCATCATAGTTTACACTCAGATTGGTCTGTCAAGATCACCCCTTAACAAATCCATGCTGTGACTGCAGTATAATTGCATTCCTATCTTGTGATGGTCCTGCATTACCTCTTTAACTAATGACTCCATTTTATCTACAACAAGTCAAACTAATAGATCTATAATTATTCAAGACTTCCTTTGATTCTCCTTGGAGATTTGGGAATATATTTCCACATCAGCAGTCCATAAGGATCTCCCCTAAATACAGGGATGCTCTTATAATCATTGGCAAAAGTTAGCCTCTCTCTCTTTTGCTTCCTTGTTTAATTATAACTGGATAGATCCCATCCACTCCAGGTACCTTTTTTACATTTAGCTTCAACAATTTCTGCTATTTTCTATCAGTTATTTCTAATTTATTCTAATAAATTAGAATTTTACTAATACCTCTCGATCCCTAAAAAATTCCCTATCTATGAATAAGATGCAAAAATGCCCATTCAGTTTGTCAGTGACCTGAGCAGAATCATCTGTTGTTGATTCATTCTTTATATAATGAACCAGTGTGATTCAACCCTTCTACTGTTTACATAAGTAAAGAAGTCTTTCTGTTCTTTGTTAGTGAATTCTTGTAATCTGCCCTAGCTGATCTAACCCTCTTTGGAATTTGATGGCAGACTAGTTTATATTTACTGTAGGCATCTATATCACCTGAAAATTTACATTCATTCCATGTATTTTCCTTCACTGGCACAAGTCTCATCAGTTTATCTTACATCAATTTTGGTCTGTGTCTTGAACTGTATCTCTTAGTTGGTATAAGCACCCTAGTAGCTTCTACAATAACATCCCTGAATTCTTTCCATTCAGACTGCTGTCAGAAAAAGTTTGGTTCCACTGCATAGAATTGAACACCTTTTTTGAGACTGCTATAATCACTTTTATTAGCATTAGTAGAGGCATACGATGCAAGAAAGCAAGCTTATGCAGCATCAGCCAAAAAAAAAAAAAAAAAAACAACAACCTCCCATTTCACCCCTCCATTCATTCCAAATGCCTGTCCAGCTGAGCCTTAAATTTATTTAGGCTGTCAAGTTCCACAACAAAAGGTGGAAGTCTGTTCCCCCTCATCAACCATCCGCTGGCTAAAGGCAAATTTCCGCACATATATTCTACAACTGTCTTTCCTCAATTTGAATCTTTGCCCCCTCAGGTTCTTAATCTGAACAAGAGGAAGAATCCCATCACCATTCAGCTTGCTCAACCCATTCAAGTCTTATACACCTCAAGTAGATCACGTCGCAGGTGCTACTCTCCAGGTGCTGCAATTTTCAGAACTTAAGCATTTCATCGTAAGTGCACCCCTTTGTTCATATCACCAATCTTGTTGCCCTTCTTTGTACTTGTTCTAGCAACTCTACATCCATCCTAAAATGAGGCCTCCAGACCTGTACACAGTACTCTAGGTGTGGTTTGACTATTCACTTGTACAATGGGATAATCACCTTCCTGTCCCTGCTAGCAAAATTCCTATATATCACTGATGATACTCCATGACCTGCCCTGGCAGCTTGTCTGCATTGCTCAGCGAACTTCATATTTGACTGCACAATTACCGCCAGTCCTTTTCCACTTCCTTGAGTGTACGTAAACACGGTTGTTATGTTTCCCTTGGGTTATTGCTACCTATATGCAGTACTTTGCATTTGTCAGTGTTAAGCTTCAGTTAATATTGGCATTACTAAAGGCACATGATGCAAGAAAGCAAGCTTATATAGCATCAGCCAAAAAAAAAAAAAAAAAACTTTTCATTTCACCCATCTACTCGCACTAAATTTTTGTCTAGTTCTGCCTTAAATCTATTTAAGCTATCAACTTCTACAATGACAGATGGAACTTTGTTCCAGCAATCAACCACCCACTGGCTATAGGTAAACTTCCACACATCTATTCTACAACTGTCTTTCCTCAATTTTAAATTACGTCCTCTCAGGATATTCTGAGCAAGAGGAAGAATCCCATCAGCATTAAGCATGCTCAAACCATTCAAAGCTTTATACACCTCAATCAGATCACCTTGTAGGTGCCTAGTCTCCAGACATTGTAATTTGCAAAAATTAAGCCTTTCTTCGTAAGAGCTAGCCCATTCAGTAATCTTGTTGCCCTTCTATGTACTTGTTCCAGCAGCTCTACATCCTTCTTAAAATGAGGCCTCCAGACCTGTATACAGTACTCAAGGTGTGGCCTGACCATTGCCTTATACAAGGGGATAATCACCTCCTTATCCCTGCTAGAAAAATTCCTCTTTTTTATTGACAAGACACCATGAGCTACTCGTGCAGACTGCTTGCACTGCTCAAAATACTTCATATCTGCTGGCACAATTACCCCCAGGTCCTTTTCATTCTCTACCACTGTCAGTGTAGTACTACACAGTTGATACGTTACTACTACCCATATGCAGTCCTTTACATTTATCAATGTTAAACTTCAGTAGCCACCTCTCATCCCATCTGCCCAACCTTTCCAGATCCTGTTGCAGTAGCGTACTATTATTACTGTCATTAACAACCCTGCCAACCTTCATATCATTGCAAACTTAGACATTAAATCTCCATCAATATCATTGATAAATACCGAAAACAACAATGGGCGCCCAACACCGAACCCTGGGGGAATCCACTAATAACATTAGTCCATGAAAAGCAGTGTCCATTGATAACCACTCTCTGTCTTCTCCCACTCAACCATCCTTTTATCCATTATAGCAACTTGCCCTTAATGCCATACTACAATTTGTACAATAGTCTTCCATGTGCCAGAGTATCAAAAGCTTTCCGAAAATCCAAGCGTATTATATCAAAATTATTCGTTGCATCCAATTGCTTTGTGACCACATCATAGTATCTAATCAAATTTGTCAGACAAGACTTCCACTTAACAAACCCATTCTGTGTCTGAACTATAACTGCAGTCTTGTCTAGATGATCCTGCATCACTTCCTTAACCAGTGACTACATTATTTTCTCTAGAACAAAAGTTAGACTAACAGGACTGTAATTACCTGTGTCACCCTTTGATCCCCCTTTGTGAATTGGAGACATATTTGCGTATCTCCAGTCCATTATTATTATTATGATTATTATTATTATTAACCGTATAGTGCAAGGAAGCCTGAGGCTTATGCTGCACCAGCCAAAAAAAAAAATTTCTGAATTACCCTGAGAGAGAGAGAGAGAGAGAGAGAGAGAGAGAGAGAGAGAGAGAAAGAAAGAAAGAAAAGTAGAAGGGAATTACCAAGAAAAAGAAGAATGATGATATCCAGCTCAGGACTCTGGGTGTGCCAAGCCCATACTCACCTGGGGACCTAAGTCCAAGGAAGCTTTCATAATTATGGCTAAGGGTTTGCTTACTTACTTTGCTGTCTCTTTTTAAACTGGATAGATCCCATCCACCCCTGGTGCCTTCCTTATGTTTAACTTCAACAATTTCTCCTCCACTTTGCTGTCAGTTATCGAATAACTCCTCATTTGTGATTTTGATGCAAAATACTCATTCAGTATATTGCATTTGCAGCTACCTGAGCATGATCATCAATAGTCAAACCATCTATGTTAAGTGGACCAATCTGATTCATCCCTTTCCATCTCGAGTTTACTTAAGTTAAGAATTCCTTGCTGACTTTCTTGGCATCCTTTGCCAAAGATTTCTCGTATTCTGCCTTTGCCTGCCTAACCTCCTTTGTGGGATTGATTACAGAGTAGCTTATATCTACCATAGGCTTTTGAGTCACCTGATAATTTTATATGCATCCCATGTATTTTTCTTCTCTGCCATGAGCCGCATTAATTCATCTGATATCTATTTATGCCTAAACCTTGAACGCTATTTCTTAGTTGGTATGAAAAGCCTAGTACACTCCAAGATTAAGTCCCTGAATGCTTCCCATTTAGAATTCACAATTGGTAACATCATCAGTTGATCCTGCTGTATAGAATTTAAAAACGTTCTGAGACCACTGTAGTCATCTTTACGAAAGCCAAAACCCTTCACTTTACCCCTGATGGTTGTTACATCTTTAAGTAAATCCCATATCAGTACACTGTGATCACTGAAACCTACTTTGCCCTTTATCTGCAGATTCTTAATGCATGAAGAATCACTGCTAATAATCAGATCAAAAGTATTTCTCCCTCCGGTTGCCTCTCGAATGTGTTGCTGCAGAAAACAATCATCCCATAAATCCACAAAAGTATTGCTAGTGTGCGAGTGACCAACTCATAATTTCCAGTCAGTATCTGGAAAGTTAAAATCCCCATTATAAGACATTCTAATTTACTGGCCCTCTCTATTTCTCTGCTCAATTGCTCATTATACTCATCAGATTCATTAGGACTGCAACACACGCCTACTCTCGTTTTCCCTTTCCCACTACTTATGTCACACCACACTGACTCAACATTGCATTATCCACCAATGTTAACTGGATGCACTTCCTTAGATTTTATGTATTTCTTAACTAACAGCATAACCTCTCCTCTCTTCCTGACCTGTCTATCCTTTCTGTACACATTGAACTCTCCAAATTCCAATTCTGCACTGGTTATATCCATGTGGCACCATGTCTCTGATAACCCAAAAATATCTACTTTTGATGTCTTGACCAGCACTTAAAATTCATGAAATTTATTTACTGTACTCCTAGCATTGGTGTACATGCAAGTATACATACATCTATTCTTACTCTTAGTTCATCATCATCATCAGCCATTTTCAATCCACTGCAGGATGAAGGCCTCTCCAGCAACTTTCCAGTTCCTTCTGTTTTGAGCACTGGCCATCCATTTACTACCCAAAAACTCATGAATTTCATCTATCCATCTCCGCCTTTGTCTTCCAGGTTTTCTCTTAGCTCCTCTTGGGTACCATTCTGTTATTTTCTTAGTCCATCTGTCATGTCTTCGAGCTATGTGTCCTGCCCAAGACCATTTTAGTTCTTTAGTTTTGATAAGAATTAAGAAGTAACTAAGAACTCTTAGTTACCCTAATACAACCCATTTATTTACTTGTCCCATGATGACTTCAAGTAGCCCTTGAAATCCCTTGTGGCTACCATTCTATTAGTTTGTGAATCCCTACAAGCTAGCAGTTTTCACAAGCTAGTATATTAATGTATAAACAATAATAATAATTATAATCAAGTATGTGAATAGTATGTGAGAGGTATGATCATTAGACTGATTATACTATTTACGTACCATTGCAAAAATATTGGAATTAGTAACCAAAGGTCTAGGTCAGTGGTTTTCAACCGGGGTGCCGCGGCACACTAGGATGCCACAACAACATTCTTGGGGTGCCGTGTTATTTCGGTTTAAGTTACTTAAAAGTTATTATTATTGTTTATTATTATTATTATTTTTTTAAATTTATACATTTATTTCATTATAAAAAGGTGTACAGTATCCATTGTACCATATCTTTTTAATTTTGTGGTGATCTGTAATTGATCTTTATTTAACACCTCTATATAAAGAATAAAATTATTATGTAGGTATATATTAAAAGGTCGAAAACCACTGTGTTAGGTATTTCTTTTGGCCTAGGGGTGCCATGAAAAAAATACTGGGAGACTAAGGGCACCGTGAACCGAGAAAGTTTGGGAACCTCTGGTGGTCTAGGTTGTCTGTACATTTTTTTTTTTTTTTTTTTTTTTTTTTATCAAAAATATTTGCTGATCTGTGTTATTAAAGAGGATTGCCAGAGGATGATGTTTTGTTTTTTTGCTGATGCTGTGTGACATTTGCCTCCACTAATACTAAACTTTTTGATAGATTTTGTTTCAGATAAATTATATTCATTGATATAAATCTTGTAGGTATAAAACTTTTTTTTTTTTTTAATGTTAGGTTTACCAAATCTTCTTCCTTTCAAACCAGAATAGCAGTTATAGTTTAAAACCTTTTTTTTTTTTTTTCCTTTTAATTTTCAATTAGTTTAACAACTATATATACAGTAAGTAGTGAGCAGGAACTGAACTGTTTCAGGAACAGTGCTTCAGGGAATACTTGTTGAGAGGCATCCAACAAGTCTGCAACTCCCATATTCATTAGTAGTTGCCCCTCTTTCAGCTGTAAAAAAGCACACACCCTGGGACAAGTTAGGATCTTCTACCTGTTATTAAAAGACAGTTACTTTTACTAACTGAGGAGGTAATTAGGCATTGTAGTAGCAGGTATGTTTGCCATTAATCTCAATTTACTGTTTGGAAGTGTTTTTGCTTTAGAGGGAAAGTTTCTATTTTGAATGGCCCATTATATTTTCTCAAAAAGAAAGAAAAAAAAAATCCTGATATTTAAATAACATTTTTAATTCTGTGTTTTTTTTTTTTTTTTTTTAAGAATTGATTTTTAAAATTTTTTTTTAAATTTAAGAATTCAACTTTTATTTAATCTTACTTGTACTCTTATGAATGCTTAAAATCTGGTAGATCGTACTTTGTTTTCTGGCTTCGATATTTCTGTTTTATTTTTTACAGGGTATCATGGCACGTGTGTATGAAACATTTGCAATGTTAGCACTTCTAGGTTTGCTAACCCTTGGAATGACTTATCTTCTCTCAGCATTTCTTGATTATGGGCAATATAGCATTGAATCCCTTTTTAGTAAGTATTATTTTATTATATCATGTAGAAATAGCAAGTGACAAATTTAGGAAAAGAGCATGCTAAGTGTTATCTCTAAATTGGCACATTTCTTATATTTTCAAAAATTAATACGGTAATTGCTGTTTGAAGCTATTTTGTAGAGCAACACATTTTTGGTGCCATTAGGTGGAACTTTATTACTTAAAAATTATTGTTTTTGTAACTTTTGATATAAAATTAGTAATATGATTGTTATTTTTGTTCCTCTTATTAAGTCAGTGAATTTGTTTTTTATTTGACCTTTGAAGTTGATTTCTGCCACCCTAGTTATAGTATGGTTATAGTTATAGTATAGCAGGGTATGTTACTGCAATGAAATCTAGAAAAATTAGACAGTTAAGTTGAGAAATGGCAATTGAAGTTAATATTGACATATGTAAGGTAAAGCACATGGGTAGCAGTAATTGCAGATTAGTACCATGTTGTTGCCACATTCAGAGTAGTGGAGAATGAAAAAAGATTTTGGGGGTAGTTGTGCAGTCACACATCAAGTTCTCTGAGCAATAGGATTAGTCTACTAGGATCCAGGATAGCTCGTGGGTTTTTTCAGTGATGTACAGGAATTTTGCCTGCAGCGATAAAGAAATGATTATCCTATTGTTGGCAATAGTTGGGGCACATCTAGAATATTGTATATGCAGGACTGGATGGAGGTCTCATTTTAGGAAGGACATGAATAACCCCAGGGGCTCACATCTGGTGAGTGTGAGCTTGGCACATCCAGGGTCCTGACCTTGATATCATCATTCTTCTCTTTCTTGGTGATTCCCTTCTACATTTTATCCCTGTTGTTTGTATGTTATTTGGTTTTTAGGAGCATTAGGTCCTCGAGGTTGTCACAGACATTCTCTCAGATATGCCAGACTATAGCTGTACTTGCTACCTGGGAGTCTAAAACGCTGATGGAACTGATATTCGTGTGACATTCAAGTCAAATGGATCCAATTTCGGCGAAGTCTGGACGGTCTGTGACAGCTAAATCCTCTGCTTGCACCTTCACGATGGTGGGACTGTTAGTAATTAGCATTAGCATTAGCATTAGTAGAGGCATTTGATGCAAGAAAGCAAGCTTATGCAGCATCAGCCAAAAAAAAAAAAAAAAAAAAAGAAAAAAAAAAAAAAAAAAAAGTAACATAAATAAATAAAAATAACCACTTCCACTTCACCCCTCTGTTCGTTCGAAATACCTGTCCAGCTGAGCCTTAAACTTATTTAGGCTATCAACTTCCACGACAAGGGATGGAAGTCTGTTCCACCCACCAACCACCCGCTGGCTAAAGGCAAATTTCCGCACATCTATCCTACATCTGTCTTTCCTCAATTTGAATTTATGCCCTCTCAGGTGATTTTTCTGAGCTAGAGGAAGAATCCCATCAGCATTGAGCATGCTCAAACCATTCAAGGCTTTGTACACCTCTATCAGATCACCCCGCTGGTGCCTAGTTTCCAGACACTGTAATTTGCAAAACTTAAGCCTTTCTTCGTAAGAGAACCCCTTTGTCCCATTCACCAATCTAGTTGCCCTTCTCTGTACTCGTTCCAGCAGCTCTACATCCTTCCTGAAATGAGGCCTCCAGGCCTGTATACAGTACTCTAGGTGTGGCCTGACCATTGCCTTATACAAGGGAATAATCACCTCCTTATCCCTGCTAGAAAAATTCCTATATATCATTGACAATACACCATGAGCTACTCTTGCAGCTCGTCTGCACTGCTCAGAGAACTTCATATCTGCCTGCACCACCACCCCCAGGTCCCTTTCATTCTCTACCACTGTCAGTGTAGTACCACAGAGTTGATACGTTGCTCTGGGGTTGCTGTTTCCCATATGTAGTACTTTACATTTGTCAATGTTAAACTTCATTTGCCACCTCGAAGCCCATCTGCTCAACCTTTCCAAATCCTGTTGCAGCAGCATAGTGTCAGTAGTGTCCTTGACAACCCTGCCAACCTTCGTATCGTCTGCAAACTTGGACATTAAGCCTGATATACCATCATCAATATCATTTATAAATACAGAAAACAATAAAGGCCCCAATACTGAACCCTGAGGGACTCCACTAATAACATTAGTCCACGATGAGCAGTGTCCATTGATTACCACTCTCTGTCTTCTCCCCCTCAACCACCCCTTTATCCATAGCAGCAACTTGCCTCCAATGCCACACTGCTCCAATTTGTGCAGCAGTCTTCCATGTGCAACAGTATCAAAAGCCTTTCTAAGATCCAAGTATATAATATCAAAGTTATTCCCTGCATCCTGGGTATAACCTCCATGCACAAGTACATGGTGGGTGACAACCCAGGTGTGAACCCACGTAAGCAGGAGTCGAGGTGTGGTGCCCACACCACATGGAGGAACGCCGCCCCTCTATGTTACTAGGCAGTACTAGGTGGTAGATGACTTTCATCAACAGGTGAAATACCACCACTTTGCTTTTCGGAGGCTTGAAGTGGAACCCATGTTTAGTCTCTAGAGCTAAGTTCCGGTCAACCCTTCCCTATCTCTTCCATCATGCAGTATGATTGATGACTTTTGAGGTTATGATGAATGTCGTGGCAAGATCCAATATTCCTTACATTTCGAGGGTACAGCTCTAAAACGGTATTCGCAGGCCGGCCGCTAGTTAGTACACTAGACCGAAACTATTGGTAACTCTCTAGGAGGCTTCCGGATCAGCTAGTGTATAATCTTGCTACCTCTACTCTGCCAGATAGTGACTGGAGGGAGTCCGAGTAGTGTGTATGTGGGGGAGCATTGTCGAGGCCACGTCATGTCAAAGATCTGGGTATATTCTTACCACATGTACGCCATATCCAAAAATTTCATTACTTCATACAGCATGTCCCATCCACTTTTTCTTACTATTGAATACACCATGAATTGTCAAATTAATAGAGCAAGCTTATCTGCGAAAAGATCTAAACCTCCCAAGCACTTCCTAATTCATTTCACAAATATACGTGGTCTCAATTCTAATCTTAACGATGTCCATTTCCACTTGCAGTCTGCCAAACCCCATGTACTTTTTCTGACAGAATCTCAGTTATCGGTTGATTCAACTACTGCTCATCTCAGATGCCCAAATTATTCGCTGTATGATTCCTTTCATCTCAAAGGTGGGACTTGTGCATATGTCCATTCTGATATTCCCTGTCAGAGACTTGGCAATTTGGAATCTCCTCTCTTTGATCTTCTCTGGCTTAAAATCTCTCTACCTCATTGTGTCAAATTGATTTGCTGCCTCTACCGTTCTCCCAATTCCACTAATCACTTGGAGCTCTTTGACTTCCTCTCTTTGCAACTTGACTTTCTCCAGTCCAACTTTCCTAACAGTGAGGTAATTTTCCTTGGTGATTTTAATGTTCACAACTCCAGCTGGCTCCATTTTCTAGTCACACCGACCCAGCTGGTCGAGATGCTGAGGCTTTTGCAATTACCAATGACCTTGCATAGATTGTTCATTTAACTACAAGAATACCGGACAATCCTAATCATACAGCCAATACGCTTTATCTTTTTCTCGCAAACAACCCTTCTAAGTACACGGTCAAAGTGAGAGGTCCTTTAGGCACTTCAGATCACAACTTTGTGATTGTCTCTTCTCCAATGGAACCTTTATCTCATGGCTATTCTCAACTTCATGTTGTTTGGCATTACAAGAATGCAAAGTGGGATGACCTGTGAGACTTCTTTTCTTCTCTTCCTTGGTCAGATTACTGTTTCAAAACTTCTGATGTCAACGTTTCCTCAGATCGTGTCAGTGAAATTATTCTTGCAGGAATGGAATCCTTTATCCCACATTCCACTTTAAAATCTCGCCCTTTATCTAAACCTTGGTTTTCCAATAAATGTGCTAAGGCTGTTCAAGAGAAGAATGTTGCATATTGTATAAGGCAATGGTCAGGCCACACCTTATACCATTGTATAAGGCAATGGTCAGGCCACACCTAGAGTACTGTATACAGGCCTGGAGGCCTCATTTCAGGAAGGATGTAGAGCTGCTGGAACGAGTACAGAGAAGGGCAACTAGATTGGTGAATGGGACAAAGGGGTTCTCTTACGAAGAAAGGCTTAAGTTTTGCAAATTACAGTGTCTGGAAACTAGGCACCAGCGGGGTGATCTGATAGAGGTGTACAAAGCCTTGAATGGTTTGAGCATGCTCAATGCTGATGGGATTCTTCCTCTAGCTCAGAAAAATCACCTGAGAGGGCATAAATTCAAATTGAGGAAAGACAGATGTAGGATAGATGTGCGGAAATTTGCCTTTAGCCAGCGGGTGGTTGGTGGGTGGAACAGACTTCCATCCCTTGTCGTGGAAGTTGATAGCCTAAATAAGTTTAAGGCTCAGCTGGACAGGTATTTCGAACGAACAGAGGGGTGAAGTGGAAGTGGTTATTTTTATTTATTTATGTTACTTTTTTTTTTTTTTTTTTTTTGGCTGATGCTGCATAAGCTTGCTTTCTTGCATCAAATGCCTCTACTAATGCTAATGCTAATGCTAATATTGTAATTGGCTTGTTTCTAATTCTCCAGTTTCATTTTCTGCCTACACAAAAGCTCGCAACAATTGTAAATCAATTATTAATCAGTCCAAACTAGAGTTTGAACAGGCTAAGAGTAGAAAACTTGCTTCTTGCCCTAATGGTAGCCGAGCATTCTGGTCTCTTGCCAAAGCTATTGGCCGCAACTTTTGCCCATCTCTGCTCCCACCTCTGTCCAAACCAGATGGTTCTGTTGTCACTTCAGCCAAGGATAAAGTTGACCTGCTAGCATCCCATTTTTCTTCCAGCTCATGTATTAATGATCTTGGTAAAACACCTCCCACCATTCCCAACACGCTCCATTCAATGCCTCCTGTGGTCTTCCGTCAAAAGGATTTTGACGAATCTTGATGCTAAAAAAGCTCCAGGTCCCGATGGTATTTCTCCACTTGTTCTCAAAACCTGTGCTGCTATTCTTTGCCGTCTTTTCTCACTTTCTTATTCCAAAGGCATTTTTCCTTCTGCTTGGAAATTTGCTCATATCCAGCCAGTTCCTAAAAAGGGTGACAAATCCCTCCCATCCAATTATCGTCCCATTACAATTACTTCTACTCTTTCTAAAGTAATGGAGAAATCAATTAACCGCCAACTCTTAAACTACCTAGAAACCTTCCGTCTGATCAACGATTGCAAGTATGGATTCCGTCAGTGTCGATCCACTGGTGATATTCTGGCTTATGTTACCCATTTATGGACTAATTCAATGGAAAGGTTCGGTGAAACACAAGTAGTTGCTCTTGACATCTCAAAAGCTTTCGATCGTGTTTGGCATAAAGATCTTCTAAACAAGCTTCCATCTGATGGTTTGCCAACTGTTTTTAGTAATTGATTATCCAGTTTTCTCTCTGATTGCTCACTGAGTATAATGGTAAATGGCTCTCTCTCTCCCTCTCTCCCCCCTAACTTCTCCACTAATGCCGGTATCCCCCAAGGTTCAGTTCTTTCCCCCACTCATTTCCTCTTGTATATTTATGACCTTCTTCCATTGACTGGAAATCCTATCCATAGTTTTGCCGATGATTGCACATTGCATTCCACTTTCCATTTTGAGAAACCTTGTCCTGCTCAATCAGCATCAATTTCTCGAAAATCTGCTACCAATTCCTTAACTGCCGATCTTCAGGTAATTCTCCAGTGGGGCAAAGACAGCTTAGTTGATTTTAACCCTTCTAAAACTCAGTCTTGTCTTATATCTCGCAAAAAGGATTCTTCTGCTCCTATGCTTATCTTTAGTGACACTCCGATTTCTAGGCAAAATGATATATCTCTTTTTGGGATTACCCTGACTTCTAATCTCTCTTGGCACATGCATATTATAAATATTGCTTCCTCTACATCTAAAATCTAAAAAACTTGGTTTTCTCTTTCGCTTTCGTTATTTTTCTTCTAAACAGCTGCTCACTCTGTGTAAATCGCAAATCCACCCTGCCATGGAATATTGTTCCCACATCTGGGGTGGTGCCCCCAAAACCTCTCTCAGGCTTCTTGATTACTTCAGAAGAGGGCAGTTAGGTTAATTAATGATTCATCTCTAACAGAGTCTCTCCACTCGCTCTCTCATAGACGTATTTTTTCTGCTGCATGCCTCTTCTACAGATACTTCCATGGGCACTGTTCTTCTGAATTGGCTTCAATAATTCCCGCTCTCTCTTTCAAAACAGTCCGAACACGTGCCGCCACCAGCCAACATCCATTTATTGTCCAACTTCGAACTCACAGAACCAACTTTTCATCTTCCTCGTTTATTCATTCAACTTCCGTTTTCTGGAATAACCTTCCTTCATACGTATTTCCTGAAAATTACAGTCTACAGAAGTTCAAGTCTAATGTCAACAAATATCTTCTTTCGTCTTCTCAACCTCCAACCCAAGCACAGTACTAAGTACTATAGGTTCTAATACCTCTCGTGTTTGGGGTTTACGTAAAAAAAAAAAAAAAAAAAAAAAAAAAAAAAGATTAGCAACTAAGGCCATATTGCTCAGACTTTCTCTCTCTCTTAGGGTAACTCAGGAATTTTTTTTTTTTTGGCTGGTGCAGCATAAGCTTCAAGCTTCCTTGCACCAATAGCTAATAATAATAATATGTTGGAATTGGTGCAGAGAAGAGCAGTAAGATTAGTGAGAAGGAAAAAAGGGTGTTTTTAACAGGAAAGGCTTCATAAATAAATTCAAATTGGGACATAAATTGAAATTGAGAAAGATTGTTTCAGGATAGATGTATGGAAATTTGAATAAATTCAAGGAAGAAGCAAGTCTAATGTCAACAAGTATCTTCTTTCATCATCTATTTAGTACCCACAAGTGGTACTAAGTATTATAGGTTGTAATAGCTTTCATGTTTGGGGTTTTATATTTAAAAAAAAAAAAAAAAAAACAAACTAGGCAAACTATTAAATTTGGTAGACAGGTGATATATCACCTCTCTTCCTATATCACATAGGAAGGGATTTTTTGGCTGATGCTGTATAAGTTTGTTTACTTGCATCATTTCTACAAATTTCTCCATTAGAAGTCTACTGTTACTTATTCTCAGTTGAGTACCACAATCCAAACATTGCTATTTCTAGCTATTTGGCATCTCATCAGTGAGAATGTAGGTACTCAGAGGTATAATAGCTGATGACCCAGGTGTGACTAATTTATACGATGACATAAGGAATTTTTATAAAATCTTTTCACAAGGTGGCTGAGTTAGTCTGTCACAGGTAAGGGTAGCATGGTTTTTTCTCCCAGAAACTTGGGTTCTTCGACCAGAAAACAGAAAATCAAACACGGAACTCATGCAGTTTACAGATAGTACACACAGAGCAATATGTCATAGTCACTGATGCTGTTGTTGTTGTTTGGTTTTTTTTTAGGAGCATTAGCAGCTTAGGCCATATTACTCCGGGATATGCGGTGGTCATTCCCTGACCTTTCCGCATCATCCGTATTTGGTGGTGACGGGCTTGAACCCCGGTCTAATCAAGAAGCGTGTGCTACGCACTGCTGCTCCTTCCCACCTGGCTACGGAGGCGCCGTCACTGATGCACCTAAAACCTTATTACAACTAATTTATACGATACAAGAGCCAAAAGGTGTACATTTTACACTAAGGCAGAAGTCTAAAACTATGTAAAATTAAAACTGCAACATTGTTTAGCACAATTGCAGCATTACTACATAGTTGAATTTTAAGGCAAACCAAAGTTTGTATTCTAAACATCCTTATTCATCATCATAATCATCAGCCATTTTCAATGCACTGCAGGATGAAGGCTTCTCCAGCAACTTTCCAGTTCCTTCTGTTTTGTGCATTGGCCATCCATTTACTACTCACAAACTCATGAATTTCATCTGTCCATCTCCGTTGTTGTCTTCCAGGTTTTCTTCTAGCTCCTATTGGGTACCATTCTGTTATTTTCTTAGTCCATCTGTCATCAAGCTATGTGTCCTGCCCAAGACCATTTTAGTTCTTTAGTTTTGATAAGAATGTCCTTTACTTGTGTTTGTGCGCATTATAGCCTTAGTTGCTAATGCGCCAATAAAACCCAAGAACGAACTTGTGTTTGTCTGTCTAACAGTTTGTCTAACAGTCTGATTCCCAATATAATTCGTTCCATTCTTCACTGTGTAGTTCTCAGCTTCTCTTCCATTCTTTTGGTGAGTGCCCAAGTTTCACTTCGATAAGTCATGGTGGGGAGATATATATATTGGTTCATTATTTTACGTTTCAGACAAATTGGGATATTGTTCCTCAGTATGTGACTATATTTCCTGAATGCTATACATCCCAAATTTATTCTTCTCTTGACTTCCAGCCATTTATCATTATTACAGCTAATGACTTGTCCCAGATAAGTATATGACTCCACTTTTTTCAATTACTAAACCATCAATCATTATATCCCTTTCTGTGGCATACTTGTTCATCATTACTTTTGTTTTAGACATATTCACCTTTAGTCCAAAATCCTTACTAACTCTGCATAACTGATTAAGATTTTCCTCTAATTCTTTGAGATCGTGGCTTATGACCACAATGTCATCTGCAAATCGTAAATGGTTTAGGTACTCTCCATTCACATTGACTCCTTTCTGTGACCAGTCTAATCTTCTGAAAGCTTCCTCGAGGGCAGCAGTAAACAACTTCGGAGATATTGTGTCTCCTCGTCGAACTCCTTTCTCAATTTTAAATTTGCTACTGTCTTTGTCTAGTTTAATAAAGGAGGCAGCATTCTCATATATTTTCTTCAAAATCATAACATATGGGATATCCATGCCTTGTCTTTCCAGTGCCTGAAACATTGCCTTATGCTGTATGGAGTCAAATGCCTTTTCATAATCCACAAATGCCAGGCATAATGGTGTTTTATATTCATTTGCTTTCTCCATTAGCTGTGATATTATGTGAAGGTGATCCATAGTTGAGAATCCCATCCTAAAGCCAGCTTGCTCTTTTGGTTGATTCTCATCAAGTATTCTTTCTAATCTGTTAGTAATGACCTTTGTGTACAACTTGTAGATGTGGGATAACAAGCTAATTGGTCTATAATTTCCAATTCCTGATTTATCTCCTTTCTTATGCAGCAAAACTATGATTGCATAATTCCACTCCTTAGGCATCACACCTTTTCTAATGCATTTTGTGAAGGGTCTTGCCAGTTTTTGTGTCATGTCTCTTCCTCCCAATTTTAACAACTCTACAGTAACTTAATCTTCTCCCAGGGCTTTCTTGTTCTTCATTTTCTTCAATGCATGTTCTACCTCATCAGGAAGGTTATCAGGTATGTTATATGTGTTACTAATTTGCAATCCATCTTCCCCACTGCTGGCATCATTCCTTCACTCCTTGTATAACTCTTTATAGTAGTCTTCTTCTATTTGAATTATGCCTTTTCTGCTATTTATAAGTAAACATCCTTATTATATCATCCCATATTGTGAAATGCTTGAGAATCATCTGTGTTCCTCTTATAATTTTAATACGTACTTCTGCATTAGTGAAGTCTTTGTTACCTATTCTCATAATGATGCATATTGTGAATTTTACATAGTTTGAGGCTTTCATATTTGTGTAAGCGGTACACCTTTTTGGCATCTCTCATTATGTAAATAAGTCACAACTGGGTGTCATCAGCTCTTATACTTTTGTTACCTATTCACCCACCAATGAGATGCCAAATAGCTTTGAAATGGAGCCGTCTGGTTGATGGTACTCAACTGAGAATAAGTAACAGTATCTTCTCTAATGGGCAATATTACTTATATATAAGAAGGCAACTTGTGAAGGGTTTCACAACATGAGATGTTATAATGATGCATAATGTACAAACTTCAGTTTGTCTTAAAATTCAACTACGTAGTAATGATGCAGTCTGAACAGTGTCATAATCTTAGTAATTAATTGATAAGGATATAATATATATTCTTATTAGTAGGTAATTTCGTTAAATTTAATGAAGAATTAGACAAATTATTGGAGGTGATGTGAAATTGTTTTTTTTTTTTTTTTTTTTTCTCACTGTTATGCTTTCTTTCTTGAATCATTTGTCAATAAGATCATAGAGCGGTGCCATCTGGGTGGTGGTATCCACTGAGAATAAGCAACAGTAGCCTTTTCCATTGGTGAAGTATTACTTATTGGCAGTAGTCCAGTATCGTGGTAACTCGTCGTGAAGGTATTCACAATAAGAGATATACTTAAATGATCCCAGTTCCTAGGTACTTAGTAGTCGGCTACATGCAGAAATTATGCATTTGCACTAACTTGCATATCATTTGCCAATACTAATACTATTATAAAGTGTCTTCAGTTAGCTGTCAGTGCAGATAAAAGTTGGGAGCATCTACTAGAAAAATTTCAAAACAATTTGTATATTAACAGACATTTTGTTTGATGGAATCTTCAAAGTGGAGATTTAGGTTTGTATTATAGTACAGTTGAGTTTCAAAATAAGGGAGAGTTAAAGATCTGATACCCCACATAATTAAGAATTAATGTAAGTTGGGATTCCCCCTATAGTAGACTATAGGGGGAATTCCTTAAGGTAAAACTAGGTAATTCCTATAAACCATGTGCACATGTATATAAACATTATTTGTGTAAATTTAATATACATAAATCTTAAATAAAGTACATTAAAAATAAGTCAGTGCTGATAAAGGGTTTTGCTGAAGAATCACATTGCCGTCCTTATTAATCTATAAGGTGTCATCTGTTTCAAGTACAGAATTATTACTTGATCAAATGAAAAGCTGTTATTGAGCATCTCATGACCTCAACTTTCTCCTTTCCCTTCCCTTATCACATGTTGCTGAGTGCCATCAGAAAACAGACAAGCTGCAACTACAAGTCAAAAATATAATTGTGAATCAGTCAGGAATTAGTCACATATGAGTGGGGTTGTATACTATTAGTAGTAGCAAATGATACAGAAAAAGCTTATAGAGCATCAGCACAAACAAAAAAAAAAAAAAAAAAAACACCTTCCCATTTCACTTATTCATCACCTCCAATAGTTTTTCAGTTCTTCCTCAAATTTCTTCAAGCTATCAGCTTCCATAAGAACAGATGGAAGTTTGCTCCAGCAGTCAATTACCTGCTGGCTAAAGGCAAACTTCTGCACATTTCATCTGTAACCATCCTTCCTCAATTTGAATTCATGACCCTCGAGTGTGTTTGTAGTCTGAGCAAGAATCCCATCATCATTGAGCTTTCTCAATCCATTCAGTCTTCACAGGTGGTAGTCCCCAGATGTTGCAGTTTGCAGAACTGAAGCCAAATAAGAGCACCCTTTTGTTCCCCTCGCTGATCTCATTGCCCTTCTCTATACCCATTCCTGCATTTCTACATCATTTCTAAAACGAGGCCTCCAAATCTGTATGTGGTACTCAAGCTGTTATGACCTTTTCTCTGTGACAATTGCTTTATACAATGGGATAATCACCTCCTTATTACTGCAGTTCTCCATTTCTTAAATGAGGCCTCCAGACCTGTATGCTGTACTCAGATGTTATGACCTTATCTTTGTGACCCTTGCTTTATACAAAAGGATAATCACCTCCTTATCTCTATGACCAAAATTCCTGTTTATCAATGACATAACCCCATGAGCGGTCCTCGCAGCCTGTCTGCACTGCTGAGAGAAATTCATTACTGCTAGCATTTGTCAATGTTAAACTTCAATTGCCATTTTTCAGCCCAGCTGCCTAATTTTTCTAGATCTTGTTGTAGTAGCATACCATCATTACTGTAATTAACCACCCTGCCAACCTTTATAATATCTGGAAACTTAAGACATTAAGTCTGATATACCTTCATCAATATCATTAATAAATACAGAAAACAATAGGCCCAGCAACAAACCATGGGGACAGCACTAATGACATTAGTCCTTGAAGAGCAGCGTCAATTTATAACTACTCTGTCTTTTCCTACTAATCCATTCCTTTATCTTAGTAGTAACTTGCCCTTGTCGGTTGTACTCATCAGAGTCATTAGGCCTATAACACACTCCTACTATCATTTTTTACTTTCCCAGTGCTTATGTCACACCAGATTGTTTCAACGTTAAACTGCCACTCATATCAACTGGCTCATTAGATTTTTTATGCTTCTTAAATAAGAGTATAACTCACTCTCCTATCATGTCTGTCCTTTTTGTACACATTGTACTACCCATATTCAAATTCTGCATCCCTTATATCTGAGTGACACCATGTCTCTGATAACCCCACAATGTCTGCATTTGATGACTTGAACAGTACTTGAGATTCATCAAATTTATTTACTATGCTCCTAGCATTGGTGTACCTGCAAATATATATACACCTGTTCTTACTCTTAGTTATGTTAACACAGCCCATGTATTTACTTGTTCCGTGATGACTCACAGCAGGCCTTGAAATCTCCAACACCTTGCTATCCAGCCTGCTACTCGGTCCAGTAGAAACAGTGCAAGAATCACTTTATCACTTTCACCTCTGCCTATGGCTGTTATTACTCTATTATTCTGTGTATTATCCCCCAATGCTAGCAGTTTTTCTACCCACCTAATGCTGCCTCAATAGTATCATCAGATATTCTTGCACTCTTTCTGTTTAAGTTTATCCCATCCCTGTAGAAGTAGTCTCTACATAATAAGCACAGATCGTGCTGAGAAAAGATTCTACCCCATAAGCTCTGCACAATCTCTCCAGGACTCAATTCATTAGTGTTAGTAGAGGCATATGATGCATGAAAGCAAGCTCATACAGCAACCATCAAAAAAAAAAAAAAAAAAAACCTTCCCACCTATTCATTCGCTCCAAATGTTTGTCCAGTTCTTGTTTGAATTTGTTTAACCTATTAACTTTCACAATGACAGATGGAAGTTTTTCAACCAATCAGCCACCCACTGGCTAAAGGCAAATTTCCATACATCCATTCTACAACTGTCTTTCCTCAATTTGAATTTATGCCCCCTCAGATGCATAATCTGAGCAAATAGATTAATCCCATCAGCATTGAGTTTGCCCAATACTGATGGGATTTGCACAATATATTTTCTGCCTCCCTGACAATAGAGGCACCAACAATAACTGCCTCCTGTGGAACCAGTGCATTCTGCCTTGGGAATTGCCGCTGTGTTGCCTGATGTACAAGTGTGGGCCCTGGCATTGAGTTGGGCAGCTGAAAGCGTGATGGGTCTCCCATTTTAATTCCTTTGAGGGCATCCACCCTACTCATCTAGCTCTCTTAAACACCCATCAGAATGCTGAGTTGGTGCATAATTTCTTTACACTCTCTGATCCAAACATACACACAAAGACATCCTCTTGGCTGTATCATATCCTATTCCAGAAAGGTCGGCAAACACGTATACTTGGAGACTCACTCTGCTCTCCAGAGCACACATTCTAATCTCCCTGCAGCTGTAAACAACCCATTATGGCTGCAAAGACTGGCCAACTTAGGATGTCACTTTGCAAATCAAGAATTTAATTTGTTACTGCAAGGTGACAATACAACAATTTTATGCATGATTCAATTGATAAATTAAATTGAACTTATACCATTGTTATTTTTGAACCATATACCCCCAGAAAAAAAAATGCTTCAGAGTTATTGCTACTCACAGTTTTATATCAGGAAATGAATTGATTCTAGATATCGTTAAAGAAAATATTTAAGAGCATCTGAGATTATTACAAGTGACATTTAGGGGATATTTTCCAGAAATGAACAAAGGTGAGAAGTTTATTTACAATATTTTGGAAGACTATTTTGAGCTAATCAACTGAAATAGCCATAAAATAAAACTTGATAGATGTTTCAACTGATTTTGGACTGAAAACACCTTTCAGGGTTCAAGGTTTAAGCTTAAAGCAAGAAAATCCATGTGAAGTAAGAAAAATTTCAGCTACATGTATGAAAAAGTGTTGCACCTTACACCTTGGTAAAGGTAAAATACTGTGAAAAGCTATGCAGAGTAAGGTTTAAGACTGTATTTTTCTCTTTTGTTGAGCCAAACTTTAAAGCACCGAATTCTTCAAACTCAGAAATCTCGTGTTTTCTGAGATTTGGTTTTAAATTTTTTAAATTATGTTTCAAGAATTATATTTCATTATTATCATGTACCAAACTGCAAAGTGATGATAATATCAGACATTCAGTTTTTATTGTAAACATGTTAAACACTACGTATTACGGAAGATGTGTTTTTAATAAAATTTGTGCATTTAATATTTGGATTCCCTAATGATAATTTTTAATGATCATTTAGAGATGTCAGGCAAGCTAAGGCAAATTATGAGAAATCTTTGATAAAGGATGCAAAGAAAAATAGCAAAAACTTTTTTTCTTATTTAACTAGAAGGAAGGGAATGAATCACATAAGTTCACTTGATATTGATAGTTCAACTGTTGATGACCCTGCTCAAGTTGCTGACAAGTTGAATAGGTACTTTGTATCTATATACAAACATAAGGAATTCTTTAGGGAAAGGAGATGCCAGAAGTTTATCAAACTCTAACAGGAACTAAATGATTTTGTAATAACTGGAAGAGAAATTGTTGAAGTTAAACAAAAGCAAGGCACCTCAGGTGGATGGGATCTGTCCAGTCATATTGAGGAAGGCCAAAAAAGAGGTAAGCACTCCCATAACCATAATTTTAAGAGGATCCTTGCATTCAGGGGAAGTCCCCATGGACTGGAGATGTGCAAATGTATCCCCAAATCACAAAGGGAGATCAAGTGGTGACATGATTAATCAGGTTTAATGTCCAAGTTTGCAAATGATATGAAAGCTGGCAGGGTGGTTAATGATGGTATGCTATTGCAACAAGATCTAGAAAAATTAGGCGAATAGGCTGAGAAATGGCAATGAAGTTTAACATTGAAAAATGCAAAGTACTGCATATGGGTAGCAGTAATCACAGACTTGCAATGCTAACTCTCAGGGTAGTGGAAAATGCAAAAGACTGGGGGTAATTGTGCAGTCGATATGAAGTTTTCTGAATAGTGCAGACAAGCTGTCAGGACAGCACATGGGGTTTTGTCTATGATATACAGGAATTTTCTAGAAGTGATAAGGAGGGGATTATCCCATTGTATAAAGCTAGACTGACAGATTGTATAAGGTCAAACAACATCTTGAGTACTGCATATAGGTCTAGAGGCCTCATTTTAGGAAGGATGTAGAGCTGCTGGAATGGGTAAAGAGAAGGGCAACAAATGCAAGAATATTTGCTGATGCTATCAAGGTGTTAGGTGGGTCAAAAAACTGCTAGATCGGTCCTGATACATGGACTAATAGATTAACAGTAGCCGCTGGCAGAGGTGAAAGAGATTCTTGCACTGCTTCTGTTGAAATGCAATTGAGCAGCAGCCTGGAAAGCAAGGCAATGGGGATTTCCAGGACTGCTGGGAGTTATAGTGGAACAAGTAAATACATGGGTTGTGTTAGGGTAACTAAGAGTAGAAACAGGTGACAAACTGATAAAATCCCCCCTTATAAGACATTCTGATTTACTGGCCCACTCTATTTCTCTGCACAATTGCTCGTTATACTCATCAAATTCACTAGGCCTATAACATACACCTACTCTCATTTTTCCTTTCCCAGTGCAATGTTGAGTCTGTTTGGTGTGACATAAGCACTGGGAAAGGAAAAATGAGAGTAGGTGTGTTATAGGCCTAATGAATCTGATGAGTATCAGAGAGTAAATCAGAGTGTCTTATAATGGGGGATTTTAATTTCCCAGAGATTGTCTGGAATTTGTGGATTGGTCACTCACACACTAGCAAGGGTTTTGAGGATTTATTAAATGATTATTTTCTACAGCAGCATGTTCTGGAGGCAACTAGAGGGAGTTATTATTATTTTTTTTTTTTAGGAGCATTAACAGCTAAGGCCATATTGCTCCTGGGATATGCGGTGGTCATTCCCTGACCTTTCCGCATCCTCCATATTTGGTGGTCACAGGCTCGAACCCCAGTCTAATCAAGAAGTTTGTGCTACGCACTGCTGCTCCTGCCCACCTGGCTATGGAGGCGCCTACTAGAGGGAGTAATACTCTTGATCTGATTATCAGTAGTGATTCTTCATGCATTAAGAATCTGCAGATAAAGGAATAAAGGAAGGCAGTGATCACAGTGTGCTGAATTGGGATTTACTCAAAGAGGTAACTACCATCAGGGCTAAAAGGAAGGGTTTTTGCTTTCATAAAGGCAACTGCAGTGGTCTGAGACAGTATTTAAATTCTATACGGTGGGACCAACTCATGACGTTACCAGCAGCAAATTCAAAATAGGAAGCATTCAAAGAAATAATTTTGGAAGCTACTAGGCTTTTCATACCAACTAAGAAATATTGTTCAAAATTTAGGCCTAAATGGATGTCAGTTGAACTAATTAGACATGTGACAGAGAAGAAAAGTGCATGGAATACATATAAATTAACAGGTGACACAAAGGCCTATGATAGATACAAAGGGTACTAGGAAAGTTTTGCAATATGACGCAACAATGAATCACAGGAAGCTGCTTGTTGCTGCATGTTGAGACATGTTCATACGTGCATAGTAGCTACCGCGCCAAGTCGATGGGCTCAGTTATTCATTAGTAGTGAGAGTGTAAAGTGCTTGCGATGGCATCGTGGTCACGAAATGAGATAAGGACAGTTTTGCGGTATAATTTCGTGCGTGGTTTAACCATAGACCAGTGCTTAGAAGAAATGACTCTTGCACTAGATGATGATTGTCCACATCGTACAACGATATTCAGGTGGTATAGAGAATTCCAAAGGGGAAATTTCACTCTGGAGGATTCTGAGAGGCCGGGAAGGCCACGAACGTCAGTTACGGAGGAAAACGTTACTGCTGTGAGGAAAATGCTTGACGAAAACAGGCGAGTGACCTACCAACAGATAGAGGATACTTTGGGCCTAAATGCACCAGCAATTCGTTCGATTCTGCAAGATCATTTGCACGTGAAGAAACTTTGTTCTCTCTGGGTGCCGCATCAACTGACTGAAGAGCAGATGACACGACGTGTGACTTGGTGCCGGGAGATGTTAAAAAAGTTTGATAAGGGACAATCTCGGTATGTGAACATCGTGACAGGTGACGAGACTTGGCTGTACTATTACGATCTGCTGACCAAGGCTCAAAACAAAGTTTGGGTTTTTGATGATGACGACACACCCGTAATTGTCAGAAAATCCCGATCTGTAAAGAAGAAAATGATAGCTGTATTTTTCAAATCGAGTGGAATTGTGGAACGTGTCGTTTTGGACACGCAGAAGACAGTCACAGATAAGTGGTATACTGAACAATGTCTGCCTAAAGTCATTGGATCTATGAAGAACCTGCGGCCAAAGTCAAGAATGGACACCTGGTACCTCGATCACGATAATGCTGCAGCTCACCGTGCCAAAGCCTGCACCGAATATTTGACCACGACAGGACTGAAACTTCTCGAGCACCCTCCCTACAGACCAGACCTTGCTCCCTGCGACTTTGCACTGTTCCCGCATGTGAAAATAAAGCTAAAAGGGAGGCGGTTTTCCAGTGATGAGGACCTTCTACGGGCTTGGGACAACGAGTGTGCTTTACTCCCTAGTGAAACTTGGCAGAACTGGTTTAAAGATTGGTTTCGGAGGATGGAGAGGTGTATTGAATGTAGAGGAAATTACTTTGAAAAAATTAAATAAACAAAGCTGTATTGCAAAACTTTCCTAGTACCCTTTGTATAAGCTGGTCTGTAACAAAGTCACAAAGGAAGTTAGGCAGGCAAAGGCAGATTACGAGAAATCTGGCAAAGAATGCAAATAAAAACAGCAAAGAGTTCTTTACTTTTGTAAACTCTAGAAGGAAGGGGATGAATCAGATTGGTCCACTTGATATTGTTGGTTCAACTGTTGATGATCCTGATCAGATAGCTACCAAACTGAATGAGTATTTTGCATCTACATTCACACATGAGGAGTTATTCAGGGAGGGGAGTGCCACAGGTGTATTAAACTCTGGCAGTAAGCTAGATAATCTTAGACAGTATGAATCAGAGCTGTAATGCTCTGGTTCATACTATCTATATTGAAATAAACTCCTCTTATTATTTTACAAAAGCTAGATAATCTTGTAAGAACTGAGAGTAAAGTGGAGGAGAAATTGTTGCAAATAAACATAAGGCACCTGGGGTGGGTGGAACAAGTAAATACATGGGTTGTGTTATCTATCCAGTTATATTAAAGGTGCCAGCAAAGGAAGTAAGCAAACCCTTAGCCATAATTATGAGAGCTTCCTTGGACTCAGGGGAGGTACCCATGGACTGGAAATGTGCAAATGTGACCCCAATCCACAAAGGAGGATCAAAGGGAGACACAGGTAATTAGAGACCTGTTAGTTTAAATTCTTTTCCAGGGAAATTAATGGAAGCACTGGTTAAAGAAGCTTGCAGGATCATCTAGGCTTCAGTTATAGCTCCGACGTAGCATGGGTTTGTTAAGGGGAAGTCTTGTCTGACCAATTTGATTCAATACTATAATGTTGTCACTAAGGAACTGGATGCAAAAAATAATTTTGATATCATATATTTGGATCTTAGAAAAGCTTTTGATACTGTTGTACATAGAAAACTGCTGCACAAATTGGAGCAGTGTGGCATTGGTGGCAAATTGCTGCTATGGATAAAGGGATGGTTGAGTTGGAGAAGACAGAGTGGTAATCAATGGACACTCCTCTTCATGGACTAATGTTATTAATGGAGTCCCCCAGGGTTCAGTTTTGTGTCCATTGTTGTTTTCTGTATTCATTAATGATATTGATGATGGTATATCAGGCTTAATGTCCAAGTTTGGAGATGATACAAAGGTTGGCAGGGTTGTTAATGACACTGCTGCAACAGGATCTAGAAAAGTTTAGCAGATGGGCTGAGAGGCGGCAACTGAAGTTTAACATTGACAGATGTAAAGTACTGCATATGGGAAGCAGTAACTCCAGAATAACAACTGTGTGGTACTAAACTGACAGTGGTAGAGAGTGAAAAGGACCTGGAGGTAATTGTGCAGGTAGATATGAAGTTTTCTGAGCAGTGCAGACAGTCTGCAAGAGTAGCTCATGGTGTCTTGTCAATGATATACAGGAATTTTTCTAGCAGGGATAAGGAGGTGATTATCCCCCTGTATAAGGCAATGGTCAGGCCACACTTTTGTACTGTATACAGGTCTGGAGGCCTCATTTTAAGAAGGATGTAGAGCTGTTGGAATGGAATAAATTGGTGCTCTTACAAAGAAAGGCTTAAGTTTTGCAGTTTTAGTGTTTGGAGACTAGGCACCTGCGAGGTGATCTGATTGAGGTATAAATTGGTGATTGGTGTATAAATCCTTGAATGGTTTGAGCATGCTCAATGCTGATGGGATTCTTCCTCTTCCTCAGAATAATCGCCTGAGAGGGCATAAATTCAAATTGAAGAAAGATAATTGTAGGATAGATGTGCGGAAGTTTGCCTTTAGCCAGAGGGTGGTTGATTGCTAGAACCAACTTCCATCTGTCGTTGTAGAAGTTGATAGCTTAAACAGATTCAATCCAGACGTCCGGAGATTGGGCACCTGTGAGGTGTTTTGATTTAAGTGTTTTAGACTTTGAATGGATTGAGTCATATCAGTGCTGATTTGATTCTTCCTCTTTCTCAGACTACTCATATGAGGGGAAAGAACTTCAAATTGAGTTAGGATGGTTGCAGAACAGATGCGTGGAAGTGGATAGCTGAATAAATTCAAGGGAGAACTAGACAAACTGTTGGAATGGTTGGGTAATTGAAATGGAAAGTTTTTTTTGTTTTTTTTCTGATGCTGTATAAATTTGCCTTCTTGCATAATTTTCCACTAGTAATACTAATATAGAGTTGAGTTGACTTATCTTACCTTTAACCTAATTCTTGCATTAATCATTATGGTAACCTTGCTTTACCAGATATGCACCAATAAGTGCATCCCCTGATTTTACAACAGAGAGGCAGATTAGAAGAATCCTGAACAATCTTAGTGTTACTTTTTGATTGAAAGTTTAGAATCCAAATAAGAAGAAAGACTGTATAGTATGTAGTGATGTACTGCACAGTCTAAATCACAGAAATAATTGACTTTTCTGTTATGATTTTTTGAGTTGTCGGTTTTTTTTAAAAAGCAAGGACTGTTAGGAAGATTGTGAAAATGTTACTGAACTCAAACTTAATATTATAATGGCCTTCTGAGAAAGCTGGCCAGTTTCCTTTCTCTGACTGCAAATTGTGTATAATAGTCGATGGCTCTGACTTCTCAACTAATGCTGGAGTTCGCTTCTTTCACACTTTCTATCATGTGTTTTAAGTTTTTGCTATTTTTCTTTGCAAGAAAGCAAGCTTATATACCATCATAAAAAAAAAAAAAAAACTCTACACAATTCACCCATCCATACCCTCCAAGAATATCTAGTTCTTCCTTGAATTTATTCATCCCATCTGCTTCCACAGAAACAGATGGAAGCATGTTCCAACAATCTGCCACCCGCTCTCTGAAGTCTTTTTAGGTAAGAACACCCTTTTGTTCCCTTCACCAGTCTGTTTGGCCTTCTCTGCACCCATTCCAGCAGATTTATATCCTTCTCAAAATGAGACCTCCTGACCTGTGAACAGTACTCAAGATGCAATGTAACCATGGCCTTATACAAAGGAATAATCATCTCCTTATCCCTGGCAGCATGTTTGCACTGCTCAGAGAATTTCATGTCTGACTGCACAATTACCCCCAGATCTTTTTCATTCTCCACTACCTTGAGTATAGTACAAAGAGAAACATTTCCTTAATAGTGCAATGATTGATATTTATTTTTACCTTGATGAAAATTGTTTCCATCAAAACATACTAATTTTAATACACAATTTTTCTTGAACATAATAGTTATCTTTGAAATTCAAAGAGATTTTTTTGTGTCTGTATAGAACTAGGAAGTAAGAGTTTATCATTGTTTTCCAAGGTTAAAAAATGGCATATATAAACTGTTACATTCTGAATTTAGTAATGCAGATTAAAAGGCATTCTTATCGATTGAATACTTGCTTAATGAATAATTTTAATATTATTATACTAATATATATAAAATTATCAACTATCTTTATGCAGATTTAATATATTTCTCTTTTCCTTCCCTCCCTTCTTTTCTTTTTTTTTTTATTCTTTTCTTCTGTCTTAAAACTTTAAGCTGTCAACTCATGGGATATGCTTTTAGTTACAAGTAAGTAATTAACCTTATTTTCTTGTCCTGCATCTGTTTTTTCTTGTGTGCTTTTTCATAGGAGTAATCTGATAATTACTTATGTAACTCTGCTGAACCACTGACAAGCATATTAATACAAATCTTAAAATAGTTTATAAAAATAAAGTTATATGTGTAACCAAAATGTTTCTGAGGACAATACAGTAGTCATTATAATGAATTTAATAAATAATGTTGAATATAAATTATTTTTGAAATAATAACAAAACTATATGCAAGATTAAATAATAGAATCCTGCCAAGGGCAATAAGAAAATTAAAAATTAACGTAGAACTAAAGCTTGACTGTTATCACAAGAGATTTGTAGAAGTTATGCTTATAAAATCCATATCACTCCACATACTTTCTGATTAATTTCATCTAAAATGTAATCAGTTGATGGGGGAAATAATTGAAAGGAAACTACTAATCAAAAATTAGTCAAATGTGGGAATTCACTGAATTTTTTTCTTTTAGTAGATTGTAGCCAGATGGTTCTATCCACAAGCTGTGAAAGTGAAATGTGCCGTTTGTTATGTAAATTTCCATATTGTTTTGTTTTAAAAATAGAGAGGAATTACCTCAAATATATGCATATATACTTTTTATGCTTTTCCCACATTTCCTCAGGCTTTCCTGCCTGAGGAAATGTGGGAAAATACAAAAAGAATTATTAAGGATTCAGCAAATAGATACATTAGAGAGAGGTAAAAGATCAGGAAGTCATGGATTACAGAAGCCACTTTTAAATTTATTGAGCAGAGAAGAATTGCAAAAGCCCAGAGTGTACATGGAAACGAAGAGTATCAGGAACTGAGCAAAGTCGTCAAACGCTATTTAAGCCAGGACAAACAGGATAATATCAATCGAAATTGTAAAGAGATTGAATACCACAACAAACAAAACAACACTAAGAAGATGTATGATGTTATTAAGTCCTTAAAACAAAAGTTCTGTTCAAAACTTAACGTAATTAAGGACACCAAATTTTAACACAGGAGAATGCAATTAAAGGAAGATGGAATGAGTACTGTGAACAGCTCTTCAGAGCACCTGTTGACACTAATGATCTGCCACCCGTTTTCAAGCGTGTGATCATGAACTAGTTCCATTGAAAGAAGAAGTTGATCAGAGAACTGATGTGAGGCAAGTCACCTGGAATTGATGAAATCCCAGCGGAATTGATTAAAGCTACAAGTGTGAAGGGCACCAGGTTTTTTCATAAAATGATTCTAAAGATTTGGGAAATGGGATGGTGCCCATCAGATTGGTAGAAATCAATTTTCATTCCCTTACCAAAAAAGGAGATGTAAAAATTTGCTCAAATTACAGGATTATTAGCCTGATTTCTCACGCTAGCAAGATTCTTCTTAAAATCATATTAAACAGAATTTCAAGAAAACTTGAAGAAGAAATACCAGAAGAGCAAACAGTTCTCAGAAGCGGCAGAGGAACCAGAGATCAAATCTTAAGTCTACGACTGATTATTGAAAAATGCAAAGAATTCAATGTTCCAGTTGTTTTGTGTTTTATAGATTATCCAAAAGCATTTGATTGTGTTCAACTTGAGAAACTATGGGAAATGATAACTATTATGAGATTCCCAATTCACATAATTCAGCTGATTAAGCTACTGTACCAGGAACAGTAAGGTACTGTGAGAACCAACATGTGAAACACCGACTTTTTCAATATCGGTAACGGTGTCACGCAGGGCTGTATTTTGTCACCTCACCTTTTGATCTTTACGCTAAAGATATTATGTACCAAAGTTTTGGAAGATTTAGAGACTGGCATCAAAATTGGAGGACTGAAGATAAACAACCTTCGTTATGCAGATGATACTGTGCTAATTTGCATTTCCAAGGATCATCTTAAAGAAACTCTGAGGAGAGTATGTGAAGCAAGTGAGAAAAAAAGGATTGTTTCTAAACGTGTGTAAAACTAAAATTATTGGGATTGGTGATAATCCTGTTTCCAGTAAAGTGAAGGTTAATGGGCAAGATGTCAAGGAAGTTGATGAATTTGATTACTTAAGGCCAAGAATATATAGAAATAGACTGCTCAAGCAATGTAAAGAAACGACAGACAATTGCTAAAATGTTGATCACTGATATGAAAATTATGGAGAGATCAAGATCTGCCCCTAAAGATGAAACTGAGAATCACTGATTCGTTGGCACCTCCGTAGCCAAGTGGGAAGGAGCAGCAGTGCATAGCACACGCTTCTTGATTAGACCGGGGTTCGAGCCCGTCACCACCAAATATGGAGGATGCGGAAGGGTCAGGGAATGACCACCGCATATCCCAAAGCAATATGGCCTTAGTTGCTAATGCTCCAAATAACAAACAAACAACTGATTCGTTAATTTTTCCAGTTGCCACTATGGATGTGAAGGATGGAATCTGAAGAGAATTGACAGGAAGAAAATTGAGGCATTTGAAATGTGGTGTTACAGGAGAATACTGCGTATTTTTTACCTTGATCGAATAACAAATGAGTATTGAATAAAATTGGTAGACCGAAAATTCTTCATAGCATCAACGGAAGAATACTTAAATTTTTTGGACACATAGTAAGGAGGGAAAACTTTCTGTTGAAGAATATAATGGAAGGAAAAATTGAGGGGAAGAGGTGCAGAGGAAGAACTGCAACTAGGTGGAAGGATGGTATCATTGAACTTTTGGGCGTGACATTTTGTGATGCTGCTCATATAACACATGATCAATGCAGTTAGAGGAATTTGTTGGTGGCCACAACAGCTCCTTGGGGAGCTATGTGACTGGAAGAAGAATATGCATGTAGGACATTTCTTCACTAACACTCTCCTTGAAGAAACATCCTACATGCATATATTGACGTAATTCCTGTCTTTATTTTTAAAATTGATTAATAACATAGGATATACTTGAACCTTGTTTCTCTTTCATTTACTAACTATATTATTATGTTTGCACAGGATGTGACATCCATGAATAAGGATTTTTAAACAGGAAAAATGCACAAACAGTAAAAAACATTTTGGCAATTATGAGGATGGTTACGAAATCAGTCTCTTTTTTTTCTCAGAAATTTTAATTCCTACAACTATGCTTTTTACATCAATTAATCTTCAATCATTAATAAACACACTTTTATTTTTCCACAAAATCACCATCCTTTTCTATGCCCTCCTGCCATCTCTGAGTCACACACTGTATTCCAATCCTGTAAAAGTCCTTACTCTTGCTCCGGAAGTCTTCACGAACACTGTGGTCGAACTGGTCGTCATCCATAAAATCGGTTCCGCAGAGTGCATCCTTCAGCAGGCCGAAGAGGTGATAGTTGTAAGGTGCAAGATCTGGATTATGAGAGAGGTGAGGAAGAACAATGCACCCTAGTTTTGCAATTGCCTGCATTGTGCATCGTGTGTTGTCATGGAGAAAAAAAAACCTCATTAAGGTTTTTGTCCGGTCAAACTCTACAGATGCAGGCTTTCAACTTTTTCAACGTTTCCACATATCGATCTTAGGTTAGCATTAGCATTAGTAGAGGCATATGATGCAAAAAAGCAAGCTTATGCAGCATCAGCCAAAAAAAAAAAAAAAAAAAAAACTATTTAGGCTATCAACTTCCACAACAAGGGATGGAAGTCTGTTCCACCAACCAACTACCTGCTGGCTAAAGGCAAATTTCCACACATCTATCCTACATCTGTCTTTCCTCAATTTAAATTTATGCCCTCTCAGGTGATTATTTTGAGCAAGAGAAAGAATCCCATCAGCGTTGAGCATGCTCAAACCATTCAAGGCTTTATACACCTCTATCAGATCACCTCGGCGGTGCCTAGTCTCCAGACACTGTAATTTGCAAAACTTAAGCTTATCTTCGTAAGAGCAACCCTTTGTTCCATTTACTAATCTTGTTGTCCTTCTCTGTACTCGTTCCAGCAGCTCTACATCCTTCTTAAAATGAGGCCTCCAAGTACTCAAGGTGTGCCCTGACCATTGCCTTATACAAGGGAATAATCACCTCCTTATCCCTGCTAGAAAAATTCCTGTATACAGTTGACAAGACACGATTAGCTACTCTAGCAGCCCGTCTGCACTGCTCAGAGAACTTCATATCTGCCTGCACAACTATACCCAGGTCCTTTTCATTCTCTACCACTGTCAGTGTAGTACCACAGAGTTGATACGTTGCTCTGGGGTTGCTGTTTCCCATATGTAGTACTTTACATTTGTCAATGTTAAACTTCATTTGCCACCTCTCAGCCCATTTGCTCAACCTTTCCAGATCCTGTTGCAGCAACATAGCGTTGGTAGTGTCCTTAATAACCCTGCCAACCTTTGTATCGTCTGCAAACTTGGATATTAAGCTTGATATACCATCATCAATATTATTTATAAATACAGAAAACAATAATGGACCCAACACTGAACCCTGAGGGACTCCACTAATAACATTAGTCCACGACAAGCAGTGTCCATTGATTACCACTCTCTGTCGTCTTCCCCTCAACCACCCCTTTATCCATAGCAGCAATTTGCCTCCAATGCCACACTGCTCCAATTTGTGCAGCAGTCTTCCATGTGCAACAGTATCAAAAACCTTTCTAAGATCCAAGTATATAATATCAAAGTTATTCTCTGCATCCAGTTCTTTTGTGACTGCATCATAGTATCCAATCAAATTGGTCAGGCAAGACTTCCCCTTAACAAAACCATGCTGTGTCCAACCTATAACTGAAGTCTTGTCTAGATGAACCTGCAGTGCTTCTTTAACCAATGCCCCCATGGAACAGAAGTTAAAGTCACAGGTCTATAATTACTTGTGTCATCCTTTGATCCTCCTTTGTGAATTGGGGTCACATTTGCACATCTCCAGTCTATGTGTACCTCCCTTGAGTCCAAGGAAGCTCCCATAATTATGGCTAAGGGTTTGCTTACTTCCTTTGCTGCCTCCTTTAATATAACTGGATAGATCCCATCCACCCCAGGTGCCTTTCTTGTGTTTATCTTCAACAATTTCTCCTCCACTTTACTCTCAGTTATTACAAGATTATCTAGCTTACTGCCAGAGTTTAATACACCTCTGGCATTCCCCTCCCTGAATAACTCCTCATGTGTGAATGTCGATGCAAAATATTCATTTAGTTTGTTAGCTACCTGAGCAGGATCATCAACAGTTGAACCATCAATATCCAGTGGACCAATCTAATTCATCCCCTTCCTTCTAGAGTTTACATAAGTAAAGAACTCTTTGCTGTTTTTCTTTGCATCCCTTGCCAAAGATTTCTCGTAATCTGCCTTCGCCTGCCTAACCTTCTTTGTGACTTGATTACAGACTATGTTATATCTACCATTGGCATATGTGTCTCCTGATAATTTATATGCGTCCCATGCACTTTTTTCTCTCTGCCACGAGTCTCATTAGGTGATCTGATATCCATTTAGGCCTAAACCTTGAACAGTATTTTTTTATTTAATATGAAAAATGTAGTAGCTTCCAAGATTAATTCCTTGAATGCTTCCCATTTAGAATTTTCTGTTGGTCCCAGAGTACAGAATTTAAAAAATTTCTGAGACCACCGTAGTTATCTTTATGAAAGCAAAAACTCTTTCCTTTACCCATAATCGTAGTTACATTTTTAAGTAAATCCCACATCAGTACACTGTGATCACTGCTACTTTGTGGTTTCCTTTTCTGCAGATACTTAATGCATGAGTAATCACTGCTGATAATCAGATCAAGATTATTGCTGCCTCTGGTTGCCTCTCGAACATGCTGCTGTAGTAAACAATCAGCCAGTAAGCCTTGCTAATGTGTGAGTGAGTAACCCACAAGTTGCAGTCTATATCTGGGAAGTTAAAATCCTCCATTATAAGACAATCTGACTTACTGACTCACTCTATTTCATCAGTCAATAGGCCTATAGCACAGTCCTACTCTCAACTTGGTTTTCCTAGTGCTTATATCAAACTGACTCAACACTGCACTGTCCACCCATGTCAACTGGATGTACTTACCTAGATTTTGTGTGTTTCTTAACTAACAGCATCAACCCTCCTCTCCTTCTATACTGTCTCTCCTTTCTGTACAGCCGATCGGGCTAGCCGAGTGGGTAAAGTACCTGCCCGGCAACCCAAAGGTCGCAGGTTCGATTCCCGCCTCGGGCTTGGATCAAAGTACTGCAAAAACCGTGGGAGGTGCAATATGGCCACAGAAGCCGATGCGCCAACAACTACCAAAATCAAAATCCTTTCTGTACACATTATCTCCTGAAATTCCAATTCTGTAAATTCTAATTCTGCACTCTGTGTGACACCATATCTCTGATATCCCTACAACATCAGCCTTTGATGTCTTTACCAGCACCTCAAATTTATTTACTATACTCTTAGTATTGGTGTTCATGCATGTATACATGCACCTATTCTTACTCTTAGTTACCCTAACACAACCTATGTATTTACTTGTTCCATGATGACTCCCAGCAGTTCTCTAAATCCCCAGTACCTCACTTTTCAGGCTGCTCATTCCAATAGAAGCATTGCAAAATCACTTTCACCGCTGACCATGGCTACTGATAATCTATTAGTCTGAGAATTCCACAACTCAATTTTCGGACCCATCTAACACTGCTTCGCTAGCATCAACAAATGTTCTTGCACTCTTTCTATTTAAGTGTATCCCATCCCTGTAGAAACAGTCTCTCCTGTTAACAAGCACAGACCACACTGAGAAAAATTCTACCCCATGAACCTTGCACAGTCTCACCAGGGCCAGATCGATTGACAAGGCTCTTATCATATACTCCCTCCTATTGTGTCTGGGCAGAATTGCACTCTTTCAAATTTAATCCTAACTAATTGAGAGGAAAGGCATGTAAATGGAGGCACTCTGTTCCTGTAGTAAACCATATTCATGCAGTAATAGTAAGTAATATAGATGGAATTTGAATTTTGATTATAAGGGTTAGCAAAATGTATTTCAAATAAGCTTATCATTATCATAAGCATTTAGCTTACTATTAATCCAACAAAGTACCAGATTAAAAGAATACTAAAAGTAAAAATAAAATAAAATAAGATCAAATCAAAACCAATAAAAACTTACTGTTTCCAGCAGGAACCAGGCATTAATTATATCCATGTGCAAATTTAGCAGAGAAAGAAAGGAAGTTGTTAGCTCCAATTGTGAGATAGTAGCAAGATTGCTTGTGAGACAGTAGCAATCCCAATTGGAGAAAAGAATACCTCTGTTTGAAAGCAGTAAATTGATGTAGATTAGCACACATTGGAAATAGAATAGCACATGTTTGTTTAGTAGGTCATCAGCATAGAACAGGCAAATGAAAACTTAAAAAGTACTAATTTAAATTTTACTGAACTTCAAAAAGCATATAAAAGATTTAAGCAAGAATAAATAGAATCTCGATGCCCTTGTTCACAGGAAAAAAAAGAAGGTTACAGTAAAGTAAATAGCAGAAATAGCAAAAAAGAAACAAGTTGTAACTCAGGGATACATTTGAGGTTGCAATCCTTTGTTTAGCTAGGACTTTGAACAGATTGCTAAGTGCAGCTCAGATGAACAAGTACAGAAAAATGGTGAAAAAAAGTTGCAAATTATGACTGAAATTGAAAGTGTCTGCAATTCTGCCTGGACACGATAGGACAGAGTGCATGATGAGACCTTGTCAGTCAGTCGAACCCTGGAGAGGCTATACAAGACGTACAGGGTGGAATTTTTCTCAGCCTGGTCTGTGCTTATTAACAGGAGAGGAAGTTTCCACAGGGATGGGATAAAATTAAATTGAATAAGTAAGGTTATTTGCTGATACGCTATAAGGCAGTGTTAAGTGGGTAGAAAACTGCTAGTTAGGGGAAATGCATAGACGTCTGCCTACTGCTGCTGCTGTTAATAGATTAACAGCAGCAGCAGTAAGCAGAGGTGTAAGTGATTCTTTTACTGTTTCATTGGGAAATTTAACAGCCTGGAAAACAAGATGTTAGGGATTTTAAGGCCTGATGAGAGTTCTTTGTGGAACAAGCAAATACATGGGATGTGTTAGGGTTAGTAAGAGTAAAAAACAGTGCATGTATACTTTCATATATATCAAACCTAGATATATATAGACTAGACAAAAACAGTAGCAAATTTAAAATTGAGAAAGGAGTTCGACAAGGAGACACAAAATCTCTGAAGTTGTTTACTGCTGCCCTTCCACTTTCCAACTCGGACCACTTCAGCAATAGACCTCATCATATGTATACGCCTACGCTTTAGACTAAATTTAATTGGGAAGTATTTGAGGACCCTCTTGTTAGTGATCATTACCCAGTAATTTCTACACTGGTGAGTTACTATCCATATTATACCAGCATCCTGCTCCCAACTGGAAAATAGATAAAGCTAACTGGGAAGAGTTTAGGAGGAAATCAGTTTTCAACACCAATATCATTGAGAACGAAACATTAGATGTTGCACTAGCACATGTCACAGAAATCGTACAATATGCAGGCAAGCTCACAATCTCAAAGACTTTAGCATTAGTAGAAGCAAACGATGCAAGAAAGCAAGCTTATACAGCATCAGCCAAAAAAAAAAAAAACCCTCCCATTTTATCCCTCCATTCATTCCAAATGCCTGTCCAGCTCAGCCTTAAATTTATTTACGCTATTAGCTTTCACAACAAAAGATGAAAGTCTGTTCCACCAATCAACTACCCACTGGCTAAAGGCAAATTTCTGCACATCTATTCTACAACTATCTTCCCTCAATTTCAAACTGTGTCCCCTCAGGTTCTTAGTCTGAGCAAGACGAAAAATCCCATCAGCATTCAGCTTGCTCAACCCATTCAAGGCCTTATACACCTCAATCAGATCACCTCGCAGGTGCCTACTCTCCAGGCACTGCAATTTGCAGAACTTAAGCCTTCTTGGTAAGAGCACCCCTTTGTTGCCCTTCTTTGTACTTGTTCTAGCAACTCTACATCCTTCTTAAAATGAGGCCTCCAGACCTGTAAACAGAACTCTAGGTGTGGCCTGACCATTGCCTTGTATAACGGGATTATCACCTCCCTGCCCCTGCTAGCAAAATTCCTGTATATCATTGACAAGACTCCATGACCTGCCCTGGCAGCCCATCTGCACTGCTCAGCGAACTTCACATTTGGCTGCACAATTACCCCAGGTCTTTTTCACTTTCCACTTTCCTGAGTGTAGTACCACCCAGTTGGTACGTTTCTCTTCAGTTATTGCTACCCATATGCAGTACTTTGCATTTGTTAATGTTAAACTCCTGTTGCCACTTCTCATCCTATTTTCCCATCTTATCTAGATCCAGTTGGAGTAGCATACTGTCATTACTGTCGATAACAGTAATGACAACCTGCCAACTTTTGTATCATCTGGAAACTTGGACATTAAACCTGATATACCTTCATCAGTATCATTGATAAATATGCAAAACAACAATGGGCCCAGCACTGAACCCTGGGGAACTCCAATAAAAACATTAGTCTGCAAAGAGCAGTGTCCACTGATTACCACTCTCTGTTGTCTCCCACTCAACCATCCCTTTACCCATTGTAGCAGCTCACCCTTGATGCCATACCTTTCCAATTTGTACAGCAGTCTTCCATGTGCAACAGTATCAAAAGCTTTCCTGAAATCCAAGTATATGATATCAAAATTATTTTTGGCATTCAGTTCCTTTGTGACCACATCATAGTAACCAATCAGATTGGTCAGACAAGACCTCCCTTTGACAAACCCATGCTGTGTCTTAACTAATATTGCAGTCTTGTATAAATGATCCTGCAATGGTTCTTTAACCAGTGATTCCATTATTTTCCCTGGAACACAAGTTGAACTAACAGGTCTGTAGTTACTTGTGTCACATTTTGAACCTCCTTTGTGAATTGGTGGTACATTTGCACACCTCCAGTTCATGGGGACCTTCCCTGAGTCCAAGGAAGCTCTCATAATTACGACTAAGGGTTTGCTTACTTCCTTTGCTGCCTCCTTTAATATAACTGGATAGATCCTGTATAGACTCAACACTGCATTGTCCACCAGCATCAATTGGATGCACTTCCTTAGATTTTATGTGTTTCTTAACTAACAGCATAACCCCCCCCCTCCTTATGTTTAATTTCAATAATTTCTCCTCCCCTTTGCTCTCAGTTATTACAAAATCACTTAGCTCCCTGTTAGCTTTTGATAAACATCTGACACTCCCCTCATTCAATAACTCCTCATGTGTAAATGTAGATGCAAAATACTCATTCAGTTTATCAGCTACCTGAGCATGATCATCGATAGTCAACCCATCTATGTTAAGTAGTCCAATCTGATTCATCCCTTTCCTTCTAGAGTTTACATAAATAAAGAACTCCTTGCTGTTTTTCTTTGCATCCTTTGCCAAAGATTTCTCATAATCTGCCTTCGCCTGCCTAACCTCCCTTGTGACTTGATTACAGACTAGTTTATACCCGCCATAGGCTTCTGTGTCACCTGATACTTTATATGCCTCCCATACATTCTTTTTCTCTGCCACTAGCCTCATTAATTCATCTGACATCCCTTTAGGCCCAAACTTTGAACAGTATTTCTTTGAAATACTGTTCAAATGGTATGAAAAGCCTAGTAGCATCCAAAATTAAGTCCCTGAAGGCTTCCCATTTAGAATTCACTGTTGGTAACATCATCAGTTGATTCCACTGTACAGAATTTAAAAACTGTCTGAGATCTCTGTAGTCACCTTTACAAAAGCAAAAGCCCTTCCCTTTAGCCTTGATGGTAGTTACATCTTTAAATAATTCCCACATCAATACATTGTGCTCACTGGCACCCAGTGGTTCCTTTATCTGCAGATTCTTAATGCATGAAGAATCACTACTGATAATCAGATCAAGAGTATTACTCCCTCTGGTTGCCTCTCGAACATGTTGCTGTAGAAAACAGTCATCCAATAAATCCACAAAGTCTTGCTAGTGTGCGAGTGACCAACCCACAAGTTCCAGTCAGTATATCTGGAAAGTTAAAATCTCCCATTATAAGACATTGTGATTTACTGGCCCACTCTTTATTTCCCTGCACAATTGCTTATTATACTCATCAGATTCATTAGGCCTGTAACACACACCTACTCTCATTTTTCCTTTCCCAGTGCTTATCTTTTTACACCAAACAGACTCAACACTGCATTGTCCACCAGCATCAATTGGATGCACTTCCTTAGATTTTATGTGTTTCTTAACTAACAACATAACCCCTCCTCCCTTCCTATCCTGTCTATCCTTCCTATACACATTGTACTCCCCAAATTCCAACTCTGCACTGCCTATATCTGTGTGACACCACGTCTCTGATATCCCAACAGTATCTGCCTTTGATGTCTTGACTAGCACTTCAAGCTCATCAAATTTATTAACTATACTTCTAGCATCCTCACGTTTCCCAAACTATCTGAAGACATGGTGGAATGCTGATTGTACTGAAACAAGGAAACAACAAAATAGAGTGTGGAATCGATTCCATAGATACCAAACTACAGAGAATCTGATTCAGTACAAAAGCATGCTAGCTATAGCACAATTCACCAGGAAACAGAGTCGAAGAACAGCATGGATCCAATTCACATCTACAATAAACAAGTCAACAAATGCTCATAGTTTGGAATAAAATAAGAAAAATGACAAGTAAATATAGAAATAGGCCATCACCTAATTGAGTCTGCAGTGGAATTAGTCTGACTGACCCTACCATTATAGCAAATACATTAGGTGAAATCGTTGCAAAAGTATCAGCAAAAGCCTCTTACCATTTGGAATTTCTGATATAAAAAGAAAAGAAAAGCAGAAAAAAAAATCAAGTTTAAATCAAAGGGAAACAAGTCCTAAAATCAACCATTTACAATAAAAAAACTGCATGAAGTTTTGTCCCTAGTCAGACCAAGTGCAGTAGGACCAGACGATATACATTACGATATGAACAAGCACCTTAACAAGGTTGAATTAGAAAATCTATTGAAACTGTATAACAGAATATTCAAAGAAAATGTATTTCAAAAAAACATGGTTCCAGGCAATAGTACTAGCCTTCCCTAAACCTGACAAAGACTTAACAAATCCATTCTGCAGACTGCTCTTGACCAAGATATCGACAAGGAATATTACAACTTTCTGAAATTGATAAAGCCCAAGAAACCTATAGGTAAAAATAAATCAAAAGAAGAAAAAATTAGTCAAGAAACCCTTGTCATGATGAACCAAAGACGACAAATGAAGAGCAAGAAAAACACTGACAAGGAGAAAATTGAGTATACTGAGTTATCCAAAGCCATTAGAAAGAGATTCAGAGAGGACATTAGAAAATTTAACACAAGAAAAGTAGAACAAGCATTAAAGGAAAACATAGGATTTAAATCAGCAGCCATGAGCAGTAATACAGAAAGACAAATCATACTGAAACTGAAGAATAGCGATGGTTTACTTATAAATAGCAGAGAAGACATAATTCAAATAGCAGAAGACTACTATAAAGAGTTATACAAGGAGTGAGGGAATCATGCCAGCAGTGGGGAAGATGGATCACAAATTAGTAACACATACAACATACCTGATATCCTTCCTGATGAGGTAGAACATGCGTTGAAGAAAATGAAGAACAAGAAAGCCCTGGGAGAAGATTAAGTTAGTAGAGTTGTTAAAATTGGGAGGAAGAGACATTAGCATTAGTAGAGGCATATGCAGCATCAGCAAAAAAAAAACCACTCCCATTTCACCCCTCCTTAAATTTATTTAGGCTATCAACTTCCACAAAAAAGGATGGAAGTCTGTTCCACCAACCAACTACCCGCTGACTAAAGGCAAACTTCCATGACATGACACAAAAACTGGCAAGACTCTTCACAAAATGCATTAGAAAAGATGTGACGCCTAAGGAGTGGAATAATGTAATCATAGTTTTGCTGCATAAGTAAGTAAGGAGATAAATCAGAAATTGGAAATTATAGACCAATTAGCTTGTTATCCCACATCTACAAGTTGTTCACAAGGGTCATTACTAACAGATTAGAAAGAATACTTGATGAGAATCAACCGAAAGAGCAAGCTGGCTTTAGGACAGGATTCTCAACTGTGGATCACCTTCACGTAATGTCACAGCTAATGGAGAAAGCAAATAAATATAAAACACCATTATGCCTGGCATTTGTGGATTATGAAAATGTATTTGACTCCCTACAGCATAAGGAAATGTTTCGGGCACTGGAAAGACAAGGCATAGATACCCCATATGTTATGATTTTGAAGAAAATATATGAGAATGCTACCTCCTTTATTAAACTAGACAAAGACAGTAGCAAATTTAAAATTGAGAAAGGAGTTCGACGAGGAGACACAATATCTCCGAAGTTGTTTACTGCTGCCCTTGAGGAAGCTTTCAGAAGATTAGACTGGTCACAGCAGAAAGGGGTCAATGTGAATGGAGAGTACCTAAACCATTTACGATTTGCAGATGACATTGTGGTCATAAGCCACGACCCCAAAGAATTAGAGGAAAATCTTAATCAGTTATGCACAGTTAGTAAGGATTTTGGACTAAAGATGAATATGGCTAAAACAAAAGTAATGATGAACAAGTATGCCACAGAAAGGGATATAATGATTGATGGTTTAGTAATTGAAAAAAGTGGAGTCATATACTTATCTAGGACAAGTCATTAGCTGTAATAATGATAAATGGCTGGAAGTCAAGAGAAGAATAAATTTGGGATGGATAGCATTGAGGAAATATAGTCACATGCTGAGGAGCAATATCCCAATTTGTCTGAAACGTAAAATAATGAACCAATGTATATCTCCCCACCATGACTTATGGAAGTGAAGCTTGGGCACTCACCAAATGAATGGACGAGAAGCTGAGAACTAAACAGCGAAGAATGGAACGAATTATATTGGGAATCAGACTGTTAGATAAGAAGAGAAACACATGGATTAGGCAGCAAACTCAAGTAAAGGACATTCTTATCAAAACTAAAGAACTAAAATGGTCTTGGGCAGGACACATAGCTTGATGACAGATGGACCAAGAAAATAACAGAATGGTACCCAAGAGGAGCTAGAAGAAAACCTGGAAGACAACAACGGAGATGGACAGATGAAATTCATGAGTTTGTGGGTAGTAAATGGATGGCCACTGCACAAAACAGAAGGAACTGGAAAGTTGCTGGAGAGGCCTTCATCCTGCAGTGGATTTAAAATGGCTGATGTTGATGATGGTACTTAGAGGAAAATAACATCTACACAAACACAATGTGATTTTAGACATTACAGGTCTACACTAGACCACATGGTTAGGATACAAGCAAACATCAGAAATACATTTGTAAGATAAAGATCAAAACATATGGTAACCATATTTTTTGACATTGAAAAGCATATGATACCACATGGAGATATGGGATCCAACGAGATATGCACCATGCTGGACTCAGAGGCAATCTTCCTGTGTTTATCCAGAATTTCCATATGAACAGAACCTTCCAAGTCAAGATGCAAACTTCTTTCTCCAAAATCTCACAAAATTCCTGTATATTATTGACAAGACCCCATGACCTATTCTGGCAGCCTGTCTTCAGTGCTCAGAAAACTTGATATCTGACTGCACAATTACCACCAGGTCTCTTTCATTCTCCACTACCTTGAGTGTAACACTGCCCAGTTGGTACATTTCGCTGGGATTACTGCTACCCATATGCAGTACTTTGATTTGTCAATGTTAAACTGGGCGCCTCCGTAGCCAGGTGAGCAGGAGCAGCAGTGCGCAGCACACGCTTGTTGATTAGACCGGGGTTCGAGCCCGTGACCACCAAATACGGAGGATGCGGAAAGGTCAGGGAATGACTACCGCATATCCCCAGAGCAATATGGCCTTAGTTGCTAATGCTCCTAAAAACCAAATAACAAACAAACAATGTTAAACTTCAGTTTACACTGAAGTTTAACATTGTTAAACTTCAGCCCATCTGCCCAGCTTTTCCAGATCCTGTTTGAGCAGCATACTTTCATCACTGTTATTAATAACCCTGCCAACCTTTGAATCATCTGCAAACTTTGATATTAAGCTTGATATACCTTCATCAATATTATTGATAAATATACAAAACATCAATGGGCCCAACACCGAACCCTAAGGGGCACTACTAATAACTTTAGCCACGTAGAGCAGCAGCTTGCCCTTAATGCCACACTGCTCCAATTTGTACAATAGTCTTTCATGCGCAACAGTATCAAAAAGCTTTACTGATATCCAAGTATATGATATCAAAATTATTTTTTGCATCCAGTTCTTTGTGACCACATCATAGTATCCAATGAAATTGGTTAGACAAGACTTCCCCTTTACAAACCCATGCTGTGTCTGAATTATTACTGCTCTCCTGTCTAGATGATCCTGCAGTGCTTCTTTAACCAGAAACTTTGTTATTTTCATTGGAACAGAAGTTCAAACTAACAGGTCCGTAATTATTTGTATCACCCTTTGATCCCCCTTTGTGAATTGGAGATACATTTGCACATCTCCAGTCCGTGGATACTGGGATGTGCAAATGTCTCCCCCGAGTCCAAGGATGCTCTCATAATTATGTATAAGGATTTGCTTACTTCCTTTGCCACCTCCTTTAATATAACTGCATAGATCCCATCTACACGAGATGCCTTTCTTATATTTAACTTCAACAATTTCTCCTCCACTTTTCACTCAGTTATTACAAAATCATTTAACTCGCTGTTAGAGTTTGGTAAACATCTGCCCTCTCCTTGAAAACTCCTCATGTGAATGTAGATACAAAATACTCATTTAGTTCAGCAACTATCTGAGAATTATCATCTACAGTCAAACCATTGATATCAAGTGGACCAATCTGATTCATCCCCTTCCTTTTAGAGTTTATGTAAGTAAAGAAGACTTTGCTGTTTTCTTTGCATCCTTTGCCAAAGATTTTTCATAATCTGCCTTCTCTTGCCTAACCTCCTTTGTGACTTGATTACTGACTAGCTTGTATCTATGATAGGCTTCTGTGTTACCTGACAATTTATGTTCATCCCATGCATTTTTATTCTGTGCCACAAGTCTCATTAATCATCTGACCTCCATTTGAGCCTAAACCTAGAGCTGCATTTCTTAGTTGGAACAGCACCTCCGTAGCCAGGTGGGCAGGAGCAGCAGTGCATATCATATGCTTCTTGATTAGACTGGGGTTCTAGCCCGTGACCACCAAATACGGAGGATACGGAAAGGTCAGGGAATGACCACCGCATATCCCCGGAGCAATATGGCCTTAGTTCCTAATGCTCCTAAAAACCAAAAAAAACAAACAAACAACAACTTAGTTGGAACAAAAAGCCTAGTAGCTTCTAAAATTACTTCCTTGAATGCTCCTATTTTGGAATTGCTGTTGGTAACAACATCACTTGGTCCCACTGTAGTCATCTTTACGAAAGCAAAAACCCTTCCCTTTACCCCTGATGGTAGTATCATCTTTAAGTAAATCTCACATCAGTGCCTTCTAGTGGTTCCTTTATCTGTAAATATTTAATGCATGAATAATCACTGCTGATAATCAGATCAAGAGTGTTGCTCCCTCTTGTTGCCTCTCTAACATACTGCTATAGACAACAATCATCCAGTAAAACCACAAAAGCCTTGCTAGTGTCCAAGTGACCAACCCACAAGTTCCAATCTAAATCTGGGAAGTTAAAATCCCCCATTATAAGACACTGATTTACTGGCCCACTCTGTTTCTCGGTATAATTGTTCATTATACTCATCAGTCATTAGGCCTATAACAAACTCCTACCCTTAATTTTGCTTTCCCAGTGCTTATGTCACACCAAACTGACTCAACATTGCACTGTCCATCTATGTCAGCCGGATGCACTTACTTAGATTTTGTGTGTTTCTTAACTAACAGCATAACCCCTCCTCACTTCCTATTCTGTCTGTCCTTTCTGTACACATTGCACTCACCAAATTCAAGTTCTGCATCCCATATATCTGAGTGATCCTATGTGTCTAATATCCCAACAATATCTGCCTTGGATGTCTTAACCAGTGCTTAAATTGATCAAATTTATTTACTGTACTGCTTGCATTGGTGTACATTTGACATTAAGCTTGATATACATTCATCAATATCATTGATAAATATACAAAACAATAGTGGGCCCAATACTGAACCCTGAGAGACACCACTAATAACTTTAGTCCACGTAAAGCAGTATCCACTGTAATAACTGGGAGCAAAGTTGAGAAGAAATTGTTAAAGTTAAACATAAGAAAGGCACGTTGGGAGGGGATGCTATCTATCCAATTAAATTAAAGGAGGCAGCAAAAGAAGGAAGCCAACCCTTATTTATAATTATGAGAGCATCCTTGGATTCAGAGGACATCACCACAGAATGGAAACATGCAATTATATCCCCTATTCACAAATGAGGATCAAAGGGTGACACGAGTGATTATAGACCTGTTAGTTTAATTTCTATTCCAGGGGAAATTATCGAGTCACTGGTTACAGATGCATTGCAGGATCATCTTAACAAGACTGCAGTTATAGTTCAGACATAGCATGGGTTTCTAAAGGGGAAGTCTTGTCTGACCAATTTAATTGGACACTACAATGTGGTCACAAAGGAACTGGATAAAAAAATTATTTTAATATCATATACTTGGATTTCATTAACTATTTTGATACCGTTGCACGTGGAAGTCTGCTGTACAAATTGGAGCAGTAGTGCATAAGGGCAAGTTGCTGCTATGGATGAAGGGATGGTTGAGTGGGAGAAGACTATAGATGTATAGCCAGCGGGTGGTTGATTGCTGGAACAAACTTCCATCTACCGTTGTAGAAGTTGATAGCTTAAATAGATTCAAGGCAGAACTTGACAAACATTTGGAGCGAGGGATGGGTGAAATAAGGGGGTTTTTTTTTTTTTTTTTTTTTGGCTGATGCTATATAAGCTTGCTTTCTTGCATCATGTGCCCTTGCTAATGCTAATGCTAAAGTGGCACCAAAAAAATTTTCAACAGAAGAATTGGAGAAAGTGTTTCATGGGGGGGTTAACATGGCCTGCAAGGTGATTATGAATGGAGATCCAGATGTTGAATGTAGCATCAAGATACGGCAAAGATGGGTTTTGATACTACAAAACTTGTACGCTGAGAACAAGAAGAGTCAGCTTCACCTGACTTTATTATTGAAATAAACAATAAAGCTATTTTCTCATCTCTAATGATGTTACCTTTCATTAATAAAATTTTTGCAATATTTTTAATTTCAAATCCTTTTAATTGGCTATCAACCGCAAAATGTTTATAGATTTATTATAATTTGTTTATAGACTGTTTCTCTGGTATGCATTCAATTAAAACCCATTATAATTATACCTCAATCAGCATGGTTTCACATAACATGGAACAGTTTCAGTACCAATTATCAGTGCTATGCGAGGTATTGCTGTATGTCAATTAATTTACTGTAATCCAGAATTAAAAAGCAAACAGAAACTAAACACAAATTGGAACAGAACAAAATGGACTAATGTAGCAATAGGGTTAACAGGACTTTGATGTGTCCTTCAGCTTATGCTACTTAAAGGGTATAAGAAGGTAGAAGCACCATTACCCCACCCCTCAACAAAGAAAATGTCCATTAAAATAACACATGGTTGCTATACTACATACTGTATAATGTCAGATTGGCCTGCAGCTTAGCCTTTAATAGTACTAGTACTTGAATTATTCAGAGTCCATTGATATTCATATTTTGATAATAGATGAAATGGTCATAATTATGTGCACTTATGAAATCATAATTATGAAATTATGAAAAATTTTTTTAAAATTATTTACGTATTAGTACATTCAATATTAAAAAATTTATTCTGATGGATATTAATGCATGGTGGTATGAAAGGAGCATATGGTAACTTATTGGATATTGGAAGACAGAGAGAGTGGTAATCAGTGGTCCCTGCTCTTCATGGACTAATGTTATTAGTGGATTCCCCCAGGATTCGATGTTGGCTCATTGTTGTTTTCTATATTTATCAGTGATATTGATGAAGGTATATCAGGCTTAATGTCTAAGTTTGCAGACAATACAAAGGTTGGCAAGATAGTTAATGATAGTAGTGACAGTACGCTACTGCAAGAGGAGCTAGAAAAGTTGGGCAGATGGGCTGAGGGGTGGCAACTGAAGTTTAACATTGGCAAATGCAAGTACTGCATATGGGTAGCAATAACCTAAGAGAAACGTACCAACTATGTGGTACTACACTCAGGGAAGTGGAAAGTGAAAAAGACCTGGGGGTAATTGTGCAGTAAAATATGAAGTTTTCAGAGCAGTTAATGGGATCTTGTCAGTGATATACAGGAATTTTGCTGGCAGTGATAGGGAGGTGATTATTCCCTAGTATAAGGCAATGGTTAGGCCACACTTTGAGTTCAGCATACAGGTCTAGAAACCTCATTTTAGGAAGGATATAGAGATACTGGAATGAGTTCAGAGAAGGGCAGCGAGATTGGTGAGGAAAGCAAAGGATTGCTCTTACCAGGAGCAACTTACCAAGTTTTGCAAATTGCAACATCTGTAGACTAGCCACCTGTGAGGTTATCTGATTGAGGTGTATAAGGCCTTGAATGGTTTTATCAAACTCAGTGCTGAAGAGATTCTACCTCTTTCTCAGATTATGCACCTGAAGGGGCATAAATTAAAAGTGAGGAAAGACAGTTGTAGAATAGATGTGCAGAAATTTGCTTTTAGTCAATGGGGGTTGATTGCTGGGAAAATTTCTATTGGTAGTTGTTGAAGTTTGATAGCTTAAATAAATTCAACTGTACAAACTTTTAGAGTAAAATGGAAATTTTTTTTTTTTTTTTGGCTGATGCTCTTGCATCATATGCCTCTACTAATGCTAACACATTTAAGGGGACATAAATTTAAATTGAAAGAGTAGGATTATAGAATAGATGTGCTAAAATTTGATTTTACATAGAGTAATGGATTTTTGGAACAAACTTTTATCTGAGTATATTTTAGGAAGGATAGATGCATTTTTTTTTTTTTTTTTTTTTTTTTTAGCTGATGTTATGAGCTTGATGCTTCCTTGCATCATTTTCTACTACTAATATACCAGTACCACTATACCATTATATCAAGTTTGAAAATCACTGACTGTGTATTTAATTTTTATTTTCAAATATTAATGTAAATATTATTTATGTGAATTACTTAACAAGTACAGGTCAGTGTTAAAAAAAAGCTGTGCATTATGGTTGAATTTGAAAGTATCTGCAATTCTGCCCAGACACGATAGGAGGGAGTATATGATGAGATCAGTTCGACCCTTGAAAGATTGTGCAAGGGCAAGGTTCAGGAGGTAGAATTTTTCTCAGCATAGTCTGTGCTTGTTAACAGGAGAGACTGTTTCTACAGGAATGGGATACACATAAATAGAAAGGGTGCAAGAATATTTGCCGATGCTATCGAGGCAGTGTTAGGTGGATCAGAAAACTGCAAGCTTGGTGGGGATACACGGACTCGTAGGTTAACAGTAGCCACTGGCAGAGGTGAAAGTGATTCTTGCATTTCTTCTATTGGAATGAGCAGCAGCCTGGAAAACAAGGTGCAGAGGATTTCAGAGACTGCTGGGAATCAATATGGGACAAGTAAATAGATGGGCTGTGTTAGGGTAGCTAAGAAATAAGAACAGGTGCATGATTACATGCGTATAAACCAATGCTATGAGTTTGGTAAATAAATTTGATGAATTTGAGGTTTTGGTCAAAACATCAAAGGCAGATATTGTTGGGATATCAGAGATATGATGTTACACAGATATAAGGAATGCAGAAATGGAATTTGGGGAGTACAATGTGTACAGGAAGGATAGACAGGATAAGAAGAGAGGAGGGGTTGTACTATTATTTAAGAAACACAGAATCTAAGAGAGTACAGCCAGTCGACATGGACGAACAGTGCAGTGTTGGGTCAGTTTGGTGTGACATAAGCACTGGGAAAGCAAAATTGAGAGTGGGAGTGTGTTGTAGACGTAATGACTCTGATGAGTTTAATGAACAACTGTACAGAGAAATAGAGTGGGCAGTAAGTCAGTGTCTTGCAATGGGGGATTTTAATTTCCCAGATATTGACTGGAACTTGTAGGTTGGTCACTCACACTAGTCAGACGTTTGTGGAGTTATTGGATGATTTTTTTCTACAGCAGCATGTTTGGGAGGCAACTTGAGGGAGTAATACTCTTGATTTGATTATCAGTAGTGATTCTTCATGCATTACGAATCTGCAGATAAAGGAACCACTAGGTGGCAGTAATCACAGGTGGCTGAAGTGGGATTTACTCAGAGGTAACTACCATCAGGGGTAAAGGGAATCGTTTTTGCTTTCGTAAAGGTGACTACAGTGGTCTGAGACAGTATTTAAATTCTATACAGTGGGACCAACTGATGATGTTACCAACAGCAAATTCAAAATGGGAAGCATTCAAAGAATTAATCTTGGAAGCTACTAGACTTTCGTTCCAACTAAGAAATATTGTTCAAGGTTTAGGCCTAAATGGATGTCAGATGAACTAATGAGACATATGGCAGAGAAGAAAAATGCATAGGATACATAAAAATTAACATGTGACACAGAAGCCTGTGATGGATATAAGCTGGTCTGTAACCAAGTCACAAAGGAGATTAAGCAGGCAAAGGCAGATTACAAGAAATCTTTAGCAAAGAATGCAAAAAAAAAAAAAAAAAAAAAAAAACAAAGAGTTCTTTACTTATGTAAACTGGCGCCTCCGTAGCCAGGTGGGAAGGAGCAGCAGTGCGTAGCACACGCTTCTTGATTAGACCGGGGTTCGAGCCCGTCACCACCAAATACGGAGGATGCGGAAAGGTCATTCAGGGAATGACCACCGCATATCCCGGAGCAATATGGCCTTAGTTGCTAATGCTCCTAAAAACCAAATAACAACAACAACAACTTATGTAAACTCTAGGAGGAAGGGGATGAATCAGATTGGTCCACTTGATATCGATGGTCCAAATGTTGATGATCCTGCTCAGGTAGCTAACAAACTAAATAAGTATTTGCATCTACATCTACATTCACACATGAGGAGTTATTCAGGGAGGGGAATGCCAGAGGTGAATTAAACTCTGGCAAGTGAGCTATATGATTTTGTAATAACTGAGAGGAAAGTGGAGGAGAAATTGTTGAAGATAAACATAAGAAAGGCACCTGGGATGGATGGGATCTATCCAGTTATATTAAAGGAGGCAGCAAAGAAAGAAGGCGAACCTTTAGCCATAATTATGAGAGCTTCTTTGGACAGTACCCATGGACTGGAGATGTGCAAATGTGACCCCAATTCACAAAGGAGGATCAAAGGGTGACACAAGTAATCAGATAACAAAAAACTTTTTTTTTTTTGCTTTTATCAAAGCATTTGTCAATCATAGTTGCACAGGTGCCTTGTTGCATAAGGATATATAAAATAAATTTAAATAATAATAAATTAAATGTTTAAAATGTTACTTATAAAATATTTCTTTGTGTCAGTTTAAGAATAGTAAAATAAGTTATCACATTTACAAATGAATATTTGTAGATGTGATAATTTAACCTCAAAAACTTTGATTTTCAGATATTTGGAATTATTATCTGCCATTTTTATACTCCTGTGTATCCTTCCTTGGAGTTCTCTTGCTACTAGGTAAGTATGACCGAAGCTTTTTTCATATATTAAAATGATTATATCAGTATAAATGTTATGTTGACGGTAACCCATATAAGAAAGTTTGAAATAGCCATTATTTTTTATAAATAAATCCGAAGCTGTGAATAGAAATATTATTTATTTTATTTTATTTTTTTTATTTTTATGGAGAAAAACACATAGGAATTAACTAATTCTGATAAGAGATTGAACAGCACTGCACTCCACATAAATTTTAAAGCCAGAAAATAATAAATTTTATTGAAACAAGGTGGAAAGAAATTGGCCTCTAGCTGGTTGGGTTTATTGTAATGTTTTCTGTAAAGTTTTCTTTCTAACTTGTTTCAATAAACTTGATCATTTTATCTTTAAAATTGATGTGGAGTGCAGTGTTATTTAATCTCTTAGTAGAATTTTTGATATGAAAACATCTATGGCGGCACTGGAGTAAAATCAATTGGTAATGAAATTTTCTTACGGAAATGATGCAATTGACGTCACTTCCTATTAGATGGCTGTTAGATTGTAAATTTTATCACTTCCTAAATGGTGGTAATGATGCTTACTCAGTCACTAATGTTGATTCAGTAGAGCAAGCAGTGGGTAGTAATATTATGCAAAAATAAAAGCTTCAAAGCCAACAAAGAATTCTCTTGTGTTGAAAAGGAACAAGTTCAAAAGCATAGAGAATGAAAAAAATGGAGTCTTTAATAAAGTCTGCTTCTCAAGATTCTGATCAACATCAGCTTTCTAAGTAGTGTAAGTAAGTAAGTTTTGATTAAACTGTTTAAAAATTTAAATGGTTTTGATTCAAGAACGCAACAATAAAACAATCACTTCTTGCAGTAGTTTTTGGTTATGACATCATACTAGTTTGTAAATGGATTTTGCTAACTGTTGAATTGTAAAAATACCAAATCCAATTTCAGTTAACAACCTATAAGAGCATTTCAAAGATGGCTAAAACTCCAGCTGAGCAAAATCGAGAAAAGTATGCAAGAATAAAAGCTTCAAAGCCACCGAAGAAGCCTCCCATGTCAACAAAAGAAAGAGTTCAAAAACATAGAGAACGAAAAAAATGCAGAGTTTAATAAAATATGCTCCTCAAGATTTTGATCTGCATTGACTTCTCATCAAGAAGCTGGACTGTCGACATCACAAAATTATATTCAAGAACTTCCTGAAGATTTCGATCCAAAAGATTTCAGTTCAGATGAATTACTTGAGGATTTTTAATTGATTCCTGAACTGGCTAGACAGAGTATACTGCAAAAACCAGCTTCGACTGCATCATCCAAAAAGAAACAAAATCATATTTCAGCTCATTTGCCTGTTGTAGATCTTCTACAGGTTTCAATAGTAGTTGAGTATGAAATCATTTACAAGAACATCGAATATGACCGTAACTCCTATAAAGAATTTCAATGATAATTTCTGAAAAATACATTTGGAGCTGTTTGTGATATCTGCGATCGATTATGGTATGAATATGATGCAAAATTGTGCACTCCAGGAAGTTACCCGTTACTTCTCTTAGAATTTCCAATTGCAGACGTAACAACTATGAAGGCTTGTAATACTTGTATAAGTACAGGACAAGCATCTCTCAAAAATTATTCCATTCCAACATTTTTTAAGCACAACGGTTTCATTTATCCTGCTATTCCACCTCATTTGCCTAGATTGGATTTAGTAACCGAGCGACTCATTTCTCCTCGTATACCATTCATGCGAATTAGAAGACTAATACATGTTTTTGCCATTACAGAATTTTGGGCTAAATTATGATCCTGTAAATGTTAATTCAATGGTTAATCATTTGCCTCAGAGAATAGATGACAATTATTGCATTAATGTTCATATCAAATGTAAAAAAATACACAAATCGTCCAAGCCAAGGATGTTTTCACATAAAATAAAACATCTTTTGTGCTTACAGGGTACACACTCTGGCCTTTTTTTATAAGATCTTTGCATTTAACATGAAATATGTCATAATAACACAAAATCCATGTGAGTTTACCACATTAATAAAATAATTTTCATTGTAGGTTATTAAAGATCTGTACCATTTCTATTCAGCATAAAAAATATGCTTAATGATATCCAGTTTATGTTATATTAAAATACTCAGGTTTATTTAAGCTTTGACTAAAGTGCATATTTTCTGTCTTAACTTTTGGCATTTTAAGCTCTTGCTATTTTTAATTATAGTAAATACTCAAGTTTATATTTACATTTCCTTTCTTTACTCCTTTTGGCTTTTTTATATGCCAATATGCTGCATAAGTACATAAATTGTGAACTTTACATGTTATATGGCAAAGCTAACATCTTCCCATCTTTTCTGTCATGCAGATTTGATTACCATATTTTTGATTGTCACTTGATTTGTCTTTTTGACCTTTTCAAGAGACTAAGGTTATAATCTGTGCATAGGAAACAGCTTTCAAGTTTGTGACAACTTGAAAGCTGTCACAAACTTGATCTTTTTTTAATTTCAAAAAGACTCCCAGAAATTGCTTTTCACAGGTGGAATAAGACCAGGGTATGTCTGTCAGGGGTAAAAGTAGATGACGAAAAGATATCATCTCTTAAGGGCACAAGAGGTGATATTCTTGTACATGCTGGCATTAACAATATTAAGATTAGATCTAAGGATTTAATAATTACAGGACAATGTTAAAAGGGCATGAGTTAGAATTAAATTTGAATGTGTCTGCAATCCTGTGCAGACATGATAGAAGGGAATACATGTTGAGAACCTTGTCAATCAATTCAACTCTGGAGAGAATGTGCTAGGCTCTTGGCATAGAATTTTTCTCTGTGTGGTCTATGCTTGTTAAAATAAGAGAGCTTTTTTACACAGATGGGATACACTTAAATAGAAGAGGTGCAAGAATATTAGCTGATGCTATCGAATCAGCATTAGGTGGGTTGAAAAACTGATAGCATGGGAGAATACACAGACAGTTTAATATACAGATTAACCAGGGTTACAAGGAGAGGTGAAAGTGATTCTTGCACTGCTTCTATTTAAATATATAGCAGCTTGGGTAGCAAGATGTCAGGGATTTCAAGCCCTGCTGTGGGTCATCATGGTACAAGTAAATTCATGGGCTGTTAGGATAACTGAGAGTAAGGTCAGGTGCATGTATACTTTTATTTACACTAATCCTAGGAGTATCTTAAATAAAAATGATGGGTTTGAAGTACTGATTAATCATCAAATGCAGACATTGTGGGAATTTTGGAGACATGGTGTCAGGTGTAGGGGATGTAAAATTTCAATATGGAGACTACAGTTTGTACAGAAAGGACATAGTGGATATAGTGTTTATTGTCTATTAGCACCGGGGTTCCCCCGCTAAAACCACATAGTATTCTTTGTGTTGCAGTACAAATTCTGTAAATGCCAGAGGTAGTGTAAATCTTGGTGTTGGTGTGTGTAGTGTTGTATTGTGTTGGTCTGGTTCTCCACCATTTAGCTGCGGGGCCCCGTCAGATCTCACATTGCCCGTCCTTTGTCCCAGGGAGGCAGTTGGGTATAGTAGGAGATAGATATAGTCCCTAGTGGAAGCAAACCATGGTCTGTGCCTGAGCTTACCAGGGAAGGCTCCAGGAAAACAAAAACCAAAATTATGTAACATGGCACATTGAGTTGCTGCTGCTCTACTCTGAAACTGATAGTGTCACTGATAATGTCACAGTGGCAGCCATTACAAACATCTTTACTGCAGGAACTTATGAAACTGGTACAGTAAAATAAATAAAAAAAGTATTGCTGCATTATTTTTATTGAAAAAATAATTTCAGTGAAATGAAATACAATGAATGGAATTTTTCATTGTACTAGTGTACAATGAAATAATTCGTATAAAATATATTATAATAACACTAAAATTATTGGTTTATGGTAACTGAAATAAGATATATATAATGTTGACACTCAAATGATTTTAATTCCCTAAATAGATTCACAATTGAATTTGCATAAAGATTCACAAATGTCTCCAATTTCATCGGATACCGCTGTTGCGTTACTGCTATTATGTTGTGCAGAGATATGTGGTGTACTGATAATAGTTGAACCTTCACATTGATATATTGCAACACTACCACTATGAACATCCGACGTTTTAAATTGAGTCACATATTGGAATGGTTTAAGTAATATATGTTCATCATTATCCAACCTCGTTTCACTTAATATCAATATTTTGGATTGCTGTAAGATTGTGTCCATTTCGATATCTCGAACATGGGCCCGTAAAATTTCTACATTCATTGACAATATAGATATACCATTTTGTATGAAATCTTGCAGTTCATCGTGTAGATACGGTAGCTTATTATTTTTTGAAGCGATCTAGTTCAGCACAAAGTTCTATATTACTAGTAGCTTTGCCGTGTTGAAATGTGAAATCATCGTGGGGATTTGTAATATATAAACCTTGCAATGAGGTCACTTGAGATAATGCCACATATACAAGTTGCTGTTGATGACATTTCTCATAATTATATACAACTTTGTTGAAGCTCCCTCCTTGAGATTTATGTATAGTCAAGGCACAAGCAGATACTAAAGGAAATTGTGTTCATCTACATGTTATTTTCCTATTGTTCTTGAATGGAATCTAAGTTGATCGTTTTATAATAGGTACAGATTGACTAGGTAAATGTTTATCTTTCGCATATTGTTTATAATGAGATTGAAGGTTATGTCCTATTTTTTACGCAGGAAATTTCATCCATACTCGTTTAACTGTTTCATCTTCCTCAAATTCTAAATATACAAAGTACCGATTGCACGGTTTACCAATTCATCGACCACATCTATATTTGTAGTAATCATGTACGATTTTCCTTTCAATGATGGTAGAATGTATGGAAGTCCTGCAGTTTCAGTCACTGACATTTTATGAATTTTATTTCGCATACTTTGCTAATTGTTCTTCAGAATGATATCCTTAGTATAAATCTTGTGTAACCACTTCATAGATTTCATCTGCAATTAAAGCATTTGTATTATAGGAATTTACATCACTATTTCTTAAAAATAGTCGAATTTCTTGCAGACATAAATTAGTAGCATCTTCTTTGCTAACAAATTTCGATTCTGTAATTTTAAGTTCATCTGGTAATAACGCTTCTCCGTTGCCTATTTTTGTAAGAATTTTAGAAAATGTACAGTCGGACGGTTGAACAACTTGTGCTAATTCATGAAATTATAGTGAATGCCATAATTCTAAAGGAATCAATGAGTTCTTCAGGCATTTATATATAGGTGTAGCATGCACTGGAGCAGTTGCCGATGAAGTATATATTCATACCTCAAAATGGTTTTTCACGAACACCAGTTATCTGCTTTAACCCCTTCATGGATTATCCCGAGATATCTTGTTTTTAGTTTTAAAAGTTATTTGGAACTACACGAAATATCTCAGGATACAATAAAGTATAAGATATGTTCGTGTCAGGCGGCACCTGGGATTTCTCCCATCTCCGCTTGTGTTCGCTGTATCGAGGACAGAACACTGTCAAGCCAGAGACTTGAAAGTGTGTGGGCCCTGTCTGTGCAGTGTGATGTGTTGTGCCCATTGTTTGTCCGGCTTATTGGCCACCAAGCCCCTAGTGGGGCCCGACGTTGCCCATACCTCACACCACGTGGAGGCTAGCCGGGTGTGTCCAGTATCACAACAAGTTGCTCTGGTAAGTCCTGCCGCCTAGTTTCATGGGATTTCAGTGTCTAGGACCTAAAAAATTACGCGTTTGACATTAATGCTTAATGGGATTGCTGTTGAGAAACTGCTGGTTGGGGTTGAAAGCTAGAGAGATGTGTTAAAAGGCCTAATAAGTCGGGCAAAATTTTGATGTTATTAAATTTAGACATGTGAGGCTATACGCTAGATAAAAGATAGTGTTAGTTGTCTTAGAGATTTACACGAAACTGATAGAATTTAGACGTAGATTAGAATTTGGCAGCATTGTTAAGGGGTATACTCGGTCTGTTTAGTGAAAGAGGGGGGAGACTGAAGACTGGGGGAAAACAGATTTCACAGTTCATTGCACATAGTTAAAAAGGTTAATCAACACATATTGAAACATGTTATTTATAAATTTTAAAATTAAATACAATACAGAATTCTTATTTTAAATTCATACTTGTAAAATAATAAGAGGAGTTTACCTCAATATAGTACATAGAACACTTCCATATGATACACTCCAGAAATTAAAACGAAAAAATCGAAAAACTTACATTAGAGTAAAAAATAATTAAGAACCAATTTAACATAATTAAAAATCAATTTAACACAATTAAAAATATTAAAAAGAATCTAACGAAAATATTCAAAATGATTTTCCTTCCTGAAGCTGACAACGCTTTTCAACCGTATGTCGTGATCACAGGAATGAAAATTTCCTAATAGAGTTGAACATGAAACTTTTAATAGTGATTATTTGTCTTCGCGCATACGTGTAAAGGTCCATGCATCGGAGATCAAATATGGCCAAAGAACATTAATAGAATTCTCGTGTAATTTAATTTCTACGGTTTCTGCAATTAATAGTCGCGTATAATTACATTGAACCTTAAGTATTTTGGCCTCGTTAAATAAAAAAGTATGTTTTTCGTTAATGGCATGAAAGGCTAATTCATGATGCTGCTGAACGAGAAGCACGAACTGAGGCTTCATGTTGATTTACACGAAAAACACGTCGAACCTTGTAAGACAAGTCGCAGTCACCGCAAGAAATGTTATATACCAGGTCATTAATTTGTGTTGCGAACGCGGAAAGAACCGAGTGATTGTTCAGTATAGTGTGTAATTTCCGTATTGGCCTGGCCACAATTTTAAATTCGGTATCTTTAAAGAAGATATTAAGCAGTTTGTGCCACTGTTCAACATATGGGATAGAAATAAAGTATTTTTTGATATTACTATTGTTGGTTGGTGTAGTATTTTGTATCCTATCCTTAGCCTGTACCCTAATTCGGTTTATTGTGGCAAGGGGATAACCTGTTTAAGAACCTGTTAGTTAATATTTGTATTTCTGGCCCAAAGCAGATTCCGTCGTTGATTATTTATAGGCATTTAGAAATTGATTAAAGATAATCGATCTTTTGTAGGTGAATGGGTGATAGCTATTATAATGTAGAAGCATACTAGTGTTTGTAGGTTTTCGATAGATGCTAAATTGGATTTTATTCGAGTCCCGAGTAAGCGTGAAATTTAGAAAGTTTAATGACTTTGTATCCGTATCCTCCCTTTCCAATGTAAATTTGAGTCTAGAATGAATATTATTAAACGAATGTAAAATGTCTTGAATAGTACTACTATCAGTAATAACTAGAACATCATCTAATTACCTCCCATAGTACGTGATACGGGGTTGAAAAGGTGTCAAATGTATATGCTCAATCGTTGAGAGATAGATCTCTGACATTAAGCCGCTAAGGCTCAAACCATTGGCAATCCAAAAATTTGTTTGTACACCTTGTCTCGAAAGGTGATATAGTTGGCCCCAACTAACAGTTTAATTAAGTGAAAAATTTCCTTAATAGGTAGCTTCGTATAATTAATCAGTATCGAGTTATTATTTAACATATCCCAAATAATATCTAATGTGTATTCAACATTTACATTCATATATAATGAGGTAACATCTAGTGAGAATAAATTGTCATTGTCGCCAAGTCTACAGTCTTTAAGATTATTAAATAATGCATCGTAGTTCCTAATCCCAAATTGTATTACCTGTCTAAAGGGTTTTATAATGCTATATTATAGCATTATAGCTATAATATAGCAACTCACTACTAGCCAGGAAGTTAGGGGACATGTTAAAAACCTAAAAAGTGATCTGAAAGAGGTTAAAATCAAAGTATTTTGAGCTATCAAGAACAATGGGATAATAACAGAGACAAACTCTAAGGAGGATATAAATGCTATTGCATCCTCTAAATTTATTTCTGAAGCTGGTCTGTCTTCAGAGGCACCCAAGGAACTAAATCATGCAATAATTGTTTATGATCTAGATAACGATTTAACTAAGAAAGAAATTTTGGATGATTTGTATTTCAAAAATTTAAAACACCTTGGGTTTACACGTGACCAGATAGGAAATGAAATTGTATTTAAATTCAAAACGAAATCAAGGTCTAAGTGTACATCAAACTGGGTGCTTGCTCTTTCCACACATTTTTTTACAAATCTCCACTCTAGACAGGATATTTATAGGGTTAATGTCTCATAAATTTAAGCCTTTACGATAGTTACCAAATGCTTCTGTTTATCATACGGACATACGTCTAATTCTTGCAAAAATGAAGTACCGACTTTCAGACTCTGTGCTCATTCGGGGAATGTATTTTCGGAGTGTCCCAACAAAAGTGACCCTGCAGTATGTGCCAATTGTAAACGAAAGAAGACAGCCGATCACTCTGTTAGAGATGTCTTGTGTCCAGAATACCAGAGAGCTATGGAAACAGTAAGACAAAGAACTATTCCCACCCAGTCCTAATGATCATAACAGTGATGAGGCTGACGAATCTATACTCTTGACCGCCAAATTAAAAATCAGTCAATTAAATGCCCATAGATCTAAGACAGTAACTGATGAAATTCAAAGACTTGCAGATATCCTTTCTCCAGACATTGTTTGTTTACAGGAACCGTATCACTATCACGGTAAAATTACAGGCTATCCTTTATCCACCAGAATAATAAAACCCCCTCATGAAGATCCAAAAACAGCTATTATTGTATTCAGTAGAAATCTAGACATTCTTACTGTCACTTCTCTCTGCTCATAGCATGCTACCTGTATACAAGCTATTAATGAAATTATGTCCTTCTACTTGATTTCTTCTGTCCACCATCTTCAGATATTAATCCATTTCTGGAGTACCTAGAAACTGCTCTTCTTAAACTTTTACCAGAACCTATTATTTTCCTAATGGATGCAAATTCCAAATCTTCACTGTGGCATAGTGCCACTACTGACTACAGAGGGCAGTTATTAGAATATTTAATTTTTGCTCATCGATTGCATATTCTTAATCACCCAAATAAGCCTTCTACCTTTTGTAGCACCCTGAGGCAGTCTAACATCGAAGTCACTCTGGCAACAAGCAGTATCTCTTCTCTAAAATCTGAGTGGGATGTACATACAGATTTGACAGTTTCTGATCATCGACTTATATCTTTTGACCTATGTTCTTGTAAAACTACTACAGCTCTACCTAATGATCTGATCAAATTTTCCCTACGAAATATATTTTGGGAAAACTTTGACAAATCAATCATTAAAGATCTTCCGTCTGATTCTACAGACTCTGTGGACCATCTTAATGATAATCAATTGGCAAATTTTGTTAAAAACACTATCTTTACAGCTATCACAGAATCCACCAAAAGGAAAGCTTTCCATACAAAATGTACCCTGTGGTGGACAAATGAGCTAACAATTCAATTTCGCAAGGTTCATCACGCTAGGTGCCTTTATCAAAGAGCAAAACGAAATAGACAGCCTTTCATCATCATCAGCCATTTTCAATCCACTGCAGGATGAAAGCCTCTCCAGCAACTTTCCAGTTCCTTCTGTTTTGAGCACTGGCCATCCATTTTCTACCCACAAACTCATGAATTTCATCTATCCATCTCCGCCTTTGTCTTCCAGGGTTTTTTATAGCCTCTCTTGGGTAAAATTCTGTTATTTTCTTAGTCCATCTGTCATCATGTCTTCGAGCTATGTGTCCTGCCCACGACCATTTTAGTTCTTTAGTTTTGATAAGTATGTCCTTTACTTGAGTTTGCTGCCTAATCTATGTGTTTCTCTTCTTATCTAACAGTCTGATTCCCAATATAATTCGTTCCATTCTTCGCTGCGTAGTTCTCAGCTTCTCTTCCATTCTTTTGGTGAGTGCCCAAGTTTCACTTCCATAAGTCATGGTGGGAAGTATACATTGGTTCATTATTTTACGTTTCAGACAAACTGGGATATTGTTCTTCAGTATGTGACTATATTTCCTGAATGCTATCCATCCAAAATTTATTCTTCTCTTGACTTCCAGCCATTTATCATTATTACAGCTAATAACTTGTCCCAGATAAGTATATGACTCCACCTTTTCAATTACTGCTCCTTCAATCATCATTATTTACCTTTCTGTGGCATACTTGTTCATCTTTACTTTTGTTTTAGCCATATTCATCTTTAGTCCAAAATCCTTACTAACTCTACATAACTGATTAAGATTTTCCTCTAATTCTTTGGGATCGTGGCTTATGACCACAATGTCATCTGCAAATCGTAGATGGTTTATGTACTCTCCATTCACATTGACTCCTTTCTGTGACCAGTCTAATATTCTGAAAGCTTCCTCAAGGGCAGCAGTAAACAGCTTCAGAGATATTGTGTCTCCTTGTCGAACTCCTTTCTCAATTTTAAATTTCCTACTGTCTTTGTCTAGTCTAATAAAGGAGGCAGCATTCTCATATATTTTCTTCAAAATCATAACATATGGGGTATCCATGCCTTGTCTTTCCAGTGCCTGAAACATTGCCTTATGCTGTATGGAGTCAAATGCCTTTTCATAATCCACAAATGCCAGGCATAATGGTGTTTTATATTCATTTGCTTTCTCCATTAGCTGTGATATTATGTGAAGGTGATCCATAGTTGAGAATCCCATCCTAAAGCCAGCTTGCTCTTTTGGTTGATTCTCATCAAGTATTCTTTCTAATCTGTTAGTAATGACCTTTGTGTACAACTTGTAGATGTGGGATAACAAGCTAATTGGTCTATAATTTCCAATTCCTGATTTATCTCCTTTCTTATGCAGCAAAACTATGATTGCATAATTCCACTCCTTAGGCATCACACCTTTTCTAATGCATTTTGTGAAGGGTCTTGCCAGTTTTTGTGTCATGTCTCTTCCTCCCAATTTTAACAACTCTACAGTAACTTAATCTTCTCCCAGGGCTTTCTTGTTCTTCATTTTCTTCAATGCATGTTCTACCTCATCAGGAAGAATATGTCGTTGTGTTGCTAATATGCAATCCATCATTTCCTTGCTCCTTATATAATTCTCTATAGTAGTCTTCTGCTAATTTGAATTATGCCTTCTCTGCTGTTTATAAGTACACCATTGCTATTCTTCAGTTTCAGTATCATTTGTCTTTCTGTATTACTGCTCATGGCTGCTGATTTAAATCCTTTGTTTTCCTTTAATGCTTATTCTACTTCTCTTGTGTTAAATCTTATGTCCTCTCTGAGTCTCTTTCAAATGGCTTTGCATAACTCAGTATACTCAATTTTCTCCTTGTCAGTGTTTATCTTGCTCTTCATTTTTCGCCTTCGGTTCATCATAACAAGTGTTTCTTGACTAATTTTTTCTTCCTTGGATTTCTTTTTCCCTATAGGTTTCTTGGGCTTTATCACTTTCAGAAAGTTGTAATATTCCTCGTCGATATCTTTGTCCTGAGCAGTCTGCAGAAGCTCAAACTTGTTCTTAAGTTCCAGTACATACTGCTTTTTCTCCTCTTCTGTTATCTCAAAGACCTTTGTATTATTTACTCGAGTCAGTTTTTTCCTTTCCTACATCTATATCAAGTGTACATCTTACCATTCTGGGATCACTTCCAACATTTACCTTATTCAGGATGGTAACATCATTCACAATAGGCCCCAAGTGCCAAGCGTTTCTAGTGATCGGGCGATATCTCTGCGATTATAAAGCGATTTCTAAAGTGATAGTGATACATATTTATAGAGTTTAAAGAAAATTCTCTATTGTACATATATATATATAGTTGCTGAAAAGTACCAGCACAAAGAATCCTAAGAAAGGAAAGACACCTTTCTTTTATTTATTTTCTAGTTCTACTAACTACTAATCAACTTCCGCTTGGTCACTAGGTGGCACCGCTCCTGCCTCCCCGTGGCGGGGCCGGAAACCTGGAAGGAAAAGCTCTCACTCCCAGGGCTAAAAGGAGCAAACATGAATGATCCAAATATCACAACCACAGATCCCAAAGATCCATCTCCTTTGAGTCGGAAAAATGAGGATAATGAGACAAACGTTACCAAAAGACAAAAAAAGGACATAACATCGCTTCACGCACCTACCTTTCTAGTCCTTCATTCAACATCAGAACAGCCATTGGGAAAACTGTCGCCATTTGTAATCCAAAAATGCCTAGAAAGTGTAGCTGGAACACCAAAAAATGTCAAGAGACTGAAATCAGGCGACATTTTAGTCGAGACAGCCAGTGCCAAACATGCAGAAAGACTTCTTCAGATGAGAACTTTTGGAGGGATCCCAGTAACAGTCTCTCCCCATAACAGCCTAAATACATCAAAAGGAGTAATTTCTGAATGGGACCTTATTAGTGTCTCAGAAGAAGAAATTAAAACTGAGCTAGAAGATCAAGGTGTCATTGCTCTGAGAAGGATTAATGTAACTAGAGATGGTATACTTACTCCAACTAGAAATTTGATACTGACCTTTAACACTCCCAAACCACCTACATCGGTAAAGGCCGGATATCTAAATTGTAACATCAGACCATACATTCCGAATCCTCTCCGCTGCTTTAAATGCCAAAAGTATGGTCATTCACAAATGGCATGCCGTGGAGTTCATATCTGTTCCAACTGTGGATCTCAAGATCATACCAGTCAGAACTGTCCAGCCGAGCAACCGAAATGTCCAAATTGTAAGGGGGATCATTCCGCCTATTCTAAGAACTGCGAATTCTGGAAAAGAGAAAAGCAGATTCAACGATATAAAGTAGAACACTCAGTCACATACCAAGAAGCTAAGAGAACTGTACTCCCGACTATTTTAAACAGACCTTCCTGTGCACAGGTCATAAAGAATCGGCGTACAATAGAGACGCAAACAGATTTCACAATTCCCCCAAAGAAGTCTATTTTGGATTGGGCATGAGGTCTACTTATCACATCGCAGCCAAAACAAAAAGAGAAAGTCACAAACACACCACTATCTGTACCTCCAAATGCAAAACACTCAGAAACAAAAGCCACAGAAAAACGTAATATCATAAGCCAGAAGCCAACGGAACAAATGGATACAGAATTGACCAATCAAGCAGAGGAATCAGTACTAGAGATTTTTGCGGAAGAAGAGATGGATACCGGCAAACCATATTTTCCAAAGGAAAAACATAAACTTGAAAAGCTTAAAACAACAGCTAAGAAACAGTCTGATACTTTTCCCAAAACCAAATAATGGGGATTATAATCCAATGGAACTGCGGAGGTTTCTGCAATAATATACATGATATATATGATCTGATTGCACAGTATACCCCGCTGTGTCTTTGCCTGCAAGAAACATATCTCAGACCTCAAGACTCTCCCACAGTAAAGAACTATATCACATGCCGTAAAGACAGAGTAACAGGCGGCACGACCCATGGTGGTGTGGCAATTTTGGTAAATTCACATATTCCTTCCCAAGTTCTTCCACTAAACACAATCCTTGAGGCGGTTGCAGTACGCATAGCCATTAAATCTCTCATAACCATTATAACAATTTACGTTCCCCCAAACCAAGAATTACAACAACAAGACCTGGAAGATATATTAACTCAGTTACCTCCACCCTTCTGTATACTGGGAGACCTCAACGGACACAGTCCTATGTGGGGAAACACAGCCGTAGACCGGAGGGGGAAACAGATCGAAAAATGGATAGAACAGAATGACTTAACCCTGTTGAATGATGGCACACATACATACACGCATCTTCCATCGGGAAACAGCACAGCTATCGACCTATCATTATGCTCTCCAACATTATTTCCAATACTTGATTGGTCTGTACACAGATCCTCTCAGCAGCGATCACTATCCAGTAATCATTTCCATGATATCAGGAACCACATGTCAGTCACGTAGAAATCCCAAATGGAAAGTAAATGAAGCGGATTGGGAAAAGTATAAATCCATTGTAAAATTAGATGCAGATATTATCAAGCAAAAACCGTTAGATGCAGCAGTACAATATGTAACAAATAAACTAATCCAAGCTGCTGAGCAGGCTATTCCAAGAACATCATCACACCTTCCAACACATCCAAAACCATGGTGGAATGAAGAATGTTCACACGCTAAAAGAGAGAGAAATAAAACCTGGAATAATTTCCGAAGATGTCCCACTACAGAGAACCTAGTATTATTCAAAAAGGCACGAGCGCAAGCCAGGTATGTTAGAAGAGCCAGTAGCAAAGCATCCTGGATAAAATTTGCATCCACTTTAACAAGTTCCACACCATCTCAAACTGTCTGGAATAAAATCAGCAAAATGAATGGCAGATACCAGATAAATCCACCTCCAATCCTAAACTGGAATGGACAAATCACCGCACAGCCTTCAGAAATAACCAATGCACTGGGCAAAACCTTTGCCAAAATATCAGCAACCACATCATATACTCCTAATTTTCAAATATACAAGGCAAGAATAGAAAAACACAAACTGAATTTTTCCACAAGAAATGACGAACAGTACAACCTTCCGTTAACTTTCCATGAATTAAGAACAGCTCTGTCGCAGACAAAGCAAAGCGCTCTAGGACCAGACCAAATTCACTACATGATGATAAAGGAACTTGACCACCAATCCCAAATGGCATTACTTGAACTGTTCAACAAAATCTTTCTAGAAAACCAGTTTCCAGATAGTTGGCATCATGCAATAATTCTGGCTTTCCCAAAACCGGGAAAGGATCTTTCTAATCCACGCAACTACCGTCCAATTGCTTTAACAAGTTGCCTAGGCAAAGTTATGGAAAAAATCATGAATGCTCGTTTAATGTGGTATTTGAACAGTAATAATCTTCTCGACTCGGCACAGCATGGTTTCAGGAAAAATCGCTCAACACTAGACCTACTTATAAAATTAGAAAACAGTATACGGAATGCCTTCATCCGAAAGGAACATCATGTCATGATCTGCTTTGATATAGAAAAAGCTTACGATACGGCATGGCGTTATGGAATCCTTCAAAACCTATACCTCCTTGGTTTACGTGGACATCTTCCTAAATATATCCAAAATTTCTTGCAACACAGGACATTCCAAGTTAGGCTGCAGACAATCCTTTCAAAGGTTTTCATCCAAGAAGAAGGAGTGCCTCAAGGATCTGTGCTTAGCACGACCCTGTTCGCTATTAAAATAAATACAATAACCGAGCAAATTCCAAGAATCGTTAACGCAGCTTTATACATTGACGATTTCAGCATTTCATATCACTCTCAGAATATGCAAAGTATAGAACGGCAGCTACAAGGAACAGTAAACAAAATAAGCAAATGGGCTCAAACAAATGGCTTCTGGATTTCCACACAAAAAACTGCGTGTATACACTTCTGTAGAAAACGAAACCTACACCCTGATCCTGAATTGAAACTTGACGGACATATTATCCCAGTAGTACCAAGCATAAGATTCTTAGGACTTCTTTTGGATAAGAAACTAACATTCCTTGATCACATTAAACAACTCAGGCTTTCTTGCTTAAAGAAATTAAACATTCTCAAAGTTCTTTCCGCAACAACTTGGGGAGCAGATCGATGTACACTTCTCAAACTTTATCGATCTATAGTTCGTGCCAAACTAGATTATGGAGCAGCTGTTTACGACTCGGCTAAACCAAGTGCTTTGAGATGGTTAGACCCCATACACCACAGTGCACTCCGTATAGCACTCGGCGCTTTTCGAACTTGACCTATACCAAGCCTTTATGCAGAAGCCCATGAACCTTCATTGGAGCTTAGACGACAGAACTTGTTATTGCACTATGCCGTCAAGATAAAATCTATCAGTGATCATCCAAATAGAGATTTTCTGTTTTCACATAACTGGGAAAACATATACCAAGCCCATCCATGGATGAATCGACCTGCCAACATCCGTCTGAAAGATTTACTACTAAGCCGAGAGCTTGATTATGACAACGTAGCTACTGCAATTACACAGACCATTCCACCATGGTGCATAGTTCAACCCATATATGATAAGTATTTTCAAACCTGGGGGAAAAACACTCTATCCAGAAAAAACTACCAGCAGTTATATGCAGCATACAAAGAACAATATCCACATCACACTTTCATGTATACAGATGGGTCTAAATCAGAGACTTGTGTAGGCGCTGCAATTCATTTTGAGGATCGTACCTTCATCCAACAACTCCCAAAAGAATGCAGTATTTTTACCGCTGAATTACAAGCCATTTCAATGGCTATAAACCAAATCAAACATAAACAGATAGCAAACAGCATTATTTTCACGGACTCGCTTAGCTCTGTTACTGCCTTGCAGAACGCAAATACCAAAGGACACCCAATCCTGCAACATATCCAAATTTCAGTATCAAAGGTATTACAAACAAATCACAATATCAGAATCTGCTGGATCCCAGGCCACACAGGAATAACTGGAAACGAAAGAGCAGACAAAGCAGCAAAAGAAGCTTCCACATCTGATTATGCCTTTCATACAATGCCATATACAGATTACAAGTCCTTGATCCACCAAAGCAGTATAAAACAATGGGAAAAACACTGGCTAGATCAGACTAGCAACAAACTTCGCCTAATAAAAGAAACACTTCGACCATGGCCTACTAGCTTCCGATCGAATAGACAGGAAGAAGTGATCCTCGCTCGATTGCGAATCGGGCATACACATATGACTCACTGTTATCTACTCAGAGGTGAAGACCCCCCTCAATGCCAAAACTGTCAAGTTCCGCTAACTATACAACACTTCATGGTGAACCGTCCAAAATTTCATAGAGAACGTCAAAGAGCCTTTCAATCAATAATGAATAAACAAAACAATCTAATGCTTAAAACAATTTTAGATGACTGGCCAAATATAACCGAAGTTTTCTGCTTCCTTAAGTTAACTGGATACTTTCAAAACATATAAAATTAATAGTACACCTTCTATAGAGAAACTACACAAATATATATAGCAAAGTCTTGGATCTGCCATAAACCACAAGTAAAGTTAAAAAAAATGCTGATATACAAAACTCTCCTACTTAGGCTAGGTGCATTATAGCCTAAGCTGCTCTTGCGCCAATAGCTTGCAAATAACAACAACAACATCATTCACAATATATCTTCTGTTAGTGAGGATGAAGGTGATTTCATTAGTTGTTAATCCATTTGGACTCTTCTATGTCCACTTTTTGTTCACCCTTTTCTTGAAAAAAAGTGTTCATTACTGACAATCCTTGAGATTCTGCAAATTCCACAAGTCTTTCGCCTCTTTCATTTCTTTCACCAGGCGCCTCCGTAGCCAGGTGGGAAGGAGCAGCAGTGCGTAGCACATGCTTCTTGATTAGACCGGGGTTCGAGCCCGTCACCACCAAATATGGAGGATGCGGAAAGGTCAGGGAATGATCACCGCATATCCCGGAGCAATATGGCCTTAGTTGCTAATGCTCCTAAAAAAACCAAATAACAAATTTCTTTCACCAATTCCAAAATTTCCTATAGTTCCCCTTTCTGTGCTGTTTTGTCCTTTTCCAACCTTAGCATTGAAATCCCCCATAGTGGGTTTTCTGCTTATCTAGAAGACTCTCAATTTCGTTGTACAAGTAAAGACAGCCCAGCCTTTACTTGAGGTCAATAGGTTACATTTAAATTATAAAAATGAGAAGAGAATATATACTAAATATATACTAATATAATATAATATATAATAGTAAGGTCAAATCTTGGCAGAATTTTGTATGTACAACTGGAAACCAAGATCTGTGGGGTCTTATATATAAAATCAGTAGAAATAAATTAACTCCTGGTGATATCTTTAATACAGTAATCTCAAATAATACTGAAACTCTGAACTGGATGCAAACCGCCATTCAAATACTTGAGAGGCTTTTTCCCAATGATGATAGAACTCTTGATTCTGCCTACCACTCTAGAGTTAGGAAAGAAAATGAGCAATATGATTCTCCCATTTCTACTCCTTTATTTACTATGGAAGAGCTTAAAAATGCAGTTTCTTCTATGAGTAATAACAAATGCCCAGGAACTGATCCACTGGAAACCATTTTCATAAAAGATTCTTCTCTATTAGACCAAACCATCTTTTGAGACTCTTCAACAAGTGTCTTGTTGCTGGGAATTTCCCTGTTATTTGGAAGTCTGCTCTCATTAGAATAATCCCAAAACCAGGAAAACCACCAAGGGATCTTAAATAATACAGGCCTATCGCTTTATTATCCCACTTAGGCAAGTTACTAGAAAAACTCATGGCATACAGATGTAATCAACTTCTTTTGGAAAGTAATCTATCTTCCTCTCTTCAGTGTGGATTTAAGCCTGGTTGTAGTTATGAAGATTCACTTTTTGAATTGAAAAGGTTAATTGATAACTGTACTTACAAATATGCACTGGCAGTTTTTATTGATTTTGAAGGCACCTTCGACAATGTTTGTTGGGAGAGTGTCTTACGGCACCTTAAAATTGCTCGTTGTTCTAGACATCAGGGTGCCTCGGTAGCCAGGTGGGAAGGAGCAGCAGTGTGTAGCACACGCTTCTTGATTAGACCGGGATTCGAGCCCGTCACCACCAAATACAGAGGATGCGGAATGGTCAGGGAATGCCCACTGCATATCCCGGAGCAATATGGCCTTAGTTGCTAATTCTCCTAAAAACCAAATAACAAACAAACATCTAGACATTTCTTCCTTTTGTTCAAAAGTTACTTTGCTGAACGTACTGTCTACGTCCAAACCAAACATCAGTCGGTATCCAAAGCTGTTTCTCGAGGGTATCCCCAGGGTTCCATTCTTGGCCCTCTTGTGTGGAATCTCATCCTTGATGATTGGCTTTCTTCTCCCTCCAACACGGCTGATGTGCAAATGATTGCCTTTGCCGACAATCTCTCCATCATAGTACATGGTAACTCCAGGTCCCAATTGGAATAACAGGCTAACTCTGTACTCAATAACTTGCTGGATTGGACTCTGAAAAATAAATTAAGAGTGTAACCCTCTAAAACGAAGATGATGATATTTCATGGAAAACTAGACCATAATAGACCTCTGGTTGTCAAGTTTAATGGAGTATCTCTGCCACTTGTTACCACTCATAAGCATCTTGGTATTATTTTTGATGAAAAATTGTCATTCTTACCACACATCCAGAATCTTTCCAAAAAAGTGAAAACTTTTACAGCCATGTTATTCAAAATCTCTTGGTTTGTTTTGGTTTTTTTTTTTTTTTTTTTAGGAGCATTAGCAACTAAGGCCATGTTGCTCCGGGGATATGCAGTGGTCATTCCCTGACCTTTCTGCATCCTCCATATTTGGTGGTCACAGGCTCGAACCCCGGTCTAATCAAGAAGCGTGTGCTACGCACTACTGCTTCTTCCCACCTGGCTACGGAGCGAGCCGCTGCAAAATCTCTTGGCAGGACTGGGGTTTAAAAAAAGGGAACCCTCAGAATTCTATACTACACAATGTTTGTTCCAATCATTACATATGCAGCCAGCATATAGTTTCACAGAACCAAACTTATTACAGTTCAAACCAAACTAGACAGTGTCCAACGGACCTTTTTGCTAGCTCTCCTGAGAACTTGTAGAACAGTTTCAACTGCATCTTTGCAAGTCATTGCAGGATTGTTACCTCTGGATCTGTATCTTACGTACAAAGGGGCTTTGTTTACTATGTTCGTAAAGGATATCCTTTAACTTTTTCCGATTTGACCTATGATCCCACTGCCAATCCAAAGAATGAAAAGGCGAAATGTTGGATTGAGCTTCATAAAAGATGGCAAGTGAGATGGAATTCCTCGACCAAAGGAGCAGTGACCAGATGTTTTATACTTGATTTTCACTACCTCAAAAAGTAATCAGTTTTGGTTCTACCCAAACCTTGTTACATCATACATTCTAACTGTTCACAGTTCTTTGAATGCTCATCTTCTTCAATTCAATCTGTCCACAACAGATACCTGTTTCTGCGGCGCCTCTGAAGACTGGGGTCATGTCTTATTCTTCTGCCCAGTTTACCCAGATTTAAGACAAATATTATCTAGTGTAGTGCATAATTTCTCTCCTGAAAATGAAAGATATCTTATTGAAAATCAAAATGCCTTCTCAGCTCTACAAGAATTTGCCACACAGGTTTTCAACAGATGACGTGGATTGCTGAGATGACTTCTATACTCAATAAAGCTACTTTTTTTATTTCTTTTTCTCTCTTTTTTTTTAATAATAATTATTATTTTAACATTTTATCTAATTAATTTTTTATTTATTTATTTTTATTTTTCGAAACTTAATAATGTTTTGTCCATTAATTTTTTTTTTTTTTTGCTAGCCCCTTAAGGGTCAGGATTCGCTGGTCTACAGTTTATTAGAGATGGGATTTTAAACTGCTTGTACCCAGATTTGTGCTTCCTGGGTACGGGAACTGCTGGCATCCATTGCCATTACACTTTCTGCAGTAGATTCTTTGTGGTATTCACCACCGTACGTGATTATAGAGTACAGGTCTGGACGAGACGTCCAGACCTGTACACAGTGCTCAAGGTGTGGCCTGGCTAAAATTGCCTTATAAAAGGCGATAATCATCTCCTTATGAGGTCACCTCGCAGGTGCCTAGTCTCCAGCCACTGCAATTTGCAGAACTTAAGCCTCTCTTGGTAAGAGGATCCCTTCATTCCCCTCACCAATCTTGTTGCCCTTCTCTGTACACGCGCTCAAGTAAATCTACATCCTTCCTAAAATGAGGCCTGCAGACCTGTATTCAGTACTCAAGGCATGGCCTGACCATTGCCTTATACAGTGGGACAATCACCTCCTTTTCCCTGCTACCAGAATTCCTGTATATCATTGACAAAACCCCATGACCTGCTCTTGCAGCCTGTCTGCATTGTTCAGAAAACTGACTGCACAACTACTCCCAGGTCTTTTTCATTTTCTACCACCTTAAGTGTAGTAAGTACCACACAGTTAGTACATTCCTCTGGGGTTACTTCTACCCATATGCAGTGGAAGTTGATAGCTTAAATAAATTTAAGGCTGAGCTAGACAGGCATTTGGAGCGAATGGGTGGGTGAAATGGGTAGTTTTTATTTTATTTTTTTATTTATTTCTTTATTTTTATTTTTTTGGCTGATGCTACATAAGCTTGCTTTCTTGCATCGTATACCTCAACTAATGCTAATTAAGTGAAATTCATTATGAAATAGAAATTTCACTTAATATAATGTTATTTTATATTCAAAATTTCAGTCTTTATTTCTGAGGGATGTCCTCATGATTGCAGGTTTGTAGCACAAATTAGCCCCACCCCCTTTCGGTCATAAACATAGCATGCAGATTTCATAGATATACAAATTTGATTTTAAATACTTCCTTTCATTAATATCATTAATTAAATGGGCTAATTTTTACTGTATCTGTCATAAGGGAGTAAGTGCTGAATACAAGAACAAATGAGTATAAGTTTAATAGTAACAATAACAACAGTACTGAACTAAAGTGAGATTTTTTTTTTTTTCTCCATAAGTATGTACTCCAGTTGGATTCGCTTGTCTTTTCACTGTTGTTGGAGAACTTGTTGTAAAGCCAAAGGTAAGTTATTGATGTTTAACTTATGAATTAATGAAACTTGTCTGGATGATAAACTTGCATGCATCTGAGCTAAAATTTGCAGATAAAATAAAATGTTCTATTCATTGACTAACTAGTATATTATTTTGGCTACTCATATTCTGCAAATACCTTTGTATTACCCTGTGAGGATCTGCTTAAAGTATTTTTACATTGATAAGTATTTACACAACTCAAACTAAAACTTGTTAATAATTATTAACAAGTTTTACTGCTGCCTCTTTTGCTATCTAGTTGCTCTTTGGGAAAGAAATAGGTTTCCAGAGAATGCTGTTTCTACCATCCCCTGGTAAACGATTATATTTTTGTTTAATAGAGAACTTCATATGTTTAATAAGGAACCTATATGTATAATTAATACGAACTAGGGGGCTCTGCCTGCCGCGCACGCTTTTCTACGTTATATGTAGAGTTATGACGGAGTAAGTCAGATATTTTCTACTTAAGATTGATCAAATTGACCAGTTGATCAAAGAAAGTGTATTGTGTTACAAGTACAAACCCCAGGCTGTACTAGAGACCCCCAACTCACTGTCGAAACGTACTGATCAATATCTAATCAATTATATAAAAGAAAATAGAAAGTAAAATTGTGTGAATATTGAGTGAATGAAAGTTATTATTAATTGCATGTTTTATCTTAACCTCTTCACCAGACAGACTGATGGCTATGCAGGCCCTCAGGGGTCTCATGGTTATCAAAGCCGACACCATGCTGTAGCTTTTCCTAGCTGACACGGTGTGGGACAGAGCTGCAAAAGGCATGCTCCACCATAGGAATCTCTTTCCCTGTGTTCTTTTATTACTACCACCTGGGATGGTTGAGTTTTCTTACCCCAATCCCCTTCCCCTACCCTGTGTGGCTCCTACCCCTTTTACCTGGTGGCTCACCCCACCATCCACTCTCAACTCCTACCCCCCAGACCAGGATGGGCGTCCTGTTCCCCTTACTGTCTCCCCTTTTAAATCAGGCAAGTGCCTCAACTATTGCCCCCTCTGTTCTCTACCCCCTTTTATCCCACCCTCTTCCTATCTCCCCATTATCTCCTTTCCAATATTTTTTTTTTTTTTTTGGCCTCTCCTTCGATGCCTAGGCAACCCCAGGGTTCACCCCCACCACAGCTTTCTTCTCTCTTAATGTGTCCTGGTCTGCCTCCCTAGGGTGGAGATGGAAACTGGGGGTGTTAGTGGCTCTCCACAGACCCCCAGAAGTGGCTAGAGGAACAACACAACCCACACTAATACTTCACAAAATACACACTAATGCACACCCTGGCCTTATGCAGAGTATTGTATTCTACACAGAGTAAAAACATGGATTTGGGGAAGACCCGCGGTGCTGCCACACAAAAAAAAAACTATGTCACTATGAGCAATATCTAATCAGAAAATGACCTATGTAATTATTTACCTGTGCATGGCATTCTCAAGGTCAAATAAATATCACTATGTAATTATTTGCCTGTGTTTACATAGGTCACTTAGGAAAAGGCCTTTTGCTTTGGGTTCCCATAATACATTAGGAATATTGTTGCATCCGAAAAAGCAGGACTAAAATATTTAGAAACTATACAAATATTTAAAATATTTACAAATTACTAAACTATTTTCAAATATACAATATTCATTAATATACAAAAAACATTACAATGAAACATCAAATGTTAGACAGCGGAGCATGTGCATGAGGTTGGTGAACGTTATGGAGGCAGTTGTCAATAATTAATTGCATTTGTATTGACATAATTGCCTCACTCTCTTCTCCCATTGGCTTGAATAAATATCACTAGGAAAACCTTTTTTAATGTATAGAGAGACTAGACGAATTATGAGAGGTGGTGGGGAGGATAGGCAGATGATGTGGGAAGGATTTTTTTTTTTTTTTTCTGATTGTGTATAAAGCATGCTTTCTTGAATCATTTTAAAATTCACTAATAACTAAACTGAATTTTTTGTGTGTTACAGAATCCTTGTATGAATCCTTTAACCCCATGTATTAAAGTGATTTCCTTTCATTCATTAATTAACTGTCCAGCAATGCCATTTAAATCATATTTAAGATTGCACACAGGTCATTAAGAGTTTAAAATGAAGTAGCAGAATGAGAGGTAAAATATGAATAAGCATCAGGTATTCATATATTTTAAACCTAAGAAAGAGCCCAGGCATTTCAGAATAAGTAATGAAATTTAGCTGAAGGTATTTCAATTCCTAATCCAAATCCAGTTTTCATCAAATTTTAAGAAATTGCACTTTACCATGAATATTGATTTGATTAGTTTATTGGTAAGAAAGGATAATATTTTTACAGCTTTGCCCTGATTGATTCTATTACCAAAATTGAAAAGCAGCTACATTCTTGAATTTCATATTTAATCCAGTCTTTGCTAAATGTTGGCTTCTGAAGTTCACTACGGTACAAGATCACTACTGGCAAATAATCATGCATGCAATGTTATACAAGTAACTTCACAACAAAAAGCATGGCCCAAAGATTGAATTCAGTATAGAATTCAAAAACAGCCAATTTAGTTATTGGGACTGATTACACCAAAATTGTAATAATTTTATCCTTTCCTTGTCAATGAAACAATTAAAACAATATTCATGTAGAAATATGTGATCTTAGAACTTGCTTAGTGGTATAAAGTCCTCTAACTCAATTATTGATTTTCATTAGTATTTTCAATTAGGCTTGAGAAGGTTAAAAAACATTCAAACTTGATAGATATTTGAATATATTTAATGCATTGTAGGAGCTTGCTCGTCTGCTTGGTATATCTTTAAAGCTGCTTAAAATATTGCTCTCTGCAGTACTAGGACAGCTTCTGGAAGGTACTAAAGGTAATGCAAAAAAATCACCAAAATATTGGAATTTCTTATTTTCATTATGTGCAAACTTCAATTTCCTTAACATACACTCCAATACAGTGTCCATTTACTCTGTAGAAAAGTTTTCAAAAAATATATTTAAATAGCATCTGTTAAGCACTAAATGGGAAAACCACATTGGGGAACAAAGACAAAAATAAAATTCTTGGAATTCACCTTTCTAACAACACACAATAAGTAGGTATATCCAGGAGATATTGTCAGGCAGTGAACAATGAATTGTCCATATTGTAGATCAAAAAAGGTTTGCACTGGATGAACCTACTGATATTAGCATTAGCAAGGACACATGATGCAAGAAAGCAAGCTTATATAGCATCAGCCAAAAAAAAAAAAAAAAAAAAAAAACACATCCCCTTCTCATTCCACCCATTCACTCACTCCAAATGTTTGTCCAGTTCTGCCTTGAATCTGTTTAAGCTATCAACTACAACAACAGGTGGAAGCTTGTTCCAACAATCAACCACCCGTTGGCTAAAGGCAAACTTCTGCACATCTATCCTACAACCGTCCTTCCTTAATTTGAATTTATGCCCTCTCAGGCGATTATTCTGAGCAAGAGGAAGAATTCCATCAACATTGAGTATGGTCTAACCATTCAAGGCTTTATACACCTCAATCAGATCACCCTGCATGTGCCTAGTCTCCAGACACTGTAATTTGCAAAACTTAAGCCTTCCTTCATTGGAGCAACCCGTTATTCCATTCACTAATCTTGTTGCCCTTTTCTGTACGCCTTCCAACAGCTCTACATGCTTCTTAAAATGAGGCCTCCAGACCTGAATACAGTACAGTCAGTCCTCGTATAGCATGATAGTTGTGTTCCTATAAACCCTCGTGCAATGCAAAATTGTGCAATATAAACAACAGGCCCTATGGGAAAAATAGGGTAGGTGCCAACCACCGAAGATTGAACACAAATTTGTAACCAAAACATTACCAAACACAATAAATAATCATAATAAAATACGTTAAGTATTTTATTACGACTATTACGTAATAAAATATTGCTAATGCTTTTGCTTCTATCGTAAGCAAACTTGTTTTTTGTTTGGTTTTCTATCCAAACTATTCTACCGGTCTGAAATTAGAAGTAGTTAGCAGTAAACAATACCACAATAGCAACAACAAGGAATCATTGTAGACAGGAAGTTACAGATTTTGCCAAGAGAAGCAAGAATCAGTTATATGAAACAGCCATTTTTAAGAACGATGAGTATACTGTAACTCTTTATCAATAGAGAACAAATAACATATAGACGTAGAATAGAAGTGCGGAAATTTACCTTTAGCCAGTGGGTGGTTAATTGCTGAAACAAACTTCCATTTGTCATTGTGGAAGTTGATACATTAAATAAATTTAAGGAGGAACTGGACAAACAATTTAGAGGGAATTGTTTTGTAAAAAAAAAATTTTTTTTTTTTTTTTTGGCTGATGCTGCATAAGCTCATACACTTGCTTTCTTGCATCACATGCCACTACTACTACTACATCATTCTACTTAGTACTTCACAGTCATTTATTTCTATTCATAGTGATTCTAAGAAAAATGTGAAACTCTGTTGTCTTATAATGAAAGAAAATATAAAGCCGGCAAATATTCTTTAAATTCGTTTGCAAAGATGGCCTGTTCAAGTGTTTTATAATGTTCTGGATATAATATATAAGAAAATGACAGGACCAAAGATCAAAAGAAAGAATTTTATACTGCAACTAACACAGATGTATTCAACTGTCAGAAAAGTATTCAAACAGGACTGAACATCAACTGTTGTCTGTATACATATCGAAAGAACATTACAGACTAACAAGAATGAACAAGATGCAAATGACTGAATGTTAAAGTAAAGTACTTGACATCTATGGCTCATTAGCATTAGTAGAGGCATATGATGCAAGAAAGCAAGCTTATGCAGCATCAGCCAGAAAAAAAAAAAAAACCCACTCCCATTTCACCCCTTTGTTCGTTCTAAATACCTGTCCAGCTCAGCCTTAAATTTATTTAGGTTATCAACTTCCACAACAAAGGATGGAAGTCTGTTCCACCAACAAACTACCCGCTGGCTAAAGGCAAACTTCCGCACATCTATCCTACATCTGTCTTTCCTCGATTTGAATTTATGCCCTCTCAGGTGATTATTCTGAGTGAGAGGAAGAATCCCATCAGCATTGATCATGCTCAAACCATTCAAGGCTTTATACACCTCAATCAAATCACCTCGAAGGTGCCTAGTCTCCAGACACTGTAATTTGCAAAATTTAAGCCTTTCTTCGTAAGAGAAACCCTTTGTTCCATTTACTAATCTTGTTGCTCTTCTCTGTGCTCGTTCCAACAGCTCTACATCCTTCTTAAAATGAGGCCTCCAGACCTGTATAGAGTACTCAAGGTATGGCCTGACCATTGCCTTATACAAGGGAATAATCACCTCCTTATCCCTGCTAAAAAAATTCCTGTATATCATTGACAAGACACTATGAGCTACTCTTGCAGACCGTCTGCACTGCTCAGAAAACTTCATACCTGCCTGCACAATTCCCCCAGGTCCTTTTCGTTCTCTACCACTGTCTGTATAGTACCACACAGTTGATATGTCACTCTGGGGTTACTGCCTCCCATATGTAGTACTTTACATTTGTCAATGTTAAACTTCATTTACCACCTCTCAGCCCATCTGCTCAACTTTTCTAGATCCTGTTGCAGCAGCATACTGTCATTAGTGTTCTTAACAACCCTGCCAACCTTCGTATCATCTGCAAACTTGTACATTAAGCTTGATATACCATCATCCATATCATTTATAAATATAGAAAACAACAATGGACACAACACTGAACCCTGAGGGACTCCACTAATAACATTAGTCCATGATGAGCAGTGTCCATTGATTACCACTCTGTCTTCTCCAACTCAACCACCCCTTTATCCATAGCAGCAATTTGCCTCCAATGCCACACTGCTCCAATTTGTTCAGCAGTCTTCCATGTGCAACAGTATCAAAAGCCTTTCTAAGGTCCAAATATATAATATCAAAGTTATTCCCTGCATCCAGTTCCTTTGTGACCACATCATAGTATCCAATCAAATTGGTCAGGCAAGACTTACCCTTAACAAACCATGCTGTGTCCCAGCTATAACTGAAGTCTTGTCTAGATGATTTTGCAGTGCTTCTTTAACCAATGCCACCATTTATTTTTCTTGAACAGAAATTAAACTAACAGGTCTATAATTACTTGTCACCCTTTGATTCTCCTTTGTGAATTGGGGTCACATTTGCACATCTCCAGTACATGGGTACCTCCCCTGAGTCCAAAGAAGCTGTCATAATTATGGCTAAGGGTTTGCTTACTTCCTTTGCTGCCTCCTTTAATATAACTGGATAGATCCCATCCACCCCGGGTGCCTTTTTTATGTTTAACTTAAACAATTTCTCCTCCACTTTCCTCTCATGTATTACAAAATCATCTAGTTCACTACCACAGTTTAACTCACCTCTGGCATTCCCCTCCCTGAATAACTCCTCATGGTAGAGGCAAAATACTCATTTAGTTTGTTAGCCACCTGAGCAGGATTGACAGTTGAACCATCAATATCCAGTGGACCAATCTAATTCATCCCTTTCCTTCTAGAGTTTACATAGGTAAAGAACTCTTTGTTGTTTTTCTTTGCATCCTTTGCCAAAGATTTCATATAATCTGCCTTTGCCTGCCTAATCTCCTTTGTGACTTGGTTACAGACCAGCTTATATCTATCATAGGCTTCCATGTCACCCATTAATTTATATGTATCCCATGCATTTTTCTTCTGTGTCATATGTCTCATTAGTTCATCTGACATCCATTTAGGCCTAAACCTTGAACATTATTTCTTAGTTGGTATGTAAAGCCTAGTAGCTTCCAAGATAAATTCTTTGAATGCTTCCCATTTTGAATTTGCTATTGGTAACATCATCAGTTGGGCCCACCGTATAGAATTTAAATACTGTCTCAGACCACCATAGTCGCCGTTGCAAAAGCAAAAACCCTTCCCTTTACCCCTGATGGTAGTTACCTCTTTGAGTAAATCCCACTTCGGCACACTGTGATCACTGCCAACTAGTGGTTCCTTTATCTGTAGATTCTTAATGCATGAAGAATCACTACTGATAATCAGATCAAGAGTATTACTCCCTCTAGTTGCCTCCCAAACATGCTGATGTAGAAAACAATCATCCAATAAATCCACTAAATCCATATTGGGGGGGGGAGGGTGTCCAACCCACAAATTCCAGTCAGTCCCCATTATAAGACTCTCTGATTTACTGGCCCACTCTATTTCCCTGTACAGTTTTTTATTATACTCATCAGAGTCATTAGGCCTATAACACACTTCTACTCTCAGTTTTGATTTCCCAGTGCTTATGTCACACTAAACTGACTCGACATTGCACTGTCCCGCGATGTTGATTGGCTTCACTTCCTTGGATTTTGTGTGTTTCTTAACTAATAGCATAACCCCTCCTCCCTTCCTGTCCTGTCTATCCTTTCTGTACACATTGTACTCCCCAAATTTCAGTTCTGCATTTCTTATATTGTGTGACACAACGTCTGTGATATCCCAACAATATCTGCCTTGGATGTTTTGAGCAAATTCATCAAATTTATTTGATGAATTTGCAAATACCTCAAATTCATCTAATTTAATTACCAAACTCCTAGCACTGGTGTACATGCAAGTATACAGGCACCTGTTCCTATTCTTAGCTACCCTAACACAACCCATGTGTTTATTTGTACCACAATGACTCCCAGCAGTCTCTGAAATACTCTCCACCTTGTTTTCCAGGCTCCTGCTCATTCCAATAGAAGCAGTGGAAGAATCACTTTCATCTATGCCAGCGACTACTGTTAATCTATTAGTCTGTGTACCCCCCCCCCAAGCTTCAAGTTTTCCGACCCACCTAACTCTGCCTTGATAGCATCAGCAAATATTCTTGCATCCTTTCTATTTAAGTGTATCCCATCCCTGTAGAAGCAGTCTCTCCTGTGATCAAGTACAGACCAGGCTGAAAAAAATTCTACCCCTTGAGCCTTGCACAATGTTTCCAGGGCCAAATTGATTGATAAGGCTCTCATCATATACTTCCTCCTATTGTGTCTGGGCAGAATTGCAGACACTTTCAAATTCAACCCTAATTCACGGCTTTTTTTTTTTTCAACAGTGACCTGTACTTGTTAAGTAATTCTGCCGGTTTCCTACTCTTAATATCATTAGTGCCAACATGTACAACAATATCACCTTTTGTGCCCTTAAAAGATGATATCCGCTCTATAACGTCAATTAAGAAAACATGTTTGTGAAAAAATGCAAATGAAAAAAATAAAATAATAAAATAAAAATTAAAGATTATCTATGACATAAAATCTAAAAGCATGTAATAATAGTTGTGGGTATTCTGTATTAATGTTCATCATTTTTGAAATCATATTATAGTTGTGTTCAGTTCTTATTCTGAGATGACTACTGTCCATATGTAGTACCTTACATTTACCTCTGTTGAACCTCAATTGTCACTTCCTTGTCCATCTGCTTAATTTTTCTAAGTCTTGTTGCAGTGCCTTGATTCCTGTCATTATCACTCTGTCAACCTTTATTTCATCATCAGACTTAGTCATTAAGCTTGGTATTCCTTTATTAATATTAAGAAATATTGAAAATAGTAAGGTAGACCTAACACTGTACCCTGAGGGACTCTACATAACATTAATTCAAGAAGTCAGTGCCTATTAATAACCACCCACCATCTTCTGGCAGTTAACCATCCCTTTATCCATAACAGTTAGGTTGCATTTTGATTACTTTATACAGCTCCAGAAACCTCATTTTAAATTATGTGGATCTCTTGGGTGAGTGAAGAGCAATAAGATTAATCAGGGAAGCAATGGGTACTCTTACTAAGTTCTGCAAATTGCAGTGCTGGGTAAATAAGCACCTGCAAGGAGACCTGATTGTAGTGTTTAAGGCTTTAAAGGTTTAAGTAAACTATGTGCTGGTGTCATTCCTATTATTTTTCATTCAACACACATAAGGGAACGTAAATTCAAATCGAAAAAGGATGTGTGCAGAATAGATGTGTGAAAATTTTCTTTCAGCCAAAGAGTAATTGATTGTTGGTAAAAACTTCCATCTGGTGTTGTGGAAGTGGATAGTTTGAAGAAATTTAAGGATGGATCAAAAATTGTTAGAGAGGATTTATAGAAGAGATGAGTGGTTCTTTTTATGGCTGATGCTATATATGCTTGCATCATTTGCCACTAGCAATACTAAAATAACAATAGGGAGCAGAGGAACAGTACATACAGTGCTGCTCAACAAAATTGCTTCACTTGCAAAATTCACCAATTTTCTGTGAAATTTGGCAATATATTGTATATGTTTTGTAATAGCATTATCTTATTGCATAATCCATCCCTAGCAAGATCTCTTAGATGATGTCATGTGCCACATGTGAATGCATCACCCTAGTAGCAGTATAAGTGCAGTGCATATGCCATGAGCCCATTATTCTATGCTATTGCAATAGCAAAGTTTTCACAATTAATTCTTTGTAGGAAAAGGGTTGCTGCTACGTTGAATGTAGAGGGGCATTCTAGACATAAATAGCTAAAAGAATTCATTGTTATCGGTCAACAGTTATTACTAAAATTATCAGAAACTGGCAGCCTAAACAGTAAGAAAGAAAGGAAGTGGACATCCACGAATATCTTCTGTAGCACAGGACAGATTTCTGTTTTGTCTGTGTGTCTGAAACAGAAGATTTTCATTGACAGATCTCAAAACAGCATGGGAGGAGGATACAGGAGTAAAGGCAAGTACTGCTACAGTACACTGATGCATTTTCTCATTGGGATTAGTAGCATGTTGCCTAAGAAAAAAGCCACTTTTGATTCAAAAAATTAAACCAAAGCATCTAAAGTGGGCAAAAGAGCAGACTAAGTTGGTCTGAGGATCAGTGGAAATGTGTTATTTTCTCTGATGAATCAAAATTCAACTTGCATGGTTCAGACAGCTGACTTAGACAAAGAAGAGGAGAAGAATTTCGTCTTTATTGTATCATTTACACAGTGAAACATTCTGCATTTCAATGATACAGGGCTGTATTTCATGTAGAGGAGTTGGTCGTCTTGAATTTGTGAAGGGTACAGTGAATGCCGAGGTGTACAAGGACATTCTTGGGACAAAACTACCTCCCACAATTAGAGATCACTATGGGGGTGTTGCCAATTCCATTTTTCTGGATGACACTGCTCCATGTCATAGAGCCAAAATCATAAGTACTATGTCATAAAATTATCAGCCGACTGGGCTAGCTGAGTGGGTAAAGTACCTGCCCGGCAACCCAAAGGTCGCGGTTCGATTCCCGCCTCGGGCTTGGATCAAAGTACTGCAAAAACCTTGATAGATGCAATATGGCCACAGAAGCCGATGCGCCAACAACTACCAAATCAAAAAAAATCATAAAATTATCAAAAGTTTTATTTATGATATCTTGCATCCTTGCTTAAATAAATGCAATTTATTTCACTGTCTTTACTGTCCACAGGTGCAAAAATGGTTGAAGGATAAATCAATTTGCATAATAACGTGGCCTGGAACAGTCCAGACCTCAATCCATTTGAAAATCGCTGGAACAAAATGGATGTTTCGGGTAATGCTAAAGAAACCAAAAACACTTAGAGAGTTGTAGAAGACATTAATCCATGTCTTCTACAACATACCATAAGATTAGTACCATAAGATTTTCCATGAATGCACTCAGAACCTTATCCAGTCAATGCCATGATGACGTGCAGTAGTCATCAAAGCAACGGGTAGGCCAGTGAAATATTAGTGTGCACTTTGTTGTGTTTTCTGGTTATATAGCTGCCTGTCATCCTAGTGTAAACAGAGTAATGAAAAAAAAAATCAGTTTTCATAGAATTTTTGTTGTTATATGAGCCTTAGTAACATTCTGTTATTTTGGAGAAAATTACTTATTTCGTTGTATATTTACCTATAAGGCATAAAAGTAAATTTTTCTGCAATTAGTAGTTTCATGTGTATTGTTATTACTTATGTTCCTTCAGCTATTTCTAAAAGATTAGCTGCCAGTGTAAGTACAAACAACCTAAAAAAACGAGGTGATGAAATTTTTTGAACACTACTGTATTTCTAATTGCAAGATGTGTACATTGGAACCACTTACTTAAATATAGCTAAACAATGTATTAGCAGTAGTTTTTGTGTAGATGTCTTGTTGAAATAGAAAAATTAGTAGCATATTTTCAGGAATTCAATAACTTCTGTTATTTTGCCTTAAGCAATCCATGTCCCAGAAAACTGCACAAAATGATTGAACAAATCTGTGCGTCCAGACATGCAGTGGAAAGACAAATTTCTGTAATCAGTGCTGACATCAAAAAATAACTTGAAACATGATTTAAAGAATTTCTCAGCACTGAGTCTGGCCTTGGACAAATCTACAGACACTGAAGATAAACCACAACTAGCCATATTTGTTCATTTTTTAACAAATAATCTAGATATGAAAGAACTATTAGATCTGATTGCTTTGAAGGATACGACTTTAGCTTCAAACATAAAAAGAGCTCTTGATCTTGTGCATAACAAAGCTTCTGTACTGAAAGAAGATAATCTGTGTTTCAACTGACGGCACTCCCACTATGAGAGGTGTCAATAAAGGACTTGTGGAACTTTTAACGGCTGATGCATTTTTTTCCCAATTTTATTCCTGCCCATTGCATTATTCATAAGGAACACCTAGCAGCTAAATATTTTAAATATGAACATGTTATGGAGGTAGTTCTGAAAATTGTTAAATCTGTACACTCAAGCAGAACAATCTTGAGTTGTCTAGAATGATCTTGACAATGATCATCTCCCAGATGACGTATCATGGTTCTGTTTAGTAAGATGACTCTCGGTAAGCAGTGTTCTAACAAAGTTCTTTCACTTGATGGAGCCGATCAAAAAATTTGTCAAAGAAAAGGGAAATCTTTACCTCAACTTGAGGATGCCCAGTAGTTAATAGATATGGCACTTTTCACAGATGTTATTCAGCAAGCATTTACAATCATTCAATATATTTCTGCAAGGACAAGGAAAACTTATTTCTGATCTAGTGCAGAGTGTGTTCAACTTCCACAGCAAACTGAAACTCTTCGAGAAGGACCTGGTTTCTAAAACCTTCACTCATTTCATGTGTTTGAGTAAAAATTTGTAAACTCTATCTGGGTTTGAAATAATAACTAGAGACTATGCATGTAAGTTACACGGATTGGTGGCGTAAGAAATTAATGATAGATTTCCATGATTTAAGAGCACTTAAACCATCATTTGCATTTTTGGAAAATTCTTTTCTTGTTGACATTATGAAGAATAGCTGTCCCGTCTCACCACCAGTTGCTGGGGATATAGCAGCTGTAGAGTTGGAGGTACTGGGGCTCCAAGAGGATGAAGGATTGATACGAAGGTCGGCGAAGTTGTTAATGACACTAATGACAGTACACTGCTGCAACAGGATCTAGAAAAGTTGAGCAGATGGGTTGAGAGGTGGCAACTGAAGTTTAACATTGACAAATGACAGATTCAAGGTGGAAAGTACTGCATATGGGAAGCAGTAACCCTAGAGTAACGTATCAACTGTGTGGTACTACACTGACAGTGGTAGAGAGTGAAAAGGACCTGGGGTAATTGTGCAGTCAGATATGAAGTATTCTGAGCAGTGCAGACAGTCTGCAAGAGTAGCTCATGGTGTCTTGTCAATGATATACAGGAATTTTTCTAGCAGGGATAAGGAGGTGATTATCCCCTTGTATAAGGCAATGGTCAGGCCATACCTTGAGTACTGTGTACAGGTCTGGCGGCCTCATATTAAGAAGGATGTAGAGCTGTTGGAACGAGTACAGAGAAGGGCAACAAGATTAGTGAATGGAACAAAGGGTTGCTCTTACGAAGAAAGGCTTAAATTTTGCAAATTACAGTGTCTGGAGACTAGGCACCTGCAAGGTGATCTGATTGAGGTGTATAAAGCCTTGAAAAAATTTTTCTTTGAGCATGCTCAATGCTGATGAGATTCTTCTTCTTGCTCAGAATAATTGCCTGAGAGGACATAAATTCAAATTGAGGAAAGGCAGTTGTAGGGTAGATGTGTGGAAGTTCACCTTTAGCCAGTGGGTGGTTGATTGCTGGAACAAACTTCCATCTGTTGTCGTAGAAGTTGATAGTTTAAACAGATTCAAGGTGGAACTAAACAAACATTTGGAGCAAGTGGATTGGCGAAATGAGAAGGGGGTGTGTGGTATGTTTTTTTTTTTTTATATATTTTGGCTGATGCTATATAAGCTTGCTTTCTTGCATCATGTGCCCATGCTAATGCTAACTAAGAGGAAATGGCTGCTGGACTAGTGAATTTTGGAAGCAAATTATGGAACAAAAACATCCTAAAACAAAAAAGTGTGCACAGAGATTAATCTCCATTTATGGTACAACACAGTCTTGCATGTCGTTGTATTCAACACTTACATTTATTAAAAATAAGTATCAATCTGTTTGACTGATGACCATTTAAATGAGCTTGTACGCACTGCCATAATAAGTCATCAACCAAACTTTTAGGAGCTAACTGCTAAAATGGGCAATACATGTAAGCATCGACAAGGAAACCTAATATGTAAATATCTTCTGTAAAGTGTTGTCTGTCAGAATTAGTATTTTGAGAAATCTGTATCTTTTTTATGTTTTTGAAAAAAACTTTGTAACAAGAAATATGCTTACTTAAAAAATAAAGTTATTATTTTTAAACTTTTTTTTAATCAGTGTTATATATAAAATTTTGATATAAATAAAAATCAAAATATATCCGCATGAGAGCCGCACCAGAATGCTGCGTGAGCCATGCTATGGTCACCCCTGCTATCATTCTTCTTTTCTTGGTGATTCCCTTCTACTTTAGTCTCACTCTCACACACACACACACACACACACACACACACACACACACACACACACACACACACACACACACACACACACACACACACACACACACAGAGTAATTTGGGAATTGTTTTTGGCTGGTGCAGCATAAGCCTCAGGCTTCCTTGCACCATATAGCTAATAATAATAATATAAGCCCGCTTTCTTGTATCATATGCCTCTACTAATGCTAAAGTCCCTGCTCGCACTAATAACTCACCTTCCATTGAATGGATTTCCATAATTTTTTTTTTAATTGCCTCTTTTATAAAGATTTGTTAAGCCATTCCAAATTTTATTTTAATTACTGAATATAAATTCTATGGCTATTATTTTCTTTATCCATCCATCCACATATAATAAAACTACTCCCAGTGGATGGATTTTCATGAAATATTGTGTTTCGAATGATTTCCCAAGCCTTCACAGATTTTAATAAAATTGGATGAATAGAAATCTGCCAATTATTATTTATTTATTTATTTTTCATACAAATCAAATAAGCTACCCTTATACTGTATATTGTTTTTTTACCAAATACTGATTGGAGGACGTATGTCAATCTTGAATGGGCAATATGGCAGATGCATGGGATCAAAATGTTCTCAGTTTGCACATAAAAGTTGCTGCTATTTTGCTTGTAGTGTTTGCTAATGCTTGTAATGTAATGCACTGCATTTATTAACTAGCTTGTTTCATTCATCTTTTGCATCTCAGATATGGGGAGCAATTCTTTACAAACCTTCAATAGGGACTGATCTCAGGTGAAGGGATATAGAGTGAAAAAAATATGTGGAGGTCCTAAAGTCTCGAAACTTTATTAGACAGTTGGACAGACAACTTGAGTAGTCAAGACCCACTAAATTGCAGGTCTCGACTACTCAAGTTGTCTGTCCAACTCTCAGATAATGATGTGACAGGGTTACCTTACAACCACATCTGTGAGTACAGAACCAAATCTTTTTCCTTTTTTGTTCACATGCTGATTTCTGTGTTGTGTGGGCAGAAATCAAAATAACAGAGGGGTAAACCTCTGCTCCAATCACAGATGGGAATTGAACCCAAACTTGAGTGGTGGGCAGTGAAATGATGTGTCATATATTTTAGTAAAATCTGTATTAAAAAATTACTACTGTCCTCTTTTTTATTCAATTATTTCTGCTCTTTTGAAAGTTTGTTGTAGCTTTGTATTAAACTTATGTAATCGAACTTTACAATATTACCTGGTTCTGGTGCTAATTTGATGAGATAAACAGTATAAGAGTTCTATTAGATACTAACTAATTAGTTTGTGGTACTCTTCTCAACCTGCAATTTTTCTTTGTATAATATTTTGGTCTTCCAAGATGTTGATAAACATATCGTCCACTTTGAAACTTGCATTCCCATTTTTTTACATAACTGTTTAATCACTTTGAATTCCTCAGAATTAGTTATGTTTGTTCTTGAGCAGTTGTAAAAGTTTTACTAGCTATTTTGATAAATTCTGTGCCAGACGAAACTTGCTGTTTACAGTTGGCCTTATAGGATTAGCCTCTTTGTAGATTTTAATGGTACCAAATATGATGGAGTTCACTGTTTGTAGGCCTAATAAAACTATGTTCTTTTGTTGAAAATGTTTTTATCTAGTGATATTTTTTTGGCTTTCGTGATTTGCCTTTCTCTAGCTTTGATTGGGTCGCCTTTCTTAATTTCTCTGTATGTCCCCTATTACATAATTGTAGCTTTTCATGCTACTGATATGATCTGCTTTTTATTACCTTCTTTATTCGCTAAATGATGTATTTAAAGTGTGCGGTATTACAATTGCAAGGTTAGTTTTATCTCAATAGCCTTTTTTTTTCTGCCATCCTTCTGTAGTCGACAAGTGGGGAATTTCTCAGTGAAATGCTAAAATTTAATCTGAGCACCAGAACATAAAACTCGTGTGCTGGTAGGAACCTTATTGCTAATATTGACAACTGAATTGGATACCTTCTTACCTTGAATAGAGTGCAATTGGGCTCCACATTACGCCCAGTAGGATCTTTCATTAAGTTTGTGTGATTGAGGCTAATAACAGCTTTCCTTTCCTTGTGACTAAAGAGAAAGAAAGGCTAAGTTTGTAGGTTTAGAAGAAGCTGATGGATTCAGGCCAATACATAAACAGGGCATTTAATCACCTGCAAAAAATTAAAACAGGTATTATCAAAACTTTAATGACTGTTTGAAAATTTTTGATAACAACAAAATAATTTTGGATGAAATCAGCACTATTAAAGGAGTATCATTAAATAATGGGTACCCAAGGCATTTAATCAACAAGATCGTAGAAAAATATTCAGACGACATAAACAATAGTACTTGGCATACGGATTACAAAAGAGCTGTAGTGATTCCATACATAAAAGGAATCAGCAGAAAAACAAAAATAATCTGTAAAAGTGTGGTCTTTAAGACGATTAATAAAATGGGATGTTGGTTCAAAGATGTGACACCAGATTATAATAGGTATAATATACAAAAATAAATGTAAATGTGGTAAAGGTGTATATATAGGCAAGATGAGAAGATGAAACACAGATAGATGAACACAACAAACACATAGCTAAAGGGAACACCATGGAATTTGAATTGACAGAGCAAGTATTACCCCCAGACAGTGTCGGGGTAATAACACAATTACCCCAGGTCACTTTCGTTTGTCAATGTTAAACTTCATTTGCCACTTCTCAGCCCAAATTTCTAGATCCTGTTGCAGTAGCACACTGTCTTTACTATCATTAACAACCCTGCCAACCTTTGTATCATCTTCAAACTTGGACATTAACCTGATATACCTTCATTAATATCATTGATAAATATACAAAACAACAGTGGGCCCAACACCGAACCCTGAGGGACTCCACTGACAACATTAATCCACAAACAGCAACGTCCATTGATTATCACTCTCTATCTTCTCCCACTCAACCACCCTTCATCCATTGTAGCAACTTACCCTTAATACCGTACTGCTCCAATTTGTACAGTAGTCTTCCATGTGGAACAGTATCGAAAGCTTTCCTAAAATCGAAGTATATGATATCAAAATTATTTTTTGCATCCAGTTCTTTTGTGACCACATACTAGAATTAGAATCCAATTAAATTGGCCAGACAAGACCTCCCTTAACAAACCCATTCTGTGTCTGAACTATTACTGCAGTCTTGTCTATATGATCCTGCAACACTTCTTTAACTAGTGACTCCATTATTTCCCCCGGAATAGAAGTTAAACAGGTCTATAATCGTTTGTGTCGCCCTTTGAACCCCTTTGTGAATTGGGGATACATTTGCACATCTCCAGTCCATGGGGACCTCCTCTAAATCTAAGGATTCTCTCATAATTATGAATAAGGGTTGGCTTACTTCCCTCGCTGCCTCCTTCAATATAACTGGATAGATTCCATCCACCACAGGTGCCTTTTTCATGTTTAACTTCAACAATTTCTCCTCCACTTTGCTCTCTGTTATTACAAAATCATTTAACTCCCTGTTAGAGTTTAGTATACTTCTGTCCTCTTCTTCCTTACAGAATTTCTCTTGTCTAACCTCCTTTGTGACTTGTTCACAGACTAGCTTATATCTACCATAGATTTATGTGTCACCTGATAATTTATATGCATCCCATGCATTTTTCTTCTCTGCCACGACCCGCATTAGTTCATATGACATCCATTTAGCTCTAAATCTTGAACAGTATTTCTTAGTTGGTATTTAAAAGCTTGGTAGGTTCCAAGATTAATTCCTTGAAGGCTTCCCATTTAGAATTGCTGTTTTTAACATCATCAGTTGATCCCACTGTATAGAATTTAAAAACTGTCTCAGACCACTGTAGTCACCTTTACGAAAACAAAAACTCTTCCCTTTACCATTGATGGTAGTTACATCATTAAGTAAATCCCACAGCAGTACACTGTAATCACTGTCACCTAGTGGTTCCTTTGTCTGTAAATTCTTAATGCATGGATAATCACTGCTGATAATCAGGTCAAAAGTATTACTCCCTGTGGTTGCCTATCAAACAAGTTGCTGTTGAAAACAGTCCAATAAATCCACAAAAGTCTTGCTGGTGTGCCAGTGACCAATCCACAAGTTAAAATCCCCCATTACAAGACATTTTGATTTACTGGCCCACTCTATTTCTCTGCACCATTGTTCATTGTACTCATCAGAGTCATTATGCCTATAACACACTCCTCTCATTTCCCTTTCTGTCACACCAAAGTGCTTATGTCACACCAAACTTACTCAACATTGCACTGTCCATCTATGTCAACTGGATGCACTTCCTTAGATTTTATGTGTTTCTTAACTAACAGCATAACCCTTCCTACCCTGTCGGCGTCTCCGTAGCCAGGTGGGAAGGAGCAGCAGTGCGTACCACACGCTTCTTGATTAGACCGGGGTTCGAGCCCGTCACCACCAAATATGGAGGATGCGGAAAGGTCAGGGAATGACCACCGCATATTCCGGAGCAATATGGCCTTAGTTGCTAATGCTCCTAAAAACCAAACAACAACAACAACAACCTACCCTGTCTATCCTTTCTGTACACATTGTACTCCCCAAATTTCATTTCTGCACTGCTTATATCTGTGTGACACCATGTCTCTGATATTCCAACAATATCTCCTTGAGCAGCACTTGTCTTGAGCAGCACTTCAAATTCATCAAATTTATTTACTGTACTTCTAGCATTGGTGCACATGTAAATATACATGCATCTGTTCTTACTCTTAGTTACCCTAACACAGCCCATGTATTTACTTGTTCCATGCTGACTCCCAGCAGTTTTTGAAATCCCCAACAACTTGCTCTCTAGGCTGCTGCTCATTCCAGTAGAAGCAGTGCAAGGATCACTTTTGCCTCTGACTGTGGCTACTGTTGATCTTTTATTCTGTGAAACCCCCTACCAGTTTTTCAACCCAACTAACACTGCCTCGACAGCATCAGCAAACACTCTTTCACCCTTTCTATTTAAGTATGACATCCCTGTAGGAGCAGTCTCTCCTGAAAGAAAGTCTGCACCATGAGCCTTGCGCAATCTCTCCAGGGCCGAATTGAATTAACAAGGCTTTCATCATTTACTCCCTCCTATCGTGTCCAGGCAGGATTGCGGACACCTTCAAATTTAACCGAACTCGTGACTTTTTTTCAAGATTGACCTGTACTTGTTAAGTAAATCTTCTGATCTCTTAATCTTAAGGTCATTAGTGCTAACATGTACAACAATATCAACTTTTCTGCCCGTAAAAGATGATATATGTTCTACACCATCATTAACATTAGCCTCTGTGCAGACATGTACACCCTGGTCATGTTCCAACTCTCATTTTTGCATAATATATTCTCCGTCTCCCTGTGACAATAGTGTTACCGACAATAACTAGCTCCTGTGGGACTAGTGCATTCTGCCTTGGAAATTGCTGCCGTGTTGCCTGATGCACAGGAGTGAGCTCGGGCATTGAATTGGGCAGCTGAGAGCTTGATGCACCCCCCTTCATATTAATTTATTTGAGTGCATCTACCCTACACCTCAAACACTTATAGATGCCAATCAGAACGCTAAGTTGCCACCTAATTTCTTCACACTCTCTGCACCTAGCACACACATAGACATCCTCCTTGGCTAGATCGTGTCCTGTTCCAGATATCCTCAAACATTTCACATGTTGCACATTTTTTAGGCTGTGATATGTTGGAGAATTGCCCCCTTCGGTACTCTCCTGAGCTACAGCACTTCCGCTACTTTGTGCCCATTGCTTTGCTGCTCTAATCTGTGTCATGATTCCATTTAATTACAATTTATTTAACAATGAATTTTAATTTAATAAGATTAATAAATTTTACTGTGTAATTGATAATACTATACTAAGCTAATAGATTTCTAATGCAGTGCTATGTATTACACTATCTAGGTTTATGTTAAACTTTAGGCTATCAAGTTTGGGATATATGTTACACTATTCCTTATCAATCTAATATACTCTAACAATGATGACAAGTTACGAACGGTAAAATCTGCACACACTAAATATTAACTTTAAAAATAACTTTCAATATCTAAATTCAAATTAAGCCAAGGAGCAAGACTACAACTATAAAGCTACTTCTAGAAAATAAATTAATCTGACAAATAAGTCTAGTGGAGACAAGTAAGACTGGTGGATGTAAAGGTTAGTTGTTGGAGTTTTAAGATTCCCTAAATTGAAGAGGATCAAAATAACAAGAGAGAGAAAACTACGGGTGTGAAAGTTGGGATAGAATTTTTTTCAGCGTGGTCTGTGCTTGTTAACAGGAGAGACTGCTTCTATAGATATGGAGTACACTTAAATAGAAGGAAGGAGGAATATTTGCTGATGCTGTTGCGGCAGTGTTAGGTGGGTCAGAGAACTAACTTGGGGGGGATTCACAGACTAAAAGATCAACGGTAGCCACAGACAGAGGCGAAAGTCATTCTTGCACTACTTCTATTGGAATGAGCAGCAGTCTAGAGAGCAAATTTCTGGGGATTCCAAAAACTGCTGGGAGTCAGCATGGAACAGGTAAATACATGGACTGTCTTAGGGTGACTAAGAATAGGAACAGGTGCATGTACACCAATGCTAGAAGTATAATTAATAAATATGATGAGTTTAAAGTGTTGGTAAAGACATCAAAGGTGTATATTGTTGGAATATCAGAGACTTGGTGTCACACAGATATAAGCAGTGCAGAATTGGAATTTGGAGAGTACAATGTGTACAGAAAAGATAGCGGGACAGGAAGGAAGGAGGGTTATGCTGTTAGTTAAGAAACATAAAATCTAAGGAAGTGCATCCTTTTGACATTGGTGGACAGTGCAATGTTTAGTATGTGTGGTGTTGACATAAGCACTGGGAAATGGAAAATGAGAGTAGGAGTGTGTTATTGGCCTAATGACTCTGATGAGTATAATGAACTATTGTGCAGGGAAATAGTGGGCCAGCAAATCAGAATGTCTTATAATGGGTTATAATTTTAATTAATTATAATTATAATTAAAGTTCCAGATATTGACTGGAACTTGTGGATTTGTCACTTGCACAATAGCAATACCATTGTGGATTTATTGGATGACTGTTTTCTACAGCAACATGTTCAAGAGGCAACCAGAGGGAGTAATACTCATGATCTGATTATCAGCAGTGATTATTCATACATTAAGAATTTGCAGATAAAGGAACCACTTGGTGACAGTGATGACAGTACAGGAATCCCTCAATTCGTGCAATTAATTGGTTCCGCGAAAATGGCACGTATGCAAAATCGCACAAATCGAATCAATACAAAATAGCCAAATTCGTTCCAAGACCTACTATATATCAATCAATATTTTTAAAAATACGTGCTTTTATGGCAGTTTAATGTACAGTAGTATAAAAGCAAAGGATAATTATAAATATTTGCAGTACACTAATCAAAAGTTTATTGAAATTAAAAAATTACAATATGTAACTCACTTTATTTCTTTGTAAAATATTTCAAAAGGCTGGTTTGCGCAGACTTTTCTTTCTTCCTTTCATCATAAATTTGCTTGTATGGATACGCGTCTTTTTCAATGTTCCTGCGAATTTGCATACTGCGCTCGATATCTTGGTCTGCATCCATGATTAGTTGTTTCAAATTTTCAGCTGCGTGAAATATTCCTTCAAATTCTTTTAATGTCAACTTCTTTTCTTGAACATTTTCTTCCTCACAAATTTCCACCTCGTCATATGCTTGTTGTTCATCAATAATGAGGAGGTCAGAATCACTTAAAAAGTTCTGAATGTGATTCGAGCAATTCGTGAACATCACTGTTGTCGATCAAAGCCTAGATCTCTTCCAATATTTGCTATTTCATCAATAACGGTGTTGACATGAGTGAAACTACAGAAATGATTTGCGCAATATGGCAAAATATGCTTCCAAACTGCTCTCATATTGCTGGATGTTACTTCAGACCACGACTCATGAATATTGTCTATTGCTTTCCTGATGTTGTAATTTCCCCAAAATTCAACTAAAGAAACTGCACCGTCTCCAGCTGTTGCTTCAATTGCTTGCACAAATGTTTTGCATAAATCATAGGCTTTAAAAGTAGCCTTGATCCATAGGTTGTAAAAGACTTGTCGTATTTGGAGGTAAAAAAATAACTTTCATGTTTTCAAACAAATCAGAAAGTGCTGGTGGGTGGCCTGGGACATTGTCTAAAATTTAAAATTTTGAATGCAAGGTTATTTTCTTCACAGTAGGTCTTAACTTTCAGACAAAAATAGCTAGTGAACCACTCTTCAAATAAAGCTTTCGTGACCCAAGCTTTTCGATTAGAGTGCCAAACAACAGGTAGGCTTGCTTTATTAAAACCTTTACTGAAAAGTCTGGGAGTTTCATTTCTAAAAAAAAAAAGAAAAGAAGTTTCATTTCTATAGATAACCGTGAGTTTTAATTTCAAATTGCCTTCTGCATTGCCTCCCAATAAAAGTGTTATTCTATCTTTGGAAATTTTATAGCCTGGTTGAGCTAAAGGTTTTTTTTTTTGGCATTCATTTCCAAAAAAGGCCTGTTTCATCAACATTAAATATTTGTTGATCTCTATAGCCGCCGTCATCAACAATTTTCTTTAAAATTTCGAGATATTTCGTGGCTGCATCTTTATCTGCACTTGCCACTTCTCCAGTCAATGGAACATTATGCAGTCCTGTTCTTTTCTTAAAATGTTCAAACCAGCCTTAACTGGCAGTGAAATTTTCTTCTGTTTCCACTTCAATCACTTTTTCTTTTGAAGAACTTGCTTGAACATTTTCTTCAGTTAACACTCTACCCAAGTTTTCTGTTGTTGACTTTTCCTTTAACATTTTAAAAATACTCAAGGCTTTTGTTTTTATTGGTCATTGTGCGGATTGGAATTATTTTTTGATTGCAGTTTTCTATCCAAATGGCTAAAAGACGTTCCATCTCAATCATCGTAACACTTCTATTTCTTGTGGTTTGTGTGCATGCTGACGATGAAGCAAGCTTACCTTTTTCCTTATATGCACTGGCTTTACTTAAAATCATCCGAACTGTTTATTTGGGCATTCCAAGATGTCGAGAAATTTCTATTTTACTATCACCATCTTCAAATCTTTTTATGACTTCAATTTTTTCATCTAATGTTATCACTTTTTTTTTCTTTTTACCAGAGGCACTATCAGATACACTTTTCCTTTTATCCATAGTTAATAATTACGTAATATATAAAAAATTTAATAGAAATTAATGTAATTAATTAGTATGCACAGTAATTACTGTAAACAACAAGTAATGGCGGGAGATAACAGTCTGCATGTTAACATGCATCGCAAGAACAACTGAAAGCAACTGATCTACATGTACGTAATAAATGCGCTGTGGCCGGTGTTGTCCTTCAGAGTGCATCATGTTAGAAAAAATTTCAGTTGTTGTAATAATACACGTTTGAAATAATCCGTTTCTTTTTATTTTCTTATGGTAGAAAAACAAACTAGCTTCCCACACTGTATCTTGCATTCGTTTTTGTTTATTTCTCGATAACACTTCTCAGTGGAAAAGGTATGACGCAACGCAAAATAAACAGTAACTCCCTTGTGTGAACAGAGCCACGCGTTCGCTAAGAAAACAAGCGACGTGTTTCTATAATGTTCTCTAATGTTATGCATACTTTAGTAGTGTATTTACTTTCGTAGCATCACCAGCTTCAGTTTCTTTAGGCCAAGCCAAAATACCGCGCTAATCGAAAATTGGTAGCTAAATATAAACCATGCTAATTCAAGTCTCACGCTAATTGAGGGATTCCTGTATAATGATGTGGAATTTGCTTAAAGAAGTAACTACCATCAAGGGTAAAGGGAAGGGTTTTTGCTTTCGTAAAGGTGACTACAGTGGTCTGAGACAGTTTTTAAATTCTATACAGTAGGATCAACTGATCGTGTTACCAATGGTGAATTCTAAATGGGAATGGGAACCTTCAGGGACACCTTGGAGGCTACATGGCTTTTCATAGAAGTAAGAAATACTGTTCAAGGTTTAGGCTTAAATGGATATCAAATGAATTAATGAGGCTCATGGCAGAGAAGAAAAATGCATGGAAAGCGTATAAATTATCAGGCGACATAGAAGCCTATGGCAAATATAACATAGTCTGTAATCAAGTCACAAAGGAGGTTAGGCAGGCAAAGGCAGATTACAAAAAATCTTTGGCCAAGAATGCAAAGAAAAACAGCAAACGGTTCTTTACTTATATAAACTCTAGAAGGAAAGGGATGAATCAGATTGGTCCACTTAACATAGATGGTTTGACTATTTATGATTATGCTCAGGACGCTGATAAAGTGACATATAACTCACACATGAGGAGTTATTCAAGGATGGGAATGCCAGAAGTTTATCGAACTCTTCCAGGGAGCTAAGTGATTTTGTAATAACTGAGCAAATTGGAGGAGAAATTATTGAAGTTAAACATAAGGAAGTCACTTGGGGTGGATGGGATCTATCCAGTTATATTAAAGGAGGCAGCAAAGAAAGTAAACAAACCCTTAGCCATAATTTTGAGAGCTTTCTTGGACCCAGAGGGGTCCCCATGGACTGGAGGTGTGCAAGTGTATCCCCAATTCAAAAAGGGAGTTCAAAAGTGACACAATAAATAGGATCTTTATTGTAAGGTTAACCAGTACATGCAGGTACCACAACTCTATAGTACCCTTCACGGCACCCTGCCAGGGGTTAAAAAGTAACTATAGACTTGTTAGTTTAACTTGTGTTCCAGGGAAAATAATCGCGTCACTCATTAAAGAAGCACTGCAGGATCATCTAGACAAGACTGCAGTAATAGTTAAGACACAGCACGGGTTTGTTAAAGGGAGATCTTGTCTGACCAAATTGATTGGATACTATAGTGTGGTCACAAAGGAACTGGATGCAAAAAATAATTTTGTTATATATGTAGATTTCAGGAAAGCTTTTGATACTGTTGCACATGGAAGACTGCTGTACAATTTGGAGTGGTATGGCATTAAGGGCAAGTTGATACAATGAATAAAGGGATGGTTGAGTGGGAGACGACAGAGAGTGGTAATCAATGGACACTGCTCTTTCCAGACTAATGTTTTTATTGGAGTTCCCCAGAGTTCAGTGCTGGGCCCATTGTTGTTTTGTGTATTGATCAATGATATTGATGAAGGTATATCAGGCTTAATGTCCAAGTTTGCAGGTGATACGAAGGTTGGCTGGGTTGTTAACGACAGTAAAGTCAGTATGCTACTGGAACACAATCCAGATAAGTTGGACAAATGGGCTGAGTAGTGGCAACTGAAGTTTTACAAATGCAAAGTATTGCATATGGGTAGCCGTAACCTAAGAGAAACATACCAGCTGTTTGGTACTACACTCAGGGAAGTGGAGAGTGAAAAATTGTGCGGTCAGATATGATCGCTGAGCAGTGCAGACCAGCTGCCAGGGCAGATCATGGAATTTTATCAATGATATTTAGGAATTTTTCTAGCAGGGACAAGGAGGTAATTATCCAGTTGTACAAGGCAATGGTTGAGCCACACTTTGAGTACTGTTTACAGGTCTGGAGGCCTCATTTTAGGAAGGATGTACAGTTGCTGGAATGAGTACAAAGAAGGGCAACAAGGTTGGTGAGGGGAACAAAGGGGTGCTCTTACCAAGAAAGGCTTAATTTCTGCAAATTCCACGTCAGGAGACTAGGCACCTGCAAGGTGATCTGATTGAAGTGTATAAGGTCTTGAACTGGTTGAGCAAGCTCAATACTGATGGGATTCTTCCTCTTGCTCAGATTACGAACCTGAGGGGGCTTAGATTCAAATTGAGGAAAGACAGTTCTCGAATAGTTGTGCAGAAATTTGCATTTAGCCAGTTGGTAGTTGATTGCTGGAACAGACTTCCTTATCGTGTTGTGAAAGTTGAAAGCTTGAATAAATTTAAGGCTGAGCTAGACAGGCATTTGGAGTGAATGGATGGATGAAACTGGATTCTTTTGGCTGATGCTGCATAAGCTTGCTTTCTTGCATCATATGTCCGAAAAGGGCATTATCGTGACCTTCAAGATGGTTGTACCTAAGACAGTAGTGAAAAGCTCAGAATCAGAATGTAAAGTATTCCAAGACTGCATAGTAGGACCGACAGAACAGGTATGTGGAAGGATGAGCAAGAGGAGATGGAAAGAAACTCTATGGTGGAATGTAAGGACAAGAGTGGCTGTGAAAAACAAGAATAATGCATTCACCACTTACTTCCAGAGCAGAAATGATGAGAATAAAGAGAGATATTAAACTGTGAAGAGAGAAGGCCAAGAGGATAGTTAACAAGGAAAGAAGACTGTGGTTGGAAGAATGGAGTGAGACTCTATGACACAATATCAACTATATTAAAAAGATTCCATATGATATGGTGAGTAATAGGAGAAGTGATGGTGAGGAGCAAATATTCGATTTAACATGCGTCGAAGAACAACTGAAAACAACTGATCTGCATGTACAGAACCTAATGAGAACCTAATGACCAAAGATGAAGAGATAAGAGAAACATGGAAGAAGTATTTTGAAAATCTATTGAATGTGCAGGACAGCTGGCAAATTGGACAAGGGCAGGTTGATCGTAAAAGAGGGGATGAAAGAGAAGATACAAAGAGAGATCAGACAGACTTAATGTGGAATGATGTAGTGCAGGCATGGAAATACATCAAGACAGCTAAGTCTGCTGGTATAGATGAGATAAACAGAGAGATGCTAAAGGCTACAGGCGAGCAGGTATAACATGGACATACAGACTGTTCCTCAAGGTCTGCGATGATTGACAGGTGCTGAAGGACTGGAAAGAAGGTTTGATCATCCTGTTGTTCAAGAAGGAGAACAGGAAGAAGTGTTGAAATTATAGAGGCATCACACTGATATCACATGTGAGTAAGCTGTATGAGAGAGTGTTAGAGTGGAAGATAAAAGGAATGATTGAAAACAGGATAGCCATGGAAAATTATGGCTTTAGGCTGGCAGATTGATGGTGGATCTATTTCTGTATCAGGCAACTGATGGAAAAATATTATGAACACAATAAAGAATTATGAATGGCATTTTTGGACATAAAGTGTTTGATGCTATGAAGAGAGAGAAAGTGTGGGAGGTTTGAGAAACTTCGGGATAGAGGAAATCTTGTGGAGAGAATTGAGAATATGTACACCAACACAGTGAGGAAAGTAAGAACAGCGATGGGGTTGATGAAGTGCTTCGAAATAACATCAGGTTTGAAGCAAGAAGGTGCCTTGTCACCACTACTGTTCATTGCTGTCATAAATGATGTGCAGTTTAGATGGCGCCTCCGTAGCCAGGTGGGAAGGAGCAGCAGTGCATAGCACACGCTTCTTGATTAGACCGGGGTTCGAGCCCGTCACCACCAAATACGGAGGATGTGGAAAGGCCAGGGAATGACCACCGCATATCCCGGAGCAATATGGCCTTAGTTGCTAATGCTCCTAAAAACCAAATAACAAACAAAAGCAGTGTAGAGTGGCAGAACAACTTGGACAAGACCAGATGAAAGTCATGCTCTTCACAGATGATCTCTGCATATTATGAGGAGAGAGAACAGGGAACACGTGCGACAGCAAGTTGATATGTGGGCTATTATGTCCAATGAATTTGGACTGGTTTTCAGTCAGGAGAAGAGTGAAGTAATGGTTCTAAAGAGGAGTGGCAAGCCTGACGGAAATTTTAGCAATTTCCCACAATGGTGGGAAATTGCTAAAATTTGTTAAGAACTTGAAGAATCTAGGAAGCACCGTTACAAAGACTGGAGTGATAGACAAAAGAATTAAGTAGAAGGATACAAGCAGTCAGGAATTTCTATAGGCGGACAAGAAATCTGATCTGGAAGAGTAACGTACCACTGAAGTGTAAGAAGGCTGTATATCAGACCTGTTACGTATCAATTGTGGATGTATGCATCTGAAACTTAAGACTATGAGGAAAAAGGATGAAAGCAGGCAGAAATGAGATTTATGAGGACCATAGCTGGAAAGACGAGACACAAAAAGATCAAGAATGCTGTGATTATGGAGAAAATTCAGATTGAAAAACTCCAGAATTGTTTTGAAAGGTCCCGTTTGGACATGTCAATAGGATGAACGAGAGACGTTTGCCAAGAAGAATGTTTGATTTACAATTAAGGGACAAAAGTCCAAGGGGGAGACCAAGAATGAGGTGGCAGGACATGATAAGGACCAATGTTATTAAGAGGGGAGGAAACTGGAGTGAAATCAGTGATGGAGAGAAGTACCCAGACAGGGCATGGTGATGAGGCTTCATATATCAACCCATGAAATAGCAGAACAATGACAGATGATGTGTGGATAGATTGAGATCAGATTTTGTACCTACTACATGGACTTGGTTTGACTCTTGGGTTAGATCTTGGAAGTGCAAGTGTAGAACCTAGAGCATTGTTTCCCAACCTTTTTTTTTTTACCATGCCCCACCTAAGTCTTCCTAAAATTCTGATGCCCCCTATGTACGTTGGGAAACACTGATATACATATTTTTTATATTCAAAAATGGAATTATTCCCTAAATGAAGCCTAATTACAACTTGTTCAGGACACAAGACAGGTTTTAGGAAGAAATCATTAGGAAATTATTAAGAAAAAACCGTAAGTAAATTTTCAAAACATATAATAGACAACTAAAATTCAAGTACAAAATAATTTATATGAAAGATTTTTCTATAATTTAATTTTTAGTAATTATTATTTAATTGTTTAATAATTTCAACATTCTGTGTGAAGTCACTTCTAGATGAGTGCACTAAATTTAGTGAGACCCATGTGCTTGATGCTTGCCGCAGAGAGATTTTATATTGGGCTCCAATTTAGTCAACTTCAGTCTCAAGTCTCCCCGTTTTGTGATATCCAGTCAATTTCTTTTCTTTAGTAACAAATCATTTATGGCACTAAATCTACATTCAGCTAAATATGAAGATGGAAACGGTAACAATAGCTCTCTTGCAAAGTTGGTTGAATTTGGATATTTAATTTCTGTTTCATCACAAAGCCATGCCATCGCTCCTTTTATATTGAATAAAGTTTTAACTGACTCATCATTTTGCATTTCTGAGAGTTCTTCTTGGTACTGCATTGATACATCAGACAAATCCACTAACATTGGTTGCATCATCCAGGTTGGAAAATCAATTTGTTTTAGCATTAGCATTAGTAGAGGCATTTGATGCAAGAAAGCAAGCTTATGCAGCATCAGCCAAAAAAAAAAAAACTGTAATAAAAGATCGTTTACAATAAAATAAGCTAAAATATAAAATTAAAAGCGCTAAAAACCTGGAGCTTTCGAGAGCATCAGCTCTCTTCTTCAACAGTAATATGACTTCCTGCAACATCTCCTTAAATAGCAGGTTCACGGTACCTCCACACGTGGTATTTCTCCACGTGGTTCAATCGGCACATGGTCAGAACCGGAAGCGGAAATGTCTCGGGTACGTGGCAAAGAAAATCGTTCATCCGAACTTAATACAATTGTTTCAAAAATAGGATGAATACGCATGCCTCTATCTCTATTCATGGTATTCTTACTGGATGAACCAATCCGTAAACCCTCGAGCCATTTACGCTCCCAGTATCCGTGTGCACGATCCAAAATAATAGCGTCCTCCGGGGAGATTTGATGCTGCTTCTCCCAAAAATGTTCGGCCACGGCAGACTTATTATAATCAGTGGTTCTTATGGCATTTAAATGTTCCCCCAGACGATCCCTAAGCCGTCGTTTTGTTTCCCCCACATAACACTCCCCACAATCCGGGCATTCTATTCTATAAATAACTCCGCTGCTGAGATCTTTTGGTATACGGTCTTATAAGGTGATCAATTTGGTATACACTTATAAGGTGATCCAGAGGAAGCCATTGGTGGGTCTGGAACGGCGAGTCAATAAATTGGTGCAATCCTGGTTGAACACGGAGAAGATTTCCAAGGAGAGTTACTGGTCATTACACACTACAGGTAGTCAACTCCCGCGATTCTACGGACTGCCAAAAATTCATAAGGCAGAAGTACCCTTGAGACCTATAGTTTCATTTATAGGGAGTCCTTCCTATGCGCTATCAGGGTACTTGGCCAAATTAATTGCACCCATGGTGGGGCAGTCCGAGTATGTTGTTAAAGACAGTAGAGAGTTTGTGAATTTTGTGGGGAATTTGACTATAAATGATGATGAGAGCATGATCTCTTTTGATGTTGTATCTTTATTTCCATGTATTCCTATTAATCATGCAGTATATTGTGTAAAAATGGCATTGACCAGGGATGCCTCACTTGGTAATAGATCACTGCTCAGTGTGGAAGATATTTGTACCGGGGTAGAATTATGTCTAGCTAGCACTACCATGTTATTCAAGGAACTATGTATAAGCAGGTTCGCGGTACGGCCATGGGTTCACCCATTAGTGCCACCGTGGCCAACTTGGCCATGGAGGAGTTGGAAAGTAGGGTTTTTAGTGGGTGTTCGTTTCCTATCAGGAATTGGAGAAGATACGTTGATGATACCTTTGCCCTGGTCCAGAATGGGAGGGAGGATGATGCCGTTTGCTGGCTTAATAGCTTCTCCCAGTTTATACAATTCACCTCAGAGGTGGAAACGGGTGTTTTTGGATGTATTGGTCTCTAGGGTGGGTTCTAGGCTTAAGACGTCAGTTTTTAAAAAACCCATGTGTAGAGGTCAATACACCCACTATAATTCAGCACAAGCTGGACAATATAAGAATAGTGTAGCAAAAGCTTTATTTGACAGAGTAAGATCACACTGTACCACTTCTGAGGATAAAGAAAAAGAAATTAATCGTGTCACGGCAGAACTTAGAAAGTGCGGATTCCCCCAGAGGATCCTGGATAGATATAGTAGAGGAGTGTCCGAGCGTAGGGAGTCGTTCGTCCCGGTAGTCACCGCATACATCCCCTACTATCTTGGGCCTTACTGAGCATCTGGCAAGAATTTTACGGGGTTATAAGACGCTGTGTACAGCTTCCTGGGCGGAGGCTGTGCACAGCTGTGTCTCAGGTCAAAGACCGTATATCAAAAGATCTCAGCAGCGGAGTTATTTATAGAATAGAATGCCCGGATTGTGGGGGAAACAAAATGACGGCTTAGGGATCGTCTGGGGGAACATTTAAATGCCATAAGAACCGCTGATTATAATAAGTCTGCCATGGCCGAACATTTTTGGGAGAAGCAGCATCAAATCTCCCCGGAGGACGCTATTATTTTGGATCGTGCACACGGATACTGGGAGCGTAAATGGCTCGAGGGTTTACGGATTGGTTCATCCAGTAAGAATACCATGAATAGAGATAGAGGCATGCGTATTCATCCTATTTTTGAAACAATTGTATTAAGTTCGGATGAACGATTTTCTTTGCCACGTACCCGAGACATTTCCGCTTCCGGTTCTGACCATGTGCCGATTGAACCACGTGGAGAAATACCACGTGTGGAGGTACCGTGAACCTGCTATTTAAGGAGATGTTGCAGGAAGTCATATTACTGTTGAAGAAGAGAGCTGACGCTCTCGAGGTTTTTAGCGCTTTTAATTTTATATTTTAGCTTATTTTATTGTAAACGATCTTTTATTACAGTTTTTAGTATTCCGCAATATACAGTCATTAGTTTATTGTAAATAATTTGTTTTTTGATTTTATATTATTTTCATACTATTTGTGAAATTTTAGTCGCAGTAAAATTTTATTCAATGGTCGGTGTATGAGTTTATTTCCTAGATATGTCATCTAAGTAATTTTTTAGCTTATTATATATATCTTTGGAGGTAGTGGTGCTCTCTAATGATTTACAGAATAACATTTCTTCAGCAAAATTACCTTTATCAATATATCTTACATAAGTTATCAGTACGGCTTCACTGTCTCTCAAAGTTGATTCATCCATTTGCACTGAGAATTTTCTTGTTTTCAGCTTTCCAACAAGTTGTATTTCAATATCTTCACTCATTTCATCTATTTTTCTGCTAACAGTATTGTTATTGAGTGTCATAGCTTTCACGTCTTTGTCATCATTTCCCAGAACTGTTTTAAGAAATGCTGATATTGATGGTTCGATTAAATTCTCTCCTATAGTATGATTTTTCTCAGATTTAGCAATGAGTAAAGAAATTTCATAATTAGCCTCAAGAGTACGATTGACAGTTGCAGTATGAGCAATAAACAGAGACTTTAATGTTGCTCTTTTTTCAAAATTCTTCCTTAAAGTTTGAAAGTAATTTAAATCTGAATTTACATGAGCATTATGTTTTGCCTTCAAATGCGCCTCAAGATGACCTCGCTTCATTGATTCGTTGGTCAAGCATTGTTGGCATAAAAGACAAAAAGGTGACCTTTGATCGTGGACAGTGGGTAATAAATCAAAAACTAAAAATAAACTATGCATTAAAGTTAATTTAATTTTATTTTAATATATCAAAATTAATTATTAGTATGCTTTTTGAATGAATAAATCACACAAATTACTGAATTCGGGCTATTAAATCTGGTCTCTGTGAACAAGCAGATAAGTCTAATTTGTCAAAAATGAGATAAGTGCACTATAATAAAGTATTTACTATTATGTGACATGCAGATATCTTCGTTATTGTAGTTTTAGCGTGAGTAATAAATATTTGTATATTCAAATATATGCATGTTTATATGAGAGTGTGAAGTTTATTTTTCCTCTCTTGCAAATTCAAGTTTTTGGACTTATTTGCTTATTTACTGAGACCACAGAAATATACATATACGACAAATACATACCATTGTGTATCAAGGTTCTTCATTAATAATAATTCTGTGCGCAGACAAAGTAATTTTTTATTTTAATCTGAGATCGCCAAACCTATCCAAATGTACAGTCACGACGCCCAAACAAGCGTTTGTATGAAAGGAATTACCTATTTCATATAACATGCGGAGTTTGCAGTAGGCTACAGTAGACAACCACTTTGCTTGTGCATTGCGCATGCCATAAGCAATCGTCCAATACAGTACATACTATTCCTTCACTAGGCATAGTAAGCAATACTCTCCGAGCAAACTGTAGTTGATATTACTCCAAACTTTCAAGTGTGGCTCTATAGAAAGTACAATATTTAACGAATGCTTATTTCAAATTGAGATACCAACAATTCTTCTTTTGTACAAGTTAAATCATAGTAGACGGTCGTTTTAAACTCTAGACGAGCAATTTTTGATGCCCCTCCCAACAATCAAATTTCCCCCATGTGGGGCATGGGACCCACGTTGGGAAACACCGACCTAGAGGGACTCTCTGCTGGACCCAGCAGGTTATAGACTGGTTTTGGATTGTGTGATAAAAAATTTTAAATGACTTAAGATCTTGACAGGCTAATTTCCATAATAGCAGATGCCTGCCTCCAATATGTTTGGATTGGGCAATGCTGCATCTGCATAGGGTATGACCAATCCTAAAATATTTGAAACTTGAAGAAGCTTGAAATTTTAGGATTTCTTATTTGAAGTCTTATTTTCACAAAGGAGGATCAAAGGGTGACACAAGTAATTAAAGACCTATTAGTTAACTTCTGTTCCAGGGAAATTAATGGAGGCACTGGTTAAAGAAGCACTGCAGGATCATCTAAACAAGACTTCAGTCTTGTTTAGATGATCCTGCAGTGATCATCTATGATCGTCTAAACAAGACTTCAGTCTTGTTTAGATGATCATGGGTTTCTTAAGGGGAAGTCTTGTCTGACCAGTTTGATTGGATACTATGAAGTGGTCACAAAGGAACTGGATGCAAAGAATAATTTTGATATCATATATTTGGATCTTAGAAAGGCTTTTGATACTTGCACTTGGAAGACTGCTGCACAAATTGGAGCAATGGGACATTGGAGCAAATTGCTGCTATGGATAAAGAGATGGTTGAGTGGGAGAAGACAGAGTGGAAATCAGTGGACACTGCTCTTCGTGGACTAATGTTATTAGTGGAGTCCCCAGAGTTCAGTGTTGTGTCCATTGTTGTTTTCTGTATTTATTAATGACATTGATGATGGTATATCAGGCTTGATGTCCAAGTTTGAAGATGATACGAAGGTTGGCAGGGTTGTTAATGACACTAATGACAGTACACTGCTGCAACAGGATCTAGAAAAGTTCAGCAGATGGGCTAAGAGGTGGCAACTGAAGTTTAACATTGACAGATGTAAAGTACTGCATATGGGAAGCAGTAACCCCAGAGTAATGTATCAACTGTGTGGTACTACACTAACAGTGGTAGAGAATGAAAAGGACCTGGGGGTAATTGTGCCGTCAGATGTGAAGTTTTCTTAGCAATGTAGACTGTCTGCAAGAGTATATCATGGTGTCTTGTCTTGTCAATGATATACAGGAATTTTTCTAGCCCGAATAAGGAGGTGATTATCCCTTTGTATAAGGCAATGGTCAGGCCACACTTTAAGTACTATATACAGGTCTGGAGGCCTCATTTTAAGAAGGATCTAGAGCTGCTGGAACGAGTACAGAAAAGGGCAACAAGATTAGTGAATGGAACAAAGGGTTGCACTTACAAAGAAAGGCTTAAGTTTGGAATGGTAACATGAGCTTGTGAAAGCCCACGTGTGGAGCCAGTACTCAGATGAAAACACTGGTAAAATGTGTAAAATGTAAAAAATAATAATAATAAATAAATAAATACTGGTTTGATGATGCAGGGGCTGTTCTTTCCCTGATCTCTGCTGCATATAATAGCAGGAGTACATAATTTCTGATGAGCAGTGTCCTCCATGACAGTATAGTGATTTCACTACTTGTCACTTGTTTGGAGAGGTCCCGTTTCAATTCTCATCTATGGCTGGAGGAATTTCTAAAGTCCTCTTTATTCAAGGCCTGTAGTTAGCCACTCTTAGGACAATGAAGTAGGCTCCCTCTGAGTTATTCTTGGTTCTTCAGCCATGCAAATCAGCCTGTGAACACACATTTCCACAGATTTATATAGACACAATATGTTCTAAGTCGCTGATGTGCGTAAAGCCCAACAACAAAAACAAATGAAGAGCAAAATGTGTAGCTGTGTAAAAATATAAATATAATAAATTTTAAGTATCTTAGTATTAATTCATGTCTTTCTAACCCTTAGCCACATGCCTTTAATTTGAGTTTAGGATTTTATACTTGGATATGAGTTGATCTTCAAATTTAAAACAGCTTTTTAGTGCTTAAAAGATTGATTTATGTCCTGGAATATATGATAATTATTCATACGTCAACAATGAGTGATAATTTTTCGTGTAGGCAAACTGACCTGTTCAACTTCAGCCCACGGAAATGTTCGAGGTTGAACATGTCATTCAGCCTTACTTTTTAAAAGTAAGGCTCATTGTTACAGATAAAGAGAAAGTTAGTATTGCAGTAATTATAACATTTTAGCTCATGAAATATTTCAAAGATATATTTTCAACATTTAGTGAAATACTTTATTATAGTTTCTGAGAGATATACAGGAAGAATATTATATGGCTGTATTTGAGGAAGATGACCTTACAAGAAAGATAAAAAATAATTCACATGTAAAATGTAAGTTTTTTATTATAATCTCATATTTATTATTTTTAACAGTTTAGTTTTGGAATTACCAGCAAGATAATTTTTATCACAGGTGCTTTTCATTCTAGTAAAGTGAAAAAAAATAAAAGAAAAAAATTTAACTATAAATTACATAAAATATAATCACTAGCAGTTAAGGTTGTCTCTTTTAATCTTCCTTTAATTTATCTTTTAATTTTATCATGCCAGTTGCATACCTTTTAAATGTGCAATTTTTCTCACATACAGGCTTCTTTTAGTTTTTAATTTTTTGTTTCTTCAATTCATCATCTTTAAACATACACAACACAATATGAAGAAATGGGTTGGACACACCTGACTAAAAACATAAAACTCCCATTTCACATAAAAGATCCTCAACATCAAATTTAGCACCCCTTCTAGGAACAGGTTTAAAGAAGCACTACAGGATCATCTAGACAAGACTGCAGTTATAGATCAGACATAGCATGGGTTTGTTAAGGGGAAGTCTTATCTGACCTGATTGCTTACTATGATGTACTCACAAAAAAACTGGATGCAAAAAATAATTTTGATAACATATACAGTTGATTCTGGTTATTTGGGACACATTGGGACTAGTGCATTTTGGCCCGATTAAGCAACTTCCCCAATTATCCGAAGTTTCACGTAAATAGTTAAAAAATACAGTGGACAGGTTTAAAGAAGCACTACAGGATCATCTAGACAAGACTGCAGTTATAGATCAGACACAGCATGGGTTTGTTAAGGGGAAGTCTTATCTGACCTGATTGCTTACTATGATGTACTCACAAAAAAACTGGATGCAAAAAATAATTTTGATAACATATACAGTTGATTCTGGTTATTTGGGACACATTGGGACTAGTGCATTTTGGCCCGATTAAGCAACTTCCCCAATTATCCGAAGTTTCACGTAAATAGTTAAAAAATACAGTGGACCCCCGCTTTACAATTGGTTCACTGTACAATCAAATCACGTTACGATGGACTCACCGTAGTAAAGTACCATTCACTACACGATGTGTAGTAAGCTCCGGTCATTGTGATCACGTTTGTGAATTGAATTTTAATTCTATTAAACAGCGATTAAATAGCGAAAATAGGAGGAATATTATCTACAGGCTATGAAAGTAAAGATATATTAAGCACAAATTTACTCTTTATTGCCTTACCAATTAAAAAATTAAATGATACGTGAAAATCAGAAGAATATGTGTGATAATCAGAATAATTAATACATACTATAATATGTACATACTAACTAGTTGACATTTCTGTTCACTGACATTTGTGGGTGGGGGTTAAAATTTAAAACAGTAAAAAAGATAAGTAATCAATAACAAAGAGCCTGGCACACACAAATTGCAAGTAACACGATACACACAAGTGAGAATGGAGTAACAAGTTACGAAGCTTTAAAAATAGAAATGAAGAGAAGATTCTGAAAATTAATTTTTTTATATGATTGAAGATTCCATGGAAGTGTACACATTTCACCATAATAACCCACAGAATTCCAGCTGTCGGTATTATCGCAAATTCAATAAGATCGAGTTTACTATCTGTTTATGGTAGATTGCACTAACAGAAAAGACCAATAAACAGGTGATTGCTAATTGTTTTTATTGTTTTAAAATAACCTCCAGAAATCCGACTGAACCACGTGGTACAGTCGCAGACAATCATAGGGTAATCTCCAGTGCTGCGGTCTCCTACCTCGATTAAACAGCATGTTGTCCCAATTAAGTGAAGTAAACCCTGGCTATTTTCTCAATTGAGTTCTGTTTTTAAAGATTTTCCCCAAATGCCTTGATTAACCGGTGGCCCAAATAACTGGAATCCACTGTACTTGGATTTTGGGAAAGCTTTTGATACTGTTGCACGTGGAAAACTACTGTAAAAGTTGGAGCAGTATGGCATTAAGGGGCAAGTTGCTACAATGGATAAAAGGATGGTTAAATGGGAGAAAACAGAGAGCGGTAATCAATGGACACTGCTCTTCATGGACTAATGTTATTAGTGGAGTTCCTTAGAGGTCCATGTTGGGCCCATTGTTGTTTTATGTATTTATAAATGATATTGATGATGGTATATCAGGCTTAATGTTCAAGTTTGCAGACAATAGGAAGGTTGGTAGGGTTGTTAATAACAGTAATGATGGTAAACTACTGCAACAGGATCTAAAACAGTTGAGCAGATGGGCTGATAGGTGGCAACTGAAGTTTAACATTGACAAATGCAAAGTACTGCATATGGGTAGCAGTAACCTAGAGTAACATACCAACTGTGTGGTACTAAACTCAGGCTAGTGAAGAATGAAAAAGACCTGGGGGGTAGTTATGCAGTCAGATATGAAGTTTTCTGAGCAGCGTGGTCTGGTCAATGATATAAAGGAATTTTGCTAGCAGGGATTATGCCCTTGTATAAGGCAATGGTCAGACCACACCTTGAGTACTACATACAGGTCTGGACACCTTGTTTTAGGAAAGATGTTGAGCTACTAGAACGAGTACAGAGAAGGGCAACCTGATTAGTGAGTGAAACACAGAGTTGCTATTACCAAGATAGGCTTAAGTTTTGCAAACTGCTGTGTCTGGAAACTAGACACTGCAAGATGATCTGATTTGAGGTGTATAAGGCCTTGAATGGTTTGAGCACTCAAACCATTTCGCACCTGAGTGGAGGCATATTGAGGCAAATTGAGGAAAGACAGTTGTAGAATAGATGTGCGGAAATTTGCCTTTAGCCAGCAGGTGGTTGATTGCTGGAACAAACTTACATCTGTCATTGTGTAAGTTGACAGCTTAAATAAATTCAAGGCTGAACTAGACAGACTTTTGGAGTGAATGGTTGGGTGAAGCAGGAAGGGTTTTTTTTTTTTTTTTTGGCTAATGCTATATGAGCTTGCTTTTTTTGCATCATATGCCTATGTTAATGCTGAATGGTGTATTTCTTTTATTCCTGTAGGTGACGGAATATGTACAGAACTGTATAAGAAAATAAATATCATTTGACTCAACAATGGATAACTATTGGTTGGGAGGACACAGATTGGCCAGCTACATGTGGAAGCCACTGGGTCCTTCACTGTATCTGAAAATGCCAACTCAAGGCTACAGAAAAAAATTAAAGGAGAAGGAATGCATAACCACAGCAAGAGGTTCAGTGCCATCCATAAAAAACATAAAATGATGCTAATACCTGGCCTTCACATAAATGCAGCAGAAAGTGTGCGTGGAAACTTGGTATACCTAATTAATTTTTGGCAGAGAATGCAAAACGTTTTGTCTCCAGGCTCAAAAACCTTCACATTTTTTAATGTAGTTTAAAACTGGCACCAAATATTTGTTGTGACAAATTTAAGCAAGGCTTTTGAAAGTCATTACTTTGAAATAAAAACCTTTGGACATTCTACTTAACAACTGCATGAATTCAGCCTAACTAAATATCAGCTCTTATACTTGTTTTCTGGCTGAGATATTTTCCTTCAAAGATTGACTCATAATTTGAAAGTGAAATTTGACCTATCTTAAGGGGCAAATATCTTAATGTGGGACACTTCAATTCTCTCGTTTTTGCCACCACTGGAAAGGGCAGAGTTTCAGCTACAAGGATCATGGTTTACTAGAACTCTGGAATATTCTAAAATCATGCAAAAAAAGTATAAATAGCTGATATTTGAACCATGCTGTTATTAATGTGTTTTATCTTCATGATGAACAGTTTGTTTATTTTGTTCCTCTATTTTTTATTGTTTGACTGTAATAAAGTTAATTAAGTTTTCATTGCTTGCAGAAATGTCCACTTATTAGTCACCATGGAATCAGAAGATTTTGCTGGAGATAAGCTAGACTCATGCACCATCAGTCATATGGATAATTCTAAATGTCCTGTGCTATCCTATACATGCAAAACTGGGTTAAAATTATTTAAAGAATTTGAATTTGAAGAACAACAGCTGATAGGTCGACGTTGTGGATTAAAACTGGGTGAAGAAGACACAATTTGTCTACATCATGAAGCATTGCTTTTGACAAAATTTGAATTTTTGCAGCATTCATGTTGCAATCCTTTCCAGAAGAAAAATCATATGGTGAAAAAAAGTTTACAAGCAATTGATTTGTCAATGGCAGACTACCTGAAAGACCTAACAAAGGTAGACATAAAACCAGGCCAGAAGCTGTGCCCATCATGCCAAAAAGAGTCTAACAGCCAAAAAGCAGGAACATCAACTTCATCTGGATCAGATCATGATGACAAAATGCATGTGACTGAAAGCTTGAACACACGATTGATGGCTATTGGTATTTCTCCTCTGAAATTTCAGGGAATGGCTAAGAGAAATTCACAAGGCTATGCCAAAAGAAAGGCAAGTCAAGTACAAGATGTAATTGCTAGTAAAGTTGCATCTATTGGTGGTTTGGATCCAAATGACATCATGGAGCCAAGTGCAAGTCATCAGTGTGGAAATTGCTTAGATTACAATGAACTGCTGAAAGAATTGAAATAAAAGTTGATGGTATCAAATCATTCAGAAAAACTTCAAATATTAACACTAGCTCCAGTTAGTTGGTCCATAAAGAAAACAATGGAAGAGCTTAGTGTCTCGGAAAGAATGGTCAAGAAAGCTAAAAAACTTAAAGCAGAAGAAGGAATCATGGCCATACCTGGAAAAAAGCTTTCTGAGCAAGTAAAGCATTCCTATCGATGCAAGACAGATTCATGTTTGCTGAATATCAAATGACGCACTACATCATTTGTGGCTCATGTAGATCAGACTAGTGAAACCAATATTCAATATGTGCCAATTGTTAATTTACAGTCTGGCCAATATATTGCCTGTATTTATGACAATAATTTTTTTTTGGTGGATTGGAAATATTTGTGAAATTTCATTTGAGAGAACATGATGTATTGGTAAATTTTATGCATCCTCAAGATGTCTGCTGGATTCCTGAACAACAAATTATTGCCAATCTTCCAGCTCCAAAAACTACAACAATGGAACAACAATATAGCTTGCCTGAAGTAGTAATATCAATCATCAATGAAAAATTACAGTCCATTACAAAGCAGTGATTCAATATCTTCACACTCATTGCTTATTTCAAATTGTATTGTGTTTTAAATAAATTTTGTTGCAGTTATAACTTCTTTCAAGCTTAGAAACCAATAGAACATCATCTTTATGCTTGGAATCCTGAATAAAGACCACTTTTCAGGCTTGGGAACTTGCACTAAAGAAACCCATGCAATTTCTTTTCTTGCCATTTGCACCCCCATTGTAAAAAAAAAAATACAGATCTCCTTGTGAATTAGTAATATATGCTTTCTCCTTAAACCAAAGGGCAGAGTAATTGCAGAAAATTTCACTCTTGTAAATGCAATAGTTCTGTCCTTGGCGCCTCTGTAGCCAGGTGGGAAGGAGCAGCAGTGCGTAACACACGTTTCTTGATTAGACCGGAGTTCGAGCCTGTCACCACCAAATACGGAAGATGCGGAAAGGTCAGGGAATGACCACCGCGTATTCCCAGAGCAATATGGCCTTAGTTGTTAATGCTCCTAAAAACCAAATAACAAACAAACAAGTTCTGTCCTTATTGAGATGTGAAACTTCATCATCAAATAAGTATGCAAATATTATGTGGAAAATATAAAATGTTTAAGTCCATTTTTTAGGCCTTAAGTAGCAAGACACAAAATTGAAAAACCATGATTCTTGTTGCTTAAAACCTACTCTTTCCAATCGTGGCAGAAATGAGAGAATTGCAGGTGTGCCTCATTAAGATATTTGCCCCTAAAAATAGGTCAAATTTTGAGTATCTTTGAACGAAAATTTCTCAGCCAGGAAACAAGTATAAGAGCTGATATTTTAGTTAGGCTGAATTCATGCAGATGTTAAATGGAATGCCCAAAGAAGGTACCAAAGGTTTTTATTTCAAAGTTATGACTTTCAAAAGTCTTGCTTAATTTTGTCACAACAAATTTTTGGTGGCCACATTGCAAAAAATGTGAAATTTTTTGAGGCTGGACACCAAAAGTTTTGCATTCTCTGCCAAAAGTTAACTAGGTATACCAAGTTTCAGAGCACTACCTCTCAATGTTGTGCAATAGTAACACTTAAAACTTTGAAATTTTTTTTGATTTGCTCCACATAACGTAAATGACCTTTACAAAAAAGGTGCTGGTGCCTCAAGCATACTATATTTTGAACTGAATTTTTGCACAGCTTCTTTGGAAATGTGTTTAAACATCTACACAAAGTTTCAACAAAATTGAAGATGGTGGAGCAGGGATCATCTTCAAAATTAGGCTATTTGACATGGAAACCACCCCTAAGGATAAAGGGGTGATTGAGTGTGAGAAAAGGAGAGTTGTTCTTAGTGGGCACTGCTCTTGTTATTGTTAATAGCAGAGTCCCCCGGGGTTCACTACTGGGCCCATTGTCATTTTCTGCATTTTTTAATGGTATTGATGAAGGCATATCAGGTTTAATTCCAAGTCTGCAGATGATATGAAGGTTAGCAAGGAAGCAAATCTCTGTAATCAGGGTATTCTACTGCAAAAGTTGTATAAAAATTAGGCAGGTGGACGGAGAAGTTGAAATTGAAGTTTAATATCGACAAAAATGCAAGGTACTTCATATGGGAATCAGTAATCCTGCATTAACGTACCGGCTGTCTTATCACACTCAGGGCAGTGGAGAATGAAAAATCCATGGGGGGGGGGGTAATGGTACAATCAGATACAAAGTTCTAGCCCATGGGTGATGTCAATGATATACAAGAATTTTGCTCAGAGTATAAGAAGTCATTATCCCATTGTGTGAGGCAATGGTTAGGCCACATCTTGAGTATATGAGGCAACCATACAGGTCTGGATGCCTTTAGGAAGGACATGGATCTATCATAATGAGTGCAGAGAAGAGCAACAAGATAACAAGATTGGTGAAGAGGAACAAAAGGAATGTCTTACCAAGAAATGCTTCTTTTTCAAATTGCAGCATCTGGAAACTAGGCACCTGTGAGGAGAACTGGTTTATGTGTTTAAGGCCTTGAATGGATTGAGTGAACTCAATGCTGATGGAGCCCTTCCTTTTGCTCAGACTACACATGAGGGGACATAAATTTGATTGTTGCAGGTAATGTGTATAAATTTGTCTTCAGCTGGAGGCAGAGGTTGATTGATTGTCGGAACCAACTTTAATCAGGTGTTGTAGAGGTGGGTAGTTTGAATAACTTTAAGGAAAAACTAGATAAGCTGGTAGAGGGGGTGGACAGGTGAAATGGGAAGTGTTTGATTTTTTGGTTTGTATCATTGCATTAAAAAAAGTAATTCACTGTTATTTAATAGCTACACATATCAATGGAATTAGTTCAATCTGCAAGCCCGCAAATAGTGTCTGCCTATAAAAAAAAAAAAAATGGGAGTTCCTAATTTGAGGATTGAAATTTTTAAGTGAATAACTGTTTGTTTGATTGGTTGTTTTTGTCATAACTAATATATATATATATATATATATATATATATATGTGTGTGTGTGTGTGTGTGTGTGTGTGTGTGTGTGTGTGTGTGTGTAAAAGAATAAGAGTTTACCTCAATATGATACGTAGAACACGTCCATATGATACTCTCCAGAAATTAAAACGAAAACAATTTTAAAAAATCGAAAATCTTACATTACAGTAAGAAATAAAATGTGGAATAGGAAGTGCTTAAAAAACGGTACTCATCTTTGAATAAATCTGCAATAGTTTTTTTAAAAAGAATGGTGATTAAATCATTTAGGTGGGCAGGTAAAGTAAAGGGATTAAGGAGGTTGTTAAGGTTAATTTAATGGAATTTTAAAATGGGCCCAAGGAAGTAGAGTGCACATCTCCAATCCTAGGTTGTCATTAAAGAAAGAAGAAATCATTAAGAGTGAATTAAAAAGGATAATATAGTATGACGGATAATGGATAATAGTATTATCCATTTTAATTCACTCTTGATGATTTCTTCTTTCTTTAATGACAACCTAGGATTGGAGATGTGCACTTCTACTTCCTTGGGCCCATTTTAAAATTCCGTTAAATTAACCTTAACAACCTCCTTAATCCCTTTACTTTACCTCCCTACCTAAATTATTTAATCACCATTCTTTTTAAAAAACTATTGCAGATTTATTCAAAGGTGAGTACTGTTTTTTAAGCACTTGCTATTCCACATTCAGTCTAATATTCACTGTATTATAAGATTTCTATAATTTCTAGCAGTAAGAAATAACTAACAATAATTAAAAATGAAATGAACACAATTAAAAGTCAATTTTAACGCAACTAAAAATTAAGTAAAAATAATTTAACGAAAAAAATGCAAAACGATTTTCCTTCCTGAAGCTGACAATGCTTTTCGACCATATGTCGTGATCATAGGAATGAAAGTTGATTCCTGTGATCACGACATGTGGTCGAAAAGCATTGTCAGCTTCAGGAAGGAAAATCGTTTTGCATTTTTTTTTTTTTTTTTGTTAAATTAATTTTTAATTGTGTTCATTTGATTTTTAATTATTGTTAATTATTTCTTTACTGTAATGTAAGATTTTCAATTTTTTTAAATTGTTTTAATTTTAATTTCTGGAGAGTATCCAGAAATTTATATATAAAAAATTTATTATAAATCAACAGGGATTACCTTTATTTTAGATATAGGAAGCTTCTTTTCCAACTCTCCTAGTCTAAGGAAAAGAAGCTTCCTATATCTAAAATAAAGGTAATTCCTGTTGATTTATAATATAATAGAATATAGGAATTATTGAGCATTTAATAGCTCTCAATTATCAAATAAAAAATTTATATATATTTTTTTTAGCCTGAACTGTTTCAGTTTTGCATGTGTGCTGTAGTAATTTTGCTTATTTTAAATTTTGACAGCTTCAATGAATATTGATATACTGAATGGAACAGAAACTGTGCATCATCTTGAAAAGGTTAAAAAGGAACGTAAAGAATTGGGTTAGTTGTTATTGACATGCTTTCATTTACGTTTATCCTTTTAGCAATTATGGTTTTATTTAATAATATCACTTATATTATTTATTGATTTGCATTACTAAGAATGACGTATAGCAAATATTAAAATGTAAATTTATAATTTTAATTGATTTTGCAAAATGAACTGTTAGTTTTTGTTATGAGTATCTTAATACAGTTTCATTTAACAAAATGTTATAAATTTATGTCATGTACTTTTAGGTCCCATTAAAGTGCAGTTTATCTGATTTTTTTTTATCTTATGCAGTTAATTTTTAACAAACATACAAGATAAGGTCAAAGCAATACAGCACTGAATTTATTAAAAATATCTAAACATGGAATAAGATAAACATTTTTTTTTTGTACCCGAGCATCTATAGAATTAGGTAGCATTTTGGTTGCACGTGTACAAAGATTTAATTTTATCTATTGATGGCAAGTAATTTCATATAATTTTTTGTCTGAAATCTATTATTTGGGTCCGCTCAGTGGGCGTGGGCGTAGAACAGTGTGATTGTACAGGCAAGTTCTGTGATTGGACGATTATTGTGAAGGCATTTTGTTTCTGATTGTTTTGTGTCTTTGAGGAGGGGGATGCCTAGCTTAGGTAGGGTGTTTAACCTCTCATCCCACTGTTTTAAAATCGAAAAATTAGTTCCCAATTTTAAAACAGCTGCAAGTGGGGGAATAAACACCCTAGGCATATCAACCAAAGAGGATGGCGTGTTAAACATTGAGTGGCACCTTCCAATCACTGACTTCTTCTTCTTGACTTTTAGTCGAAGTGTGGAGTGGTACCCAACATCTGAATTTTAACCAATATTTTTTATTATTATATATGCATTTTAAAATGTTTATTTATAAAATGGATTCCAACAGAAATATTCACTTTAGTAAGTGTTTTTTTTTTTCAATTTCTTTAGGTGATTTACATGTGCCTGTTTAATTACATTCACTAGAAATTGCAATTTTTTCCCAATTTGAATAAATTTTCTCAACTGTGCACCTATTTCTTACTGTTCGTACAAAAATTTAGCAAACTTTATTTATTGACTTACCAAGTCTTGCTATTTGAAATGAGTAAGCAGTATAACAGAGCATCCTTAATATACACTCCCTTAATGTGGTATTTTTGTCATTGATTTGAACCTCTAAACATTGCTGTATAATGTATATAACACAATAGATTTGTAGCATAGCTTTTATCATGTGATTAATCATGAGATGTGCAAATGTGACCCCAATTCACAAAAGAGGATCAAAGGGCGACACAAATAATTATAGACCTGTTAGTTTAACTTCTGTTCCTGGAAAATTAATGGAGGTACTGGTTAAAGAAGCACTGCAGGATCATCTAGACAAGACTTCAGTCATAGCTCAGACAGCATGGTTTTGTTAAGGGGAAGTCTTGCCTGACTAATTTGATTGGATACTATGATGCAGTCACAAAAGAACTGGATGCAGGGAATAACTTTGATATTATATACTTGGATCTTAGAAAGGCTTTTGATACTGTTGCACATGGAAGACTGCTGCACAAATTGGAGCAGTGTGGCATTGGAGGCAAATTGCTGCTATGGATAAAGGGTTGGTTGAGGGGGAGAAGACAGAGAGTGGTAATCAGTGGACACTGCTCATCGTGGACTAATGTTATTAGTGGAGTCCCTCAGGGTTCAGTATTGGGTCCATTATTGTTTTCTGCATTTATAAATGATATTGATGGTGGTATATCAAGCTTAATGTCCAAGTTTGCAGACGATACGAAGGTTGGCAGGGTTGTCAAGGGCACTACTGATACTATGCTACTGCAACAGGATCTGGAAAGGTTGAGCAGATGGGCTTCGAGGCAGCAAATGAAGTTTAACATTGACAAATGTAAAGTACTACATATGGGAAACAGCAACCCCAGAGCAACATATCAACTCTGTGGTACTACACTGACAGTGGTAGAGACTGAAAAGGACCTGGGGGTAATTGTGCAGGCAGATATGAAGTTTCTGAGCAGTGCAGATGGGCTGCAAGAGTAGCTCATGGTGTCTTGTCAATGATATACAGGAATTTTTCTAGCAGGGATATGGAGGTTATTATTCCTTGTATAAGTCAATGGTCAGGCCACACCTTGAGCACTATATACAGGTCTGGAGGCCTCATTTCAAGAACGATGTAGAGCTGCTGGAACGAGTACAAAGAAGGGCAACAAGATTAGTGAATGGAACAAAGGGTTGCTCTTACGAAGAAAGGCTTAAGTTTTGCAAATTACAGTGTTTGGAGACTAGGCACCGGCGAGGTGATCTGATAGAGGTGTATAAAGCCTTGAATGGTTTTAGCATGCTCAGTGCTGATGGGATTCTTCCTCTTGCTCAGAATAATCACCTAAGAGGGCATAAATTCAAATTGAGGAAAGACAGATGTAGGATAGATGTGGGGAAATTTGTTTTTAGCCATTGGGTTGGTGGAACAGACTTACATTCCTTGTTGTGGAAGTTGATAGCCTAAATAAATTTAAGGCTCAGCTGGATAGGTATTTCGAATGAACGGAGGGGTGAAAGGGAAGTGTTTTTTTTTTTTTTTTTTTTTTTTTTTTTGGCTTGATACTGCATAAGCTTGCTTTCTTGCATCATATGCGTCTACTAATGCTAATGGGGAAAAATTCTTCCTTGTTACTCAACAGCTGATGTTGGCAAGATGTTCTGAGGGTAGCAGTGTTTCAAATGACTGGGAAGATAAAGCTAGAGAAACAAACATACTGGCTAATAGAGGAAAGAATAGGAATAAGTACTTGTTAAGAGGAGAGACTGCTTCTACAGGGATGGGATACACTTAAATAGAAAGGGTGCAAGAATATTTGTTGATGCTATCGGGGCAGTGTTAGATGTGTCGGAAAACTGCTAGCTTGGGGGGATACAAGGACTAATAGTTTAACAGTAGCTGCAGGCAGAGGTGAAGGTGATTCTTGCACAACTTCTATTAGAATAAGTAGCAACCTGGAGTGAGGGGTGTTGGGGGTTTCAGGGATGGATGGCAGTCATCGTGAAATAGGTGGGTATATGGGATGTGTTAGGGTAACTAGGAATAGAAATAGGTGCATGTATGCTTGTACATGCCATGTACAACCTGGAGTATGCTTGCATGTATACCAATGCTAGAAGTATAGTAAATAAATCTGATGAATTTGAAGTGTTGGTGAAGACATCAAAGGCAGATATTGTTGGGATAGCAGAGATGTGGTGTCACACAGATATAAGGAATGCAGAACTGGAATTTGGGGAGTACAATGTGTACAGGATAGGAAGGGAGGAGGTGTTATGCTGCTAATTAAGAAAAACATAAAATTGAAAGAAGTGCACCCAGTTGATATAGATGAACAGTGCACTGTTGAGTCAGTGTGGTGTGACATAAGCACTGCGAAAGCAAAAATAAGAGTAGGAGTGTGTTATAGGCCTAATGATTCGAATGAGTACAATGAACAATTCTACAGAGAAATAGAGTGCGCTAGTAAATCAGAATGTCTTTAATAAAAAAAAAAAAAAAATGGGGGATTTTAACTTCCCAGATATTGACTGGAACTTGTGGGTTGGTCACTCACACACTAGTCAGACTTTTGTGGATTTATTGGATGATTGTTTTCTGCAGCAGCATGTTCGAGAGGCAACCAGAGAGAGTAATACTCTTGATCTTGTTATCAGCAGTGATCATTTGTGTATTAAGAATTTGCAGATAAAGGAACCACTAGGTGGCAGTGATCACAGTGTACTGATATGGGATTTACTTAAAGATTTAATTACCATCAGGGGTAAAGGAAAGGGTTTTTGCTTCCGTAAAGGTGAGTACAGTGGTCTCAGAAAGTTTTTAAATTCTGTACAGTGGGATCAACTGATGATGTTACCAACAGTAAATTCTAAGTGGGAAGCATTCAAGGAATTAATCGTGGATGCCACTAAAAGTTTCATACCTATTAAGAAATATTCTCCAAGGTTTAGGCCTAAATGGTTATCAAATGAACTAATGAGACTCGTAACAGAGAAGAAAAATGCATGGGATGCGTATAAATTATCAAGCGACTCAGAAACCCATGGCAGATATAAGCTAGTCTGTAATCAGGTCACAAAGGAGGTTAGGCAGGCAAAGGCAGATTACGAGAAATCCTTGGCAAAAGATGCTAAGGAAAACAGCAAGGATTTCTTTAATTATATAAACTCTAAAAGGAAGGGGATGAATCTGGTTGGTCCACTTGACATCGATGGTTCGACTGTTGATCATCCTGCTCAGATAGCAAATAAACTGAATGAGTATTTTGCATCTACATTCACACCTGAGGAATTATTAAGGTTTGAAAATGGCAGAAGGTTATCAAATTGTAGCAGGATACTTAATGATTTTGTAATAACTGAGAGCAAAGTGGAGGAGAAATTGTTAAAGTTAAACATAAGAAAGGCACCTAGGGTGGATGGGATCTATCCAGTTATATTAAAGGAGGCGGCAAAGCAACTAAGCAAACCCTTAGCCATAATTATGAGAGCTTCTCTGGACTGAGGGGAGGTATCCATGAACTGGAGATGTGCAAATGTGATCCCAATCCACAAAGGAGGATCGAGGGGAGACACATGTAATTACAGACCTGTTAGTTTAACTTCTCTTCCAGGAAAATTAATGGGGGCACTGGTTAAAGAAGCACTGCAGGATCAACTAGACAAGACTGCAGCAATAATTCAGACACAGCATGGGTTTGTTAAGGGAAAGTCTTGTCTGAAAAACTTGATTGGTTATTATTATGTCGTTACAAAGGAACTGGATGCAAAAAATAATTTTGATATCATATATTTGGATTTCAGGAAATCCTTTGACTCTGTTGCGCATGGAAGACTATTGTACAAATTGGAGCAGAATGGTATTAAGGGTAGGTTGCTACAATGGAATAAAGGATGGTTAAGCGGGAGAAGACAGAGGGTGGTAATCAATGGGTGCTGCTCTTCGTGGACTAATGTTATTAGTGGAGTCCCACAGGGTTCGGTGTTGGGTCCACTGTTGTTTTGTATATTTATCAATGATATTGATGAAGGTATATCAGGCTTAGTGTCGAAGTTTGCAGATGATACAAAGGTTGGCAGGGTTGTTAATGACAGTAATGGCAGTGTGCTACTGCAACAGGATCTAGATAATTTAAGCAAATGGGCTAAGAGGTGGCAACTGAAGTTTAACCTTGACAAATGCAAAGTACTGCATATGGGTAGAAGTAACCCGAGAGAAAAGTACCAACTATGTGGTACTACACTTAAGGTGGTAGAAAATGAAAAGACCTGGGAATAATTGTGCTGTCAGATATGAAGTTTTCTGAGCAATGCAGACAGGCTGCTAAGGCAGGTCATGGGGTTTTGTCAATGATATATAGGAATTTTGCTAGCAGGGAAAAGGAGGTGATTATCCCTCTGTATAAGGCAATGGTTAGGCTACGCCTTGAGTACTGCATACAGGTCTGGAGGCCTCATTTTAGGAAGGATGTAGATTTACCTGAGCGTGTACAGAGAAGGGCAACAAGATTGGTGATGGGAATGAAGGGATCCTCTTACCAAGAGAGGCTTAAGTTCTGCAAATTGCAGTGGCTGGAGACTAGGCACCTGTGCGGTGATCTGATTGAGGTGTATAAGGCCTTGAATGGGTTGAGCACGCTGAATTCTGATGGGATCCTTCCACTTGTTCAGATTACGAACCTAAAAGGGCATAAATTCAAATTAAGAAAGGGCAGATGTAGAATAGATGTGTGGAAATTTGCCTTTAGCCAGCAGGTGGTAATTGCTGGAACAAACTTCCATCTGTTGTGGAAGTTGATAGGTTGAATAAATTTAAGGAGGAACTGGACAGGCATTTGGAGGGAATGGTGTGATTTTTTTTTTTTTTTCTTTTTTTGGCTGATGCTGCATAAGCTCATACACTTGCTTTCTTGCCTCACATGCCACTACTACTACAAGGAATTTTTCATGTATGTGAATACAATGAAGAAAAATGAATCAGTTAGAACCCTTGTGTACTGGGTATGGGAAAATCTTATATAACCCAGCCTATGTTGCTGATGAATTGAATAGGTACTTTGCACTGGTCTTTACTGATGAAAGATCCTTCATATTGAAGAGAGGCTGTTCAAGTGAGTTTGAGCCATGTGAAATTGGTTGTTTTTAAATCGTTGGTCATTGTTTATTGGAAAAACCTTTGAGTATAAAGGCAAGTAAGGCTTCTGTATTTGATGGCATATACCTAGAAATTTTGAGGGAGACAGCCAGAGAGTGTATTGAACCAGTGAAGTTAGTTATGAGAATATATTCGTACCCAGGAGAGATTCTTTTGGATTGGAGAAGTACCGGCATTTCACCAATTTATAAAGGTATTTTGAGATATGCTGAGAGTGAAGTAAGTAACTATAGGCCGGTTAGTGTGACTTCATTGGTAGGGAAAGTCTTAAAGGCAATGATTAAGAGTTCAATCTGGGGACATTTAGATAAATATGGCATTCTGAATAACACACCCAACATGGGTTTGTTAAGGGAAAGTCATGTTTAACTAACAGTAGGCTATTTTGGCACATTTACTCATGAGCTGGATGTAGAGAATAATTTTGACATAAGTTTATTACGATTTTAGAAGCATTTGGCCCAGTCCCTCATGAGTGGTTACTGTATAAGCTCGAATGTGTTGAGATTACTGGAAAGATTTTAAAATGGATTGCAGAGTGGCTGCTGAGCAGAAAGCACAGGTTTGTGATCAATGGATATTCCTCAAATTGGTGTAATGTCAGAAGTGGAGTCCCCTATGGATTGGTTCTTGGACCACTGTTGTTTCTGATCTTCATACAACATCGACAGAGGGATAAAGGGCACGAAGTCGAAATATTCAGATGACGTAAAGATTGGGAGAGTCGTAAATGACGAGTGCCAAGCAGCACTCTTTCTGGATGACTTGAACGGGCTTCTGGAATTAGCATTAGCATTAGTAGAGGCATTTGATGCAAGAAAGCAAGCTTATGCAGCATCAGCCAAAAAAAAAAAAAACCCACTTCCACTTCACCCCTCTGTTCGTTCAAAATACCTGTCCAGCTGAGCCTTAAACTTATTTAGGCTATCAACCTCCACCACAAGGGATGGAAGTCTGTTCCACCAACCAACCACCTGCTGGCTAAAGGCAAATTTCCGCACGTCTATCCTACATCTGTCTTTCCTCAATTTGAATTTATGCCCTCTCAGGTGATTTTTCTGAGCTAGAGGAAGAATCCCATCAGCATTGAGCATGCTTAAACCATTCAAGGCTTTATACACCTCTATCAGATCACCTCGCTGGTGCCTAGTCTCCAGACACTGTAATTTGCAAAACTTAAGCCTTTCTTCGTAAGAACACCCCTTTGTTCCATTCACTAATCTTGTTGCCCTTCTCTGTACTCGTTCCAGCAGCTCTACATCCTTCTTGAAATGAGGCCTCCAGACTTGTATACAGTACTCTAGGTGTGGCCTGACCATCGCCTTATACAATGGAATAATCACCTCCTTATCCCTGCTGGAAAAATTCCTGTATATCATTGACAATACTCCATGAGCTACTCTTGCAGCCCGTTTGCACTGCTCAGAGAACTTCATATCTGCCTGCACAACCACCCCCAAGTCCCTTTCATTCTCTACCACTGTCAGTGTAGTACCACAGAGTTGATACGTTGCTCTGGGGTTGCTGTTTCCCATGTGTAGTACTTTACATTTGTCAATGTTAAACTTCATTTGCCACCTCTCAGCCCATCTGCTCAACCTTTCCAGATCCTGTTGCAGCAGCATAGTGTCAGTAGTGTCCTTGACAACCCTGCCAACCTTTGTATCGTCTGCAAACTTGGACATTAAGCCCGATATACCATCATCAATATCATTTATAAATACAGAAAACAATAATGGACCCAACACTGAGCCCTGAGGGACTCCACTAATAACATCAGTCCACGATGAGCAGTGTCCATTGATTACCACTCTCTGTCTTTATCCATAGCAGCAATTTGCCTCCAATCTCTCTCTCTCTCTCTCTCTCTCTCTCTCTCTCTCTCTCTCTCTCTCTCTCTCTCTCTCTCTCTCTCTCTCTCTCTCTCTCTCTCTCTCTCTCACACACACACACACACACACACACACACACACACACACACAGTGGGTAACTCAGGATTTTTTTTTTTTTTTTGGCTGGTGAGCATAAGCCTCAGGCTTCCTTGTACCATATGGCTAATAATAATAATAATAATAATAATAATGTCACACTGCTCCAATTTGTGTAGCAGTCTTCCATGTGCAGCAGTATCAAAAGCCTTTCTAAGATCCAAGTATATAATATCAAAGTTATTCCCTGTATCCAGTTCTTTTGTGACTGCATCATAGTATCCAATCAAATTGGTCAGGCAAGACTTCCCCTTAACAAAACCATGCTGTGTCTGAGCTATAACTGAAGTCTTGTCTAAATGATCCTGCAGTGCTTCTTTAACCAGTGCCTCCATTAATTTTCCTGAAACAGAAGTTAAGCTCACAGGTCTATAATTACTTGTGTTAGCCTTTGATCCTCCTTTTTGAATTGGGGTCACATTTGCACATTTCCAGTCTATGGGTACCTCCCCTGAGTCCAAGGAAGCTCTCATAATTATGGCTAAGGGTTTGCTTACTTCCTTTGCTGCCTCCTTTAATATAACTGGATAGATCCCATCCACCCCGGGTGCCTTTCTTGTGTTTATCTTCAACAGTTTCTCCTCCACTTTACTCCCAGTTATTTCAAGATTCTGTAGCTTAATGCTAGAGTTGAATACACCTCTGGCATTCCCCTCGCTGAATAACTCCTCATGTGTGAATGTCGATGCAAAATATTCATTTAGTTTGTTAGCTACCTGAGCAGGATCATCAACACTTGACCCATCAATATCAAGTGGACCAATCTGATTCATCCCCTTCCTTCTAGAGTTTACATAAGTAAAGAATTCTTTGCTGTTTTTCTTTGCATCCTTTGCCAAGGATTTCTCGTAATCTGCCTTCGCCTGCCTAACCTCCTTTGTAACTTGGTTGCATATCAACTTGTATCTATCATAGGCTTCTGTGTCATGTGTTAATTTGTATGTATCCCATGCATTTTTCTTCTCTGCAATATGCCTCATTAGTTCATCTGACATCCATTTTGGCCTAAACCTTGAACAATATTTCTTAGTTGGTATGTAAAGCCTAGTAGCTTCCAAGATAAGTTCTTTGAATGCTTCCCATTTTGAATTTGCTGTTGGTAACATCATCAGTTGGTCCCACTGTATAGAATTTAAATACTGTCTCAGTCCATCGTAGTCGCCTTTACGGAACCAATAACCCTTCCCTTTACCCCTAATGGTAGTTACCTCTTTGAGTAAATCCCACTTCAGCACACTGTGATCACTGCCACCTAGTGGTTCATTTATCTGCAGATTCTTAATGCATGAAGAATCACTGCTGATAATCAAATCAAGAGTATTACTCCCTCTAGTTGCCTCCCGAACATGCTGATGTAGAAAACAATCATCCAATAAATCCACAAAAGCCCTGCTAGTGTGTGAGTTACCAGCCCCCAAATTCCAGTCAATATCTGGGAAATTAAAATCTCCCATTATAAGACACTCTGATTTACTGGCCCACTCTATTTCCCTGTACAGTTCCTTATTATACTCATCAGAGTCATTAGGCCTATAGCACACTCCTACTCTCAATTTTGATCTCCCAATGCTTATGTCACACCAAACTGACTCAACACTGCACTGTCCGGCGATGTCGACTGGCTTCACTTCCTTGGTTTTTATGTGTTTCTTAACTAATAGCATACCCCCCCCCTTCCTATCCTGTCTATCCTTTCTGTAGACGTTGTACTCCCCAAATTGCAGTTCTGCATCCCTTATATCTGTGTGACACCACGTCTCTGATATCCCAACAATATCTGCCTTTGATGTTTTGAGCAATACCTCAAATTCATCAAATTTATTTACTAAACTCCTAGCATTGGTGTACACGCAAGTATACCTGCACCTGTTTCTTTTCTTAGCTACCCTAACACAACCCATGTGTTTACTTGTACCGCAATGGCTCCCAGCAGTCTCTGAAATACCATGCATCTTGTTTTTCAGGCTTCTGCTCATTCTAATAGAAGCAGTGCAAGAATCTCTTTCACCTCTGCCAGTGGCTTCTGTCAATCTATTGGTCTTTGTCTCCCCCCAAGCTAGCAGTTTTCCGACCCACCTAACACTGCCTCGATAGCATCAGCAAATATTCTTGCACCCTTTCTATTTAAGTGTATCCCATCCCTGTAGAAGCAATCTCTCCTGTTAACAAGTACAGTCCAAGCTGAAAAAAATTCTACCCCTTGAGTCTTGCACAATCTTTCCAGGGCCAAGTTGATCGACAAGGCTCTCATCATATACTCCCTCCTATCGTGTCTGGGCAGAATTGCAGACACTTTCAAATTCAACCCTAATTCTCGGCTTTTGTTCAACAGTGACCTGTACTTATTAAGTAATTCTGCCGGTCTCCTACTCTTAATATTATTAGTGCCAACGTGTATAACTATATCACCTTTTGTGCCCTTAAAAGATGATATTCGCTCTACAACATCATCAACCTTTGCCCCTGGCAGACATACCCTGGTCCTGTTCCACCTATCTTTTTTCAAAGCATGTTCCCCGTTTCCCTGACAATAGTCACCAACAACTACTAGTTCCTTCGGGACCAGCGCATTCTGCCTTAGGGGTTGTCTCTGTGTCACGCGATGCCCAAGTGCAAGCTCTGGCGTTGATGTGGGCAGCTGAGAGCTTGATGGGCCCCTCAATTTAGTTTCTTTGAGGGCATCCACCCTGTCCTTCAAGCTCTCATATAGGCCCACAAGAACGCCGAGTTGTTGCCTGATATCGATACACTCCTTGCATCGCGCACACACAAAGACATCCCCCTTGGCAGTATCATGTCCCGTACCCGATTGCTCTGCAAACATCAAGCAAACAGTGCATTTTATAAGGCTGTGAGTCAGAGGACAACTGGCCCCCCTCAGTTCTGCTCTGAGCCACAGCACTTCCATTAGCTTGAGCCTTTTGCTTTGCTGCTCTGGTCTGAGTCATGATTCTATTAATTTATTAATTATGTTATGTTATTAATTATATTACGTTTGTAATCTAAGTCGTTATATGTATTTATTTAAACGTACAATTTAACTGCTAACGAAGTTCAACTAACGCTTTCTAGTACGGTATATAACCTACGGTATATCTAGTACGGTATCACAATGGCGGGAAAGTTACTAACGGTAGCGGTAGTTACGAACACGTGGAAACCCTTACCGATCAAATGGTCAGAAAAGTGGCAGCTGTTTTAATATAGCAAAATGCAAGGCCTTATACTTGGGGAATAGCAACCCAAGAATGAATTATAACTTGGTGGGATTGAATTAAAAACTGTAGAGGAAGAGAGGGATCTATGAGTTATGATATGTGCAGATGTCAAGTTTCTGAGTAGTGTAAACTAGGAAAGACCAGGAAAGCCCATGGTGTTCTATCAATGATTTATCGAACAGAACACCATGTATCCTGTAGGTATAGGGAAGTCATAATTGCACTGTATAAGGCAATTGTAAGACTGCATTTGTAATGTGTTCAAGTATGGAGACATCAAAAAAGGCATTGAGCTTCTTGAAAGAGTTCAAAGATGGGTAACTCGCATTTATGTCTTTGAGAGGGGTTTGTGAAATGAATGAAGATGGAATTTTCACTGTTATAAAGAATTTCCGAATGAGGAGCCATAAATTCAAATTACAGGAGAAGAGGTTTAGACTAGATTGTAGCAAGTTTTCTTTTAGCCATCAAGTTATTGACTACTGGATCAAGTTGCTCTTTCCTCTGCAGGTAGTTGAGGCTGACAGTTTGAAAAAATTCAAAGGACAAGTGGATAGTTACCTACATGAGGGGCGGCGAAGTGCATATTTTGTTATCTAGCTTCTTCTTTTTTTTTCTTTTTTTTTTCTTTTTTTTTTTCTGGTCCTCCAGAAGCATGTCTTCCTTGCACTATATGCCTATATTAATATTAATACTAACTTGTTTTAAGCAGATTTTGAATGGTTTTAAATAAACAGTATATCCAGTATGAAATATATTTGCTATTTGTTTAAAAGAACTCTTAATATACTCCACCTGGTTTTCCACCTTATTAATCAGTAGAGAAATGAGGAATATATAGTATATAACAACAGCATTTTGTGCAGTTTATCTTGATCAAAATACTTGGAATGAAAGCATTTCACTTTTGTAAAATTTATAATCCATATATTACTTATTGAATTTTTTTTTTTTTTTTTTTTATCGTATGATGTGAGCAATACGTGAAGGAACCAGTTTTTTTCCTGCTTCCTTCGTGTATTGTGGCCATGAGATCGAACCAGATAGTGCAGCACCATCGTGATATCCAAGCCCAAGGCGGGATTCGAACTCCCGACATTTGGGTTGCCAGGCAGACACTTTAACCACCTGACTAGCCTGGTCGGGATGGGTAAATTGCCTGCATTGAATAATAGTCATATATGATACAGGTTTATTCTCTTCAATTTCTTTACCAAGCTGACCTGAATGGCACAGGTTATCTTAATCAAAATACTTAAAATGTAATTACTTTGTGTATAAAGTTTAGAATTTATTTATTACTAATAGTCTAACAGTCATACCTTTTGTGAATGTTTTCTTTTCCTGTACAGTGATTGTGATCTAACATAACCTAATCTAATCTTCATAATCACTAAAGAAATGGAGGAGAAAATATCTGTGAAACAGTGATTGTTAGACTCTGTTAGCAATAAATAGATTCTAAACCTTACACAAGTGATTCATTTCAACTAATTTGAATGGGGAATATGTTATTCATGTTATCCACATCTGCCATGGGCCAAAATTTTGGAACAGTTATCATTTTTAAGGACACAAAGGGTCATGTTGTTATACATATAGGTACTGATGTTGTGAAATAAGGGCATTCTGTGATTTTACTTCATAGTTACGAGCCAATTTTGAAAAAAAGCTGCAAGCCATATACGGCTAAGGCTTGGTAGGAGTAAATTCATGATGAGAACCTTGTCAATCCTATTCTGGAGAGATTGTGCATTGCTTTTGGGATAGACTTTTCCTCAGCATGGCCTGCACTTATTAAGAGAAGAGATGGTTATGTGAAACCTTTTTAGCACAAATGTGAATATATTTAATACCATAATCACAATATTGTGACATTATTCAAAAAATGTACTTAATTTTGTTGCTAATTCTCCCATTGTCTCCCTTTAATGGACCTTTCATTTAGTTGGACCTCCCTTTGATTTAGTTCTACTCTTGTTATATTTCCATCTCTTACTACCATTCTTGGTTAGCTGCATATTTGTTAATCCTTCACTATAACTTTACTGCTTTTAATATGCCTCCACCTCTTAATACACCTGATCATTTGAAAGCATTGGTTACATAGGCTTCTTGAATTATCTCAGATGTCTCTTGACTTTTCTCCTACCTTTTTTCTGGCTTAACATAAAACTATCCCAATTCTTTGCTGAACAATAACAGAAACTTTTTCTTTGGCTACCATAGCAGTTAATACTTCAAGCAGCAATTCGATGCACAACAGTGAAACATGATGTTGAAGGTTGCATTCCAAATAGCGATGGAAGAGTGTTGCCCATCAACGTATTTTTCAGTCTGTCATTATAATTATTTTATGAAAAAATATTCAATTGTTTTAGTAATAAATTTAGATTTTAAATTTAAATTTTCATATTAAAATATAAAATCATGTGGTTGTTGATACGATGTTGTATGAAATATTTTTCAGAAAAGCAAGTAAAAGTTTCCCCATTGAGAAGGAACATTGGTTATCCTGTTGTAATGCTTTTGCTATTAGTTTTAACAGTAAGTATGAAAATTAATATAAATATCTTATGTGCAAAGTGTTTTTGGAATTCGAAAAAATTTTAAACCACTTGTATAATTATACATCTATACTTTACACCATAATTCTAAAACTTGGGTATTGCTTTTGATATTTGTATTCTGAAATAACTTTCCAATAGTTTTTAAATCAAAAATACAGCAAATATATGTTCAAGCTGAATTTTTCATATTTCTTTTTAATGTGCATTGAAAGTTGAGGAAATCAAAAAGACACATATTGTAAATCAGTGCCACCCAAAATCCTGACATATCGATTGTATTAAAAAACAAAGTTAGAGTTCATATCTCAGAAACTGTTTGCAGTAAAAAACTTTGGCTAAGGTAAAGATAGCCAACACAAGAACCACTGGAAATGTTGGCTAACTTACCAGGAAAATTTGTTTCCCGATACGGCACTGTAGCGCTGCTCGCTCTGTAAACAGACAGTAGATGTTATCGGTCTGGAGCAGAAGTCAAGAATGATATACTGATTGACAGGTAGGCGTGGCAAATGATGAAATGATTGGTGGTGAGCGTGACAGACGACAAGCTACTGTGTAGTCATTGGTTGGCATTATGATGTGTATTTATGAGTAAAGAACGGCGCATATTTAGTTTTGTAATGAACGGTAAACAGGTAATAGTAGCGATGAATCTTTTAAAGATGGAAGAAATTTGTAAGGAAAATAAAACATTGCTTGATTTTTTGATGAAAACTAAATTAATAAGACTGAAATTGTACTGTTTTAAGTACAATGATTATTTTAAATTAATTGAATCATGAACAGAGTCATGTGGAAAGTTCTGGTATTGTATAAAATGTTCTGCGCGAGTTTCTTTATTAAAACATAGTTTTAATAAAGAAATGTATATTATATACGTTTGGTCCCAGTAACTATGACAGCATTCCATCTGGAGATTTCGCAAGTAACAGCAATTAAGTTTTATGAAAAACTAAGAGATATTTGTGAATTGCAGTTGTTAAAAAAAACCCATTAAGTTGGGTGGATCGGGGAAAACTGTAGAAGCAGATGAAACTGTATTGGTAAAACCAAAACATAACAGAGGACGAAATTTAACTGCTAAGAAGAAATGGGTGTTTGGAGTATTTGAAAGAGAATCAAAATTCGTTTTCATGAAATTCATAACAAATCAGAAAGCAAAAACTCTTTCACGCGTTATTAGAAAAGTAGTGAAGAAAAATACTACCATCATAACAGATGAATGGCATGGATGTAGGCATATTACAGCCTTAAAAAAAAAGAATTACAAACATTTAACGGTGAAACACAAGGGACATTTTGTAGATCCACATACAGGAACACATATGAATAACATCGAAGCCCAGTGGAAGAGACTAAAAAGTGTGACTAAAAGACTAAATGGCAGCCATAAAGATATGTTGACGGGTCACATGAATGAATATATGTGGCATCAAATTTATGGGAAAAATCATGAAGATTCTTTTCAGAATATTATTACTCAAATTGCGAATAGCTATTGAGGTCCAACTATACGATTTGTATTCGTGAATTTTTTATTTATTTTTTCTGAAAAAGTTCCATTTCGTTCATTTTTATGTTCTTCATTATGTTTTTTTTCTCATTATTAAAAGCAGATTTTTGGAGTTCATGAGTGTTTTTATTATATTATTGATTTAGGTTTGCAGGGCCATGCTGAGCCATTTTAGTACCTGAAGCAAGGTACTAAAATGTGCCCTACTGTTAATCAAGGCAACGTTGGCAATTATTTAATCTTTCTTTTGGCACCCTCGTTCAGCTTTTAAACTGAGGCAGGAGCCTCATTCGCCTCACCCTCGGCACAGCTCTGTGGGTTTGGTTACGAAAAAAAGAAAAGGTTTCTTTATTTTTCATTTTATTTCATAACCTGACCTTAAATGGTAGGTTAGGAAATAATCAAAAAGGTTTCCTTATATTTCGTGACCTAACCTTAAAAGTTAAGTTAGGAAAAGAAAGAAAGATTCTGTTTTTTATATATATACACACACACCACACATACTGGTGTTCAAAGAAAGTGCATCACCCCTTAAAATTGTAATTGTCATCCGAATAACGTAAGTATATGGCAATATTTCTTACAGATTGCATCAGATAAGATTGACATGCGTAATATTGCATCAGCTGTTCTTTCAGCTATATAAGAACGTTCTGCAAGAGTTACAGTCATTACTTGCATGTGTCAGGATGACGAGTTACGTGCAGTTAACGCCACGAAGAAAGAGTGCTATTGTTGCCTTATGTGAGAAAGGATGTTCTTCCTGTCATATTACTTATAGTGTCTTGTAATCAGTTGACAGTGAGTAGATTTCTTTCAAATCTCAAGAATACTGGTTCTGCTGATAGGAAAAAAGGAACCAGATGCAAACGAGTCTCTACACCCAGAACCGTGTTTTGAAGTGCTTATGCCTTAAAAACCATAAAGCTTCTTTGTCTGAACTGAAAAGATAATGGGAAGAACATACAGGAGTGGTAGCAAGTACAGTAATGGTCAGAAGATGCCTCTTCGAAAATGGACTTGTAGCCCGTCGTCCTAAGAAGTCCCTCCTCACACAAAAAATGAAAAAGGCCCAATTAATTTAGTAAGGAGCATGACAAATGGACCCCTGAGCAGTGGAAATCAGTTATTTTCTCGGATTAGAAGAAATTCAACCAGCATGGCTCTGATAAGATACAAACGATTCGCCGTAGATGTGGTGAAGAATACCATCCAGCATGTATGGTGTCCACAGTGAAATTCCCTACCAGCCAAATGATATGGGGGTGCATTTCGTATTGCGGAGTAGGTCACCTGCAGTTTATAAAAGGTTTCATAAATGCCAGTGGATACCTGGCTGTGTTGGAGGGCAAATTGCTGCCGACCATTAGAGACCATTTCAACCTGCCAAATAACTGCATCTTTCAGGATGACTCTGCTCCTTGTCATCGGGTGAAAAGTGTAAGTAGACACTTCTATAGTTACTTTGGCTTCATTTCTGCATTAGTTTTTCAACAGTAATGTGTTTACATTTGTTACAGATGAAAAAATGGTTGGAAGAACGGTCCATTGCTACTGTTAGCTGGCCAGGAAACAGCCCAGACCTGAATACTTTAGAGAACTGTTTCCTTATTTCTGCAGTTGCCAGAAAGAAACCAAAGACCCTTTGTAAACTTTAGGAAGCCATAATTCGTGTTTGGAACCACGAACTATCAGTTGATTATCTTCAGAAATTTATCTTGTCGATGCCTCGACAGTGTGCTGCTGTCATCAGGGCCAGAGGCGGTTCAGCTAAATATTAATTTGCACCTGGTGAACTTTTCATTTTGTTTTCCATTTAAAATGATAAAGTGAAGCAAATTGAGGGCTTCTGATAACATTTCAGCTATAATTGTTGTGTTTATCAAAGCTCTTGTATAAAGGTTGCAAATGCTCATTTTGGAATATTTTGAGAGCACCTGTCAAATAATACTAAACTTTGCCTTAACTATTAATAAATATCTTTTGTTTATATTTCTATTTGTGATGCTAGTCATTAATGTAACATACCATAGTGAAAAAGGGTTAGAAATGTGAAATTCCTAGGTGATCCACTTTCTTTGAACACCAGTGTGTATATATATATATATATATACAGGGTGATTCACTACCAGTGGGACAAACTTGCAGGAGGTATAGGGGCACTAAGACGAATCGGAATCACATAGCATTGCAGGGTCCGAAATGCCTTCGTCATGCTGTAGAAGACGTTGAACGGGAGGTCGCGTGAACAGCGATCCCGCTGGAAATCAGCATTTGCGAACCGGTTCCCGAGGCAGTAGGATGGACGAGTATTCAAATGTTGAACTGGTCGACATGCACCTCGCGTATGGAGCTACGGACTGTAACGGGCGCGCCGCTCTGTGCTTGTACCAGGAACGTTTCCCGCACAGGCATGCTCCTCATCATACGATTTTCGCACGTGTGCACAGGTTACGTGAAACTGGTTGTTTCACGAGAGGTACCATGAATCGAGAGCGAATGCCGAGGACGCCAGACAATGAGGAGAATGTCCTACGTCTTGCAGAAGGCAATCAGAGTATGAGTACTTGAGCAATAGGCCAACGATTGAGTATTTCTCAACAAACCAAATGAGTTCATACCATCTGCAACGCGTCCAATCATTGGAGACTGCGGATTATCCACACCGGAGGACTTTTGCTACTTGGTTTCTTCAACAGAAACGGTTTGCAAATGCTGACTTCCGGCTGGATTGCTGTTCACGCGACCTCCCATTCAACGTCCTCTACCGCATGACGAAGGCATTTCGGATCCTGCAATGCTAAGTGATTCCGATTCGTCTTTGTGCCCCCTACACCTCCTGCAAGTTTGTCGCACTGGTAGTGAATCACCCTGTATATATATATACAGGGTGTCTCAAAAATACACGGCATTACTTCAGGAATGAATTCCTCATATGTGACAATTATAAAAATTATTTTATATCAACATAGTTCTGGAAATGCTTGGTTTCCGAGTTTTGAAGGTCTGTCTATGACACTTAACTGTTCACATCACCTTATAGTAATTGTTCAAAATGTTCACCTTCTGCCTGAATACAGGTCTCGCATTGACGTCTTGTGGACTCACGAAGACGATGCCAAATTCCTGGCATGTTTCGTATTGTCTCACAACCTGCCACAATTCGATTGCGGAGAGTTTCCACATCAGCTACAGGTGTCAAATACACCAATGACTTTAAATGACCCCACAAAAAGAAATCTAGTGGGTTTAAATCAGTGAGCGTGGAGGCCAGGCAGTCGGTCCACCCCTCTACTTCAGGAATCATAGATCTTGGGTTGTCCTCTGTCGGCAGCATGAGGTGTAAAGGTCCCATGTTTACAAAGGCGGTGATAGATACCTTCAAACATTTTCCTGTTTGGACATCTTCGTTCTGGAACCTTTCGTGGTACAAATGACGAGCCTCCAGAGCATTGCCGTCCGCCAAACCGTACATAAAGTGCATATCCGCTTGCTCCTGATTTGAGTACATGGTCGGAATGGAAAACCACCAGATTCTGTCAGTACCTTGTGATGAAGGAAATCTACCTGTGGGAGATAAGACATTCCGGTTAATAACTCAGGAACCAAGCATTTCCAGAACTACGTTAATATAAAATATTTTTATTGTCTACATATGAGGAACTCATTCCTGAAGTTATGCCGTGTATTTTATAATCCAAAATTAAATAGAGAGATAAAAAGTAATCAAAATATATTAAAATAAATAAGAAAAATAGTAGAAAAGCCAACATCAGGGGCAGCTGAAAGGCACAATCCACTACATGTTGCTTATAATAAGCTAAAATAGGATATTTTCCAGCAGCATGGCAAACCAGTAGAGTGAAAAAGAACTCAACCAAATAAAATAACGAAAATAACAATAACAGAAAAAGGACATCTCGACAGAGGTCCTCTGTCGAGATGGGGCATAATGGTCAGTCTGTTTTATTTCATTTCATTTTATTAATTATTATTTTCAATTTATTTGATCACATAACGTTAGTCTACGTTTCCATCTTAGTGAGATTTCACATAATTCGGAAATGGGTGCTTTCAAGGGGGTGCCACTAAATTTCTTTTAATTGGCTCAGTTTTCTAAATTATTTTAGGAACGTTGCTTCAACACTACCCTCTTCTTCTTTATCCCCCTCCTATATATTTTTCTGTTATTGTTATTTTTATTTTATTTGGTTGAGCTCTTTTTCACTCTACTGGTTTGCCATGCTGCTGGCAAATATCCTATTTTAGCTTATATATATAGTGAATAGCTATTGAGGTGTTGATTGACGTTATGACACATGTGTATCCGTGCGAGTGTCTTTAAAAATAAAAAAAAATTAATATTTTGTGAATAAACAATTTATGCACTAGTTCACCGATGATTCCAAAAAAAGAAAAAAAAAAAAAAGATAAGGTTATCCCCTCCACTTCGGGAGGGGGGGTTCAAGTGGAGGTAACCTGACCTTTTTTCACCATTATGGAAAGCATTCATTGGGGCAAGTTACCATTAGTGCTTCTGAGATTAGGGCAGGTGATACTAAACCAATGTTACCGTCTGTTGTGGTCATGCACCAATCAGCACATCGTTTTCCATGCCTACCTGTCAATCAATATATCGTTCTCAACTTCTGCTCCACACTGATAATACCTACCGTCTGTTTACCGAGCGAGCAACACCTAGAATGCAGTATCTTGAAACTAATTTTCCGCGTAAGTTAGCTTATGTTTCCCATGGTTCTTGTTTTGGCTTTCTTTGCCTTCGCCAAAATGTTTTTTGTGTAATCAGAACAGCTGCTATAAACATTAAAATTTTATTTGAACACATGAAACGCGTGCATTGCAGTTATGCAAAGAGTATATGATAATGTTAATATATAATAATGTTGATAATGTCATATTAATGAATAAACAACACACACTTTATAAAATAAAATAAAATAATATTTATAAATATTATGCATAAAATAAAATAATATTTATAAATATTATGCATAAAATAAAATAATATTTTTAAAGATACATTGTGTGCAATATTGCAAAGGTAATCCATCACAGATCTATTTTCATATGATCATTCACAACCATCATTATTCTCTTCTCTCTCTCTCTCTCTCTCTCTCTCTCTCTCTCTCTCTCTCTCTCTCTCTCTCTCTCTCTCTCTCTCTCTCTCTCAACTGTCGCCTTCTTGCGTTTTGGACATGATTCACCACGAAGTATGCATTCAGCCTGGTTATCGACCTGTTGCTGTTCTTTCTGAAATTCCTCAATGATCCTATATATGCCAATATGTGCTCATCCATCTATACTCTACCATCTTCTATACCACGCCTTAACACTGTTTTGTGTATGGAATTCCTAGTTGAATGGAATCATATAAAAACCATAATGTTGGTGGAAATAATGGAGAGTGAATTACCATTACGCATATACCGTCCAATTCTTCCACATATATAATTGTCTTCAAATCACTCTATCACATCATTAGCCTCCCATGGTAAATGTGGCTTCAGAACGTTAAATGCTTGTGGTATCTCACCAGAAGGAATAAATGCCAAGGCACGCAAATGTCGAAGCAGCAAACTAAATTCTTCATCTGTGCTGAGATGCCAGTCCACTTGCTGGAATTTTTCTCCAAACACATTGTCCCAGGTGGAAAAAACATAGTTTTCATTACCTATTGGTGCTTGTATTGTATATAATTACCAAAAAAATTATGGGCACGGTTTTAAATGTACCATCCATAATCCATTATTGGGCACATGATGGAATTTAGGCGTTGAATATTTACTTTTGTTGTAAATAGGAGAATTCTTTCCTCTCCCACTGCAGAGTCTTTAACAAGAAATCCCATTTTATTATTATTATTATAATACGAAAAAGGGATATTTTTACCTGTTACCCCTTTCAGAATATCCTGGCCAGAGCCCATGGTCATTCTTAATGTACTTGTCAAAGAAATTTGTGGAAGTACAGCTAATAACAAATATCTGTATAATTACAGTTTTAGTTTATTCTAATGATATTTATGACGCAGCTGCCAAAAAACTTTACTTTAAATTTTCATATTCTGAAAATATTCTTATTTCAAGTTTTTTATCTTTAGCATTTCAATGCTATACCTATAATTATTGCTCAAATGCCCTATACAAATACCAAAATTCGACATGAAAAATTACCAATTAAATGCAATATAATAAAGCAAAATTAATTAAGTCATTTTTATTTGTTTGATTGTATTTTGAAACTGTGTTTCTGTAACAGAAAACATGATCTTCAAATTGAGAGAGGTATTTGTCGTTAAAATTTTTATTTTTGATATTCTTTCTACCAAATTAATCTAATAAGGTAAATTTTTGCTTACTGAAAAACTAATAAATATATAGAATTATATTCATATATTTTTACAATATAGTAGATACTGTCGGGATTCTGGCCGTTGGGATTTTGGCTGTTGGGAATTTGGGCCAGACCTAAATGAGTAATATAATAATTAAAATAGATTCTATTTTCTAATAAAGTTTGTTAGCATTAGTATTAGCAGAAGCATATGATACAAGAAAGCAAGCTTATGCAGCATCAGCCAAAAATTGTGTTCTCTATAATAATTCTTTATTCAAATTAAAGCTTAAAAGGTGCAGAAATTTACCTTTAGCTAGCAGGTGGTTGATTGCTTGCTGGAACAAACTTCCATCTGTCATTGTAGAAGTTGATGCGTACCTGCCCACCCACCATTGAGTAAGCCAACAAGCTTCGAAATATGTCTGGGTGGTGGTGCCCACTGAGAATAAATAACCGTAGCTTCCTCTACTAGAGAAGCATTATTTATTTGAAGTAGTGCAATACCTGGTATCTTGTTGTTGAAGGTAGACACAATATGGGATAAAATTAAACAATGCCTTTACACTAATGTAGTTAAATTTATATGTAAACTATGGTGTATCTATTATATAGTTAATTTAAACCCATATCATATTATGCCTTGTGCATTTAGTCTTTAAGTACAATATCATTCTGTTCAACATTTGGCATCTCTCATATTGTGGAATTAACTTCGCAACTGTGATGGCATGTTTGCATTATCAGGGTACCTGCCCACCCACCGATGAGTAAGCCAACAAGCGCATCTTGGTGGTGGTGCCCACTGAGAATAAATAACAATAGCCTCCTATACTAGAGAAGTGTTATTTATTTGAAGTAGCGCAATACCTGGTTTCTCATTGTAAAGGTAGCCACAATATGAGATAATTTAAACAATGCCTTTACACTACGTATGTAGTTAAATTTATGGGTAAACTATGGTGTATCTACACCAATATTATTTATATAATAAAATAGCCTATGTATAGCTCCATCTGGCCAGAAGGATGTTAATTGTTAAGAGTAATGACCAACCTCACATTCTATCTTGAATGACAAGAAAACAGATTTTTTTGCTGGCAGTTGCAGAAAGTGAAATCTTTCCTTAATGCAGCTACAGTTTGGTCAGGAGTTGTGTGTAGTTCAGCCACAAAACAACCACTACTCCAGACTTCTGTTAGCCCTAATTGACTGATCTGGAAGTGGTGAAAGTTCCTACAGTGAAATTGCAAAGAGGGGTGAATGACAACTTTTGCTCAGGTTCCTGCTTGAGAAGGGGACTTCGTTGTTGGCAGAAACAGATCAGCATGGTAATTAGAGTGGAAGAAACCATGTTGTTTGCTAAAATTATTTTATAAGCTGGAGCTCAGGAACCAATTAGTGGCTTCTAAAATGATGTCATTTCGGGAGCTGAATGTATACAGGGTGATTCACTACCAGTGCGACAAACTTGCAGGAGGTGTAGGGGGTACAAAGACGAATCGGAATCACATAGCATTGCAGGGTCCGAAATGCCTTCGTCATGCGGTAGAGGACGTTGAACGGGAGGTCGCGTGAACAGCGATCCCGCTGGAAGTCAGCATTTGCGAACCGTTTCTGTTGAAGAAACCAAGTAGCAAAAGTCCTCTGGAGTGGATAATCCGCAGGCTCCAATGATTGGATGCGTTGCAGATGGTATGAACTCATTTGGTTTGTTGACAATATCCTCCATACAGTGGATTGGGAAATACCCAATCGTTGGCCTATCGCTCAAGTACTCGTACTCAGATTGCCTTCTGCAAGACGTAGGACCTTCTCCTCATTGTCTGGTGTCCTCGTCATTTGCTCTCGATTCATGGTACCTCTCTTGAACTCACGTAACCTTCTGTGCACACGTGCGAAAATCGTATGATGAGGAGCACGCCTGTGTGAGAAACGTTCCTGGTACAAGCGCAGAGCGGCGCGCCCATTGCAGTCCACAGCTCCAGGTTCGCAAATGCTGACTTCCAGCGGGATCATTGTTCACGCGATCTCCCGTTCAACATCCTCTACCGCATGACGAAGGCATTTCGGATCCTGCAATGCTATGTGATTCCGATTCATCTTTGTGCCCCCTACACCTCCTGCAAGTTTGTCCCACTGGTAGCGAATCACCCTGTATAAACTACAGTGATATCAACTATTGAGTAATTGCATCTGAGAGAGAATGGAGGGCACCTTTGAAGCATTCTCTGTTATTGCTGTGTTTCTGGTAAGAATATCTACAATTCCACCCTTATTTTTCTACAGTATAATACAGAATATGTTACAGCCTTATCAAAAAGAACAGTAGGGTTCATGCAGAAAATTGGGTCTTTGCTATTAAAAAATGTTTATTGCGGGTTTTCAGAAAAAAAAAAGTAAATAAAACTGCCATTACTTCTTTATCAGGAAGTACAAACACACACACAGTACCGTTGGATTACAACATAGTGTCATTGATACCAGACTTCATTGACTTTTATCAATAATTTTACAAAGCAATATGCTGTTAACAGTTATACACTTTATTTTTATTCACTAGTGCACATGTGCTTGCTTGTTATGTTATCTGTTTTAAAGAAATGTCTTAAATTCTTTTTAGGCAATTTCTGCCCTGAAAGTATTTCAAAACATTCTTGAGTTGTTAGTGGGGATTAAAGCATTACCATTATATTCTCAAGTAAGTGAAACAGTTTTATTTGCATTATTAATTTTTATGTGCTGTTACAACTTTGCTTGCTAAACTGTAGCTTTGATAATCAGAAAGGAATTTACAGTAAACCCCCGCTATTCGCGGTATCTGTATTCGCGGTTTCGCATATTCGCGATCGCTGATTTAATATGAAAAATGAAACCTAAAAAAATGTGAATTTTAAAGCGCCGTGAATATTTTCCGCCATAAAAAAACATGGGCGTGGCTAAAATTATCTTTCCCGGTCAAAACAGCGTTTAGTGGGTGGGGAAGAGGGGTGACAAAATCCTGAGCGTGGATGTTTCTCGCTAATCCTTGTTCAGTATGTATTATGCACTTGTCATGGAAGGTTTCGTCATTTGTTTTTAATTTATATGCTTATAACTTGAATAAATTTATCAATTTATAAATTGACATGCTTACAAAAGTGATAAATCTACCGTTTTGCAGTGTAAAACAGACTTTTTCGAGTGTGTTAACGGAAGAAAGTGCCTTTATTGTGTGTGTGAATAGACATCATATAAGGTGATTATCCCCTTGTATAAGGCAATGGTCAGGCCACACCTTGAGTACTGTATACAGGTCTGGAAGCCTCATTTTAAGAAGGATGTAAGGCTGTTGGAACGAGTACAGAGAAGGGCAACAAGATTAGTGAATGGAACAAAGGGTTGCTCTTACGAAGAAAGGTTTAAGTTTTACAAATTACAGTGTTGGAGAGTAGGCACTTGCAAGGTGATCTGATTGAGGTGTATAAATGCTTGAATGGTTAGAGCATGCTCAATGCTGATGGGATTCTTCCTCTTGCTCAGAATAATTGCCTGAGAGGGCATAAATTGAAATTGAGGAAAGACAGTTGTAGGATAGATGTGCGGAAGTTTGCCTTTAGCCAGCGGGTGGTTGATTGCTGGAACAAACTTATGTCTGTCATATAAGTTGATAGCTTAAACAGATTCAAGGCAGAACCAGACAAACATTTGGAGTGGGTGGATGAGTGAAATGAGAAGGGGGATGTGTGTGCATTTGTGGTTTTTTTTTTTTTTTTGGCTGATGCTAGCTTTCTTGAGCTTGCTTTTTTTTTTGCATCTTATGCCCTTGCTAATGCTAATTATATTTTCATTCATGCAGAAAAGTGTTTATTATTGCAGTTATAATAACCTGCATAAAATCTGCCCTTTATCAGGTTATCTTGTTTCCATATTGTTCATCCCCATCTAACATATATTTTATACTTACTGGAGAAAGCCGTTTTTGATGCATGTTATAATAAACCAAACTAACAGTCCAGCACATCCTCATTAACTGTTTCCACCAACAGAGATCTAAAAGCAACCTTTAGATCTCTGTTGAACTTGGCAGCAACCATTTCTCTTGCGCATACTTGAAATTATGCATATCTTGGTGAACTGTTCTACTGCTTGAAGTGCATACAACTGTATAATCATCTCAACCATCATTATGTCATAAAGAAATCATGAATAGGTATATTTTAGCCCAAGTATCCCTTTTTCCAGTAATATTGTAATACACCTACATTAATCCTTTTATTTTTGAGTTTGTAAGAAATGTGTAGTTCACAGTAATGAGGTTTCCACTATGGCTGACTTTGCAGAGTGAATTGTGCATGTAATTTTTAAAAAAATTACTAAAATTAAAACTTTTTAAGTGTTTTTTCTTATTTTTACCTGATTGCCTGACATCAGAACGAAATTATTGTGAAAAATCAAATCAGAAATTTTTAAATTTGTAAAAAAATTCAAAAAATATTCGAAAAACTCATGGTTATTGCTAATAATAATATTTTTAATGGTACAATATCCTCTATATCTGCTATCATTTATCATTTTGTTTAATTTCTTCAGTTTCTAGATTTTAATTCCAGAGAACGTCAGTTTTTTTTTTTTTTTTTTTTTTTTTTTAATCTAAATCTGACAACAGCAACAGCCACTTACATACCTCTGTCAATTCTATTCCCTCCTCTTATTTTCCAAGTTGTTCTCATGCTGCCTTCTGTTAAAATGTGTCTGCTATTAGTTTGAAGTGCACATAAGAGACAGCAGCATGTATTGAAAAATTTCTAAATCTTTTGTACAGTATGAAGCCAAAGTGGAAATTACAGAAAAACATAAATTTAAATACATATTTTAAAAAGGGTTAAAATGCCACCGACCAGTTGAGGCAATATTTTAACACAGTAATTTGATATAACCTCTTGAAGGGTTGAATTGAAAAAAATCATAATTTCTTTTGTTACACAGTTACAAATCAAAATCCAGTGTCATTACAGTCATGGTTTTTTTTTTTTTTTTTTTTTTTTTTTAACTGTAATTGTTGACCTCTATATATTATTACATTGTAATGCCAGCCAAGGTCGTCATCAAAAATAAATAATCAAAAAATAAATGGTGATGGAAAACAATGATGTTCAGGTCATACAGTTTGTTTGAAATTTTGCTGACCTGCCAAATTTCAAACAAAGCAAGTGTTGAGGTGTGGTGACTTTATCCCCTTAGAGGAAGGACTGTGGTCACTTTCCTTTTAGTTTATTCCCATTGTAAGGAAGTGAGAGCATGCAATTGCCTTTGCTGAATGAGGTAAGGTGACTACATTGCTTGACAGTTATGCTAATGAATAAAATAGCTGCCTTCAGCAGTGAGAGTAACACCCAATTATTTACATTGAGAATAAATTAAAACCGAATGGTTCTGGGCAATATTAGGTAATGGTCTCGAGCTTCCATGTGGCACTGGTTTATCGAAAAACTTAGCGGCCAAAGCCATGCTTCGGCTCCAGAACAGAATTACCACTTTTATTCCTTTCTCATGACATTACACAGGCATCAATTTGTATCATGAAATACAAGAAATGTCCTTTAAGAATATTAATTGTTTTGTGACTGAGTTTTAAAAAAAAATCACGTAGCAAGTTTGAGTAGCATAGAATGAATATAGTAAATTTTAAGTGCCATTTGCCATTCTATGTGGTCAGAAAGTGTCCTTATTCATATATATATTTACTTAAAATATTGTTTATCTTAATGGATAGTAACGTTTCATCATTTCCTAACCTTAATGCTTTACTAAACAAAATATGATATTATATTTATCTTTGTTTTAATTTTTTTACCTTTTACCGAAGTAACTTTTTTTTTATGAAATAATACTTTTTTTTCAGCAATTTTCTCTAGGAATTAGCTCATTATCTTCCTTAGGACCATTGGGTGCATGTTTGGAAATTGTACTTATTTTGTATCCTTTATGGAATATAATTTATTAAAGTAGTTGAACTCAGCCGATAAATGTAAATAATAAAAATATAGAGGTAAAACATCTGAAATCCGATTGTTCCAAAATCTTGACATTTTTAAGATTCAGAACCCCTAGGAAAGAGAGAATTGTTTTCCAAGTAGTTCTATTGGATGGTAACTGGTTCTCCTAATGTGATGATATTTAATATTAAATAATATTTAACTTATGCTTTCGAAAATTTATTCAGCTGCTTGCTGAATGAATTTTCATCAATTTAGTACTGTCGATTTAGTACACAGCTCAGGGCATTCTTATCCATGAAAGACACGGTTTATTCATGAATATTATATTTTACTCCCGAATGGTACGATTTATACCTATTCATACATTGAACACATTGTAGAGATTCCAGCCAGTTAAAACTGATTTTGTTAGTGATTGCTCAGCAATTTCATTGTTGTTGGGTTTTCATTGTTTTTTTTGCTATGGACTTCTTTTTTCAAAATTTTTACCAATATCCAAAGGGAATAAAAGAATATATAGAAATGAAGTAAAATATTTAAAAATCACGGGTTAATCACATGGATAAATTGGCAAAAAAGTAAGCATTGAATGCTGCCAACTGAGCAAGTTGCCAGTGCATTCTATGTTTACCTGCTATGTTCTCAGATAATGATATTTAATTTGCAATTCACACTTGTTTAGATTTATTTTCTATAAAACCAGGTCCTGAGATGTCTGATTTTCAGACATTCTACCTATATTTAATTTATTGCGACTGCCCTTTAGAAAACTGATTTGAACTATTTAGTTTGCTTTGCAGGCAATTTCATTATGGTTTGATCATTACAGCCCATTATAAAATATGTCTTCTATGACAGTATAGTGCAGTGGTTTTCAGCCGGGATGCCGCAACAACATTTTGCGGGTGCCACGTAATTTGAGCTTAAGTTACTTAAACTTATTATTATTTTTTAATTTATATGTTTATTTCATTATAAAAAAGGTGTACAGTATCTTTAGTGGTGATCTATAACTGATGTTTACTTAGTACCTCTGTATAAAAAATAAAATTATATACTGTATATATATAATTTGTATTATGAAATGTAATTTTTATAATTATATTATTGTAGTAAATAACACACACACACACGCACGCACGCACACAGAATCGGATCTAACAGGCAGGAAATTGAGTAGGGGTGCCACAAAATAAAATAAATTACTTAGGGGTGCCGTTATTAAAAAAAAAAGGTTTAAAATCACTGGTATAGTGGTTTTATCCTTGTCGCTCATTTGAAGAGGTCCAGATTTGAATCTTGTCAGAGAACTGGAAGAATTCTGAAAAACATTTTCATTTGGGCCATAGTTAACTGATCTCAAGGTAGAGGGAGTATGGTTTTCTTCATGCAATATGACCTTAGCTGCTAATGCACTATATAAATATAACAACAGCAGTTATGAAATCTGTTTACTACAAAAATATAATAAAATGAATGGAATGATTAAATGCCACTTCGGAAAACAAATGAAAATCGAAACAAAATTATGATTGCACAACATCAGTTCAAAATCAGCCCTCTTCTACAGTTGTGAGACTTCGATAATAAATAAGAAATATGCATAAAAACTAGAAGCATTACAAATGAGATTTTTAAGACCATTATTAGGCTTTACAAGGCTAGATCATTAAAGAAATTCAGATTTCATGAAAAATTAAAAGTAGATAATACAGTAAATGACATAAAACAGTATCAGAAAAAAATGGATCAGTCACATAGAAAGAATGAACCCAAGCCCTATCTGAACTACAAACCTACAGGCTAGAGAGATGTGGGCCAATCAAGACCACCTCCAAGAGCTACAGCGGAACAGATCTTAAAAGTCCTAAGCCGGATGAAGTTCATAATGATGGTAATGATGAAATCTGTTTAATTCCATCCTTAATGCATAAGATGAAGAAATCGGCATTGCAAAATCAATTATTTAACTAATGTACAGTTGAATAAAAGAAAACTGTAGTACTAAGCTGAGATGAATATTGGCTGTTGCCATGTAGGGGAGGGGAGAGACTGATATTGCAAGGTAAAATAACCATAATAGCAGAACTGTGTTTTAAATATCATTTATAGCTAGTTTTTAAAGTCCATTGCAATCTGATTTGTGTTTTTAACCATTGAAGATTGTTGTATAAAATTCAAAGTTTTAGGAAATATACTGATTAAATTTTAAACTTAAATTATATTTTATTTATAACTAGTGTTTGACATCCCTGATCTGAATGTTAATAATAATTGCATGATAGTGGAAATTTAAATGCATACCTTTTGCCTACTTACATGGAAATACTGCTGTGCGTCATTCATGAGATTTGCATCTTTGGAACCTAATATGGGCCTACTCCCGAAAATGTTCTGGAGTGATAGACCTGTTGTAGTTGGTTTCCCAGCTCCAGAAGGTCTCCAGTAGATTTTTCTTTTGACCAATCACTTAGAAACAGCTATATTCTCTTATGCTGTTCCTTATACAATAATGACATGTAATTTTCCTGTTCTGTGTATATGTGTTAATTATTAATATTAATTGAAAGTTACCATTGCATTCATGCATACGACTCCAAATAGCCATGGCAATCAGTCACACACTCTGCATGAGTAAAGTACTTAAAGCAAGCAAGCAAGTGATCCCCCATCCCACTTCAAACTTTCTGTGGCATATTTAAACAGCCTGCTACTTTAACCTGTCAGTGGTGGATAATGGCTGCCCAATTTTCTTTTTAGTTTCTGAGGAATGTTTTCAGTTTTTTTTTTTTATTATTATTATTATTATTATTCTGTTTGAAGTGGCATATCTTAGCACTTCCTGTGTTTGAAGAGAATGGATTCCTGTGTGACTGAGTATTTAAAGCTGATGGCATAAAAAAGGAAACAGTACAACCACTGAAGAAATGGTTTAGAAAACTCCTAATTATATGTACAGTTGTCATATAATTAATACGCTTTTGCTTATAATTTAATTAACTCTAATTAATAAAGATAATTTATGAAAAATCCCTAGAGTTACTCTCTAAATTAGTTGGTAGGGCTTACCTGTTAAAGTGATCCGGGCATGGAGTCTCTTCGTCCTACGTGTAAAGGACTACAGTATAATTAGAATACATGGTATTGTAAATAATCAAATATCATTATCAAATTGAAAACTTGTACCACTCCTCAAGCAATATTCTATCCCCCACAGGAAATATCAAGTTCCCGAAATGTAACCATAATAGTTTTAAGTGTTTGGCATTGAGGTGGTTCAGTTCCTTTAAAAATTGTATCATTTCGATAATAAATTACTTAATCTACTACATGATATAATACTGTAGTGTCTATCAATTCATTAACATAATTTGTATCATTTTCAGGCAAATGCACCAAATTTTTTTGCAACGTTTGTAGCCATGTATGAGACATGGGCCCATCACTTTCAGCCAGGGACAAAGGAGTAGTCCAATCATTAGAAACATAGCTCTTTTTTCCTCCTCCAAAGAATGCCAAGTCAATTCCTTCTGCTGGCAAGTGATGGCATCAGTATTTTTGGACACTGATGGAGCATTGCTAGTGGATTACCTTCAGAAAGGCCAGACAGTCACAGCATTAGTAGAGGCATACGATGCAAGAAAGCAAGCTTATGCAGCAGCAGCCAAAAAAAACCCCTCCCATTTTATCCCTCCATTCTTTCCAAATGCCTGTCCAGCTCAGCCTTAAATTTATTTAGGCTATTAGCTTCCACAACAATGGGCAACACAGGGTATATTATGCAGAAATTGTAAGGCATTTTTGTGAAAACATCAAAGAAAAATGCCAAGGAAAACTCAGCAAAGGAGTCTCATTCCACCAGGACAATGCACCTACTCACAAGTCTGTCATTTGCCATGGCTGCACTGCATGAGTGCGACTTTCAGATCTTGTACCATCTCCCGCCAACAGTGACATCTTTGTGGCATTGGATGCATTCCTGGAAACCCAAGAGTAAACTTTCTTCGCAGCTGGAATCAGCATGCTGCAGCTTTGGCAGTAAAATTGTTTTGACCCCACAAGGGACTGTGTTGAAAAGAAACATTTTACCAAACTCCTCAAATAAACCCTTCATACTCAGGGCATGAACTTTTCAAACACTCCTCATACTTTTATTATTATTATTATTATTATTAGCCGTATGGTACAAGGAAGCCTGAGGCTTATGCTGCAGTAGCTAAAAAAAAATTTGAGTACCCAGAGAGAGAGAGAAGTAGGAGGGAATCACCAAAAAATAGAAGAATGCTGATATCCAGCTCAGGACCCTGGGTGTACCAAGCCCGTACTCACGAGATGTGAGCCCCTGGGGTACTTGCGAATGAAACACTTTCCATAATGCATTATAACCCACAACATAATAATTGTCTCTCCACTTAATCTAATGAAAGCTGTTAAGTCCCCTTATCCTTTCCTTTGGCTTTTAAATATCTTTGGACACCTATATTCTTGATTACAACCCAGATTTTTATGATACACTTCATGGTCATCTAGGCTGTAATGTCCCCCGCACCACACACAACTTCCACCTGTGCTGGATAATCATAACCCCCTCCTTCATCCCTCACAACATTTCCTGTTCGCCTTGTATTATCCATAATGAAATTAATTGCCCCTTATTTGCAGATGATACCCTATCTTAATTATCCCTACTTCTAAGCATTACTATATAGAAAACTTGTAGTGTTATATTCATTGGAAAGCTGCTAGTTGAGAGAGGATACACAATATAATAGTTTAATGGCAGCTACAAGCAGTGGTTAAATTGGGTCTTGCACTTCTTATAATGGCACATGCAGCAGCCTAGAAAACAAGAAGTGGGGAGATTACTCTCTGGAACTGCTGGGAGCTCTCACAGGAAAAGTATATACAAAGGGTACTAGGAAAGTTTTGCAATACAGCTTTATTTATTTAATTTTTTCAAAGTAATTTCCTCTACATTCAATACACCTCTCCATCCTCCGAAACCAATCTTTAAACCAGTTCTGCCAAGTTTCACTAGGGAGTAAAGCACACTCGTTGTCCCAAGCCCGTAGAAGGTCCTCATCACTGGAAAACCGCCTCCCTTTTAGCTTCATTTTCACATGCGGGAACAGTGCAAAGTCGCAGGGAGCAAGGTCTGGACTGTAGGGAGGGTGCTCGAGAAGTTTCAGTCCTGTCGTGGTCAAATATTCGGTGCAGGCTTTGGCGCGGTGAGCTGCAGCATTATCGTGATCGAGGTACCAGGTGTCCATTCTTGACTTTGGCCGCAGGTTCTTCATAGATCCAATGACTTTAGGCAGGCATTGTTCAGTATACCACTTAGCTGTGACTGTCTTCTGCGTGTCCAAAACGACACGTTCCACAATTCCACTCGATTTGAAAAATACAGCTATCATTTTCTTCTTTACAGATCGGGATTTTCTGACAATTACGGGTGTGTCGTCATCATCAAAAACCCAAACTTTGTTTTGAGCCTTGGTCAGCAGATCGTAATAGTACAGCCAAGTCTCGTCACCTGTCACGATGTTCACATACCGAGATTGTCCCTTATCAAACTTTTTTAACATCTCCCGGCACCAAGTCACACGTCGTGTCATCTGCTCTTCAGTCAGTTGATGCGGCACCCAGAGAGAACAAAGTTTCTTCACGTGCAAATGATCTTGCAGAATCGAACGAATTGCTGGTGCATTTAGGCCCAAAGTATCATCTATCTGTTGGTAGGTCACTCGCCTGTTTTCGTCAAACATTTTTCTCACAGCAGTAACGTTTTCCTCCAGAGTGAAATTTCCCCTTTGGAATTCTCTATACCACCTGAATATCGTTGTACGATGTGGACAATCATCATCTAGTGCAAGAGTCATTTCTTCTAAGCACTGGTCTATGGTTAAACCACGCACGAAATTATACCACAAAACTGTCCTTATCTCATTTCGTGACCACGATGCCATCGCAAGCACTTTACACTCTCACTACTAATGAATAACTGAGCCCATCGAATTGGCGCGGTGGCTACTATGCACGTATGAACATGTCTCAACATGCAGCAACAAGCAGCTTCCTGTGATTCATTGTTGCGTCATATTGCAAAACTTTCCTAGTACCCTTTGTACAGGGGTTGTATTAGGGTTACATTACTAACAGTGAAAACAGACACGCTTAATTTTTTTTTTTTTTTAATGAAAACTTCAAAGAAAACTGGTATTAGAACCTGTAGTACCTAATACTGTGCGTGGGTTCAAAATTGAGAGGATGAAAAATTATACTTGAATTTCTGTTTATTGTAATTTTCAGAAAAAATATTGGTGAGGATAGGTTGTTCCAGAAAACAGAAGTTGAAGGAATTATAAACTTCCTGCTTCCATTTGCATTAATCCTTCAATCTCACCAAGTCACTTTTTTTCCTTTTTTTTTTTAATGAAAACCCCATGCATGATAGATATTAGAACCTCTAGTACTTAGAACCATACATGGGTTTAAGGTTGAGAAGGTGAAAGAAGATACTAGTTGACTTTATCCTTGAATTTCCATAGATTGTAATTTTCAGGAAATGGAAGTTGAAGGAATAAACGAGGAAGAAGGAAAGTTGGTTCTATGAGTTTGAAGTTTGACAGTAAAAGGATGCTGACTGGTTGCAGCACATGTTCGGACTGGTTTGTAAGAGAGAGTGGGAATTATAGAAGCCAATTCAAAAGAACAGTACCCATGGAAGTATCTATAGAAAATGCATGTAAAAGAAACAGAACATCTATGAGACAGAGAGTGGGGCGACTTTGTCATTAATTAACCTAACTGCCCTCTTTTAAATGGAATCTGGAAGCCTGAGGGAGGTTTAGGGGCCCCACTCCAGATATGGGAGCAATATTCCATGGTAAGGTGGATTTGCAATTTGTACAGATGAACAGCTGTGTGGAAGAAAACTAATGCCAAGAGAAAGAGAAAACTCAGTTTTTTAGATACAGAAGAAGCAATATTTGTGATGTGCTTATGCCAAGAGAGATTAGAAGTTAGGGTAATAACTAATAGAGATATGTGATCTTGTCTAGAAATTTGTGAGTCGCAAATTACACATGCAGGGCTATGAGATTTGCAAGAAATGACAGTATCCATGCATAATACGCTATCGAAACTGTGACTTGGCTCAGGATCTCAACGAGTACAAGCGCGAGATGATATCGCTGCACGTTCCATTTTGCAATAAGGAAACAGATATTGCTAGAGATGGAATATGTCAAGATCTACAACAACAATAAAAAGCTCATACTAGATCGTAAATTGTATGAATCAGACTTGGACATTAACAAAATGATTGAAATATGTAAGACGATGTGTCAGGACAAAGCTGACATTGAACATGGCGGAGCAAGCGGTAATGACCTGAATAGCCTTGTAACGTGACTGTGAGAAGAAGACCCCTCTTGAAAATTTTACAATCATCTAAACAGCAAGATGAATGAAGATCTAAAGTTCGCCACATTCAACTGACTCAGCCCAACTGCAAAGAGACGTGAAAACGTGATGACCAACAAGGACTTCTGCAACTTAACGAGAATGGCAAATGACAAGCAAAAGATTCTACTCATACATATATTTTGGAGTCTGTTATCTCCCATTCGTGAACTGATTCAAATATTCTTGACCGGCCCAGCTGGTTGCAGAAAAATGTTTATGATTCATCTCTTGATGGAAATATACAACCACTTCAGTAATACAGATGGGTACTGTAATGCCTATATTACATGCACTTCAACTGGTAAGGCTGAAGTGCATGTAATGTAATGATCTTGGATGTGCTCACAGCTGGTTTATGCCAGCTCTGAGCACATTCAAGATCACTGCCTTTAAGGTACCCATTTCTCTGGTTACCAAAAGGTTTCTGCCACCAGGTGGCAACGATTAGTCCAAAGCCATCTAAGTGATATGCCACGAATCATAAAACGTTTTTCCGCAACCAGCTGGTTCATTCTAGCTCTGAATACATCCAAGATCATCTCCCATGATCTTTTGCTTTAAATGCTTTACTTTACTTTAAATGCATTATAACCCATTAAATGCAAGATATCCATTTCTCTAGTTACCAAAAGGTTTTTGCCATGGCAGTGATTAGCACAAAGCCACCAAAGTGGTATGCCCTAAATCATGACTACTTTTCCGCCACCAGCTGGTTTATGCCAACTCTGAGCACATCCAAGATCACCTCCCATGATCCTTTGTGCAATCACCTCTCCCGACTCCATTTTTCTTTGTTATGAAACAAAAATAACATCATTTCTGCATCGCAAAATCGTGACAAATTGATTTTACTACTGTCCGAAATTTAGTAGGTGCCGGCAAGGATGTTTACACATCAAAAAAAAAAAAAAAAACATCCTTCCCATTTCACCCATGCATTCGTTCCAAATGTTTGTCTAGTTTTGCCTTGAATCTATTTAAGCTATCAACTTCCACAACAGCACATGGAAGTTTGTTCCAGCAATCAACTACCCACTGGCTAAAAGTAAATTTTCGCACATCTGTTTGACAACCGTCTTTCCTCAATTTCAGTTTATGCCCCCTCAGGTTTGTAATCTGAGCAAGAAGAAGAATCTCATCAGCATTAAGCCTACTCAATCCATTCAAGGCCTTAAAACACCTCAATCAGATCGCCTTGCAGGTGCCTACTCTCCAGACACTGCAATTTGCAGAACTTAAGCCTTTCTTGGTAAGAGCACCCCTTTGTTCCCCTCACCAGTCTTGTTATCCTTCTCTATACTCGTTCTAGCAACCCTTCATCCTTCCTAAAATGAGACTTTCAGACCTGTATGCTGCATATTCAAGGTGTGGCCTGACAATTGCCTTATACAAGAGAATAATCACCTACTTATTCTTGCTCGCTATCATTGACAAGACTCCTTGACCTACCTGGCAGCTTGTCTGCATTACTCAGACAACTTCATATCTGACTGCACAATTACCCCCAGGTCTCTTTCATTCTGCACCACCCGAGTGTAACACCACCCAGTTGGTACATTTCTCTGGGGTTACTGCTCTCCATAGGCAGTACTTTGCACCACGTCATAGTATCCAATCAAATTGATCAGACGACTTCTCTTAAAAAACCTATTCTGTGTCTGAATTATTACTGCAGTCTCTCTAGATTATCCTGCAGTGCTTCTTTAACCAGTGACTCCATTATTTTCCCTGGAACAGAAGTCAAACTAACAGGTCTGTAATTACTCGTGTCACCATTTGATCTCCCTTTGTGAATTGGGGACACATTTACTTCCTTTGCTGCTCCTTTAATATAACTGGATAGACCCCATCCACCCCAGTTGCTTTTCTTATGTTCAATTTCTTCTCCACTTTACTCTCAGTTAATACAAAATAATTTAGCTCCTTCCACAGTTTGATAAGCTTCTGGCCTCCATTTCCCCACAGACCACCTCATGTGTAAATGTAGATGCAAAATACTTATTCAGTTTATCAGCTACCTCAGTAGGTTCATCAACAATCAAACCATCGATATCAAGTGGACCAATCTGATTAATCCCTCTAGAGTTTACCTAAGTAAATTAGCCTTTGCTGTTTTTCTTTGCATCCTCTGTCAAAGATTTCTCGTAATCAGCTTTCACTTGCATAACCTCCTTTGTGACTTGATTACAGACTAGCTTATATCTTATGTCTACCATAGGCTCCTTGTCACCTGATAATTTATATGCATCCCATGCATTTGTCTTCTCTGCCACTAGTCTCATTAGTTTATCTGACATCCATTTACGCCTAAATCTTGAAAACTATTTCTTAGTTGATATGAAAAGCCTGGTAGTTTCCATTACTTCCTTGAATGCTTCCCATTTAGAATTTGCTGTTAGTAACATCATCAGTTGGTCCCACTGTATAGAATTTTAAAAAAAATACCCTTCCTTCTACCCCTTATAGTAGTTACATCTTGATTTAAATCCCACATCAGTACACTGTGATCATTGCCACCTAGTCATTCCTTTATCTGTAAATTGTTAATGCCTGAATATTCACTGCTGTAATCAGATCGAGTGTTACTCCCTCTGGTTGCTTGTCTAACATGCTGCTGTAGAATACAATCATCCAATAAATCCACAAAAGCCTTGCTAGCGTGTAATTGACCAATCCACAAGTTCCAGTCAATATGTGGGAAGTTAAAATCCCCCATTATAAGAGACACTCTGATTTACTGGCCCACTCTATTTCTCTGTATAATTGTTCATTGTACCATCAAAGTTATTAGATCTACAACAAACTCCAACCCTCATTTTTGCTTTCCCAGTACCTATGTCTCACCAAACTGACTCAACATTGCAACATCTATGTCAAATGGATGCACTTCCTTAAATTTTGTTTCTTAACTAGCAGCATAACCCCTCCTCCCTTCCTATCCTGCCTATCCTTTCTGTACACATTATACTCCCCAAATACCATTTCTGCATTCCTTATATCTGTGTGACACCAAGTCTCTGATATCCCAACAGTATCCACCTTTGATGTGTCAGGTGGGCAGGAGCAGCAGTGCGTAGCACACTCTTCTTGATTAGACCGGGGTTCAAATGGCGCCTCCGTAGCCAGGTGGGAAGGGGCAGCAGTGCGTAGCACACGCTTCTTGATTAGACCGGGGTTCGAGCCCGTCACCACCAAATACGGAGGATGCGGAAAGGTTAAGGAATGACCACCGCATATCTTGGAGCAATATGGCCTTAGTTGCTAATGCTCCTAAAAACACAACAACAACCGGGGTTCAAGCCCTTTAAACCACCAAATACGGTGGATGAGGAAAGGTCAGGGAATGACCAACGCATGTCCCCGGAGCAATATGGCTTTAGTTGCTAATGCCCCTAAAAAACCAAATAACAACAATAACCTTTGATGTGTTGACCAGCAATTCAAATTCATCAAATTTATTTACTATACTCCTAGCATTGGTGTACATGCTAGTATACATGCACCTGTTCTTAAGTTACTCTAACACAGCCCATGTATTTACTTGTTTCATGACTCCCAGAAGTTCTTGAAATCCCCAGCAACTTACTTTCCAGGCTGCTGCTCATTCCAATAGAAGCAGTGCAAGAATCATTTCCACCTCTGCCTGTGGCTACTGTTAATCTATTAGCCTGTAAATCCCCCAAGCTAGCAGTTTTCTGACCCACCTAACATTGCCTCGATAGCATCAGCAAATATTCGTGCACCCTTTCTAAGTGTGTTCCATCCCTGTAGAAGCAATCTTTTGTTAACAAGCACAGACCATGCTGAGAAAAATTCTACCCCATGAACCTTGCACAGTCTCTCCAGGACCAAATTGATTGACAAGACTCTCATCATATACTCCCTCCTATCGTGTGTGGTCAGGATTGCAAACACTTTCAAATTTAACCCTAACTCGCGACTTTTTTTCAACATTAACCTGTACTTGTTAAATTAATCCTCAGATCTCCTACACGAGCCTTGCTAGTGTGCAAGTGATCAATCCACAAGTTCCAGTCAATATGTGGGAAGTTAAAATTACCCATTAGCATTAGTATAGGCATATGATGCAAGAAAGCAAGCCTATGCAGCATCAGCCAAAAAAAAAAAAAAAACACGCTCCCATTTCAACCCTCTGTTCGTTCCAAATACCTGTCCAGCTCAGCCTTAAATTTATTTAGGCTATCAACTTCCACAACAAAAGATGGTAGTCTGTTCCACCAATCAACTACCCGCTGGCTAAAGGCAAACTTTCACACATCTATCCTACAATTGTCTTTCCTCAATTTGAATTTATGCCCTCTCAGGTGATTATTCTGAGCAAGAGGAAGAATCCCATCAGCATTGAGCATTCTCAAACCATTCAAGGCTTTATACACCTCAATCACATCACCTTGCAGGTGCCAAGTCTCCAGACACTGTAATTTGCAAAACTTAAGCCTTTCTTCGTAAGAGCAACCCTTTGTTCCAGTCACTAATCTTGTTGCCCTTCTCTGTACTCGTTCAAACATCTCTACATCCTTCTTAAAATTAGGCCTCCAGACCTGTATACAGTACTCAAGGTGTGGCCTGACCATTGCCTTATACAATGTTATAATCACCTCCTTATCCCTGACAGAAAAACTCATGTATATAATTGACAAGACACCATGAGCTACTCTTGCAGCCCGTCTGCACTGCTCAGAAAACTTGATATTTGCCTGCACAATTACCCCCAGGTCCTTTTCATTCTCTACCACTGTCGGTGTAGTACCACAGAGTTGATATGTTGCTCTGGTTGGGGTTGCTGTTTCCCATATGTAGTACTTTACATTTGTCAATGTTAAACTTCATTTGCCACCTCTCAACCCATCATAAGACATTCTGATTTACTGGCCCACTCTATTTCTCTGTATAATTGTTCATTGTACTCATCAGAGTTATTAGACCTATAACAAACTCCAACCCTTGTCAATGTCATTAGTGCCAACATGTACAACAATATAATCTTTTGTGCCCTTAAAAGATGATATCTACTCTACATTGTTATCAATTTTTGCTCCTGGCAGACATACCCTGGTCCTGTTCCACCTAACCTTCTTGCACAATATATCTCCCATTTCTCTTCAAATGAGTCACCTACAATTAACTCCTGTGGGACCAGTGCGGTCTGCCCTGAAGATTGTCACTGTGTTGCCTGGTGCACAAGAATGAGCTCTGGCATTGAGTTGGGCAGCTGAGAACTTGATTGGCCCCTTTTAATTCCTTCTAGGGGAATCTACCATACTCTTCAAACTCTCATAGAACCCATCAGAACACTGATTTGGCAACTGATTTCTTTGCATTTTCTGCATCTAACACACACACACACAAAGACATCTTCCATATCTAAATCATGTCCTGTTCTAGAAAGGTGCGCAAACATGTCACATTTTGCACATTTTTTTTAGACTGTGATGAGTTGGAGAATCGGTTCTCCCCTGAGCCACAGCACTTTCGCTACTTTGTGCATGTTGCTTTGCTGCTCTAGTCTGGGGCACAATTTCTGTTTAAATTCAATTAACAATAAGATTTATAAATTAATTGATTAATTGCCAATACTATACTAAGCTAACAGATTCCTAATACAGTGCTACGTGGGTTCGAGCCCATCACCACCAAATATGGAGGATGCGGAAAGGTCAGGGAATGACCACCACATATCCCGGAGCAATATGGCCTTAGTTGCTAATGCTCCTAAAAACCAAATTACAACAACAGTGCTACGTATTATGCTGTCTAGTTTTACGTTATACATAAAATCTCTAAAAGCTCAAACTTGATAGAGTTTGAGATATGTGTTACGCTATTCCCTAACAGTCTAATATATTACAATGGTGTCAAGTTTCGAACGATAGAATTTTTACCGATACTAAGTAATAACTTTCAAAATCTCCATCTAATTTCAAAATAAATTAGGTATCATAACTAGCAATATAAAGCTACTTCTAAAAAATAAATTAATATGCCAATTAAGTCAATAAAAGAACAAAAATTTAAGAAAAACTTCTCTTTTAGCTGGAGCCATAAAAACTTCCTGCACGGAGCTATTCTCGTTCAAGGAAGTGACAAGTATTGACAAGGAAAGACTGGAAATTACACTATGACAATGTGGCTACTTATTGTACAATGATAGTTTTGAGTATAAATATTGTCAAGGGCAAAAGGGAAGTGGTTTTTCTTTCATAAAGGTGACTACAGTGGTCCAGGCAGTTTTTAAATTCTTTTTAGTGGGACCAACTGATGTTACCGCCCTAATATTCTAAATGGGAAGCATTCTTTGAAACTATTAAGCTTTTTATACCAGCTGAGATATCGTTCAATGTTTAGACCTAAATGGTTATCAGATGAACCGTTCAGACAAGTGACAAAAAAGAAAAATGCATGGAATGATTATAAATTAGCTTGAGACACAAAATCCTGCTATAAGTTTGAACTAGCATATGTGTGTGTGTGTGTATATATATTCTATTAGAAATCTGGTGCATTAAATACTAGATTTCTATCAAAATTTAGATCTGATTTCAGATCCATAACTGCAAATATTAGATTACTTTGTGTTTTCTTACTGGATTGTTTTTTTTTTTAATTTTTTATTTAAAAAAAAATAAAAATGGCTTTTCATCTCAATTTGCTAACCATTATAATTACACCCTTACAGTTCTTGGATGCATTTTATTAACATATTTGATGTTAATCATTCTTTTTATAGTGTACATGTAAAAGATGTATTCAATGGTATTGAATATATCTTTTAATAAATTGAATAAATATATTTAAAGATATATTAATCACATACAAAATCCTTGATAATCCAATATTTATGAAAATCTAATGGTTCTATTACAGTATTGATTATATATTAGATATTACTGATTATTAGCAGTATATATTATTATAAATTTGATCTAAGATTCTTTGCATTAGATATGAATACACTAATCAATGAATTGTGCAGTTTTTCTTAACTAGCTGCAAGATATTTATGGCTAGCATCTGTAGTAGGTCTTTATACCATACCATTATTCCATTGCTTGAGGCCACATATTCATGAAACTTCTATGACTCAGGTTATTGGCAACTGTGCTGTACTGCTAGTTTTGAGCTCTGCATTACCAGTATTGGCACGTACCTTAGGTAAGAATGGCTGTTAGCAGTTAATTTATTACTTGAAGTTTTAAGAGATTTAATAAAATGTGATTTTTCAGGCCAGTTATTTTGAGTTAAGATTAAAAAAAATAAATTAATTTAATTTCTTAGTCTCAAAACTGTAATTTCTTCTTGAATAGTCTTCTGTATATGATATCCCAAAGATAATAGGAAATGTTTTTTGTTTTTTTTTTTATGAAAAAAAAAAAAAAGTACAGAACCCAAAGAGAGAATACAGATGCATGAAAAGTTAACCCAAACCTTAACATTGATACAAACTAAGAAACATACTAAGAAACAAACCAAGAAACATGAAATTAAATATTGAAAAGTGGTGAAAGAGGATAATACCAGTGCAGAATTATTTAGATATAGCCCCAAGGTGTTTAAACCATGATTGCTGAACTTTATAAATCAGATTTGGAATCAGAAAAACACCCAATAAATGGAAGACCTTAGTAGTAAACATTTTCAAGAGGGAAAACATAAATAGCTGCGATAACCCAAGGGGCTCACATCTGGTGAGAATGGGCTTGGCACACCACCCAGGGTCCTGAGCTGAATATCATCATTCTTCTTTTTCTTGGTGAGTCCCTTTTACTTTCTCTCTCTCTCTCTCTCTCTCTCTCTCTCTCTCTCTCTCTCTCTCTCTCACTCAGGGTAATTCCGAATTTTTTTTTTTTTTTTTTTTTTTGGCTGGTGCAGCATAAGCCTCAGACTTCCTTGCACCATATAGCTAATAATTATAATATAATAATAATAATGAGATGATTTTCAGTTCAGCAGTTGCATTTTTCTTTATGTCCTCAACATCCTTTGAGGGCAGTTTTCACCTTGGGAAAGAGGAAGAAGTCTGCTGGTGCTAGATCAGGAGAGTAGGGTGAATAGTTAATCTGTACAGTTTCGTCATAAATATCTTCACAACAAGTACAGAATAAGCAGTGGTATTACTATGCAATGAGAACCAGCTGTCTTTTTCTTGAAATTGCAGCCTCACCCAGGATGTGCACTTCAGTAGTCTTTGAAGCACCTGTAGGTAAAGCACATGAAAACCTTTTCAGTCTTTTTGATGACTTTGAAGTCCACTGCCTGCTCTGACGCTTTGTCTCTGGTTCGTACCAAAACACCAAACACTCATCTCCAATGATAATACAATCAAGAAAATTAGGATTATCTTGACAAATCTGGATGAAGTCCTTGCATTGTGACACTCTTCATTGCTCTGCTCATTCATGAGGTTGTGCAGCACAAATTTTGCACAGACCTTCCTTTTTTCTAAATCTTCATGCAGAATTTGATGAGTCATCTCCTTATTCATATCCAACTCATCATCTATCATTCTGATGGTCAAACGGTGATCTTTTGCCACAATTTCCTGAAAATTTTCAACTCTCTCCTCATTTTGCGAGGCTAACGGATGCTCACTTCGTGGATCATCAAACATCCGTCCATCCTCACACCCACCTTTGAACTGCTTATACCATTCAGACACATTGGTACGACTTAACGTTCCATTACATAAACAGTTTTTAACATTTCTTATGTTTCTGTTGCAGATTTCTGTAATTTTCCCAGTTTAAAGCAAAATTTTATATTCAATCATTGTTCGATTGCAAAATTGTGACACAAATCTGTCAGCCTGCTGAATAATCTCTGTACCACCATCTGTATAATGAAGTTTCAGCTACAACATACCACTTCCATTTACTTTCAAACACTTTGAAAATGGCTGCAATAGCACTATTTCAGGAAGTTTAAGAGCAACACCTCGTATATTATATTCAATATAGGCCTTCACACAGCCTATATTGACTATGGGAAGGCATTTGCAGAATTAGTAGACAGAAATTGATAAATGGTCTAGTTTAAATCTAATATTACTCCCATAAAATATAATATTAGTATTAGATTTTTTGTGCATCGGTCAAAAAATAATTACAATAAAAATAAAAGAAAACATATACAATGTAACTTTCCGTTATATGTACCCAAACATACATAATAACTTGATTTTTTAAAAAAAAATGAAATATGAATAAATACAGTTATTGTACATCTAATGCTGTTTTAACAATTCCTTTAACGAAAGGTTACAAGCTGCCTTCTTTTCACGTTAAAGAATCACAAAGACCTCTGACAACATCATGCTTTTTTCAACATTGGATTTTGAATTCCTCTATAATCCTATTGTCTGTTCCAACTTCATCATGATTTCTCTTAAACTTTTGAGGGTCAAGCTCTCCGAAGCAGGTACTGGAGATTTTAATCATCACTAACACCCATTTATTCAGCTTGCATTTGTGCTTGCAACTAAATCAAACCCTTTGTCATGAGTCTTCTCTATGAGAATCCGGAATGACATCTTCAGTATCCACTTTCAGATAAGGATTTTCTTTTGTAATGTCTAAATTCTCCATTGTGGCATTTTGTTGTGTTTCTTAAAATCTTCATTGTCATGGACAAACTGCGGACAAAATTTTTCTATGGCAACTCATCATAGTGTATTGCTTGATATCTATGCAGCTTGCAGGAATATTTCTTACTGTCAATGGTTAGCATTAGCAAGAGCACATGATGCAAGAAAGCAAACTTATATAGCATCAGCCAAAAAAAAAAACCTTATTTCACCCATCCTCTCGGTCCAAAAGTTTGTCAAGTTCTGCCGTGAATCTATTTAAGCCATCAACTTCTACAACGACAGATGGAAGTTTGTTCCAGCAGTCAACCACCCTCTGGCTAAAGGCAAACTTATGCACATCTATTCTACAACCGTCTTTCCTCAATTTGAATTTATGCCCTCTCAGGTGATTATTCTGAGCAAGAGGAAGAATCCCATCAACATTGAGCATGTTCAAACCATTTAAGGCTTTATACACCTCAATCAGATCACCTCGCAGGTGCCTAGTCTCCAGACACTGTAATTTGCAAAACTTAAGCCTTTCTTTGTAAGAGCAACCCTTTGCTCTGTACACTAATCTTGTTGCCCTTCTCTGTACTCGTTCTAACAGCTCTATATCCTTCTTAAAATGAGGCGTCCAGACCTGTATAAAGTACTCGAGGTGTGGCCTGACCATTGCCTTATACAAGAGGATAATCACCTCCTTATCCCTGCTAGAAAAATTCCTGTATATCATTGACAAGACACATTAGCTACTCTTGCAGACCGTCTGCACTGCTCAGAAAACATCATATCTGCCTGCACAATTACCCCCAGGTCCTTTTCATTCTCTACCACTGTCAGTGTGATACCACAGAGTTGATACGTTACTTGGGTATTACTACTACCCATATGTAGTACTTTACATTTTTCAATGTTAAATTTCATTTGCCACCTCTCAACCCATCTGCTCAACTTTTCTAGATCGTGTTGCAGCAGTGTACTGTCATTAGTGTCATTAACAACCCTGCCAACCTTTGTATCGTCTGCAAACTTGGACATTAAGCCTGATATACAATCATCAATATCATTTATAAATACAGAAAACAACAATGGACCTAACACTGAACCCTGAGGGCACTCCACTAATAACATTAGTCCACGAAGAGCAGTGTCCATTGATTACCACTCTCTGTCTTTTCCCACTCAACCATCCCTTTATCCCTAGCAGCTATTTGCCTCCAGTGCGACACTTCTCCAATTTGTGCAGCAGTCTTCCATGTGCAACAGTATCAAAGGCCTTTCTAAGATCCAAATATATGATATCAAAGTTATTCTTTGCATCCAGTTCCTTTGTGAGTACATCATAGTATCCAATCAGATTAGTCAGACAAGACTTCCCCTTAACAAACCCATGATGTGTCCGAGCTATAACTGAAGTCTTGTCTAGATGATCCTGCAGTGCTTCTTTAACCAGTGCCCCCATTAATTTTCCTGGAAGAGAAGTTAAACTAACAGGTCTGTAATTACATGTGTCTCCCCTTGATCCTCTTTGTGGATTGGGATCACATTTGCACATCTCCAGTTCATGGATACCTCCCCTCAGTCCAGAGAAGCTCTCATAATTATGGCTAAGGGTTTGCTTACTTCCCTGCCGCCTCCTTTAATATAACTGGATAGATTCCATCACAATGTGGGTGCGTGAGTAAATGTGAACAGGCTAAGTTTTTATGGCTCCAGCAAAACAATTTCTCCTCCACTTTACTCTCAGTTATTACAAGATTATCTAGCTCCCTGCACAGTGCGGATCCTCCACTATTCCCAATGCTGTGAGCTTTGCATCTGGGTTGCAGCCAGGGTGGGAGAATGGGATATACTCTGTCTACGTCCGAGATGAACTTTTTGGTGATATTCCCTTTTGTTCTTTGTCCAGCGGTTTTGCCAGGTTTGTTTTAGTTATTTCTGCAGCCTGTTTTCAGCCTTGTGGGTTGTGCTGTTATCCACTTTATAGTCTAGATGGGTGCAAGGCATTCCTTTGGTTATATAATATGTTATTCCATTGCATATAACGTCCAGGTCAAGGGAACTTATATTAGGTATTAGGTATGTTCGGGGTCTGACGGCACCTGGGATTTCTCCCATCTCCGCGTATGTTCTCTGTATCGGACAAGCCAGAGATTTAAAAGTGTGTGGGATATGTACTGTGTAGTTTGTTGTGCCCATTGTTCGTCCAGCCTGTTAGCCGCCGGGCCCCTAGTGAGACCCGACGTTACCAATACCTGCCACAGGGAGGCCGGCCGGGTGTTACCAATATTTGTACTCTGGCTGGTCTTGCCACTTACTTTCATGGGATTTTAGTGGCTAGGACCAAAAAAAAAAAAAAAATCGAGGTTGATATTAGTGATACTTTACAAGTTAGTATTAATATTGCGCGACGTGGGGCTGTGTGGTGAAAGTGAGTTTTAAAAACCAAATAGGTTCGGGCAAGAATTTTGATGTTCTCTTTTGATTTTGACATGTAGGGCTAAACGCTGTGCAAGACAAAAGTTTGGGGGGAGGATGAAGACTGGGGGAAAGAAATTGGAAATAAGGGGCCGACAGAGTAGATGGCCCCTGCAGGTAGTGAGGCATGCCCGTGCCCCACCAGAGTGAAAAAATTGGGGAGGCAAGGAGAGGCAAGCCTCTCCTCCCCAGGAGTTTGGAAAGAAAGATCCGCTCAAGAGAGTGCGGATTTGGGTCGCCAATAGGCTGTTCCGGCGGGAGAGTGCCACGTATGTCGTCTCCATCAGTTTGCAGGCCCTAAAAAATTGGCCGTTGAGTCTCATCTAGGTGGGACACTAATAGGGGGTTAAATCTGGATGTCATCCTTCCAGACTGCATGTGGTCTGGGGCTTATTTTCTGGTCATTATCTTGGGGTCATAATCAAGTCTACTGGCTGTCATTATGGGGTTTTATCCCTTCCGTGATGTTTGCTAGTCCTTACACTACCTTTTGTCATTATGTAGTGGGTCTATGCTGCAAGGTCTTGGGGCAGTGTCCCTTTGTTCTGATGTCACGACTATTTAAAGGTGTTTTTTCGCTTCTATTGGCGGTAATCATGACTCTTGTAGTTCGACAGTCTATTGTCACTTGTCTTTTCCTAGTGCATTTTGTAGTCAGTCCAAGGTCTGTATAGTCGGTTCCTCTGTGTCGTCTCGCTGCTATTTGCAGTTTTGTTTTGTCTCATTCCGTTAAGGTCTTCGGTATATGGCGGCTAGTTTGGCGCCTGCTAAATAATCCCTGGGCAAAATCAGTTAAGGCTAAATATTCTTCTTGTGTATCTAGTAGATGTGACTCGAGATCCCTCGGTAAATAGTGAACTCTAGTTATTAGTCTGCATCTAAGGTCTTCGTATTGGACACACTCAAACATAATGTGCACCCAGCTTTCTTGTTCCCCGCAAGTACAACGCGGATCCTCCACTATTCCCAATGCTGTAAGCTTTGCATTGAAAGCCCCATGACCCGTAAGGAGGTAGGTCATGTAAAGTCCGGGTTGCAGCCAGGTTGGAAGAATGGGGTATACTCTGTCTACGTCCGGGATGAACTTTTTGGTGATGTTCCCTTTTGTTGTGTTTGTCCAGCGGTATTGCCAGGTTTCTTTTAGGTATTTCTGCAGCCTGTTCTTTTCAGCCTTGTGGGTTGCATTGTTATCCACTGTGTAGTCTTGGTGGGTGCAAGGCATTCCTTTGGTTATATAATAGGCTATTCCAGTACGTATGTTGTCCAGGTCAAGGGGAAGGGCTCCGGCCAAGACCTGTAGGGCAACAGTGCTAGTGGTGCTACAGGCTCTGGTAATGGTTAACAGGATAGTTCTATGGATTGAGTCGATTATGCGTCTATTTACGGCGGTTGATGCCTTGTGATACCAAACCGCAGAGGCGTATGTTATAGCTGGTAGGAATGTCGTTTTATAATATAAGGAGAGCACGCGACGTTTAAGTCCCCAGTCCCGACGAACCACACGTGCTAACAGTGCAGAGTACTTCCTTATCTTTGTTCTTAAATGTGTGAGATGCTGCTTGAAGGAAAGATTACAATCTAATATCACCCCCAGGTACTTAAGCTGGCTTTGGAGTTTCACTGTGGTGTTGTCCACCTTTATTTGAGGTGGCCTGTGCAGGTCAAGGGAGCCTTTCAGTAAGATTGAGGATGTCTTAGTTGGTGAGATTTTTAGGCAGTGTAAGATGGTCCAGTCCTGTAGTATCCTGATGGCATGGTTTGCTTTTACCTCCAACTGGGTTCTATTGTCGGCAGCAATTTTCAAGATTAAGTCGTCGGCAAAAGCTTGGGTTTGGACGTCACCAAGGTCCATGGCCAGGAACTCATCCAAGACAATGTTCCACAACAGCGGCCCCAGGACAGAACCCTGGGGGCAACCCCTGCAGACACGGCGGTTTACCCTACCATAGGGTGCCACGACACTAATACTCCTGTCGGTAAGGTAAGACTTGATAGTGAGATACAAATTGCAGGGAAGGTTGGCCCGCCTTAGCCTTGACAGGACACTTGGCCACCAAATGGTGTCGAAAGCCCCGGCAAAATCTATGGAGATGATTAGGTAGTATTTACTGTTGCAACTGGCCACACCGTGCAGCAGATGTCTAAGTGCCTCTACTGTCGAAGACTCAGGCTTAAAGCCGAACTGGGTAGACATGTGCAGTTCAGCACTCTTGTAATGTGTGTCAATTCGGGCATATAGCATTCTCTCAAATAGTTTGCTGATCACTGGTAGCAAAGCTATCGGTCTGTAAGTGGTTGGCTGTTGTGGAGGCTTCGTGGGTGTTTTTGGGATCAGCTTCAGTCCCGCAGTCTTCCAGTTTCTTGGGAAGATGCCTTGATGCAAACAGTTGTTAAACAGATTTAGAAGGAGTTCGGGGGTCAGATCCGTTACTTTTTTGACAATTTCCGGTTCGAGATAATCGAGGCCAGGGCACTTATTATTTCTTACGTACTGGGAGAATATCAAACCGACACTCATACACCATTCAGTCATACTACTATACCCATCCTTCCCCAAACCATACAAAAATCACGTGGCCAGTCTCTGCTGAGGGTACATAGTGGACTTCTTTTGCTGGAACAAAAAATGCAAATGCCTACTTCGCTTTTCCCAAGTCGAACAATACTTCAGCATATACAAGAGCAGGAACTGATAGCCACAAAAGGTGATATCGTTGTACACATTGGCACTAATGACATTAAGTGTTGGAGATCTGCAGATTTACTTAGCAAGTACAAGTCAGCGTTGAAAAAAAGTCGCAAGTTAGGGTTAAATTTGAAAGTGTCTGCAATCCTGCCCAGACACCGATAGGAGGGAGTATATGATGAGAGCCTTGTCAATCAATTCGGCACTGGAGAGATTGTGCAGGGCCCGTGGGGTAGAATTTTTCTCAGCATGGTCTGTGCTTGTTAACAGAAGAGATTGCTTCTAAGGGGATGGGATACACTTAAATAGAAAGGGTGCAAGAATATTTGCTGATGACAGCACTCCTGACTGCTTTATACACAGTTAAGACAAAGTGTTCATATATAATTTACTACCTTGACACTCCCCTTTGAAGTTATTTTAGCTTCCCACTATTTGAAACATTGCTAACCTCAGAACGTCTTGCCATTATCAGCTGTTGTAGCAACAATGAACTCTTGAGATGTGTGCTACCATTACTTTGACCCATATCTTCAGGTAAACATGTAAATTATGCATATCTTAGTTACTAAAAAGTCAGTGTTCGCTTGAATTATTTTCTAATTTTCTGTATCTATTGATAACAATTCAGAATTTTGCTTGGGTCAATTTTTGCATCAGCAGCTTCAATGAGAAAAGCTTGTCCAAGATGTTGGTGATGAGTCACATTTCAAGTATGATCCATAAAAAAAAAATAATAATAATAATAAAGAAACAATGAGTTGGTGAGTAAACTGCCAACCGTCTGCAAACTTAGACATTAACTCTCATATACCTTCGTCAATATCATTGATAAATACCGAAAACAACAATGGACCCAACACTGAACCGTGGGGGACTTCACTAATAACATTAGTCCAAGAACAGCAGTGTTCATTGATAATTTTTGTAATTTTTTTTTTTTTTTTTTTTTGGCTGATGCTGCCTAAGCTCATACACTTGCTTTCTTGCATCACATGCCACTACTACTATAACCACCCTCTGTCTTCTCCCATTCAACCATCCTCTTATCCATTGTAGCAACTTGCCCTTAATGCCATACTGCTCCAATTTGTACAGTAGTCTTTCATGTGGCACAGTATCAAAGGCTTTCCTGAAATCCAAGTATATGATATCAAAATTATTCTTTGCATCCAATTTCTTTGTGACCACGTAATAGCAATCAGATATGTCAAACAAGACTTCTCCTTAACAAATCCATGCTGTGTCTGAACTATAACTGCAGTCTTGTCTAGATGATCTTGCATCACTTCCTTAACCAGTGTCTCCATTATTTTCCCTGGAACAGAAGTTAGACTAACAGGTCTGTAATCATCCATGTCATCCTTTGATCCACCTTTGTGAATTGGGGACACAGTTGAACATCTCCAGTCCATGAGGACCTCCCCTGAGTCCAAGGAAGCTCTCATAATTATGGCTAAGGGTTTGCTTAATTCCTTTGATGCCTCCTTTAATATAACTGGATAGATCCCGTCCACCCCAGGTGCCTGCCTTATGTTTAACTTCAACAATTTCTTCTCCACTCTGCTCTCAGTTATTACAAAATCACTTAGCTCTCTTTTAGTGTTTGATAAACTTCTGGCAATCCCCTCCTTGGATAACTCCTCATTTGTGAAGATGCAAAATACTCATTCAGTTTATCAGCTGCCTAAGCATGATCATCAATAGTCAAACCATCTATGTTAAGTGGACTGATCTAATTCATCCCTTTCCTTCTAGAGTTTACGTAAAGAACTCTTTTCTGGTTTTTTTTTGCATTCTTTGCTAAAGATTTTTCGTAATCTACTTTCCTAACCTGCTTTGTGACTTGATTGCAGACTAGCCAGGGTGGGATTTTGATGTTCATAGGCCCTAATGTGCTAAAAAAGAAGGGGTGAAATGTTTCTTCTATTTTAATGCTTTGACTGCGAATCATGTCAATTAACGCGACTCAAGTTTCAACTATACTAAATGATAAACCACATCAATTGATGGAGTGACCATCACTTCGATTCTTCTAGTTTTGGGAACAATCACTAGAAAGCATATGAGTATTGAATTGAAGCTCCTAGAGCTGATTGTGCATGTTTGCTCAGCTCATTTTTCATTAGTCACAGTGAAGAGTTTTCTTTTTGTTTGATAACCACTTTTTTCGTAGGCCCTAGGCACTGTGCCTATGGTGCCTAACGAGAAATCCAGCCCTGAGATATGCATCCCATGCATTTTTCTTCCCTGTCACAAGCTGCATTAAGGCCTAAACCTTGAATATCCATTTAGGCCTAAACCTAAATATCCATTTAGGCCTAAACCTAAATATCCATTTAGGCCTAAACCTTGAACAGTATTTCTTAGTTGGTATGAAAAGCCTAGTAACCTCCAAGATTAAGTCCCTGAAGGCTTCCCATTTAGAATTCACCATTGGTAACATCATCAGTTGATCCCACTGTATAGAATTTAAAAACACTCTGAGACCACTGTAATCACCTTTATGAAAGCTAATATTAAAAGCTAATATGGTTAGGAAATGGTGATACATGGATAATATCCGTTAAGATAAAAATATATGAATATATATTAAGACACTTTTATACCACATGGATTATTAAAAACACAAGTTTTTGTTGGCTTTATATTGAACAAGCACAATTTCATCACCAAAATGTTAACTGACAACATCTCAGGATTCCTAAATTGTATAGGAATATATCATAAAATATAGTTATTACAATGAAGCTAATATTTCATATTCACCACTAGAAAGACACAATATGGTCCTAGCAGCCTATGTGTCATTAAACACAACAACAGCAACGTGTCAGGATTCTTTCCGAATCCTACCATCAGACTCAAATGTGACTGTAAGTTAAGAATGGGAAGCAAAACTTACTGAAAGGTAAATTAAAGTTAAATTTACAATAAAGTATGCTATCAAGCAGCTATAAATTTTCTGAAGACACAAAAAAATTTTTTAATGGATGAGATCATAATATATTTAAACAAAACAGTTAATTCGAGCCAGGAGCTAATTACACATAGATTGTACTTTTTTATACATTAGTTACACATTACAAATTGGGTTAAATACATATAACTTTTATATGCATGTAAATGCATATAAGAGGAATTTTGCACATAGTTTACAAGTATGATTGGAATTAAATAGTAATTCAGTAGAGTCAAAATGCAGTGCTTGTCCTATACAATTAACAGCACAAAAAGGAGAATGACACTGGTCAAAGCACAGTGATTATTTTTAAAGAAATAAGTTAATAGTACTGTCCTGAACTTTTGTCACCTGATGCAAGTGCCTAAAGGTTTTTTTTTATATATATATATATATATAGGTCATAACATAACCTGTAACATTTATTCATGGCAGTTAAAAGTAAAAAATAATTCCTTGAAATTGTTTCATGGATTTTAAAATCATATGTTAATTTAGTGACAGTGTTAACTGTTTCCTTATCTCATCCTTTTCTGTTTCAGGAATTACAAATTTTGATTTACTTGGTGATTTTGGACGTATCAACTGGCTAGGTAACTTTTATATTGTATTATTTTACAATCTTGTCTTTGCTGTTGCCACAGCTTTATGTTTAGTAACTAAATTTACTGCAGCAACAAGACGAGAGCTCCTGTATAGACTTCGCTGTCTCATGAACTGGAATGACCACAGAGACCGTACCCATTCCTCCAAAAGTATGACTTTCTCCAAAGAAGACTAACAAAATTAATACTGGATAGGTTTTTACAGTATATAAATGCAACTGTGTTGTATTATAGAACTGCTATTCTTTCTTTTTTTTTTTTTCCCCACAGTTTTTGGAGGAAAAGAAATCGGTTGTAGTAATTAAAAGCAGTTATTGCAAATTGTTCTACACATGACCAGTTTCCATTATGTTTTATGTTTGACTATGTATAAATCCTTCTCCACCTACAGTGTAGTCTTTTATATCATTTTTGCAGAATATGATAAATCCATTTGTTTTTATGGAATATGCTGCAGAAAGTTCAGCCAAACGTTTTATATTTATTTTCCTTATTATGCTTGTACATATAAGAGCAGTCTATCAGAAAGAAAAGAGTAATGCCAAATTATATTGAAAACATTATTACATAATTTTTTCTCTGACGTTCAAATTACTATATTTATCAATACTGGCAAAACACTGGGATATCATATTAAATTTGTGGGGGGGAATGTTGTTTTCTGTTAATTGATAGTTATTGAATGAATAACCTTTAAATATGTTAATATTAAACAATTCATTCAAAAATTTAAAAACATATCTTTTTTATGCAAAATCCAGTTTGACTCTAATGTTAATTGGATTGCTCTACTTAAATATATAATCAATTGTTTTTTGTATTTATCTTACTGATTTTACCTTGTCAACTTTTAAACACAGGTAAATGAAATAACTAAACTATAGACATAGGCTAAAATTATATTTGCATGATTATTGAAAGCATTAAGATTGTGGGACATCCATGATGTTATACAAAGCTTGTAATTAAATTTAAAAAAAAAAAAAAAAATATATATATATATATATATATATATATAAACCAGATATCCATTTCAGTTAATTTCATGTGATTTATATGAGCTTACTGCAACAGATGTTAACTCCGTATAGTGTTACTCTTAGTAAAACTATCTTTAAAAAGCATTTATCTCTTATTTAAATATGGGGAAAAAAATAATTCAAGTGTTTGAATAGCTGAATTCTTTTTTTTTTTTTTTTTTTTTTTTATTTATTTATTTACAATTGTCATTTGTTTTCCTATTCATAGCAGCTTCCAGTGATCCATACTAAACCAAAGAAATGTGCTTGATTTATTTCAGGCATTAGTCATTGTGGAGAAGAAAAGTTTTTAACATTTTATGTTTATAATATATAGTATGAACTAAAAGTCAGGACAAGTCAACCACTGTTTGTCATGGTCATGTTGAAGGGCTATTTATTGGTGCTTGTAAGACTGTAACAACTATTTTACTTTTTTTGTCCTGTATTCGTTTTTGTATCAGAAACTGAATAAATTGTATTTTATTGGATTTTTTATGTTGTGCTGACTTTTAGTTCACACTTATGTACCAAAGCAATTTGTTTATTGTGTTCTGTGTAAAGGAAAAGTTCATATTCTTACTGAAAAAATTTATAACAAACTTTTCTCCTATAGAAACTTCAATTTTTAAATGGATTAGAGTTTCTTTATGAAGAAAACTTTGGGGACTGATCGTCAGATGCCTGTGAATGTGTTTATGTGTGTGTGTGTGTGTGTGTGTGTGTGTGTGGGTGTGTGAAACAGAATGCATGAAGCTGCATTAGAGTAAAATGTATTCATGAAACATTCATGAATACATTTTACTCTAATTTTTAAATTTATTGATAATTAAGAGAATTTTGATGATTAACAAAAAAAAAAAAAAAAAATCATAAATATTGTAAAAAAGGGAGCAAGGATTAATACTCCAAATACTGTAAATACATAAGGTTCAGTTTCGTGCAGGGGTATTGTTAAATAATGTGATACAAAATTTGCTGAACTTTTTTAAGAAGTGGGTTTTTTTTTCTCTCTCCTCTCCTTACTTTCTAAAAAATGTATTCCCAAAAGCACAAATTAATATGTTTGTGTTACTCTTACTATCATATGCCTGATTAGTTTTAAATACCAAGTTATTTTGTATTTGTATCATGGATTGCTCAAGACACTTTCATTTATCATTTACTATTTCATGCAGTAATGATTTTTGAAAAATTCCTGCATGGTAAACATAAACAGCTCACTACAGCTGATGCATTACTTACTTCTGGTTTATATAAATGACTATGCAGATTTATGTATTAAAATAGTCTGCACAAAATAACTATAAAAGTTCATGAATATAACATTGTTTACTAAGTAACTTATCGTATGATCAATTATGCAGCAGACTAGTTTTCAATTACTTTTCTTTAGATAAGAATTGCATATGGCAGAATAAGAACAGCACAAGGTTTGCTAAAAAGTTTATCATATTTGAAGTTAGGCACTTTTAAGTAATTTCTCCTTCCCCAAGTGAATTTTTTTTTTTTTTTTTTTTTTCTGTCATCTGTACTTAGATATATTGTCAGTACATTTTTTATTCTTTTTGTTATGTTCATAATTTGCCTCATAACTTTCCAGTAATTAAATTACAACTGTTCTTCCCCCCCACACAACCATCTTAAAGACACCATTTTGGATTTTAAAAAAAAATATTGAATTATAACAGGCAGAGGAGATGCCATAAATCATTTTATGGTTTTGTTTCAAAGTGTTTTTATATTTAAAAATATTTTTTTATACATGCCAGTCACACTGAAAGATATGCTTTGAGTAAGTTTCATTTTAATTGGAATATAATTATTGCATAGCTAGTATCATAATAAAACTTAATAAAATCATCATTTCATAGTCTTATTTATACAACTATTGTAATTAGGTTTATTTATTATGAATGTTTTACTTTTTCATTGTGAATTTCTATTATTTCTTATTAAGTCCTAGTTTTTATAATAGTATATACCATCATTTCTTGCACTCTGGATTAGTTATAAATATTGAAATATTCTGAATTGACAGAGGTTGACTTTGTTGCAGTCAGATTTTTCCTCATTTCCTTTGCTTTATATCAAAAAATCTGCTGTTATTATACCTAACTAGTTGTCTCCAAAACAGAATGCATGAAGATGCATTATTTGTAATAGAATTAATTTAAAAATATTCAGAGTACATATGAATAATGTGAATATTAATGAAAAACATATAAGTGTTACTGAATTTCTAAAAATTAGAATAATAAATGGAAATTTCTGCTCTTTTTAAATTGCAGACTACAGCTGGTATTAAGAGATATGGTGAAATAAGGTGTCAGTGTTTCTTGGTTATTAATCCAGAGTTGCCTCTCTATGCCACTTTTAAACTATTCAGAAATAATTATAAGCAAACTTTTAATATATAAATACTCACACAGGGTATTGATAACATACCTATGATTATTGGAACATGAAAATTTGCTGATTTCAAATGAATTTGGCTACCATGCTTTTAGTATTTTCATGCACACAGCCACTGTGTGCATAAAAACACTAAAAGCATGGTAGCCAAATTCATTTGAAATCAGCAAATTTTGTATTAGTAAAAGTTGAAGCAACAGGTGATTATTAAAGTGTTTGGTATGTTGCTACATCTCCAAACAAACAACAAAAATTTTTTTTTTTTTTTTTTACTTTTGCTTTAATTGTTGTTACAAGTAGAATTCATAAGGTTTGTAAACTGATGGTGGTGCACAAGTTGCCAACAAAAACCATTCTTTTGAGATAATAAAAAATACAAATTATATTTTATAATCCTGTTGCTTAGCGCTATATTTCTGCATACACATCCAACTTGCTTATTCACATTTTGCAAAAGCTTTTCTAGACCTTTCATAGACAGTATTAAAGAAACCTCCATTATACAATTAGATAATGGAGAGCAAAAAAATTAAGAAAAGAACTGCCAATAGATTTCTCACTTCCTTCAGAAATAACTCTCACGGGAGCAAATTGGTTGTTATTGGATATGACCATTATTATTATTATTATTATTAGCTATATGGTGCAAGGAAGCCTGAGGCTTATGCTGCCTGCACCAGAAAAAAAAAAAAAAAAAATCCCGAGTTACCCTCAGAGAGAGAGAGAGAGAGAAGTAGAAGGGGATCACCAAGAAGAAGAATGATGATATCCAGCTCAGGATTTTTTTATGCAAATTTCAAATACAGTTTTAATATGAAGTATTTCTGTCAGTTTTGTTTAAATTTTTTAAACAAAAAATGTTCTTAAAACATTAGTTGGTTGTGAATAATAAAATGTAAGTTTGTTTTCTTTTTAAGGGTAAATGCAGACTTTTTCAAACTCAGTTTTTTTTATAAAATGGCACATACAACTAAATTTTTTATGTATTACTAACAAAAAAAGTAATGAAACTGAATGATATGATAAATATTGATGTGTTTTGTTGAGAGTGGGAGAGGCAAGTGATGCATGTTTTTTGCTTATTGTAAGATGCTGGATCCATGAATTCATATACATATGTTTGTCGCGGCATGCATTCACATGAACATTATATAGTTCATGCATTTACAAACATTTACCTATGTATAACAGAGCTTAGAGTAGATTTTCCCAGAAAAATATTTTTAAATACCTCCTTCGTCCACTTAAATTAGGAGGGGGGGGAAGTTTACCTGCTGAAGGGCAAGAAGCATTGTATTTTTAATATAATGATTAGGTACTGTTATCTATACGGAAATAAAAATATGAAAATTTATATTTTTTCTAAATATAATATCCATTATTGCTTAGAAATTCAGCAGTGATTTAGAGATTACAAAGTGGGTCAGTTCAGGGATCAGGTGAATTTTGTCATCACTCTGAGCATTCACATATACTAAAAACAGTGATTCTTTCTTTCCTTCTCATTTTTAGAAATGTCTTATGTAAGCCACAGCACTTCTAATAAAGGAACAATTCTAACTTAAATGAGTCTAAATTAAATCTGAGGCTAAATCAGCAAAGCGGAGTTACACTGCTAAAAACTATTTTGACATACACATTGTTTAAAAATACACAGTTATTGAAACCTATTTGCCCCACATCAATAGGGCGAAGGGTGAGACCTCCATGACAAATCATTATTATTTTAATGATACCAAGCTTTTCACTCATCTATATCATGTAGATGTCTGTAGACATATGCATTCACCAGCCGAGTTGCATGTTGATTATGCAGGCTGAAAAAAAAAAAACTGAAATGTTGGGGAGGGATTCTGCATCATAAATTTAGTTAACTGCAGCTTTGATTGAAAAGAAATTTAGAAATTCCTCCAGTAAGTCATCAACAGGAATTGAACAGAGGCTTCTATAAATGAGGTATAGATGGTGATGTATCTTTCTGACTAAAGCTGTGATGTTTAGGATTCCCTGACAACACATTAAAGTATTTTGAATCATATCAAATTTAGAGAAGTCCATGACTGGAGGAATCCTAAACAGCCCCCTTCAAACAGAGATGTAGCAGTTAGCTCACATCTGGAGGTGCCTCCGTAGCCAGGTGGGAAGGAGCAACAGTGCGTAGCACACGCTTCTTGATTAGACAGGGGTTCGAGCCCTTCGCCACCAAATACGGAGGATGCGGAAAGGTCAGGAATGACCACCGCATATCCCGGAGCAATATGGCCTTAGTTGCTAATGCTCCTAAAAACCAAATAACAAACAAACAAAGCTCACATCTGGCAGTGAGTGTGTCCCCATCCCCTTGAATTATTCTAAGTTTTTCAGTCTCCACAACATTCTGATTGCCCCATGAACATGCACAACATATAGACAATGAATATATATAGCTCATGTGCTGTTACTGTATGAACAGCACACTATAGGGGTGGGATTCAGTGCACCAAGAAGCTTCTACCAGTCTTTAAAAAATAATAATAAAAGGAAAAGAAGAAAAGAAAGAAAAAAAAAAATTTAATGTGCAATTTTAGGTATTTTTTTTAATGTTCCAATTTGCCAAAAGGCGTTTTTTTGTATGTTTTTTAATTGATGCAAGATAAGTTTAAATGCTTTTAATTAATGCTGTGCAGGTTAATAAATAAATTTAAATGATTTTTAGTTGAATTATTCAGTAACATGAAATAATCTGAGAAAGTATTTGAACATCTAGGTTTCATTAAACACATCATAAACTAGTAATGTTTCTAAAAATAATACTTAAGCATCTTCATAATTGTATGTTATAATTTTTCATTTTCTTTCTCATTAAAATTTATACTCATTTCTTTGTCCATTCTAAACCTACACTGCTAAAAACACTGTAAAATATCACACTTCCAGGAGTGTAATAAGAACAGCAATAATTGTGCTTATTACAGTAAAATACAACAGTTTGCCACATGTCAATTTGTACATATATATCTAACAATGCTATATGCGGAGTAACTTAAAATAGCAACTTTTGAACATTTTCTGTGTATATGAATTTTCTTACTGTTCTATATTTGGTAACCAACAAAAAAAATTAAACAGAAGAGAGAGAAAGAAAGAAAGAAAAACTCGTTTTAAAATCATCAGATATTTGTACTGTGCTATTCTGTTTTCACCAAGTAAACAAATGCAACAGTGTGATTTATATTCCAGAGTATCATTTGTTTTTAACTCTACACTGCAACAATGCATTTGGGTAATACAAGTATGGAAAACTGCTATGTTTTGGATTTATAATGTTCCTATTTTGTTGAGCAGTGTGCATTAGAATTTTATTCCAGATTCAGTTATAAAACACATTAATGTGAAATCTGAGATCATTGTAATTTATTTTTTTTACATTGAATACACAAAATTAATAGACTTCAATCATTTTAAAATCCATCCTTTGATATGTCTTTCAGTTTACTGTTTATGATTTTTGTCTTAATTTTTTTGTCATTTCCCACTATATAATGATATTTATTAATAATTACTGAACACACTGTTGGACCAATTATTATAAACAGATCATTCATATTTTTGTTACCTAAATAAACATTCCTATGTCTCCAACATTTCAGTTAGGTGTTAAATATATAATACAGAAATGTGATAAGTTTATCGTTTATGCTATTGCATGTTATTCCTGAGATATAAATTTGAAGGGGGGAGGGAAATGTAATGCTGAACAAGATATTTTTTGAACTAATAAAGATAAAAACAATGGCCATTAAACCTTCAGCTGTGTAGGTATTTATTATTTATTAGTCTATACAACCTATTGATCACTCATTAGAAATTCTAACAATCAGTTGAAAAGAAGTACAGTATTTAAGTATTTAATATAGTTAGTGTTTAACTCCCTAAAAGTCATATACACTTCTGAAAAATTTCCAATTTCTTTTTCTCGTTTTTTTTTTTTTTTTATAAAGCATTAAATATGGAACAAAGCCCTTAATTTTTAGGTGTTACTAGAGAAGTGGCAATCAATGGATATTGCTCTTCATAGACTAATGGTATTAGTGGAGTGTTTCTGGGTTCATTGTTGGACCCATTGTTGTTTTCTTTATTTATCAATGATATTGATGAAGGCATATCAGGCTTAATGTCCAAGTTTGCAGATGGAAGGGTGGTTCATGACAGTATGTTACTGCAGCAGGATCTAGAAAAGTTAGTCGGATGGGCTGAGAAATGGCAACTGAAGATTAACATTGAAAAATGTAGAGTACTGCATATGGGTAGCAGTAACCCCACAGTAGTGTACTAATTGTGTGGTACTGTAATCAGAGTAGTGGAAATTAAAAAGGACCTGCAGTAACAAAGGTTGGCAGGGTTGTTAAGGACACTACTGACAGTATGCTGCGGCAACAGGATCTGGAAAGTTTGAGCAGATGGGCTGAGAGGTGGCAAATGAAGTTTAACATTAACAAATGTAAAGTACTACATATGGGAAACAGTAACCCTAGAGTAACGTATCAACTCTGTGGTACTACACTGACAGTGGTAGAGAAGGAAATGGGCCTGGGAGGTAATTGTGCAGGCAGATATGAAGTTTTCTGAGCAGTGTAGACGGGCTGCAAGAGTAGCTCATGGTGTCTTGTCAATGATATACAGGAATTTTTCTAGCAGAGATAAGGAGGTGATTATTCCCTTGTATAAGGCAATGGTCAGGCCACACCTAGAGTACTGTATACAGGTCTGGAGGCCTCATTTCAAGAAGGATGTAGAGCTGCTGGAATGAATACAGAGAAGGGCAACAAGATTAGTGAATGGAACAAAGGGTTGCTCTTACGAAGAAAGGCTTAAGTTTTGCAAATTACAGTATCTCGAGACTAGGCACCAGCGAGGTGATCTGATAGAGGTTTATAAAGCCTTGAATGGTTCGAACATGCTCAGTGCTGATGGGATTCTTCCTCTTGCTCAGAATAATTATGAATTTATGCCCTGAGAGGGCATAAATTCAAATTGAGGAAAGACAGATGTAGGATAGATGTGCGGAAATTTGCCTTTAGCCAGCGGTAGTTGGTTGATGGAACAGACTTTCATCCCTTGTTGTGGAAGTTGATAGCCTAAATAAATTTAAAGTTCAGCTGGACAGGTATTTTGAACGAAGAGAGGGGTGAAATGGGAGTGGTTTTTTTTTTTTTTTTTTTTTTTTGGCTGATGCTGCGTAAGCTTGCTTTCTTGCATCATATGCCTCTGCTAATGCTAATTGTGCAGTCCGACATAAAGTATAAGGCAATGGTCAAGCCACACCTCGAGTATTGCATACAGATCTGGAGGGCTCATTTTAGGAAGATTTGAGAGCTGCTGGAACTAGTATAGAGAAGAGGAACAAAAGGGTGTTCGTACCAATAAAGGCTTCAGTTCTGGCGCCTCCATAGCCTGGTGGGCAGGAGCGGCAGTGCGTAGTACATGCTTCTTGATTAAGGCGCCTCCGTAGCCAGGTGGGAAGGAGCAGCAGTGCGTAGCACACACTTCTTGATTAGACCCGGGTTCAAGCCCATCACCACCAAATACGGAGGATGCGGAAAGGTCAAGGAAATGACCACTTCATATCCCCAGAGCAATATGGCCTTAGTTGCTAATGCTCCTAAAAACCAAATAACAACAGCTTCAGTTCTGCAGATTGCAGCATCTGGAAACTTGGCACCTGTGAGGTGATCTAATTGAGTATTTAAGGCTTTGAATGGATTGGGCAACCTCATTGCTGATGGGATTCTTCCTCTTGCTCAGACCACACACACACAGGAGGCAGCACAAATTCAAATTGAAGGATGGTTTTTGAATTTGTGTGTGGAAATTTACCTTTAACTAGTGAGGTAGTTGATTGCTGGAACAAACTTCCATCTATTGTGAAAGTTAAATAGTTTAAATAAATTCATGGAAGAACTGGACAAAGTGTTGGAGGGAATGTGAGGTGTTTTTTTTTTTTTTTTTTGGCTGATGCTGTATAAGCAGGCTGACTTGCATCATTTACCACTGCTAATACTATTGATAAAATATAATTCATCACAATAAGTGTAATGAAGAATTTCTGCATTAATTTTTTCATGAATTGTGTCAAAGTTTAATATCATACAGATCAAGAACTGGCCACTGAGTTGAAAATAGCCATGTTTCTTATTAATTGATATTTTTCAACTAATAAACACCTGAAACATCATGAAAATAATGCAGTTCAAGGTATCGGACTTATTGATACTAAGAATACAAAATTAACATTCCATTCAACATATTAAATAAATGTGATATATATGTATATGCAAACTTAAATTTAATTTAAACAGGTAATTGATATTCCACATATATAAATATATTTATTGCCATTAATGAAATTGTCAGTGTCTTGAACTAAATGTACGAAACAAGTCCCCTCCCCCAAATTTATATTTACTTTTTAATATTTCCTTTTTTAATTAACAAATGTGAAGTTATAAATGGTCAGTTTGCTGAAATGCTCTGATATTATTATTATTAGTGGCACATGATGCAAGAAAGCATGCTTATACATCAGCCAAAAAGAAAAAAAAATCCCACATCACCTATTCTGTTAATCCCCTCAGTAGTTTCTCTAATTCGTCATAATTTTTATGTTGATTAAATGCAATTGAACAAATTATGCCTTACTCTTGCCCCTTTGCTGTATAAGCTTTCTTCCTGGCATCATTTTTCTACTAATAATATGTTTGACAAAATCCAAGTAGTCAATGCTGACTTCCATCAATTTGCCACCAACACAGGTTATAGACACCATATGAATCTCACTGCAATCTTCCTAGCTGACTTCTCTTTGTGCCATCTCCTAACAGAGATTGGCAACCATCACGGCAAATGTTTCTCTGTCTCTGGTAGTTCTGAGCAGCTGCTCAGTGTCCTAGCTGACTAGTCGTAATTGTGGACTGAGCCAGTCGACACTTGCTGTTATCCATTTGGTTTCAGCACCCGCAACTGTGGACGGACAACTGGACTGGAAATGTGCAAATGTGATCCCAATTCACAAAGGTCGATCAAAGGGTGACAAGTAATTACTGACCTGTTAGTTTAACTTCTGTTCTGGGGGAAATTAATGAAGGCATTGGTTAAAGAAGCACTGCAGGATCATCTAGAGAAGACTGCAGTTATAGTTGACACCGCATAGGTTTGTTTAGGGGTAGTCTTGTCTGACCAGTTTGATTGGATTCTACGATGTGTTCACAATGGAACTGGATGCAAAAAATAATTTCAATGTCATATACTTGGATATTAGGAAAGCTTTTGATACTGTTCCACATGGAAGACTACTATACAAATTGGAGCAGCATAGCCTTAAGAGCAGGTATGGATAATGCTGTGATTGAATGGGAGAAGACAGAGAGTGGTAATCATTGGACAGTGCTCTTTGTGGAGTCCTGCAGGGTTCTGTGTTGGTTCCACTGTTGTTTTCTGTATTTATTAATGATATTGAACATATATCAGGCTTAATGTCCAGCTTTGCAGATGATGCGAAGGTTGGCAGAGTTGCTAATGATAGTACCCTACTGAAACAAGATCTAGAAAAGTTGAGCAGATCAGCTGAGAGATGGCAACTGAAGTCTAACATTGACAAATGTAAAGTAGAATATACTCCAAATGCATAGCAGCAACTCCGGATTAATGTATGAAATGTGTGGTACTACACTCATGGTGGTAGAGAATGAAAACGACCTGGGTGCAAGTGTGCAGTAAGATGAAGTTTCCTGAACAGTCTGCAAGAGTAGCTCATTGTGTCCTGTCAATGATTTACAGGAATTTTTCTAGCAGGGATAAGGAGGTGATTATCCCTTGTATAAGGCAATGGTCAGCCCCACACCTTGAGTACTCTATACAGGAGTCCTTGTTTTAGGAATAATGTAGAGCTGGTGGAATGAGTACAGAGAAGGGCAATAAGATTGGTGGAAGGAACAAAGGGTTGCTCTTACTAAGAAGAGGCTTAAATTCTGCAAATTGCACTGTCTGCAGACTAGGCACCTGTGAGGTGATCTGATTGAGGTGTATAAGGCCTTGAATGGTTTCAGCAAGCTCAATGCTGATGGAATTTTTCCCTCTTGCCTAGACTAATCACCTGAAGGGACATAAATTCAAATTGAAAAAAGACTTGTAGAACAGATTTGTGGCAATTTTACCTTAGCCGGTGGGTGGTTGATTGCTGGAACAAATTGCAATCTGTTGTAGAAGTTGACAGATTAAGTAAATTCAAGGCAGAACTAGACTAACATTTGGAGTGAATGTATGTGTGAAATGGGAAGGTTTTTTTATTGGCTGATGCTGTATGAGCTTGCTTTCTTGCATCATGTGCTAATGCTAATAATCTCGAGCTGTACTATCTATGCTACTGGCCTCTATAGGACCGTGAAGTCTTCCGCTTTGCACAAATTTATTATATTGTACCTTTTTGTCATAATGGAATGTTTTGTTGTGTCTGTTTTTGTTTTTCTACGTGTAACATTTTTAATTTGTAGGGTCCATTTACTTTGTAAATCCATGGCAACCTGCCGTGATGGGAAAAAATATTTATTTATTTATTTATTCTAAGTGGGGTTTTTGGTCATTTCATGCATTGGAATTATAACTTATCTGTCTTCATAAGCATGCAATTAATCATTAAACCACTGACAGGATAATAAGTTTGTACACTCTGCAATGTACAGGGAATGAGAGTTTCTGAAACTTATTTTCTTTCAACTTTTTAATTTTATTTCTTTAAGTAAAAAATTTTATGAGGACTTTTTTCCAAGGTTAAAACTTGGGATTTGCAATTTCAACTTATATGATCATTCCTGGAACTTATCTAAGTCATCCTCAGTCAATGCTGCTTCATAGTAGTGAACTACGCCCAATAATTTATCACTCTTTATATTCTATTGTGTAGCTGTTCCATAATCCATCTAACGAACTGAACTTACTAGTCTGCAGGAGTAGCACAGTTGTTATAATCACTATGCCCACGGAAAAAGCCCAGGTTCAAATCCTCTCAACGATGTAAGCAACTTTTATGGCTTTTTTCACTCCATGGCTGAGTTAGTTTATCGTTAGGTTTCCCTCCACTGGAAACTTGGGTTTTTCTTCAAGAAAAGCAAGCAAGAAAAATATTGCATTCATGCATGCTCATGATGGACATTTCAACCAGTACTGGGTGTCATTGAATCATCAAAAATCGCTTATTTCAATAATCAATTATATGCAATATGGGCTAAGTTGTTGATGCTCCTAAATAAATACATTTTTATTGTGAAGTACACAACACAATAAAAATGCTAGACCCATCACCAGGGGTTCACATACAGGAGATTGAATAAACACTGGAAATACAAAAAGTTCCGCATACAAGAGCAACATACAAATACAAAACTAAATAATGAATACAGAAAAGTGCTATACAGGGTGATTCACTACCAGTGCGACAAACTTGCAGGAGGTGTAGGGGGCACAAAGATGAATCGGAACCATATAGCATTGCAGGGTCCGAAATGCTTTCGTCATGCGGTACAGGACATTGAACGGAAGGTCGCGTGAACAGCAATCCCGCTGGAAGTCAGCATTTGCGAACTGTTTCTATTGAAGAAACCAAGTAGCAAAAGTCTTCCGGAGTGGATAATCTGCAGGCTCCAATGATTGGACGCATTTCAGATGGTATGAATTCATTTGTTTGTTGACAGTATCCTCCATACAGGGGATTGGGAAATACCCAATCGTTGGCCTATCGCTTGAGTACTCTTACTCGGATTGCCTTCTGCAAGACGGACATTCTCATTGTCTGGCGTCCTCATTTCCTCTCAATTCATGGTACCTCTCGTGAAGCAACCAGTCTCACGTAACCTGTGCACATGTGTGGAAATCGTACAATGAGCATGCCTGTGCGGGAAACGTTCCTGGTACAAGCGCAGAGCGGTGCGCCTGTTACAGTCCGCAGCTCCATACGCGAGGTGCATGTCAGCCAGTTCAACGTTTGAATACTCGTCCATCCTACTGCCTCGGGAACCAGTTCGCAAATGCTGGCTTCCAGCGGGATCGCTGTTCACGCGACCTCCCGTTCAACGTCCTCTACCGCATGATGAAGGCATTTCGGACCCTGCAATGCTATGTGTTTCCGATTCGTCTTTGCGCCCCTACACCTGCAAGTTTGTCGCACTGGTAGTGAATCACCCTGTATATCAGTTTGAGTTTTTTTTCGGATCCTAGGGATAGGAAACGGGGGCATCTAGATGGTCGGATCATGAGTGATGACAAAATTTAATCTATCTTAATCTTTAACAGGCTATCAAAGTCAGGATCTACACAGTTCAGGGTGGTGAACATCTGCTCGGGAAGAAACCTGTCTGTGAGTGCAAGCCTATTGTGGTGAGCCACAAGTGCAGGTGATCTTGGGCTTGGCTGTGGAATCCTCCAAGAGCAGACATTCCAAATGTTTGGAGATATGTGGCCGGTGAGGAGTTTGTGAAGACTAAACTCTTTTCTGTGATCAGATACTTCGCCCTTGGGATTTCCAGTGCTTGTGCCATCTTAGTTGTAGTGGTGGGAGGCAGATGAAGCTTGCTATTGGCCCATTTCAGTAGCCAGTATTCAGTGGTGTACACTCACTTGAGGTTTGTGGGTATTGCTGAGGCCCATATTTCTGCACCACACAATGGCGAGGTAGAGCATGGAGATGAATCTTTTGACAGTGAGATGTCGAACGTATAGTATCTACGTTGTGTGAGAAAAAAAAAGCTTTTTCTCGCCCACCTGAGGCAAGAAAATTTGGTATTGATTTTCTCTATCTGGTTGAAAAAGGACATTTTGGTCAGATTGAATGCCAATATCTGTGTGAGAGCACGTTGAATAGTGTTGGCACTGATTTTAGGAAAAACAACCTGAGCAGTCTTCTGTGGGTTGATTTGAAGGTTGAAGCTTGCAAGGTACAATTCACGATTCACTCAACATTAGCATTAGTAGAGGCATTTTATGCAAGAAAGCAAGCTTATGCAGCATCAGCCAAAAAAAAAAAAAAAAGAACCACTACTTCACCCCTCTGTTCGTTCAAAATACCTGTCCAGCTGAGCCTTAAACTTATTTAGGCTATCAACTTCCACGACAAGGGATGGAAGTCTGTTCCACCAACCAACCACCCGCTGGCTAAAGGCAAATTTCCGCACGTCTATCCTACATCTGTCTTTCCTCAATTTGAATTTATGCCCTCTCAGGTGATTTTTCTGAGCTAGAGGAAGAATCCCATCAGCATTGAGCATGCTTAAACCATTCAAGGCTTTATACACCTCTATCAGATCACCTTGCTGGTGCCTAGTCTCCAGACACTGTAATTTGCAAAACTTAAGCCTTTCTTCGTAAGAGCACCCCTTTGTTCCATTCACTAATCTTGTTGCCCTTCTCTGTACTCGTTCCAGCAGCTCTACATCCTTCTTGAAATGAGGCCTCTAGACCTGTATACAGTACTCTAGGTGTGGCCTGACCATTGCCTTATATAAGGGAATAATCACCTCCTTATCCCTGCTAGAAAAATTCCTATATATCATTGACAATACACCATGAGCTACTCTTGCAGCCCGTCTGCACTGCTCAGAGAACTTCATAACATAACACACTATCCGTGTATATTATGTGTAAATTTTCTGGTTTATTTGCCTATTTAGCTGGACGAAAAATCCTACTTGTGTCAGGTCGACAAGTCTGCACTTGAGATCGATTGACACGGTATGCTGAGTGAAAAAAAGCCCATAAAAGTTCGTTGCCTTGGCAGCGAGGCCAATGCGAGCACCCGTGCAGGCTGCATGGTAGGCATTTAACTATTTCATTGGGGATACCTGGAAAGTTCATCTACCCATGTATTGTGACTAACTTGAATGTGCTCTAGGGTTAATTTGCCTGTTTTGCTGGACGAAAAATCCGAGTTTTCCAGGGGGAAGGGGAACCTTGCTATTCTTGCCAGAGAACGACTAACTCAGCCACGGAGTAAAAAACGCCTATAAAAGTTCCTCGCGTCATCGACGGGATTTAAACCCGAGCATGTTTCGCTCGGTCACAATGCCACTTGCTACCCACACAGACTGTGTAGTAGGTACTGTTCAAGTTATTTGTGACTTGAAAATGTTTTATCAATGAACTCTGAGACAGAAATTCAATATGGCCATCACGGCCAATGTCAAATACTTGTTCAAAAGGGCTAAGTTTGAATTCCCTCAATTACTCGTGGAATTTATGTGGGCTTTACATGTCTAATTTAATCAATCTCAGGAGGGAGTTGTATGGATTTTTTTTTTTTTTTTTATGCTACCGAAACCTTGGGTTTTTCTATTAGGAAATTCCGAACCCAACGGAGAACACACAATCGGAGACAACATACTGATGCCTACAATTAAAACTATCTGGGTAGTATAAATGATGTGTGCTTTAACCTCCTTCATACTGATGCCCCCTTACATAAAGCCATATTACTTGAGGAAACTGATTTTTTCTGAGTTATCAAATAAATAAAACTAAATTAAAAATAATTATAAAAATAGAATAAAATAAAATGAATATTTACTTCCTTTTTCCAAAAGGTAATAATCCAATTGTACTTTTTAGTTGGTTAGACTCATTGCATCTGCCACTTTGGGTGGAAACATTCTAGTGTTGGTCCATCTGCTGTTCGTAGGCAAAATTCTTGATATCTAGTTTTCTGTTATTCCATTGGAGTCTTGGTTATTGTCACACTTAAGGAGACCAAAATTTTCTCATTAGCGTTGTATACGCCTCACCCAGTTTCCTTCTTGGATGTTTAGTTGTACATTAGCATTAGCAGAGACATGATACAAGAAAGCAAGCTTATTCAGCATCAGCCAAAAAAAAAAAAAAAAAAACAACACCACTCCCATTTCACACCTCCATTCGTTCGAAATACCTGTCCAGCTGAGCCTTAAATTTGTTTAGGCTATCAACTTCAACAACAAGTGATGAAAGTCTGTTCCACCAACCAACTACCCGCTGGCTAAACGCAAATTTCCGCACATCTGTCATTCCTCAATTTGAATTTATGCCCTCTCAGGTGATTATTCTGAGCAAGACGAAGAATCCCATCGGCATTGAGCATGCTCAAACCATTCAAGGCCTTATACACCTCTATCAGATCACCTCGCCGGTGCCTAGTCTTCAGAATCTGTAATTTGCAAAACTTAAGCCTTTCTTCATAAGAGCAACCCTTCGTTCCATTCACTAATCTTGTTGCCCTTCTCTGTACTCGTTCCAGCAGCTCTACATCCTTCTTGAAATGAGGCCTCCAGACCTGTATACAATACTCAAGGTGTGGCCTGACCATTGCCTTATACAAGGGAATAATCACCTCCCTATCCCTGCTAGAAAAATTCCTGTATATCATTGACAAGACACAATGAGCTACTCTTGCAACTCGTCTGCACTGCTCAGAGAACTTCATTTCTCCCTGCACAATTACCCCCAGGTCCTTTTCATTCTCTACCACTGTCAGTGTAGTACTGACAGTTACCACTGTCAGTGTAGTACTGACAGTGGTTACTGTTTCCCATATGTAGTACTTTACATTTATCAGTGTTAAACTTCATTTGCCTCATCTCAGCCCATCTGCTCAACCTTTCCAGATCCTGTTGCAGCAGCATAGCATCAGTAGTGTCCTTAAAACCCTGCCAACCTTTGTATCGTCTGCAAACTTGGACATTAAGCTTGATATACCATCATCAGTATCATTTATAAATACAGAAAACAACAACGGGCCCAACACTGAACCCTGAGGAACTCCACTAATAACATTAGTCCACGTTGAGCCATGTCCATTGTTACCACTCCCTATCTTCTCCCACTCAACCATCCCTTTATCCATAGCAGCAATTTGCCTCTAGTGCCACACTGCTCCAATTTGTGCAGCAGTATTCCACGTGCAACAATATCAAAAGCCTTTCTAAAATCCAAATATATAATATCAAAGTTATTCTTTGCATCCAGTTCTTTTGTGACTGTATCATAGTATCCAATCAAATTGGTCAGGCAAGACCTTTCCTTAACAAAACCATGCTGTGTCTGAGATATAACTGAATTCTTGTCTAGATGATCCTGCTGTGCTTCTTTAACCAGTGCCTCCATTAATTTTCCTGGAACAGAAGTTAAACTAACAGATCTATAATTACTTGTGTCAGCCTTTGATCCTCCCTTGTGAATTGGGGTTACATTTGCACATCTCCAGTCTATGGGTTCCTCCCCTGAGTCCAAAGAAGCTCTCATAATTATGGCTAGGGGTTTGCTTACTTCCTTTGCTACCTCCTTTAATATAACTGCATAGATCCCATCCACTCCAGATGCCTTTTTTATGTTTATCCTCAACAATTTCTCCTCCACTTTCCTCTCAGTTATTACAAAATCATCGAGCTCACTGCCAATGTTTACTTCACCTACGACATTCCCCTTCCTGAATAACTCCTCATGTGTGAATGTAGATGTAAAATACTCGTTTAGTTTGTTAGCCACCTGAGCAGTATCCTCAACTGTTGAACCATCAATATCCAGTGGACCAATCTGATTTATCCCTTTCCTTCTTGAGTTTAAATAGGTAAAGAACTATTTTCTGTTTTTCTGTGCTTTCTTTGCCAAGGATTTCTCATAATCTGCCTTTGCCTGCCTAATCTCCTTTGTGACTTGGTTCCAGACCAACTTATATCTATCATAGGCTTCCATGTCACCCATTAATTTGTATTTGGAAAATTAAATGCACTAGGCATAATCCTTATGGGTTTTGATAATTAACTATATAATATCGGTGTAAATACACCATAGTTAACCCATAGATTTGAGCTACGATTGTAGCGTAGAAGGCATCGTTTTAATTGTATCTCATAATGTGGTTGCCTTCACAACAAGATAGCTACTATTGAATTACTTCAAATAAATAACGCTTCTCTAGTAGAGAAGACTACTGTTATTTATTTTCAGCGTACCACCACCCAGACGATCGTTTCGAAGCTTTTTGGCTTCGTCATCAGTGGGCGGGTAGGTAATACAATAAGCCATCTCAGTTCTTCGCAACTGAGATGGCTTATATAACTTCGCAACTGAGATGGCTTATTGTATTACCTACCCGCCCACTGATGACGAAGCCAAAAAGCTTCGAAACGATCGTCTGGGTGGTGGTACGCTGAAAATAAATAACAGTAGTCTTCTCTACTAGAGAAGCGTTATTTATTTGAAGTAATTCAATAGTAGTTATCTTGTTGTGAAGGCAACCACATTATGAGATACAATTAAAACGATGCCTTCTACGCTACAATCGTAGCTCAAATCTAGGGGTTAACTATAGTGTATTTACACCGATATTATATAATTAATTTGTATGTATCACATGCATTTTTCTTCTCTGCCATATGTCTGATTAGTTCATCTGACATCCATTTAGGCCTGAACTTTGAACAATATTTCTTAGTTGCTATGTAAAGCCTGGTAGCTTCCAAGGTTAGTTCTTTAAATGCTTCTCATTTTGAATTTGCTGTTGGTAACATCATCAGTTGGTCCCACTGTATAGAATTTAAATACTGTCCCAGACCATCATAGTCGCCTTTACGAAAGCAAAAACCCTTCCCTTTGCCTCTGATGGTAGTTACCTCCTTGAGTAAATCCCACTTCAGCACACTGTGACCACTGCTACCTAGTGGTTCCTGTATCTGCAGATTCTTAATGCATTAAGAATCACTACTAATAATCAGATCAAGCGTATTGCTCCCTCTAGTTGCCTCTCGAACATGCTGATGTAGAAAACAATCATCCAATAAATCCACAAAAGCCTTGCTAGTGTGTGAGTGACCAACCCACAAATTCCAGTCAATATCCTGGAAATTAAAATCCCCCATTATAAGACTCTCTGATTTACTGGCCCACTCTATTTCCCTGTACAGTATCTTATTATACTCATTAGAGTCATTAGGCCTGGTCCACACTCCTACTCTCAATTTTGATTTCCCTATGCTTATGTCACACCAAACTGACTCGACACTGCCCTGTCCATCAATGTCGACTGACTTCACTTCCTGGCCCCTCCGTAGCCAGGTGGGAAGGAGCAGCAGTGCGTAGCACACGCTTCTTGATTAGACCGGGGTTCGAGCCCGTCACCACCAAATACGGAGGATGCGGAAAGGTCATTCAGGGAATGACCACCGCATATCCCGGAGCAATATGGCCTTAGTTTCTAATGCTCCTAAAAACCAAATAACAAATAACAACTTCACTTCCTTGGATTTTATGTGTTTCTTACCTAATAGCATAACCCCTCCTCCTCTCCTGTCCTGTCTATCCCTTCTATACACATTGTATTCCCCAAATTCCATTTCTGTATTCCTTATATCTGTGTGACACCACGTCTCTGATATCCCAACAATATCTGCCTTTCATATTTTGAGCAATACCTCAAATTCATCAAATTTATTTACCAAACTCCTAGCATTGGTGTACATGCAAGTATACATGCACCTGTTCTTATTATTAGCTGCTCTAACACAACCCATGTGTTTACTTGTTCCGCAATGACTCTCAACAGTCTCTGAAATATCCTGTATCTTGTTTTCCAGGCTGCTGCTCATTTCAATAGAAGCAGTGCAAGAATCACTTTCACCTCTGCCAGTGGCTACTGTTAATCTATTAGTCCTTGTATCCCCCCAAACTAGCAGTTTTCCGGCCCACCTAACACTGCCTCGACAGAATCAGCAAATATTCTTGCACCTTTGCTATTTAAGTGTATCCCATCCCTGTAGAAGCAGTGTCTCCTGTAGAGGAGAGGCTGCTTCTACGGGGATGGGATACATAAGTACAGACCAGGCTGAAAAAAATTCTACCCATTGTGCCTTGCACAAACTTTCCAGGGCCGAATTGATCGACCAGGCTCTCATCATATACTTCCTCCTATCGTGTCTCGGCAGAATTGCAGACTTTCAAATTCAACCCACGGCTTTTTTTCAAGAGTGACCTGTACTTGTTAAGTAATTCTGCCGGTCTCCTACTCTTAATATCATTAGTCATTAGAATGGCTCAGGTGGACATTACAATGTCCACCTGAGCCATTCTTCATATATTAGAATTAGAAGAGGCATATGATGCAAGGAAGCAAGTGTAACGGCATCAGCCAAAAAAAAAAAAAAATTTAATTTCACCCATCAGTTCACTCCAAACCCTTGTCTAGTTCTGCCATGAATTTATTTCAGCTCTCAACTTCCACAATGACAGACGGAAGTTTGTTTCAGCAATCAACCAGCCGATGGCTAAAGGCAAATTTACACACACCTGTACTAAATCTGTCTTTCCTCAACTTGAATTTATGCCCCTCAGACGCAAATCTGACCAGGAAGAAGAATCTCATCATCGTTCATCTTGCTCAAACCATTCAAGGACTTATACACCTCAATCAGATCACCGCGCAGCTGCCTAGTCTCCAGATGCTGCAGAACTTAGCCTTCCTTGCTAAGAGCACCCCTTTGTTCCCTTCACTAGTCTCATTGCCCTTTGTACTCGTTCCAGCAGCTCCATATCGTTCCTAAAACACCTGTATGCATAATCCCAGGTGTTGCCTGACCATTATCTTATGCAAGAGATATTTACCTCCTTATCAAATCTAGGAAAATTTCTGTATATCATTGATAAAACACCATGAACTGCTCTGGCAACCTGTCTGCACTGCTCAAAAAACTTCATATCTGACTGCACAATTACCACCAGGTTCTATTTACTCTCCACCACCCTGAGTATAGTATCACACAGTTTGTAGGTTACTCTGGGGTCGTTGCTGCCCATATGCAGTACTTTGAATCTGTAGTTGTTAAACTTCTGTTGCCATCTGCTCAACGTTTCTAGATCCTGTTGCAATAGTGCGCTATTGCAACATAGTCAATATATGATTGATATATATAGAAAACCAATGGGTCAAACACCTAAGGACTTCACTAACAACATTAGTCCCGAAGAGCAGTGCCTATTAATTACCACTCTCTGTATTGTCCCACTCAACCATTCCTTTATCCATAGCAGCAACTTCCCATTAATGCCGTACTGCTCGAACTTGTAGAGCAGTCTTCCATGTGCAACAGTATCGAAGGAAGGCTTTCCCGAAATCTAAGTATATGATATCAAAATTATTGTTTGCATTCAGTTCCTTTGTGACCACATCGTAGTATCCAATCAAACTGGTCAGACAAGACCCATGCTGTGTTTGAACTATAACTGCAGTCTTCTCCGGATAATCCTGAAATGCTTATTTAACCAGTGACTCCATAATTTTAACTGGAACAAAAATTAAAGTAACGTGTGTAATTACTCATGTTGTCTTTCCCGTATGCCCCCTATGTGAATAGTGGATATATTTGCACAATTCCGGTCTGTGGGGACCTCTTCTAAATCCAGGGATTCTGTCATAATAATGGCTAAGGGTTTTCTTACTTCTTTTGCTGCCTACTTGAATATAACTGGATAGATCCCATCCAGCCAGCTACCGTTCTTATGTTTAACTTCAACAGTTTTTCCGCCAATTTTGTCTCAATTTTTATAAAATACTTTAGTTCCATGTTAGCGTTTGACAAACATTAACCCCAGGGGCTCACATCTGGTGAGTATTGGCTTGGGACATCCAGGGTCCTGAGATGGATATCATCATTGTTCTCTTTCTCTCAGGGTAGTTCAGATATTTATTTTATTTTTATTTTTTGGCTGGTGCAACATAAGTCTCAGGCTTCGTTGCACCATACAGCCAATAATAACAATAATAATTTTGGCATTCTCTCCCTAATCAAAGTACTCATTCAGTTTGTCAGTTACGTCAACAGGAACTTCACCAGTTGAACTATCGATATTAAGAAGACCAATTTGATTCAACGTCTTCCTTCTAGTTGCATAAGTAAAGAAGTCTTTGCGGTTTTTCTGTGCACCTTTGCCAAAGATTTCTGGTAATCTGCCTTCGCTTGTCTGACTTCTTTTGTAACTTGATTGCAGACTAGCCTATATCTACCATAAACCCAGGGGCTCATGCGCTTGGCACACCCACGCTCCTGAGCTTGATATCGTCATTCATCTCTTTCTTGGTGATTCCTTTCTACTTCTCTCTAAGGGTAACTGGGGAATTTTTTTTTTTTTTTTTTTTTTTTAGCTAGTGCAGCATAAGCCTCTGACTTCCTTGCACCATATAGCTAATGATACTACTACTACTACTACTACTACTAAAAATAATAAGATTCTGTGTCAACTGATATTTTATATGTGTCCCATGCATTCATTCATTCTTTCTTCTCTACAACGAATCTCATTAGTTGATCTGACATCAATTTAGCACTGAACCTTGAAGTTTTCTCATTTAGGACTTACTGTTGGTAACATCAACAGTTGTTCCCACTATACTGTATATGGTAGCCTACCGTAATATCTGCACGACCCTCCGTTTATGGTGACGTCTTATTCCAGCACGACGTGTCAGACACAACTATGAAATGTGCCCGCAGTCAATTCTTGGGTAACAGTATTACGATTGTGAATACAATAGTATTTTTTTTTTTTTTTTTGGCTGGTGCGGCATAAGCCATAGGCTTTCTTGCACCATGCGGCCATTACTAATACTAATACTAATACAAGATGAGATATCGTCAGATTAACAGACTTTCGGCGCGGAATGATGGTACGGTGGCATACAAACAATCGAACATGATATTTCAACTGCACTGGAGGTCCGTATGGCGAGGGGAGGTTATGAGAACTGCAAATGGAAGCGGTCTGGCGCAGAAACCCATTAAATTACCCCAACAATTTCAGAAGTAAACGGAATGTGAAATGTTAAGTGTGATAAGAATCGTTCGTTTCACAGATGTCGCAGAACACACAGAAGGGATTAGTGAGCCGATTGATATACTTGGCATCACCAGCACTGTGCGCAGAACGCATGATATTGATTGCTATTGTCGTTCAGCGATCCACAAACCATTAACAGACCCAACTAATGCTAGATGCCATCTTATCTTGATATAAGGTCCGCGGTCTGCCGTTCATGCACCGTTGAGCAACGAAAAGCAGTTCTTTAAGGGTGACGACTCGTGATACATGTTCTAACAATCTGACGGTCTTGCCTGGGTGCGGAGATGGGGGAAACCCCAGTTCCGTCAGACAACAAACACACAGTTGATATAGATGAACAGTGCACTGTTGAGTCAGTTTGGTGTGACCATTGCAGAAACTTAGCCTGTGCAGACATTGCTCCTTAAAGCTCTTCAAACAGAGAAGTTTTTCCTGATTTATTTTCTGCTTTATTAGTTTAAATTGTCATATTAACTTATTTTCTAGAGTAGCTTTATATTCCTAGTTACGATACTTAGTTTAAAGTTTAACTTAGACAGAGATTTCGTAGATATTACTTAGTATCGGTAACGGTATCAAATCCACGTGTCACAAATTGAACGAGAGGTCTTTTAACCAAATTTAGTCGATTTATTAACCAATTGTTATATCAAATTATCTTCTATAAGTAGATTATAGACTTAGTCAGGATCCTTAGTTTATTCTAAATTGAGATAGCGAGATTTCGAAGCTAATCAATACTTAGGAGTCCGTAGAGTCCGTAGAAATACCGTTCGTGATTTCCCGCCATTTTTACACGATAGCATAAGCTTAGTGTAGTATACTGCATAATATAATATGTTTTTATATAATATAATATAATAGATTTACTAATTAATCAGTAAATCTATTAATCTTGATAAAATTTATTGTCAATTATATTGTATTTTTAACTCTATAAATATATATAACGACTTAATCGTAACAAATAATTAATACATAACTATAGTGGTACACGTGATACGGAAGTTGTATAAAGGGAACACTAGATACCGAAAAAAAAAAAAAAAAAAAATATATATATATATATATATATATATATATAACATAACTGTTTTGGGATATAACTTAAGGATTTAATTTTTGTTTTAAATTTTATTGAATTAAATTGGAATCATGACTCTGACCAGAGCAGCAAAGCAAAAGGCTCAAGCTAATGGGAGTGCTGTGGTTCAGGGGAGAACTGAGGGGGGCAGTTGCCCTCTGAATCACAGTCTATTAAAATGCACTGTTTGCTTGATGTTTGCGGAGCAGTCGGGTACGGGACATGATACTGCCAAGGGGGATGTCTTTGTGTGTGCGCGATGTAAGGAGTGCAAGGAAATCAGGCGACAACTCAGCGTTGTTATGGGCCTTTATGAGACCTTGAAGGACAGGGTGGATGCCCTCGAAGGAAATAAATTGAGGGGCCCATCAAGCTCTCAGCTGCCCACATCAACGCCAGAGCTTGCACTTGGTCATCAGGCAACACAGGGGCAGCCCCCTAGGCAGAATGCGCTGGTCCCACAGGAACTAGTAGTTGTTGGTGACTCTATTGTCAGGGAAACGGGGAACATGCTTTGTAAAAAGGATAGGTGGAATAGGACCAGGGTATGTCTGCCAGGGGCAAAGGTTGATGACGTTGTAGAGCGGATATCATCTTTTAAGGGCACAAAAGGTGATATAGTTGTACACGTTGGCACTAATGATATTAAGAGTAGGAGACCGGCGGAATTACTTAGCAAGTACAGGTCACTGTTGAAAAAAAGCCGTGAATTAGGGTTGAACTTGAAAGTGTCTGCAATTCTGCCCAGACACGATAGGAGGGAGTATATGATGAGAGCCTTGTCGATCAATTCGGCCCTGGAGGGATTGTGCAAGGCTCAAGGGGTAGAATTTTTTTCAGCCTGGACTGTACTTGTTAACAGGAGAGATTGCTTCTACAGGGATGGGATACACTTAAATAGAAAGGGTGCAAGAATTTTTGCTGATGCTGTCGAGGCAGTGTTAGGTGGGTCGGAAAACTGCTAGTTGGGGGGGATACAAGGACTAATAGATTAACAGTAGCCACTGGCAGAGGTGGAAGTGATTCTTGCACTGCTTCTATTCAAATGAGCAGAAGTCTGAAAAACAAGATGCAGGATATTTCAGAGACTGCTGGTAGTCATTGCGTTACAAGTAAACACATGGGTTGTGTTAGGATAGCTAAGAATAGAAACAGGTGCATGTATACCTGCGTGTACACCAATGCTAGGAGTTTGGTAAATAAATTTGATGAATTTGAGGTATTGCTCAAAACATCAAAGGCAGATATTGTTGGGATATCAGAGACGTGGTGTCACACAGATATAAGTAATGTGGAACTGGAATTTGGGGAATACAATGTATATAGAAAGGATAGACAGGACAGGAGGGGAGGAGGGGTTATGTTATTAATTAAGAAACACATAAAGTCAAAGGAAGTGAAGCCAGTTGACATCGATGGACAGGGCAGTGTCGAGTCAGTTTGGTGTGACATAAGCATAGGGAAATCAAAATTGAGAGTAGGAGTGTGCTATAGGCCTAACGACTCTGATGAGTATAATAATATATTGTACAGGGAAATAGAGTGGGCCAGTAAATCAGAGAGTCTTATAATGGGGGATTTTAATTTCCCAGATATTGACTGGAATTTGTGGGTTGGTCACTCGCACACTAGCAAGGCTTTTGTGGATTTATTGGATGATTGTTTTCTACATCAGCATGTTCGTGAGGCAACAAGAGGGAGCAATACTCTTGATCTGATTATCAGTAGTGATTCTTCATGCATTAAGAACCTGCAGATAAATGAACCACTAGGTGGCAGTGATCACAGTGTGTTGAAGTGGGATTTACTCAAGGAGGTAACTACCATCAGAGGTAAAGGGAAGGGTTTTTGTTTTCGTAAAGGCGACTATGATGGTCTGAGACAGTATTTAAATTCTATACAGTGGGACCAACTGATGATGTTACCAACAGCAAACTCAAAATGGGAAGCATTCAAGGAACTAATCTTGGTGGCTACCAGGCTTTACATACCAACTAAGAAATATTGTTCAAGGTTTAGGCCTAAATGGTTGTCAGATGGACTAATGAGACATGTGGCAGAGAAGAAAAATGCATGGGATACATACAAATTAATGGGTGACATGGAAGCCTATGATAGATATAAGTTGGTCTGTAACCAAGTCACAAAGGAGATTAGGCAGGCAAAGGCAGACTACGAAAAATCCTTGGCAAAGGATGCAAAGAAAAACAGAAAGGAGTTCTTTACATACTTGAACTCGACAAGGAAAGGGATGAATCAGATTGGTCCACTGGATATTGATGGTTCAACAGTTGAGGATCCTGCTCAGGTGGCTAACAATCTAAACGAGTATTTTGCATCTACATTCACGCATGAGGAGTTATTCAGGAAGGAGAATGATGTAGGTAAAGTAAACATTGGCAGTGAGCTGGATGATTTTGTAATAACTGAGAGGAAAGTGGAGGAGAGATTGTTGAGGATAAACATAAAAAAGGCACCTGGGGTGGATGGGATCTATCCAGTTATATTAAAGGAGGCAGCAAAGGAAGTATGCAAACCCCTAGCCATAATTATGAGAGCTTCTTTGGACTCAGGGGAGGTACCCATAGACTGGAGATGTGCAAATGTAACCCCAATTCACAAAGGAGGATCAAAGGCTGACACAAGTAATTATAGACCTGTTAGTTTAACTTCTGTTCCAGGTAAATTAATGGAGGCACTGGTTAAAGAAGCACTGCAGGATCATCTAGACAAGAATTCAGTTATAGCTCAGACGCAGCATGGTTTTGTTAAGGGCAGGTCTTGCCTGACCAATTTGATTGGATACTATGATGTAGTCACAAAAGAACTGGATGCAGGGAATAACTTTGATATTATATATTTGGATCTTAGAAAGGCTTTTGATACTGTTGCACATGGAAGACTGCTGCAAAAATTGGAGCAGTGTGGCATTGGAGGCAAATTGCTGCTATGGATAAGGGGATGGTTGAGTGGCAGAAGACAGAGAGTGGTAATCAATGGACACTGCTCAACGTGGACTAATGTTATTAGTGGAGTTCCTCAGGGTTCAGTGTTGGGTCCGTTGTTGTTTTCGGTGTTTATGAATGATATTGATGATGGGATATCAAGTTTAATGTCTAAGTTTGCAGATGATACAAAGGTTGGCAGGGTCGTTAAGGACACTACTGACGCTATGCTGCTGCAACAGGATCTGGAAAGGTTGAACAGATGGGCTGAGAGGTGGCAAATGAAGTTTAACATTGACAAATGTAAAGTACTACATATGGGTAACAGTAACCCCAGAGCAATGTATCAACTCTGCGGTACTACACTGAAAGTGGTGGAGAATGAAAAGGACCTGGGGGTAATTGTGCAGGCAGATATGAAGTTCTCTGAGCAGTGCAGACGAGCTGCAAGAGTAGCTCATGGTGTCTTGTCAATGATATACAGGAATATTTCTAGCAGGGATAAGGAGGTGATTATTCCCTTGTATAAGGCAATGGTTAGGCCACATCTTGAGTACTGTATACAGGTCTGGAGGCCTCATTTCAAGAAGGATGTAGAGCTGCTGGAACGGGTACAGAGAAGGGCAACAAGATTAGTAAATGGAACAAAGGGTTGCTCTTACGAAGAAAGGCTTAAGTTTTGCAAATTACAGAGTCTGGAGACTAGGCACCGGCGAGGTGATCTGATAGAGGTGTATAAGGCTTTGAATGGTTTGAGCATGCTCAATGCCAATGGGATTCTTCATCTTTCTCAGAATAATCACCTCAGAGGGCATAAATTCAAATTGAGGAAGGACGGATGTCGGATAGATGAGCGGAAATTTGCCTTTGGCCAGCGGGTGGTTGGTTGGTGGAACCGACTTCCATCACTTGTTGTTGAAGTTGATAGCCTAAACAAATTTAAAGCTCAACTGGACAGGTATTTCGAACGAACGGAGGGATGAAATGGGAGAGGGTTTTTTTTTTTTTTTTTTGGCTGATGCTGAATAAGCTTGCTTTCTTGCATCATATGCCTCTACTAATGCTAATGCTAATGCTAATGCTAATAAGCACTGTGAAAGCAAAAATAAGAGTAGGAGTGTGTTATAGGCCTAATGACTCGAATGAGTACAATGAACAATTGTACAGAGAAATAGAGTGGACTAGTAAATCAGAATGTATTATAATGGGGGATTTTAACTTCCCAGATATTGATTGGAACTTGTGGGTTGGTCACTCACGCACTAGTAAGACTTTTGTGGATTTATTGGATGATTGTTTTCTGCAGCAGCATGTTCGAGAGGCAATCAAGGGTAATACTCTTGATCTGGTTATCAACAGTGATCATTCGTGTATTAAGAATTTGCTGATAAAGGAACAACTAGGTGGCAGTGATCCCAGTTTTACTTAAAGATATGATTACCATCAGGGGTTAAGGAAAGAGTTTTTGCTTCCGTAAAGGTGAGTACAGTGGCCTCAGACAGTTTTTAAATTCTGTACAGTGGGATCAACTGACGATGTTACCAACAGTAAATTCTAAGTGGGAAGCATTCAAGGAATTAATCGTGGATGCTACTAAAAGTTTCATACCTATTAAGAAATATTGTTCAAGGTTTAGGCCTAAATAGTTATCAAATGAACTAATGAGACTCGTGACAGAGAAGAGAAATGAATGGGATGCACATAAATTATCAGGTGACACATAAGCCTATGGCAGATATAAGCTAGTCTGTAATCAAGTCACAAAGGATATTGAGCAGGCAAAGAAAGATTACGAGAAATTTTTGGCAAAGGATGCTAAGAAAAACACAAGGATTTCTTTACTTATATAAACTCTAAAAGGAAGGGGATGAATCTGATTGGTGCACTTGATATCCATGGTTCGACGACTGATGATCCTGCTCAGATAGCAAACAAACAATGAGTATTTTGCATCTACATTCACACTTGAGGAGTTATTAAGGTTTGAAAATGCCAGAAGGTTATCAAATTGTAGCAGGGTGCTTAATGATTTCGTAATAACTGAGAGCAAAGTGGAGGAGAAATTGTTGAAGTTAAACATAAGAACGGCGCCTGGGGTGGATGAGATCTATCCAGTAAAGGAAGTAAGCACACCCTTAGCCATAATTATGAGAGCATCCTTGGACTCAGTGGAGGTCCCCACGGACTGGAGATTTGCAAATGTATCCCCAACTCACAAAGGGGGATCGAAAGGTGACACGAGGAATTACAGACCGGTTAGTTTAACTTCTGTTGCGGGTAAAATAATGGAGTCACTGGTTAAAGATGCATTTCAGGATCATCTAGACAAGACCGTACCAATAATTCAGACAGCATGGGTTTGTTAAGGGAAAGTCTTGTCTGACAAATTTGATAGGATATTATGATGTGGTTGCAAAGGAACTGGATGCAAAAAATAATTTTGATAACATATATTTGGATTTCAGGAAAGCTTTTAACACTGTTGCGCATCGAATACTATCGTACAAATTGGAGCAGAATGGTATTATGGGTAAATTGCTACAGTGGATAAAATGATGGTTGAGTGGGAGAAGACAGGGGTGGTAATCAATTGGTGCTGCTCTTCGTGGACTAATGTTATTAGTGGTGTCCCGCGGGTTCGGTGCTAGGTCCACTGTTGTTTTATATATTTATCAATGATATTGATGAAGGTATATGAGGCTTAATGTCGAAGTTTGCAGATGATACAGAGGTTGGTAGGGTTGTTAATGACAGTAATGGCAGTGTGCTACTGCAACAGGATCTAGATAATTTGGGCAGATGGGCTAAGAAGTGGCAACTGAAGTTTAACATTGACAAATGCAAAGTACTGCATATGGGTAGAAGTAACCCCAGAGAAACGTACCAACTGTGTGGTACTACGCTTAAGGTGGTAGAAAATGAAAAACACCTGGGAGTAATTGTGTAGTCAGATGTGAAGTTTTCTGAGCAATGCAGACAGGCTGCCAGGGCAGGTCATGTGGTTTTGTCAATGATATATAGGAATTTTTCTAGCAGGGAAAAGGAGGTGATTGTCCCTCTGTATAAGGGAAAGCCTTGAGTACTGCGTCCAGGTCTGGAGGCCTCATTTTAGGAAGGATGTAGATTTGCTTGAGCGTGTACAGAGAAGGGCAACAAGATTAGTGAGGGGAATGAAGGGATCCTCTTACCAAGAGAGACTTAAGTTCTGCAAATTGCAATGGCTGGAGACTAGGCACCTGCGCGGTGATTTGATTGAGGTGTATAAGGCCTTGAAGGGGTTGAGCACGCTGAATTCTGATGGGATCCTTCCACTTGTTTAGATTACGAACCTAAGGGTGCATAGATTCAAATTAAGGAAAGATAGATGTAGAATAGATGTTCGGAAATTTGCCTTTAGCCAGCGGGTGGTTAATTTTTCGAACAAACGTCCATCTGTCGTTGTGGAAGTTGATAGGTTAAATAAATTTAAGGAGGAACTGGACAGGCATTTGGAGGGAATGATATATATATTTTTTTTTTTTTGTCTGATGCTGCATAAGCTCATTGACTTAGTTTCTTGCATCACATGCCACTACTACTACACTTTACACTAAAATATGTAATATTTTTTTTAGTCACAGCGATAGATAAAAATATCGCTGCGTGCACCCTGGTTACTTTCGAACCTAGGACGCAGTCGCATGGGATTTTAAGGAACATAAAAAAAAAAAAAAAAAAAAAAAGTGTGTATGATCCGAATATATGGTCTTGCCTGGGTTTGGTACCTGCTGGAGTATCGTCTGGACAAGGAGATTTGGTTCAGATATGCCATAGCTGTTTTTTATGGTTTGGCTGATGACTATTGGTTGTTTTGGGTAATACCATAATTCTGGGGCCTGAATAGACTTAACATTAGTAGTGGAAAATAATGCAAGAAATCAAGTTTATAAAGCCTCAACCAAAAAAAAAAATAAAAACTGCACACTTTACCCATTTACACCATACAAGAATTTGTCCAGTTCTTCCTTGGATTTATTCAAACCATTCACTTCCAAAATAACAGAAGGAAGCCTGCAGCAACAGTCAAACTCCCGCTGCCTGAAGGCAAAAAATTCTGCGCACCTATCCTGCAACCCTTCTTCTTCAACATAAATTATGCATTCCCACATGTGTAGTCTCAGCAAGGGGAAGAATGCTATTCATATTCAGCTTATTCAATCCAATCCAGGTCTTAAACATCTCAATCAGATCACACAGCAGGTTCCTACTATACAGAAGCTGCAAATTGCAGAAGTTATGCTTTTCTAGGCAAGAGCACCCTTTTGTTTCTTCTCCAACCTGGTTTCCCTTGTTGCCATCGTTCCAGCAGATCTACATGTTTCCTAAAGCGAGACATCCACACCTGTAAACAATACTTAAGATGCGGCCTAACCATGCCCTTATACAAGGAGATAATCGCCTAATATAATTGACAAAACACCATGCGCTGTCCTGGCAGAATGTCTGTATTGCTCAGTGAATATTATGACTGACTGCATAATTACTCCAAGTCTTTTGCATTCTTCAATACCCTGAGTGTAGTGCCACACGGTTGATAAGCTACACTGGTGTTACTGCTGCCCATATGCCGTAACTTGGATTTTGCAAACGTTAAACTTCAAATCCATTATATAGCCTATTGACCCAATTTTCATATATATTGTTCCAGTACCCCACCATGATTGCTGTCGTTAATCACCCTACCAATCTTTGTATCATCTGCAATCTTAGATATTAACCTCATATACCTTTATCAATATTATTAATAAATATTGAAGCAATAGTGGGTTTGGCACTGAACTGTGTGGGACTCCCTAATAACATTAGTCCACACACAGCTGTGTCATTTCATAACCATTCTCCGTGTTGTTCTACATAACTATTTCTTTATCCATAGCAATACAACTTGTGCTTAATGTCAAATTTCTCCAATTTGTACGGCAGTCTTTTATGTACAACAGTATCAAAAGCCTTTCTGAAATCCAAGTATATTATATCAAAATTATATTTTTTTTATCCAGTTCCTTGGTTACTACATCATAGTTACTGCATCATAGTAAGACTGGTGCCTTTCTGTGTAGCACAGTTTGTCGGATCGCTGTCCTCCCCACACCTGGCGAAAAAGGCTGGAGTTCTAATCCCATCGACGACGGGAGTAATTTTATGGATCTTTTTCAAAATGTGACTGAGTTAGTCGATCTCTGGCGAAGGTAGCATGATTTTCTTCCTGAAACTCGGGTGTTTCTTCCAGCAAACAGAAAATTGACCTCAGAACGCACGGAGTTTACACACAATATGCATGGAGTATCATGGTCTTAGTCACCGATGCCCCTAACACTCACTAACATTAACAACAATAATAAATACTCATTGAGTGTTTCAGCTATCCGAGTAGGATCTTCAAGAGATGAATCATCGATATCAAGTGGACCAATCTGATTCATCCCCTTTCTTCTAGAATTTACATAATTAAAGCAGTCGTTTTTTTTTTTGCATCCTTTTACCAAAGATTTCTCCTAATCAGCCTTCGCTTGCCTGACCTTGTGACTTCTTTATAGACATGCTAATATCTACCGTAGACTTCTGTGTCACCTGATAATTCGTATGCATCCCTTTCATTTTTTTTTTCTCTGCCATGAGCCTCATTAGTTCATGTGACATCCATTTAGGTTTAAATAGTATTTCTTAGTTGGTATGAAAAGCCTAGTAGCTTCCAACGTTAATTCCTTGAATGCTTCCAATTAGAATTTGCTGTTGTTAACATCATCAGTTGATGCCACTATAGAATTTAGAAACTTTCTGAGACCACTTTAGTCACTTTTACGATAGCAAAAACCCTTCTCTTTACCTTGATGGTAGTTACATCTTGAAGTAAATTCCACATCAGTACATTGTGATCCCTGTCACCTCGTGGTTCCTTTATCTGCGAATTATTAATGCACGAATAATTACAGCTGATAATCAGATCAAGAGTATTATTCCCTCTAGTTGCAACTCGAAAATGTTGCGCTGTGGAAAACAATCATCCAATAAATCCACAAAAGTCTTACTACCGTACGAGTGATCAAACCACAAGTTCTAGTGAATATCTGAAAATTTAAAATCTCCCATTACGAGATATTCTGATTTCCTGGCCCACTCTATTTCTGTGCACAATTGTTCGTTGTTCTAATCGGCGTCAGTAGGGTTATAACACACTTCTACTCTCCTTTTCCCTTTCCAGTGGTTATGTCGCACCATTCAGACTCAACAATACACTGTCTGTCAATTTCAACCCGATGCACTTCCTTAGATTTTATGTGTTTCTTAGCTAAAAGCCTAACCCCTCCTCCCTTGCAATCCTTTTTGTACACCTTACTTCCCAAATTCTAATTCTGCACTTCTTATATCTGTCTGACACCATGTCTAATATCCCAACAATATCTGCCTTTGATTTCTTTACCAGCACTTCAAATCATCAAATTTGTTTACTATACTTCTAGCATTGGTGTACATGCAAGTATACATGCCCCTGTTCTTACCCTTAGTTACTCCAACACAGCCCATGTATTTACTTGTTCAATGATGGTTTCCCGGAATCTTTGAAATCACTCAGCACCTTTCCAGGCTGCTGCTGTTTGTGATAGAAACAGTGGATGAATCTCTTTCCCCTCTGCCTGCTGCCACTGTTAATCTTTTAGTCTGTGAAACCCTCCCCCCAAGCTAGCATTTTTGTGATCCACCTAATACTTCTTCCATATCATCAGCAAATATTCTTGCACCCTTCTATTTAAGTGTGTACCATCCCTGTAGAAGCAATCTCTTCTGTTAGCAACTATAGACTATGCTGAAAAAAAATCTTCCTCATGAGCCTTGTGCAGTGTGTCCAGGGCTGAACTGATTGACAATGCTCTCATTATATACTCCATCCTATTGTGTCTGGGTAGAATTTCAGACATTTTCAAATTTAACCCCAACTCCCGACTTTTGTTAGACTTTTACCTGCCTTCTTAAGTAGATCTGCAAATCTGTTACTCTTAGACAGAGGGGTAATCAGTGGACGCTGCTATTCGTGGACTAATGTTATTAGTCCACGAATAATTCCACAGGGTTCGGAGTTGCGCCCACTGTTGTTTTGTATATTTATCAATGATATTGATGAGGGTATATCAGGCTTAGTGTCGAAGTTTGCAGATGATAAGATTGGCAGGGTTCTTAATGACAGTAATGGCAGTGTGCTACTGCAACAGGAGCTAGAAAATTTGGGCAGATGTGCTGAGAAGTGGCAACTGAAGTTTAACATAGACAAATGCAAAGTATTGCATATGGGTAGAAGTAACCCCAGAGGAACGTACCAACTGTGTGGTATTACACTTAGGGTGGTAGAAAATGAAAAACACCTGGGAGTAATTGTGCAATCAGATGTGAAGTTTTCTGAGCAATGCAGACAGGCTGCAAGAGCAGGTCATTGGGTGTTGTAAATGATATACAGGAATTTTGCTAGCAGGGAAAAGGAGGTGATTATTCCTTTATATAAAGCAATGGTCAGGCCACGCCTTGAGTACTGCATACAGGTATGGAGGCCTCATTTTAGGAAGGATGCAGATTCGCTTGAGAGTGTACAGAGAAGGGCAACAAGATTGGTGAGGGGAATGAAGGGATCCTCTTACCAAGAGAGGTTTGATTTCTGCAAATTGCAGCGGCTAGAAATTAGGCATCTGCGAGGTGATCTGATTGAGGTGTATAAAGCCTTGAATGGGTTGAGCACACTGAATTCTGAAGGGATTCTTCCACTTGCTCAGGTTACGAACCTAAGGGGGATTAAATTCAAATTAAGGAAAGGCAGTTGTAGAATAGATGTGCAGAAATTGGCCTTTAGCAAGTGGGTGGTTAACTACTGGAAGAAACTTCCATCAATCGTTGTGGAAGCTTATAAGTTAAATAAATTCAATGAAGAACTGGACACACATGTAAGGGAATGGTTGTGTGAATTTGATTTTTTTCGCTGATGCTACATAAGCTCATACACTTACTTTCTTGCATCACATGCCTCTACTACTATTAAGGCTACTGATACTCATTACGCATCTGTTACTCATTAGTGCAGATTTGCACAACAATATTACCTTTTGTGTTCCTGAAAGTTAATATCTGCTCTTCAACGTCATCAACTTTTTTCCCTGGCAGACATACCCTGGTCTTCTTCCACCTATTCTTTTTCCCTAATACAGTATATATCCCGTCTCCTTGACAATAGTGGCACCTATAATAACTAGCTGACAATAACTAAGTGACATATAAAACCGGTATTACCGGAAGTGACTGTCGATGGTGACGATTCTACGATCTTATAAGGCCGTCAGAAACTGGAGGAATCTCTGTGAGCTTCTAAGTTCCGTTGCTATGTCAGCATGTCCAAATCACAGAGAAGTTGAGGAGGCTTCCATCCTGCAGTGGGTTGATAATGGCTGCACTTTACCTATTTTTTTTTTTTTTTTTTTTTTTGTGGTCCAAGGTACACCTGATGTCGTAATAACCGCCTCAAACGTTGCATAAATCGATATTTTATGATTTTTGCCACGAGGTGGTGTAATGCTGAATATAAAGTGTAGGTCTACACGCTGTTTTCGGACGGAGTTTAGGATTGTAATGTGTGATTTCTTGTGATGCGTTTGTGTATGAACTTTTAACGTGTTTATTATTCTTGCTTGAATGGAGATATAATAAAATTTGAATTCGTTATCGTCAATGGCTGATCTTTGTACTGTGTTTATTAGCAATATACCTAGTTCAGCAACAGAAAGCGTACTTGGAAATGTATTTAGTCAAATAGGTCCGGTAAAGGAATGTACAATAGTAAAGAGCAGAAGTAGGTACCTTTTTTTTGTTATTATTTATAATAAGATGTGGCTATTGCGAACGCCATCTAAATGAAACTAATACAGTAGTCAAAATATGAGTGCGTATACATAAACAGACATACACACATCCATACTGCGTCACACACACACACATATATATATATATACACTTGGTCGTCGACTTACGACCTATGCGACTTACGACCACAAAAAAAAAAATAATAATAAATAAATTAATAATAAATCAGGAAGTCACTACTGAGGACACCCATAACCCAGGTGAGGAGGCACATCGATGACGGGAGGCCTGAGGACAGCACCAGGCACATACACTCAGTCGCTCTCTCTCACACATACACCCAGTCGCTTTCAAGCATCTGTTGCGGGTGGTGTATTAATTAAAATTCTACTGAAATACGCATAAAATGTTTAGTAAAAGGAAAATGCCTTCATCTACATATACGCCAGCTAAGAAGTCAAGGAAAACTATTGATTTAGAGTGTAAAATGAAAATTATCCAGCAGTATGAAGGCGGAAAGAAAGTGAATACGATAGCACCTGACTTGAAGTTATCACATTCCACGGTATCGACGATACTTAAGGACAAAGAAAGAATTTGGGAAGCTGTGAAAGGTTCTGCACCTATTAAGTCTACAATTTTAACCAAACAACGACAGGAACCCATCCATGAAATGGAGAAATTGTTGTTTGTGTGGATGGAAGATTTAATACAAAAAAATACACCCATGAGTCTTCACACAGTGCAAGCAAAGGCTAGAAGTTTGTTTCAGAGTTTAAAATCACGCGTCGGAGACGATTACGCAGAAGATTTCCAGGCTAGTACTGGGTGGTTTAAGCGTTTTAAAAAAAGATTCGCCTTGCATAATGTCTCTTATAAATAAACAACTCCTGCCTCAACCCAAGAACATGACCCTGACAATGCACAACCCAGCACAAGCAAAGATTATAAATTTCATTTGTATTAATTTTTACATTAATTTTAGATTGTATTTTTGTGTTTACAGTACATTATGTACAGTATTATTTTTCACATTATGCACAATATAATTATAGATTGTAGTTTTGTTTTTTTATAAACAGTATGAACAATAAACCAATTAAAATGTAGAGAACATTTGAATTTAACCTCAGAGAGAGAGATAGCCTAGGCGTAGAAATGAAGGTATGTACAGTATCGCTAAATAAAAGATAAAAACATTACTGTATTTAAAATGAAAAATAAAAGATGATAAAAATTTAAAAGATTATAAAAATAAATTATAAAGATAATAAAAAGATTAGAAAGGTTAAAAAATACTGTTAATAAATATATGGCCGACATATGACCAGATCGACTTACGACCTTGTCAGTCAGAACAGAAGTCGGTCGTAAGTCGACGACCAACTGTATATATTAAATGTAATTTAAAGTCAAAGTTACAGTTGACGGAAAATTAAAAATACAAAATGAATAAGCAAGGTATGACAAATTCACCGAAACGGGCAAAGCAGCAGTAAAGGATGCAAAAGTATATAAGCATGTACAAATGATAGATGTCTGATAAAGTTTGCATAAATGGAGGTGAAAATTACACAAAGTGTCAAGGACTAGAAGGGTAAGGATACTAGAAAAAAGAAGTAATTTAGATTTGAAAAAGGAGAATGAACGTTAATATCCTAAAAGTTATGATGAATTAAGAAAATTATGGGCTGAATTGCAAAGCCAATTTGAAGGTTAAGGAACTGTAAAAATATTGATACCAAATGATTAAACAAAATAAAATAAAATAAAGGTGGTAGAGCTGTCATCAAATATGAGTTGGCAGATTTAGTTATAAGTCGAATACAGGGATGGCAAAAATGCAAAGTCTGATATCAGCGGAAGTAAATATTGATACGTGGTCAGGTATTTCTTTAGGGAAATACCTGACCATGTATCAATGCATTTCCCAATGCAGTGTCAATGATATGAAAATTATGGTAGAAATAAGGATAAGGCTAAAAAATATAATTGTTTTCAGAGTGGCAAAAAGGTTTTGAATTATATGTAGATTTTTGAGTAAATATGGAAAAATATTTTAGTGTTGGAATCTTGTGGAGATTAGAAAAATTAAAATAAATAGTAACAAGCACATGGTATAGGGAGAGGTATTAAATTGAGGATGGGGAAGGGATAAAGGTGTAGTTAAATAAAGACGAAAATAGAGATAGAATGGGGATAGTTGGAACATTCATATCACCCTTGTAGTAGTAGTGGCATGTGATGCAAGAAAGCAAGTGTATGAGCTCATGCAGCATAAGCAGAAAAAAAAAAATAATAAAAAATTTACAAAACAAATCCCTCTAAATGTTGGTCCTCTTTAAATTTATATAACCTATCAACTTCCACAATGACAGATGGAAGTTTGTTCCATCAGTTAACCACCCACTAGCTGAAGGCAAATTTCCACACATCAATTCTACATCCATCTTTCCTTAATTTGAATTTATGCCCCCTTAGGTTCATAATCTGAACAAGTGGAAGAATCCAATCAGAATTCAGTGTGCTCAACCCATTATACACTTCAATCAGATCACCACGCAGGTGCCTAGTCTCCAGCCATTGCAATTTGCAGAACTTAAGCCTCTCTTGGTAAGAGGATCCCTTCATTCCCCCCACCAGTCTTGTCACCCTTCTCTGTACACGCTCAAGCAAATTTACATTCTTCCTTAAATAAGGCCTCCAGACCTGTACACAGTACTCAAGGCATTGCCTTATACAGAGGGACAGTCACCTCCTTTTCCTTGCTAGCAAAATTCCTATGTATCATTGACAAAACCCCATGACCTGCCCTGGCAGCCTGTCTGCATTGCTCAGAAAACTTCATATCTGACTGCACAATTACTACCAGGTCTTTTTTATTTTCTACCACCTTAAGTGTAGTACCACACAGTTGGTACGTTTCTCTGGGGTTACTAATGCCCATATGCAGTACTTTGCATTTGTCAAGGTTAAACTTCAGTTGCCACTTCTCAGCCCATAGCCCAAATTTTCTGGATCCTGTTGCAGTAGCACACTGCCATTACTGTCATTAACAACCCTGCCAATCTTTATATCATCTGCAAACTTCGACACTAAGCCTGATATACCTTCATCAATATCATTGATAAATATACAAAACAACAGTGGACCCAACATCGAACCCTGTGGGACTCCACTAATAACATTAGTCCACGAAGAGCAGCACCCATTGATTACCACCCTCTGTCTTCTCCCACTCAACCATCCTTTTATCCATTGTAGCAATTTACCCTTAATACCCTTCTGCTCCAATTTGTACAGTAGTCTTCTATGTGCAACAGTGTCAAAAGCTTTCCTGAAATCCAAGTATATGATATCAAAATTATTTTTTGCATCCATTTCCTTTGTAACCACATCATAATTTTTTTATAATAACCAATGAACTTTGTTAGACAAGACTTTCCTTAACAAACCCATGCTGTGTCTGAATTATTGCTGCAGTCTTGTCTAGATGATCGTGCAGTGCATCTTTAACCAGTGACTCCATTATTTTACCCGGAACAGAAGTTAAACTAACTGGTCTGTAATTGCTCGTGTTACCCTTCAATCCCCCTTTGTGAATTGGGGATACATTTGCACTTCTCCAGTCTGTGGGGACCTCCCCTGAGTTCAAGGATGCTCTCATAATTATGGCTAAGGGTGTGCTTACTTCCTTTACTGGATAGATCTCATCCACCCCAGGTGCCTTTCTTATGTTTGACTTCAACAATTTCTCCTCCACTTTGCTCTCAGTTATTACAAAATCATTAAGCACCCTGCTACAATTTGATAACCTTCTGGCATTTTCAAACCTTAATAACTCCTCGTGTGAATGTAGATGCAAAATACTCAGTTTGCTATCTGAGCGGGATCATCAGTTGTCGAACCATGGATATCAAGTGCACCAATCAGATTCATCCCCTTCCTTTGAGTTTATATAAGTAAAGAAATCCTTGTTGTTTTTCTTAGCATCCTTTGCCAAAGATTTCTCGTAATCTTTCTTCGTCTGCCTAATATCCTTTGTGACTTGATTACAGAATAGCTTATATCTGCCATAGGCTTCTGTGTCACCTGATAATTTATATGTATCCCATTCATTTTTCTTCTCTGTTACAAGTCTCATTAGTTCATTTGATAACCATTTAGGCCTAAACCTTGAACGATATTTCTTAATAGGTATGAAACTTTTAGTAGTTTCCACGATTAATTCCTTGAAAGCTTCTCATTTAGAATTTGCTGTTGGTAACATCATCAGTTGATCCCACTGTACAGAATTTAAAAACTGTCAGAGACCACTGTACTCACCTTTACGGAAGCAAAAACCCTTTCCTTTACCCCTGATGGTAATTAAATCTTTAAGTAAATCCCACATCAGTATACTGTGATCACTGCCACCTAGTGGTTCCTTTATCTGCAAATTCTTAATCCACGAGTGATCACTGCTGGTAACCAGATGAAGAGTATTACCCTCTCTGGTTGCCTCTCGAACATGCATCCAATAAATCCACAAGAGTCTTACTAGTGTGCGAGTGACCAACTCAAGTTCCAGTCAGTATCTGGGAAGTTAAAATCCCCCATTATAAGACATTCTGATTTACTAGCCCACTCTATTTCTCTGCACTATTATTCATTGTACTCATTTGAGTCATTAGGCCTATAACACTCCTACTCTTTATTTTTGCTTTCGAAGTGCTTATGTCACACCAAACTGACTCAACAGTGCACTGTTCATCTATATCAACTGAATGCACTTCTTTTGATTTTATGTTTTTCTTAATTAACAGTGTAACAACTCCCTTCCTATCCTTTCTGTACACATTGTACTCTCCCAAATTCCAATTCTGCATTCCTGATATCTGTGTGACACGTCTCTGATATCCCAACTCGTATTGCACTAATAGCTCTACGAACAGGAAGAAAGGTAATAGAAAGTAGAAAGGTAAAAAGTATAGAAAAAGTTATTAAAACATACTGAGCTAGCTGGGGTTGTGAACCCCAACCTTTTAGTAAGAGCCCTGGCTTTGTAAGAGTTAGTATAAAAAGGAGATGATGTTATGTTAATTGGTTTTTTTAGGAGGATTAGCAACTAAGGCCCTATTGCTCCGTGGATATGCAGTGGTCATTCCCTGACCTTTCTGCATCCTACATATTTGGTAGGCATGGGCTCGAACCCCGGTCTAATCAAGAAGCATGTGCTACGCACTGCTGCTCCTTGCTACGGTGGCGCCAAAAGGAGATGAATACCAAATAGTTGTACTACAGGAAAAAAGCAGGGAAAAAAAAAATACCGAAACTGAAAAAAGTATAATCTTTTTCGCTAGCTCTGTATGTTTTAATAACCTTTTTCTATACATTTTACCTTTCTACTTTTTATTTCTACTATTCTTCCCATTCATGGAGTTATTAGTGCAATATGAGGGTGATACGAACGTTCCAACTATCATCATTTTATCTCTATTTTTGTCTTTATTAGGCGACTCCGTAGCCAGGTGGGAAGGAGCAGCAGTGCATCGCACACGCTTCTTTATTAGACCAGGGTTCGAGCCCGTCACCACCAAATATGGAGGATGTGGAAAGGTCAGGGAATGACCACCGCACATCCCGGAGTAATATGGCCTTAGTTGCTAATGCTCCTAAAAAACAAACAACACTTTGTCTTTATTTAACTACGCCTTATCCCTTGCGCATCCTCAATTTAATAATACCTCTCCCTTTACCAAATGCTTCTTAGTATTTATTTTAATTCTTCTAATCTCCACAAAATTCCAACACTACAATATTTTTCCCTATTTACTTAAAAATCTACATATAATTCAAAACCTTTTTCCCACTCTGAAAACACTTAATTATATTTTTTAGCCGTATCCTTATTTTTACTTTAATAATTTTTATATCATTGACACTGCATTGGGACTACCTTGTACATAATGTAAAAGAATGTGCTAATTTTTTTTCTTTTTGCTTTTTGGCTTTATTTCACCCACTGATGTAATGTTCAATCATAGCAGAAAACTGGCAGAATAACTGCTAGCCCGACAGATAGCTTTGAAATAGTTGCAAGAATTTTTGCTGATGCTGTCGAGGCAGTGTTAGGTGGTTCGGAAAACTGCTAGTTGGGGGGGATACAAGGACTAATAGATTAACAGTAGCCACTGGCAGAGGTGGAAGTGATTCTTGCACTGCTTCTATTCAAATGAGCAGAAGTCTGAAAAACAAGATGCAGGATATTTCAGAGACTGCTGGTAGTCATTGCGTTACAAGTAAACACATGGGTTGTGTTAGGATAGCTAAGAATAGAAACAGGTGCATGTATACCTGCGTGTACACCAATGCTAGGAGTTTGGTAAATAAATTTGATGAATTTGAGGTATTGCTCAAAACATCAAAGGCAGATATTGTTGGGATATCAGAGACGTGGTGTCACACAGATATAAGTAATGCGGAACTGGAATTTGGGGAATACAATGTATATAGAAAGGATAGACAGGACAGGAGGGGAGGAGGGGTTATGTTATTAATTAAGAAACACATAAAGTCAAAGGAAGTGAAGCCAGTTGACATCGATGGACAGGGCAGTGTCGAGTCAGTTTGGTGTGACATAAGCATAGGGAAATCAAAATTGAGAGTAGGAGTGTGCTATAGGCCTAACGACTCTGATGAGTATAATAATATATTGTACAGGGAAATAGAGTGGGCCAGTAAATCAGAGAGTCTTATAATGGGGGATTTTAATTTCCCAGATATTGACTGGAATTTGTGGGTTGGTCACTCGCACACTAGCAAGGCTTTTGTGGATTTATTGGATGATTGTTTTCTACATCAGCATGTTCGTGAGGCAACAAGAGGGAGCAATACTCTTGATCTGATTATCAGTAGTGATTCTTCATGCATTAAGAACCTGCAGATAAATGAACCACTAGGTGGCAGTGATCACAGTGTGTTGAAGTGGGATTTACTCAAGGAGGTAACTACCATCAGAGGTAAAGGGAAGGGTTTTTGTTTTCGTAAAGGCGACTATGATGGTCTGAGACAGTATTTAAATTCTATACAGTGGGACCAACTGATGATGTTACCAACAGCAAACTCAAAATGGGAAGCATTCAAGGAACTAATCTTGGTGGCTACCAGGCTTTACATACCAACTAAGAAATATTGTTCAAGGTTTAGGCCTAAATGGTTGTCAGATGGACTAATGAGACATGTGGCAGAGAAGAAAAATGCATGGGATACATACAAATTAATGGGTGACATGGAAGCCTATGATAGATATAAGTTGGTCTGTAACCAAGTCACAAAGGAGATTAGGCAGGCAAAGGCAGACTACGAAAAATCCTTGGCAAAGGATGCAAAGAAAAACAGAAAGGAGTTCTTTACATACTTGAACTCGAGAAGGAAAGGGATGAATCAGATTGGTCCACTGGATATTGATGGTTCAACAGTTGAGGATCCTGCTCAGGTGGCTAACAATCTAAACGAGTATTTTGCATCTGCATTCATGCATGAGGAGTTATTCAGGAAGGAGAATGATGTAGGTAAAGTAAACATTGGCAGTGAGCTGGATGATTTTGTAATAACTGAGAGGAAAGTGGAGGAGAGATTGTTGAGGATAAACATAAAAAAGGCACCTGGGGTGGATGGGATCTATCCAGTTATATTAAAGGAGGCAGCAAAGGAAGTATGCAAACCCCTAGCCATAATTATGAGAGCTTCTTTGGACTCAGGGGAGGTACCCATAGACTGGAGATGTGCAAATGTAACCCCAATTCACAAAGGAGGATCAAAGGCTGACACAAGTAATTATAGACCTGTTAGTTTAACTTCTGTTCCAGGTAAATTAATGGAGGCACTGGTTAAAGAAGCACTGCAGGATCATCTAGACAAGAATTCAGTTATAGCTCAGACGCAGCATGGTTTTGTTAAGGGCAGGTCTTGCCTGACCAATTTGATTGGATACTATGATGTAGTCATAAAAGAACTGGATGCAGGGAATAACTTTGATATTATATATTTGGATCTTAGAAAGGCTTTTGATACTGTTGCACATGGAAGACTGCTGCACAAATTGGAGCAGTGTGGCATTGGAGGCAAATTGCTGCTATGGAAAAGGGGATGGTTGAGTGGCAGAAGACAGAGAGTGGTAATCAATGGACACTGCTCAACGTGGACTAATGTTATTAGTGGAGTTCCTCAAGGTTCAGTGTTGGGTCCATTGTTGTTTTCGGTGTTTATGAATGATATTGATGATGGGATATCAAGTTTAATGTCTAAGTTTGCAGATGATACAAAGGTTGGCAGGGTCGTTAAGGACACTACTGACGCTATGCTGCTGCAACAGGATCTGGAAAGGTTGAACAGATGGGCTGAGAGGTGGCAAATGAAGTTTAACATTGACAAATGTAAAGTACTACATATGGGTAACAGTAACCCCAGAGCAATGTATCAACTCTGCGGTACTACACTGACAGTGGTGGAAAATGAAAAGGACCTGGGGGTAATTGTGCAGGCAGATATGAAGTTCTCTGAGCAGTGCAGACGAGCTGCAAGAGTAGCTCATGGTGTCTTGTCAATGATATACAGGAATGTTTCTAGCAGGGATAAGGAGGTGATTATTCCCTTGTATAAGGCAATGGTTAGGCCACATCTTGAGTACTGTATACAGGTCTGGAGGCCTCATTTCAAGAATGATGTAGAGCTGCTGGAACGGGTACAGAGAAGGGCAACAAGATTAGTAAATGGAACAAAGGGTTGCTCTTACGAAGAAAGGCTTAAGTTTTGCAAATTACAGAGTCTGGAGACTAGGCACCGGCGAGGTGATCTGATAGAGGTGTATAAGGCTTTGAATGGTTTGAGCATGCTCAATGCCAATGGGATTCTTCATCCTTCTCAGAATAATCACCTCAGAGGGCATAAATTCAAATTGAGGAAGGACGGATGTCGGATAGATGTGCGGAAATTTGCCTTTGGCCAGCGGGTGGTTGGTTGGTGGAACCGACTTCCATCACTTGTTGTTGAAGTTGATAGCCTAAACAAATTTAAAGCTCAACTGGACAGGTATTTCGAACGAACGGAGGGGTGAAATGGGAGAGGGTTTTTTTTTTTTTTTTTTTTTTTTGGCTGATGCTGAATAAGCTTGCTTTCTTGCATCATATGCCTCTACTAATGCTAATGCTAATGTTCAATTCAATGTATCCAATTATCAATAATTAGCTACATCATCATTTTAATTTTACTATTTTATTATAATCTGTGTTTAGGCTACAACAATGAAGTCCAGCGTAGGTTACCTAAATACTTGGCCCTTTGGCCTCATTTCATATAGTTTTCACCCCTAATACTTATATTCTAAATTCTTATTAAATTTCTTCAGTTGTATGCAAATTCTACAATTTATCCAGTTGGTATTAAGTTTAAAAAAAAAAAAAAAAATATATATATATATACACACACACACACACTTTTATATACAGTAAACCCCCGCGAATAGCGGGGGTTACGTTCCTGAGATATGCTGCGAATACCGAAAACACGAATGCTGAGTAATGGCTCCCATAGTAATAAAGGGGTTCCGTTCCAAAGTATGAAATATATAAGAAAAACTAGTCTAAAATTTTGTCTATGTATGTATTATATGTACCTTCATAATATGACTATGTACATAGACAGTACATAGTGAAATGCAAGCATAAGGCATCGAAATGAAAATAAGAAACAATTTAATATTAAATGTAATATTTATTAGAAATTTCAAACACATCTTTCAATCCAGGACCTTTGCTATAGCTTAAAAACTTATCCCGCCAGTTCTATCAACAGTTTCGCTAAAGTAGTAGTAGTAGTAGTGGCACATGATGCAAGAAAGCAAGTGTAGGAGCTTATGCAGCATCAGCCAAAAAAAAAAAAAAAAAATCACACCATTCCCTCCAAATGCCTGTCCAGTTCCTCCTTAAATTTATTTAACCTATCAACTTCCACAACGACAGATGGAAGTTTGTTCCAGCAATTAACCACTTAACACATTCGCTGCCGATCACGCACCAGCGCGTGATGTCGCAGCAGTATTGAAGAGCCGATCACGCTCTGGCGCGGGATGTGGCATCATTACCCAGTAGCCAATCACGCGCGGGCGCGGGATTCACTAGACTTTTGTATGAAGTTGTCAACTTCAATTGGCATTGTGTTTCTGCTGTTTATATTTGTTTTGGCGTCAAGTAAAGGGTTTAAACTATATGTAGTTGTATGTGGTGTTGAATATTTTGTTACGTGACGTGAAGAAAAGCCTTGTAATATGAGTTGTGCAGATGACAGTTTAGCAGGCCAGTCGGGCCCGAAAAGAAGAAAAGTGCACTATAAAAAATCCCTTACAGATGAAGAAATTGCAGAAATATTGGAGGATTTATCTGACGTATATTCCAGTGACGTCGGTTACGATGATGATGAAGATTTTATCCCTCCAAAGGACGCTTCGGATTCAGAAAGTGTAGATGAAGAAGGTATTGTGGAAGAGGCTACACTTTCACTGCAGGATCCTTGTAAGTTGGAAAACGTCGTGTGGGAAAATGACGTAACATCGATGAAACAGTTTCGTTTCACAAAATCCGAGTCTTTGCTGCAACCCGTTCCAGGTGAGAATCCAATAGATTACTTTCGTCATTTATTAACCGACAATATCTTGGATGAAATAATTATACAAACAAATGTTTATGCACATGAAATACTTCTTCCCAGAGAAAATAAAGAACATTCTCGAATAAATGCATGGAAGGACACCACTAGAGATGAAATGCTGGTATTTTTAGGATTAATTTTACATATGGGAACCATTCGACTGAACCGCATACAAGATTATTGGAAAACAGATAAGCTGTTCGGATTACATGTATTCGTAGACAATATGAGCAGGAATCATTTCTTATTATTATTGCGGGCCTTGCATTTTGCAAAAAATCCAGAAAAGAAAGAGGTATGTCCACGGGATCGCCTATATAAAATTCGGAAAATGGTGAATCTGTTCAATGAACGAATGTCGGAAATATATTATCCAGGACGTGAGATTAGCTTAGATGAGTCTATGATATTGTGGCGTGGAAGGCTTGTTTTTCGACAGTACATTCAAAACAAACGCCATAAGTACGGCATCAAGTTGTATATGATCACAACGCCTACTGGCATGGTTATCAAATTTCAAGTGTATACCGGTATGTTGGATGATTCTGGTGGAAAAGGACATGCACAAAAAGTCGTCATGAACTTACTTGATGGGATGTTAGATGTCGGGCATAGCATATTTATGGACAATTATTACAATAGCTATGAACTCACTAAGTGTCTCGCTGACAGACGAACACATTGTACTGGGACAATCAGAAGTAATAGGAAAACATTTCCGAAAGACGTTCGAGAAAAAAAACTGAAGAAAGGAGAAACTTTATCAAGGTGTGCCCGTGGTGTAATGATTGCTAAGTGGAAGGATAGAAGAGATGTCAGTTACATATCTACAGAATACCAAAATGATATGGTGGAAATGCAGAACAAACGAGGCGAACTGAAATCAAAACCATTGCCTATAATTGAGTATAATAGGTTTATGTCAGGCATTGACAAGCAAGATCAAATGCTTGCCTATTATCCTTGCGAAAGGAAAACCATTAGGTGGCCTACAAAAATATTTATGCATATTTTGCAACTAATAATGATAAATGCACACCATATCTATAATAAATATTCACATAACAAGGTGCAACTTTATGACTTCCGTTTATCAGTGATCAGATCTTTATTAAAACAGCCATCTGATCTCCCTCATACTGTGCATCATGTACCTGAACTGGAACATGTGCTCAAACCACGGGAAGAAAGAAAAGGTGGAAAGATATTGAGGAAGCAATGCAAACGTTGCTATTCCGAAGGGAAACGTAAGGATACAATCTATATCTGCAGTGTTTGTGAAGGATCACCTGGCTATTGCTTAGATTGTGCGAAAATTATACATAAGTAACATTCTGACACACAGTATTTATAATCTGTATTGGTTCGGTATGAAATAAAACGTATTTCTTAATGTTACCATGTTTTTTGTTTTATTATTTACAAACTATATTATTATGTTTTTATGTCACGCGCCAGCGCGTGATGCGGCATTTAAAGCCAAATTTGACCTCCAGTGCCTATCACGCGCTGGCGCGTGAATCTCAGAATCTTTTGGAAACTGCTTATACGACACTTAAATATTGATATGGTATACCGAACAATCCCTTATTACCAATTTTCAAGCTTTTTGGTTATGGAAACACAGTCGGCTTCTGGCGACAGTCTCCGCCTTCTGTGCCACGCTATTGACGATAGCATGCTGTCTGATGACCGGCAGCGAACGTGTTAAGCAATTAAGTGTTGATAAAGGTGTTTTGCCCTTTCACGAATGATGAAAAGGGGAATTTTATTTTGAGTTCGGTCTTCTATCCACAGATTTAAAGCTTTTTCTATTTTTTCTAATTTAACATCACGAGTTACAGAGCAAATTTTTGAAGCAATTAGCGCTTTTTCACGGACACTACGGCGGATTTTTTCTTCCGATTTCTTGATTGATCGTACCGTTGACTCATTGATTTTATAATGTTTTGCCACTGAGGAGACACTTTCACCATTAGAAATTTTGTCTAATAACTCAATTTTATTCGCTAATGTCATCGCCTTCTTTGATCTTTTCACATTTCCCTTGTTATTCGTAGCCATATTTTTGTACGAGTTAGAAAGAACTTGTCCACAATAAACATTAACACACTTGAAAAAGTCTGTTTTACACTGCAAAACGGTAGATTTATCACTTTTTAAGCATGTCAATTTATAAATTGATAAATTTATTCAATTTATAAGCATATAAATTAAAAACAAACGACGAAACCCATGACAAGCGCATAGCACATACTGAACAAGGATTAGCGAGAAACATCCACACTCGCGATTTTGTCACCCCTCTCCCTCCACCCACTGAGCGCTGTTTTGACCGGGAAAGATGATTTTAGCCATGCCCATGTTTTTTTATGGCGGAAAATGTTCACGGCGATTTAAAATTCACATTTTTTTAGGTTTCATTTTATATTAAATCAGCGACCGCGAATACAGATACCGCGAATAGCGGGGGTTTACTGTATATATATATGATCAAATTAATCCAAAAATTAAAGAGAAATAAAAATTACTGAAATATATATATATATTTCAGTAATTTTTATTTCTCTTTAATTTTTGGATTAATTTGATCATATTTAAATGGGGGTAGTGTGACGATGTTCTAACGCTGTGTTTGTACTGCCATCTATAGCCTAATTTGTTTCTCTATATATTCAGTTCAATTATTGTTTTGCCAGTGGTGTGGTTTGGCCATACGAGTGCTAGACATTGTTTTATTATTTTTCGGTGCATAAGGACTACCGCTATGCAAATCTATTGCATCGGCAGTTTGATCTTAGTATCATTCCGTCATTTGCATCGATTTGTTTAGCATTCAAAATGCAGTGATTCCCTAACTATTATTGGCCTTGAGGTCCTCTGTCGAGATGGGGCATAACGGTCAGTCTTTTATTTTATTTTATTAATTTTCGGTTTATTTGGTCATGTAATGTTGTTAGTTTACGTTTCCACTTTAGTGAGATTTCTCATAATTCGGGAAACGGGTGCTTACTAGGGGGTGCCGCTAAATTCCTTTTAATTGGCTTAATTTCTAAATTATTTTATGAATGTTGCTTCAACACTATACTTTTCTTCTTTACACCCCCTATATTTTTCTGTTATTGTTATTTTATTTGATTTAGTTCATTTTCACTCTACTGGTTTGCAATGCTACTGGCAATATCCTATTTTAATTTAGCTTATATATATATATATATATATATATATATTTTTTTTTTTATGTAAACCCCAAACAGAGAGGTATTAGAACCTGTAGTACTTAGTACCGTGCTTGGGTTGGAGGTTGAGAAGACAAAAGAAGATATTTGTTGACATTGAACTTGAACTTCTGTAGATTGTAATTTTCAGGAAATACGTATGAAGGAAGGTTGTTCCAAAAAACGGCAGTTGAATGAATAAACGAGGAAGATGAAAAGTTGGTTCTGTGAGTTTGAAGTTGGACAGTAAATGGATGTTGGCTGGTGGCAGCACGTGTTCGGACTGTTTTGAAAGAGAGAGCGAGAATTATAGAAGCCAATTCAGAAGAACAGTGCCCATGGAAGTATCTGTAGAAGCGGCATGCAGCAGAAACAGTACGCCTATGAGACAGTGAGTGGAGAGAGTCTGTTAGAGATGAATCATTAATTAACCTAACTGCCCTCTTCGGAATGGAATCAAGAAGCCTGAGAGAGGTTTTGGGGGCACCACCCCAGATGTGGGAACAATACTCCATGGCAGGGCGGATTTGCAATTTATACAGAATGAGCAGCTGTTTGGAAGAAAAGTAACGCCGAGAGCAAAAGAGAAAACCAAGTTTTTTAGATGCAGAGGAAGCAATATTTGTAATGTGCTTGTGCCAAGAGAGATTAGAAGTCAGGGTAATCCCCAAAAGAGAGATATCATTTTGCCTAGAAATCGGAGTGTCACTAAAGATAAGCATAGAAGAAGAATCCTTTTTTTTTGTGAGATATTAGGCAAGACTGAGTTTTAGAAGGGTTGAAATCAACTAAGTTGCCTTTGCCCCACTGGAGAATTACCTGAAGGCGCCTCCGTAGCCAGGTGGGAAGGAGCAGCAGTGCGTAGCACACGCTTCTTGATTAGACCGGGGTTCGAGCCCGTCACCACCAAATACGGAGGATGCGGAAAGGTCAGGGAATGACCACCGCATATCCCGGAGCAATATGGCCTTAGTTGCTAATGCTCCTAAAAACCAAATAACAAACAAACAAACAAACAGAATTACCTGAAGATTGGCATTTAAAGAATTGGTAGCAGATTTTCGAGATGTTGAAGCTGATTGAGCAGGGCATGGTTTCTCAAAATGGAAAGTGGAATGCAATGTGCTACCATCGGCAAAACTATGGATAGGATTTCCAGCCAATGGAAGAAGGTCATTAATATACAAATGGAAAAGAGTGGGGGAAAGAACTGAACCTTGGGGCACACCAGCATTAGTGGAGAAGTTAGAAGACAGAGAGCCATCTACCATCACCCTCAGTGAGCAATCAGAGAGAAAACTGGATAACCAATTATTAAAAACAGTTGGCAAACCATAAGATGGAAGCTTGTTTAGAAGACCTTTATGCCAAACACGATCAAAAGCCTTTGAGATGTCAAGAGCAACTACTTGTGTTTCACCGAACCTTTCCATTGAATTAGTCCATAAGTGGGTAACATAAGCCAGAATATCACCAGTGGATCGACACTGACGGAATCCATACTGGCGATCGTTGATCAGACGGAAGGTTTCTAGGTAGTTTAAGAGTTGGTGGTTAATTGATTTCTCCATTACTTTAGAAAGAGTAGAAGTAATTGCAATGGGACGATAATTGGATGGGAGGGATTTGTCACCCTTTTTAGGAACTGGCTGGATATGAGCAAATTTCCACGCAGAAGGAAAAACACCTTTGGAATAAGAAAGTGAAAAAAGGCGGCAAAGAATAGGAGTAAGTTCAGGAGCACAGGTTTTGAGAACAAGTGGAGAAATACCATCGGGACCTGGAGCTTTCTTAGCATCAAGATTCGTCAAAATCCTTCTGACATCTTTTTGACGGAAGACCACAGGAGGCATTGAATGGAGCATGTTGGGAATGGTGGGAGGTGTTTTACCAAGATCATTAATACATGAGTTGGAAGAAAAATGGGATGCTAGCATGTCCGCTTTATCCTTGACTGAAGTGACAACAGAACCATCTGGTTTGGACAGAGGTGGGAGCAGAGATGGGCAAAAATTGGGGCCAATAGCTTTGGCAAGAGACCAGAATGCTTGGCTGCCATTAGGGCAAGAAGCAAGTTTTCTACTCTTAGCCTGTTCAAACTCTAGTTTGGACTGATTAATAACTGCCGTACAATTGTTACGAGCTTTGGTGTAGGCAGAAAATGAAACTGAAGAATTAGAAACAAGCGAATTACGATATGCAGCATTCTTCTCTTGAACAGCCTTAGCACATTTATTGGAAAACCAAGGTTTAGATAAAGGACAAGATTTTAAAGTGGAGTGTGGGATAAAGGATTCGATTCCTGCAAGAATAATTTCACCGACACGATCTGAGCAAACGTTGACATCAGAAGTTTTGAAACAGTAATCCGACCAAGGAAAAGAAGAAAAGAAATCTCGCAGGTCATCCCATTTTGCATTCTTGTAATGCCAAACAACACGTGGTTGGGAATAGCCATGAGATAAAGGCTCCATTGGAGAAGAGACAATCACCAAGTTGTGAACTGAAGTGCCTAAAGGACCTCTCACTTTGACCATGTACTTAGAAGGGTTGTCTGTGAGAAAAAGATCAAGCATGTTGGCTGTATTATTAGGATTGTCCGGTATTCTTGTAGGTAAATGAACAATCTGTGCAAGGTCATTAGTAATTGCAAAAGCCTCAGCATATCGACCAGCTGGGTCAGTGTGACTAGAAAATGGAAGCTAGCTGGAGCTGTGAACATTAAAATCACCAAGGAAAATTACCTCACTGTTAGGAAAGTTGGATTGGAGAAAGTCAAGTTGCAAAGAGAGGAGGTCAAAGAGCTCCAAGTGATTAGTGGAGTTGGGAGAACGGTAGAGACAACAGATGAATTTGACACAATGAGGTAGAGAGATTTTAGAGAGAGCCAGAGAAGATCAAAGAGAGGAGGTTCCAAATTGCCAAGTCTCTGACAGGGAATATCAGAACGGACATATGCACAATTACCACCTTTGAGGCATGTATATATACTGTGCATTTGCAATCATGTGCATAGATCTGTTAATTGCATTTTTATCAATTTTGCATCTCTGATTTTATGCTTATTTGTATTATGTGTGATTAAATGATTTTCTGTCTTTCGTGAAAATGTTTTAACAGTCATTATGTGCTGTCGATTGGTTACACATAATCACGCCACAGTTATATATATATATATATATATGTGTGTGTGTATATATATATATATATATGTGTATATGTGCAAATTGGCATAAACTATATATCTAATCTGGCAGCAGTTTTGCACTGTTTATAGCACGAGTCATATAACACTTTGACCCGACCCAGATTTTAACTGTAATATTATTCCGATATTTAAAAAAGTATTCAGTTTTTTGAATTGTGCTCTGAGATATACTGATGCTTGACCCTTTACCACTACATTCCCAATGCATATTAATTTTATTGCTTTTGTTTAATGTTAATTGAAAATTTTGCAAATGTATTTTTAACCTTTAAAATGCTCGTTAAAATTTTTCAGAAAAAAATGTGTTTAATATGAAACAATCTCCATCGAATTTAAGTTTTTGAGGAATTAATTGCAAGAAACTCTGGCATTTTTCCAACACAAAAAAAGCCAATATTTATGAAAAACACCTTAAAACTAACAAAAAAAAAAAAAAAAAAAAAATATATATATATATATATATATATATATATATATTTTTTTTTTTTATTTCTATAATTCAAAAATAATGGCAATACTTCATGTGCCTATCATTTTTGTTTTTCTTTGCACGGTATTGTTATTAAATGTCACTTGCAGATTGATGCCTACTAAATTCATTAGTAGGACCAGCATGTAGTATAGTGGCTGATATCGTATGTAGAGCACATCTTGTCCAACTCTGTTAGGCTCCCTTCCCTTTGTTGAAGTACTACGATGTGCACTACATATCAGAATATGTTATATCCTTTTTCTTGGCAATGTAGAATACTATTGTGACACTTTCCTGAAATGCACTCACACATAATGTTTGCTGATTTATTGTTTGTGGCCACAAACTAAACTGAAATTTCTCTTATTTTCTGTGATAACATCAAGACAATTGAGTGTGAACTTTGAAAAGTCTTGGGATAGGCAAAACCATGCCATTGTGATGAAAAGCAATGCTTCACTGCACAACGTATTGGACACAGTGGAGTAATATAAATATATCATTACACCTCACAGGCTCCATCAGCATACACAAAGTGAACAATGATTATACTGATGTGCAAAAAAGCAGCACACAGGAAGACCAAAGACGCTATTAAAAAATACACAGTAACTAATAATCTACGGCCAGTAGGCACAAGGTGATGCGATAATAATGCTGGTAAAACTACACTAGAAAATGCTTATCACCTTATTTTACTTAACACATGTATTGATGCAAAGAACTTTCTTTCATATTAGAGAGAAACAAGAGTTTTTTTGAAAAAAGTTAACTGTATCTGATTTCTGCTAAATAACACTTGTTTATAATATCTTTATAAATTTATAGAAAGATAAAATACGTATCTTAAATAATTGCATATGCATTGTCAATACAGGTAGTTCCTGACTTTGAGTTAATTTGTTCTTAGCACACGCTCGTAAAACGGGAATTTATTTCCCATATACATAATGTTGAAAACAGGAGTTACGTTCTCAACAATGAAATTAGTTTATATTTAAACAATGATTGATTTATCCAAAGAAATGAAAACAGCCTGTAAAATCAAGCAAATTATAATTTAAAGAAATTATTTATGACTTACAAATGTTTAAGCATGTTTATTCTTCATCATCGACTAAATGCACACTCGTTGATCACTCATTGTTGGGTCGGCACTCATTATTGGTTCATTCACAAGGAGTCATCTTCTTCAGAAATGCTTCAAGAGGCGTTTGTTTCCACGATCTTCTCTTTTCTTCATAAATTTCACGATGGCATGCATAAGAATTTTTTTTATGGCACACACACAAATTGCAACTAACTAACATGGTATGTGCAAGTGAGATTGATTGCAACTAACACAATACTTTATTATTAATAGTAGTAGTAGTATTAGCCATATGGTGCAAGGAAGCCTGAGGCTTATGCTCCACCAGCCAAAACAAATTCTTGAGTTACCCTGAGAGAGAAAGAGCGAGTGAGCGAGAGTCAGAAGTAGAAAGGAATCACCAAGAAAGAGAAGAATGATGTCCAGCTGAGGACCCTGGGTGTGCCAAGGCCCTACTCACCAGATGTGAGCCCTGCGTGTATTTACCCTAGGTAAATACACGCGGAGTAACAATTTTACAAAGAAAAGGAATGAAGAGAAGATTTTGAAAATTTATTTGTTTTATTTATTTATTTATGAAGCACATTTCTCCATAATAACATTAAAAACCCACACAATTGCAGTTATCGGTATTTTTGCAAATGCAGTAATATCGAGTTTACTACTTGTTTATAATTGCCTGCAGTAACAGAAAAGCACAATAAACCAGAAAGTGCAAATTGTTTTTATTGTTTTATGGTCGCGACCTCCAGAAATGTGCTTTAGAAAAATATCACAAAGGCATTCAAAATTGATTCTTATAACAGAACATATGATAACGATGAAATTGTAGTGTGTTTAAATGATTTGAATTGGTAACTAGTACAATTTACATTATAAAAATTACCTTTTAGAGAGATAAATAGCTTAATTATATAGCGAAAATTTTAACTTCCGAGGTCTTGGAACGAATAACCAAAAAACAATGTGTTATTGGGTTCACATATGATATTTTCCCTATATGATGGTATCTCTGGCACGGATTAATATCATAAAGCGGGGTGCACTGTATTGTATAGCTACAATCATAGTTTGAAATGCGGGATTTATGAATGTTTAACATTCATTTTTTTTGCATTTAATGTTCATATTTTCGAATTTGTTGATACTTGAAAAAAAAAAAAACTCATGAAGCAAGAACTGCCTATAGTCTTAAGTTAAATTATTGAGTGTTTTTCAAAGAGAACCAAGTATGTTTTGACTCAGTGATAAAATGTCAACAGTGCATAATATTCATACTAGCATGTCCATGCAGGTCATGACAATTACGGTGTATGAACAAGTGGAAAAAATAAAATATAAGAAAAATGGGAATTTCAGCACAATGTTCTTCCACTATAGATATAGTGGACTGAACTGAATGGATATTTTGCAGCTGTGTTTAGACTTGGGGAATTTTTCAGTGATGGTAGAAGTGTTTCCAAACTGACAGAAAGCTAAATGATTTTGTGATAACTAACAAGAAAATGGAAATGATTTTGTGATAACTGAAAGGAAATGGAAACAATTTTTTAATAACTGAAATGATTTTTTAATAAGATGAAAGTGCGAAAAGAATTCTTTGATAGCCGAGAAGAAAGTGGAAAAAGAAACTGTTGAAGTTAAAAGAAATCAAGGCACTCGGAGCTGATGGAATCTAACCAATTATATTAAGAGGAGAAGCACAGGAGCTTTTGGCCATAATTATTAGAGAATCTGGGATTCGAAGGAGATCCCTATAGTTTGAAGATATGAAAATGCCTCTCCTCTTTACAGGAGGGGGGTCAAAAGGTAAAGTGAGTACACATCTGTTGCTTTGACTTTTTTGTTTCAGGGAAAATAATGGGGGTCACTGGAAAGAAGTAATGCTGGATCATTTAGTCAGGAAGGAATGACTGAGTGGGAGAAGACAATGGGTAGTTATCAGTGGGAATTGCTCTTTTTGACCTATTGTTATTAGTGAGTTCCTCAGGATTCAGTGCTGGGTTCATTGTTATTTTGTATATTTATTAATGATATTGATGATACAAAGGTTACTAGGGTGGTGAACCCTACCAGTGCTGTGGCAAACAAGATCTTGAAAATTTGGGCATATGAGCTGAGAAGTAGTAGTAGTAATGGCAAAAGATGCAAGAAAACAAGCTTTTCTTGCATTTTAAAATATTCAAAACGATTTTCCTTCCTCTTTCTTAGAAAGAAGGAAAATCGTTTTGAATATTTTCGTTAGATTCTTTTTAATATTTTTAATTGCGTTGAATTGATTTAATTGTGTTAAATTGATTTTAATTGTATTTAATTGGTTTTTAATTATTTTTTACTCTAATGTAAGTTTTTCAATTTTTTCATTTTAATTTCTGGAGAGTATCATACGGAAGTGTTCTACGTACTATATTGAGGTAAACTCCTCTTATCATTTTACAAATATTAATATCATTGTAGAACGTATTGAGCATTACAGCTCTGATTCATACTATCTAGTAAATATATATGTATATTTTTGTTTATAAATCGCGAAAATGATGGGTAAACGCAAAAGAGTTGCCCTTTCAGTTAAACAAAGACTTGAAATTATTCAAAAGTTTGAAAACGGTGCATCCGTTAAATCTTTAATGAACCATTATAACGTTGGTGACCAAACCATACGTGACATCGTAAAAAATAAAGGAAAACTATTAGATTTAAAATCGACATCGCAAAAAATAAAGGGAGGCATCATATTGGATACACGAGTATCTGGTAAGTTTTTTATCTATCACCATATTTTTTACGTAGATTGCTGAACATTTTCTGATACAGTAAGTCTCCAACTTATGCAACTACGGATTTACGTAAATTTGTTTTCACTCAATTTTTTTTAAAAATTTTTTTATATATATTTTTTTAGGATTGTAAAATTTAAAACAACAAAAAAATAATAAGCAATCAATAACGACGATCATGGCATGCACAAATTGCACAAATGAGATCGGAGTAATAAGCAAAAAAATAGGAAAGAGATGTTTTTAGTTATGTTTTTTTTTTTTTTTTTTATATGACTGAAGATTTCAGTGAAGGGGACACACACTTCACCATAATAACGTAAAAACCAACAGAATTCCAGCTATCAGTATTATCGCAAATGCAGTAAGATCAAGTTTACTACCCATTATCCGTAGCCAAGTGGTCAGTAGTGGGAGTGCAGTAGCACACGTTCTTTGAGTAGACCAGGGTTCAAGCCCCTGACTGTTAAATACGGTCGATCTACCAACTCACATTGGACCAGCGTGGCAGGTTATGGTCCATTTCCCTCAGCATGAATTGTTGAGGAGGCTTCCATCCTGCAGTGGGTTGATAATGGCTGCAGTTTACCCTTTTTTTTTTTTTTTTTTTTATAATAGATTGTGCTAACAGAAAAGCCCAATAAAACGGAAAGTGCAAATTGTTTATATTGTTTTTTGTTGACCTCCAGAAATGTGCTCTACTAAAATGTGAGTTCGCGCGGGGTGATTAATAGTGAGTTTTTGCCTTAGTCCTGTGAAGTTCTTTTCATAAATTTTAATTTTGACCGTTATCATAGTGCCAACTAAGTTTGTTTGCTTGTTATTTGGTTTTTATTAGCATTAGCAACTAAAGCCATATTGCTCCGGGGATATGCGGTGATCATTTCCTGACCTTTCCGCATCCTCCGTATTTGGTGGTAACAGGCTTGAATCCTGGTCTAATCAAGAAACGTGTGCTACGCACTACTGCTCCTGCCCACCTGGCTACGAAGGTGCCTGCCGACTAAGAGAATAGTGACAGCGGTACTAGTAAATCTATCAAGAAAAGGAAAGCAATCAATTTGGATCAGGAAATTAAACTAATAAGAATGTATGAAAATGGTCAAACATTAACAAGTATCGCCTGAATTCAGATTTGTCAATAATGTAGTAGCAATATGTTACTAGTCAAATATAGTAGCAATATGTTACTAGTCATTTCCAAGTTACGTAAAACTCGACGAAATAAGAAGTCCTGGAACGTATCTCTTACGTATGTTGGGGACTTTTGGATTTTACCATCTATCCCAGAAAATCGAGAGTCTACTGTGATTTTTTTTTTTTTTTTTTCAAATAAATGGCGAGCGCATTTTTTATTGTAACTGTTGTCCAAATTTCTCTTCAGTACGAGGCTTAGAACTCGCTCCAGAGCCCTCTGCATAGGGATACTTTAATTTTAACAACCCTGTATTTAGCTTTATAGTTATAAAGTTAAAAAGTTATAAAGTTAAGTTTAAAAATTTAAAACATGTAAATAAAGTTTACATGTTTTAAATTTTTATTAAGTATTTAATTATTCTGTATGTACTATTGAAATTTTATTTAATCCTTACTATGTATTTTGGATAAGAATAGGCACTTCTTTTTTCCTTTTTTTTTTTCTTTCAGGGTACTTCTTATGGATAATATACACATTAAAATTATTTATGAATCATGAATTTTAGTGTTCAGAAAATTGTAACTTGTGCTCCCACTCAAACCAACAAAAGGATACCAGTCTCAAATGAAATGGCAAATCAAACAAGGTATTGAAATATCTTAGCGGGTAAGCTGTATCCAGCTTAGGGGCAAGCTATTTTATTTGACTTATTTCTTGGCATTTTGCTTGAGATTGGTTATTTCCGTATTCCCATGCGAATAGCAGACGAATGCCATTTTGTTAGTTTCCCCCACTTTTGCCGCGAATTCCGAAAACACGAATACTGAGTTATGGCTCCCATAGTAATAAAGGGGTTCCGTTCCAAAGTATGAAATATATAAGAAAAACTAGTCTAAAATTTTGTCTATGTATGTATCATATGTACCTTCACAATATGACTATATACATTGACAGTACATAGTGAAATGCAAGCATATGGCAACGAAATGAAAATAAGAAACAATTTAATATTAAATGTAATATTTATTAGAAATTTCAAACAAATCTTCTTTCAAACCAGCGTCTTTGCTAGCTAAAAAACTTATCCCGCCAGTGCTATCACCAGTTTTGCTAAAGTGTTGATAAAGGAGTTTTGCCTTTTCACAAATAATGAGTTAACTTGATTTAAAGCTTTTTCTATTTTTTCTAATTTAACAGCGCGAGTTACAGAGCAAATTTTTGAAGCAATTAGCGCATTTTCACGGACACTACGGTGGATTTTTTCTTCCGATTTCTTGATTGATCGTACCGTTGACTCATTGATTTTATAATATTTTGCCACTGAAGAGACACTTTCACCATTAGAAATTTTATCTAATAACTCAATTTTATTCGCTAATGTCACCTTCTTTGATCTTTTCACATTTCCCTTGTTATTCGTAGCCATATTTTTGTACGGGTTAGAAAGAACTTGTCCACAATAAAGACACTTTCTTCCATTAACACACTCGAAAAAGTCTGTTTTACACTGCAAAACGGTAGATTTATCACTTTTGTAAGCATATCAATTTATAAATTGATAAATTTATTCAATTTATAAGCATATAAATTAAAAGCAAACGACGAAACCTTCCGTGACAAGTGCATAACACATACTGAACAAGGATTAGCGAGAAACATCCACGCTTGCAATTTTGTCACCCCTCTTCCCCCACCCACTGAGCACTGTTTTGACTGGGAAAGATAATTTTAGCCACGCCCATGTTTTTTTATGGCAGAAAATGTTCACGGCGCTTTAAAATTCACATTTTTTTAGGTTTCATTTTATATTAAATCAGCGACCGCGAATATAGATACCGCGAATAGCAGGGGTTTACACTGTATTGTCCTTAAGCAATACATTTAAAAAAAAAAAAAATAAATAAAGGTCTATTCATATTCAAGATTATCTACTTCACTGTGTATTGGACCTTCAGTTTTATTTATTATTAATCTTTACCATCTTTCAGAAACCAATTTATTATTAATTATTTATTTTATTATATTTATATATTTATTCAATTTATTGCAAGTTACAATTGCCCCATGTATGGCGTGCAAGCCAGAGGGGTATATTTACAATGCAGAGGATACATTTACAATTTAGTAATAAAGGAAATATGTTTATTAATATAAAAATTTTGTTCTTCATTGCTGGATATCTTCGTAGAGGAGCATTCGCAACACTAAATTTATTAACTTCGTACCTGAATGTTGTGATGACAGCATAACTCAGAGTAACTAAAAGGCAATGGGTTCAAGCTAGTAGTGTTGCAACTCATTTGTTTGTTGGTAGATAGTCTTTCTGTTGGCCTTATTGGAGCATAGTTTTTCATAGTTAACCTGAAATCGGTTTAGGGTTTCTATAGTATTTAGTGGGAACATCCTATTTAAACTTTTCAAGGAGTTTAGATTAGAGTGAAGGGGCCTAATTTGCAGGCTGCACGATTGCCTCTGACTTCATGGGTGCAAGATGATGCTTGTAAGTACTGGTGCATCATATCTTCCTGTCAGTAGCTTGGCCAGGATATGAATATTTGTCCAAATGACAATAAACATCCACTGTGTCCACTCCATATTTGCCTACAAAATGCCTCTGGAGACAGTGAAGGGGAATTGGAAAATCGTGTTTAGCTGTTTATTTAATTATTTATTTTATTATATTTATTTATTTAATTATTTTATTTTATTTTTTATTATTTACTATTAACCATTACTATCTTTCAGAAACCACTTCCCTAGAGAAAAACATTGGTTATGTAACATATTCTTTGAGGTAAGTTTTTTTGGACTATGTAATGACGATGATATCAGTCTTAATGGCAGCCTTTTACTGCCATATTTTATATAAAGTATGCTTTATTTTAATCAGGTAGAAAATCATATCGTAACACATTTTAATTTTAGAATTTTTGCTTCACTTTGCATATATTTTATTATATGCAAAGTGACAACCATGTTAGGGAAAAAAGCTGATCTTATACCAGGAATCAACAGATTTGACGATTTTTAAAGAAATTTGGAACTTCCCACTAAAGCTATTATGGAAGCAATGTTTTTGTAATGGCCTATACAGGAATTTCCATCTGTGATCCTAGCTATCCTGGATTGAAGAACTCCTTTGCTGATACCTCTGGTCTCTGATGGAGTTTGAATTAGGTTTCTCCAATTGAGTAACAAGTGGTAAACCCACTGCAACATCAGGGAGAACATGAAAAGTGAATTGAATGAAATAGAAACAGATATATATATATATATATATATATATATATACATGGCAGTGATTATAACATAGGTATAGATGAGGAAAATTGCTCAGTTGATGAATCAGAACCTGTAATGAAGTGAAAAGCTTCATGAAAATATATAAAATTATTTTCTGTTTCATTACAAGACCAGTTGGTTGTTATCCATTTCATTCTTAGAACTGCCTTTATGTATTGGTGATACATGGGCACTTTTCCAGTCCAAGGGAATCTCTCCAGACTCCAGTGATGCCCTCATAATTAACATTAATGGTTCAATGTAATCTTTTGCTGCTTCCCTCAAAATTACTGGGTATATGTCATCAACTCTAGGAGCCTTACTCACCTTTAGGCTCAAAAAATTTTTCTAACAAATAATATTAAATTTTAATATTGCTAATTTTGTGCTTTCTAGCTTCACTTGCATGGTGTCTTCTCACTGCAAGGAGTCTTTTCTTCTGTAAATATCGATGCTGAGTACCTATTCAATTCATCTGCAGCATCAGCACTGTGTTTTTTGAAGACTTAACTGCACCCACTACACAAGGGTCTGATCTTTTCTTTTTTGTATTTTTGTATTCACATATGTGAAAAACTCCTTGTCCCACTCTTTGTTCTCTCTTAACCAGTTATTTCTCATAATCTGTCTTTGTCAGCCTAACATTTTCTGGTATTACAGATTAGTTTTGAAAACTTTTGAAATTAAAGTTAATAAGTAGAAAACTAAAAATAATAACACGATAAAGATCTTATTGTGGTGTGAAACTCTTTCATTATTAGCATTGTAGTTAAAATTCAGTTTCTCGAAAAGTATGTATACTCATAACTAAATATTATGTCAGATCTGTTTATTTGCACATATTTTATAAGTTCTGGGGAGGGGGCGTCGTGGAATTTATGAAATATATTAAGGGAGTGTAAGTTTGGGAACCTCTGTTCTAGTTGAAATTGTACACACCAGTTTACAATTCTAATGCATGTTAGACCATAAACATACTTTTTCAGAACATATAAAACAGATGAGACATCCTGGCATCAAAAACTAAGCATCATCCAAACTAGACTGTAGATCACTAGTGTATAGTACAGCAAGACCGAATTCCCTTCCCCTGTTCATTACAGTATAATGTGCATTGCCCTAGAAGCATAGTGCACCATCTCCAGTACTGTATACGGAAGTGCCCGAACCATCTCTCTTAATTAGAAGACAACTTATATTAATTTGTGCATATAAAGTTAATAAAAATTAATATGCATGTAAAAATTATTAATCAATCCTCAGTTAAACACCTTATAACAACAGTGCTATGCTGGTAACTGCACTTCAGTCATAAGAATCAAACAAATGTTAAGACTTTAACCTGATTTTTGATAATGTTGCAAATACCTGTCCACTTTTAATTGTTTCTTTGCCACACTTCCATATGATCTATATCTCCAGAAATGAAAACATAAAAAAAAAATCCCAAGAAAGTTTCTTGAAATTAAACAGTGCTCTAGTGGATCAATTTCTCAACTACACTGTAGTGCATAATGGGTCAAAGAACTATACTCATGTCAGAATGGCTGCAGTTCTCCTTAAGATTAAACTGCCAATGAATTCCTATACAAGTTCATTTCAGTAGTTCAGTATATGGTCCACAAAACTAACAGCAATTCAATAACCCGAAGTATATTGTATTCTCCATATTCCAACAAGAATATAATTTTCTCAGATCCTTTAACTGCACTCCATGCCCTGAACACTGCCATGAGCATCATTACTCAGTAATAAAAAAAGATAGCTGCCACCTTGAATACTTTAGTTGAACTTAGGAGAAGCACATAAGTAGTTTTAGTGGGTCTTTGATTATATAGGAATTCAAGGAAATAAATTAGCCATAATGGTGCAAAATCAGCGGTCTCTTTGCTTGATGTGGAATGTTCAAGCTTCAAATAAAATCTCTAGCAGGTGGTAATATTAGCTTGCCGGTGAACAGGACACACAAATATTACCCAAGCTCGTCTTTTGAGAGCAGAGGATTTTCTCACTGTCATTGTTGTAACATGGTGCTTACTCAGATGTATCAGACACATCCTCATTCAATGCACAAAATATGCAAGAGAACATCAGGCTTTCCTCATTCCAGCCACAAAGCAAGTCCCAATCATGTTTACCTCACTCTTGGCTAATGAAACAAACATCTCAAACATTCTCCTAAATAGGAAGTCCATTGCTTCTATTACTAATATCATACATTTTTCTTTTCCTGAATTGGATAAATCATTGCTTACCATATACGCAGTACATTCAAAAAGTTCCCGGAATTGTATGCTGGTATTTAAATGGTTTGTGCTACAGCTGTAATGTTTTCTGGGGCATTGACCTTAGTGTACATGCATGCATGCTAAGTGGGAACTGGCTTGACCACTTCACTTGTGTGTGTGTGTCACAGCTGATTGATTTTGGAATGTTGCAGTTTAAATAGTGTGCTAACATCAAGTTCTTTAAACTTGGGAAAAGTGCTACAGAGATACTGCAAGCATTACAGAAAGTTGAGATGAATTTTAATGTTACTCTGTTAGCCTTCTCTCTGATTATTGTTCATTGATTAGTAGGTTTGCAGAATTCATTTCTTCAAACTACTCAAACACTTTCTGCAGTTCATTATGCAGAGAAGCTTTTATAGTTATTCTCTTATTTATTCCAACTCCATTTCTTAGCCCTGCACTTAAAAAAAACAATTGTTTTTCACTATTCAGCAATAAAGGTTATGTGGTGCAAGGTAAAATTTTCATCTCTATTGCTGAGATGTTTTTTTTTTTTTTTTTTTTTTTTTTTACCCACAAAACCTGATCTCTGTTGAGAATCAAGGCAGCTGTGATTGTCTCAAGCAGCATGCCTTTGATTTGTGTTCATTATGAGGCATCACTTGCAATGATTATGGCTGCATATGAATGATTTCTGGTATAGAAAATCAGTGAATATCATTTGTTGTTGTTTGAACTGCAATCACACTAAGTCGCAGTATGATTTCTGGTAGATAATAAATTTTGTGCACAAAATTTGTATTATTTGCTAAATCGAGATTTGCTAACCATGGAAAAAATAATATTGCTTTTACATGTTGTCTATAGCACTGGTCTCCAAAGTGTGGTGCGTGCACCCCTAGTGGCGCATGAGATAATCCTCAATAAAATCGTAAGGGCTGTTTTCTACAATGATATATAATCTAGATATAATAAATAAATAAATAAATTTTCTGTTTATACTCCGGGACGACGGTCAGAGGAGTTCGCATGATAGATTGACTACAAGAAACAGCACCATATTACATACCATGTAAATTATTTATAAATAAAACAAATAGTATTGCATTACATTTACTACAATTGTTACATTAACGATTTCTTATCATTTTGTACTTGAACTTCTATTTAATTTTGTTTTGTATTTTTTTATTTGTAATCTTTTAAAATTATATGTAATTTTAGATTGCCTTCCATGTAAATGATTTATAAATAAAAAAAATATTAAACTTGTATATTTAATATTTTTTTTCCGGGGTGCACAACCAAAAATGTTTGGAGACCACTGGTCTATAGGACATACCTGGAAATGAAAGATTAAAGAACAATATGCTGAATCTAAATAAATTTAAAAAAAATTATCCTGTTTGCTAATGAACTGTTTTTATAACAACTTCAAAATTCATATAGGCCACTGCATTTCAGTATCTTTTGAAATACTTTAGCACGAGAAGTGGATATACAGGAACTCCTTGACTTACGTAATACTCGACTTAGGGAAATTCGACTTTGTGTAAGTTTTTGCCGGCTGGTGCAAACTTAAAAAAATCGTGGAAATGTATTTTGCATCCATAGGAATAAATGGAGGTATCGTGAAAATATCGTAACGCATTAATAATTTTTTTTTTTTTTTTTTTTTTGTAATTCATTCCAAGTCGTTAGAAGTTGAAAATTTTGCTGTATAACTAAGCCATTTATTTCTCTAAAAGGTCATATTTATAATGGAAATTACACTACCCTTTTGTTGTCATCATATGTTCCCATTATAAGATTCAATTTTTGAATGCCTTTGTAATATTTTTCTAAAGCACATTTCTGGAGGTCATGACCATAAAATAAAAACAATTTGCATTTTCTGGTTCATTGGGCTTTTCTGTTAGTACGTCTAATTATAAACGGGTAGTAAACTCGATCTTATTGCATTTGCGATAATACCGATAACTGCAATTGTGTAGGTTTTTACGCTATTATGGTGAAATGTGTTCCCCTTCACTGAAATCTTCAATCATATAAAAAACAAATTTTCAGAAACTTCTCTTCATTCCTATTTACATATTGCAATGATGAAGGGAAAGCGACCAATGAAAAGTGCAAGTAGTGGTAGTGCCAGGAAACGAAACAAAGTTGATTTAGAAATGAAGATAAATGATTAAGAGGTACGAAGCAGGACAAAGTTTGTCATCTATTGCAAGGGAATTAGGTCTCGCTGGTTCAACAGTGAATACTATTTTAAAGGACAGTGTGCATATAAAAGAACATGTCAAAGGATCAACGCACTCAATTTTTGAATGCCTTTGTAATATTTTTCTAAAGCACATTTCTGGAGGTCATGACCATAAAATAAAAACAATTTGCATTTTCTGGTTCATTGGGCTTTTCTGATCACAATGATCACAAAACAGCGTTCAGGTGCTATATTGAAGATGGAATGGCTATTAATAATATGGATGGAAAATCAGATTCAGAAACGTGTGCCCCTGAGTCTAATGGCAATTCAAGCAAAAGCAACAAGTATTCATAAAGATGTTAAGTACGGTGAACCTCAACCCAAGTTCGTGGCAAGCAATGGGTGGTTTAATAGGTTCAAGCATCATGCTGTTTTCCACAATGTTAAAGTATGCGGTGAAGTCGCCAGTGCCAATTCTTAAGCTGCAGAGAAATTTTGTGATATGTTGGAAAAAATTATTGATGAGGGCGGCTATTCAATGCAGCAAATTTTTAACATTGACGAGACTGCTCTGTATTGGAAAAAAAATGCCGGATCGAACATACATTGCCAAAGAGGAAAATACAATGCCAGGTTTCAAGGCCTCAAAAGATAGAGCCACGCTCTTGTTTGGGGCTTATGCAGTGGGAGATTACAGATTAAAACCACTGCTTGTGTACCATTTTGGAAATCCTTGTGCATTTAAGGGCATCAATAAAGCCACCTTACCTGTGCATTTCTGATTGAACCAGAGAGCACGGATAACAATATCTCTCTTTGAAGATTGGTTTAAATGCTGCTTCATTCTCGAAGTTGAAAAATATTGTACAGACAACACATTCCTTTCAAGACTTTTGCTTCTATTAGATCAGGAATGGCCAACTTAATATGTGATGCAATCTACTTTTTTCCTTCAAAATGTGCCGTGATCTCAAAAATTTCATTGCACAAGGTGCACAAATCAAGGGATAACTGTATATTTAAAATTCGTCGTGATCGACCGAAATTAAATCCGTGATCGACTCGTTGGCCACCCCTGTATTAGATAATGCTCCTGGACATCCTATGCATCTAGATGATTTCAATTTGAACGTGAGAGTCATATTTCTACCTCTAAACACTACTTCACTCATCCAACCTATGGATCAGGGTGTTATTTAAAATTTAAAAGCATACTATTTATGCACAACATTTGCTCAGGCATTGTCTGCAGTAGACGATGAGAAAAAATTTACGTTAAGAGACTTTTGGAAATCTTGCAATATTTATCACACCATCTTAAACATTAAGTCCTGGGTGGAAATTACTAAAAGTTGTTGAAATGGCGCATGGAAGAAAATATGCCCACAGCATGTAAAAGGCTTCGAAGGAATTGAAAAAGACGAATCATATGAAGAGGTTACAGATAAGATTGTAAAGGTTGTAGAGCTACTTCAGTTGGAGGTTGATGCCAAAGACGTGGAGGAGTTAATAGAGGAAGAAGAGAAGGAATTATCTAACAAAGAACATTGATTTACAGACAGCGATCGTGAAAGAAGAAAATGCTGATAAAGCTCATGGTGAACCAAACGAGGAGCTAAGACGCTTCATAACCAGAGAGATGGCAATGGCAAGGTTTTAGAAGATGGATCCTGACAGCGAACGATTCTTAAAGGTTAACAGAGGGGTGAATGATATGCTTGCTTGCTACAAAGAAATCTACGATGAAAAGAATAAAGCCACTGTCCAGTCATCCATTAATATGTTCTTTCATACATAAGGTTGAGCGGCCGACCTCTTCTAAATCTGCACAGCCCTCAACCTCTGCAGCTGCTTAAAACTTGATGTTTGAGAGGTAAAACTTCCTGATATTACGACTGTCTCCTCTTTTTTTTTTTTTTTTAATAATCTTATAATTTTGAAATTTTTTTAAATTGCACGCTTTTGTAATTTTTCCTGCACACGAGATAAAAAATTGAATAAATAAAAAATAAAATAATTCTATTATTTTATTTTATTTTATTATTAGAAATATTATTTTATTTCTAATAATAAATAAAATAATTTTATTTACATGTTTGTCAAACATTTCTTTTGATGCAATCAATTCAGTGAGCACAGTTGCGAGTGCCGCAGAAGCATGGGGGAAATTCCCCGACTTGCGTAGTGTTCCCCGGAACGCAACCTTTATGTAAGTCGGGGAGTTCCTGTATATTCAGCTACTGTAAGCTATGATCATATTCATTAAACTGAAAATGTTCTCTGTTTCTTCAGAATTTCCTCACTGCTTTTTAAAAACTTAACTTAATATTGATCTGGTTTGTCAAATGTGTAATTAGTACAGAATTTGCAATGTAGCACCAGATCAGTGTCACATTTAGTATGATGCAATGCTCCTCCCATTCTTTAGTTTTTATCCTTTTATATTTTTATTTTGCCTTATTGTAATAGTATTTATATTCTCACCTTAATTGTTTAATTTTTTTCCCAAATGTTGTGTGCCCAAATGAAGTCACTATGAATCACTCTTGAATTCATAAAAATATTTGTTTTATGTAGTGTTGTTTATAATTGTATCCATTTTTTTAGCTTTTAATATATATCTCATCAGATTTAGTATATAATTTTAACTTTTTAGTTTATATTTTTGTTGTATTTGTCATTAAAACAATTTGCAACTAAAGTAACATTTTTATTTAGAGAAGATGCTGAAACTGCTATTCATAAAAATCTGAAAGTTGATGGAGAAAGTTTGAAAATGAAAATTTCTACTGCTTACTCAAAAAAAGAAACACGACTAAAAGACAGTAAGTCAGCTTTTTCCATTTTATTTCAATTCCTAAAGTTGAGTGATATTTATTGTCCCATGACAGATACTCTTATCTGTGCTAGTGATTCTCATACTAGGAGGAAGCGGTCACAGGAAGAAAGGGGATAACCCTTACTTTATTATTGCAGCATTACTGTGTAACACATTGGATTGTAGCATAGAGATGTGTATCACTCTATCTTTGTGCTGGGAATTTACGATATACTTTCAGCAATTCAGAAAGAATTAAAAAATAGCTTTTTAAACTTTTAATATTTATAATGTTTTTATTTTTAATTTCTATTTGGGCATCTCAGTGATGAAAGTTTTAACTTGCTTTAAATTCTTTATTGCCTGTTTGTTATCCAGAGCTTGCATGTTAAATTTCAACCCCCCACCTCCCCTGCACCAACATGTGTAAGGCATTTATTATGTTTTCATTAAGAGACTTTTTTTTTTTTGCTGCAATTAACATTGTTAATATTAATTTCATGCACTTATAGCAGCAATGATTTTGCCACTGCCCCAAATAAAGTAATAAAATTTTAAGAAAATATCAGGACTTATGGTGAAGGTATCATCAATACCATTGTAACAAGAGAATATATATACACATCCACATATATCCCTTTCTGCTAAATTTTTTGGTGTATTCATATCATGAATCCCTAAAATAGTGTTACATGAAGGCATGTGACAAAAATATCGCTGCTGTATATGCAGGAAATTAAAATTAATAATGCTAAACATTCAGTAAAAAAAAAAAAAAAAAAATTCTTTCTTTCTTTCTTACTGAAAATATGAGAAATCTTTTACACTGCATTGGGGGTGGTGGGATGTAATCCAACATGCAAACTCCAAATAGTAAGTTTAAGTTCTAAGCACAGAGATGGCAAATATGAATTAAAAATGAAAACTTTAAAAGTAAAAAAATATATATATATTTTTAAAATCCTTTCTAAATTATTGAAAGTGTGTCATAAATTTCCACAATAGAAATGCAAGTAGAACAAGTGACCTACATTCTTCATTAGAATAACAGGTAGGAATCACTGATTCAGATACATGTCAGAACTGAAGTGCTCTGATGCTATCACACTGTGATTCCACAACACTAAATTAAAGAATTACCCAGCAGGGATTCTTCACAGGAGAGGGGGAGATGGACAACAGTTTGAGAGAACCACTGCCCTCTACTAATTATGTAAGATATTTCTCCAGGGAGGATTGGGGTTATCTGTAAGTGGCTATGACCAGATAATTTTGGATAAGCATTGCACACTGAATTCATTAACTTGAAAATAATTAAGTAGGTTTAAAATTTTTATCTTTTTGAAGTTCCGATGTAATTAAAAGCCCAAAGAACAACTTGAAAAATAATACACAACTTAAAAAGTTCTGGCGCTCCTGACCTCATAGTATGTTAACTGACACTAGAACCATTTAGCAAAAATTCAAACTGATGGTATTATATGCTGGATTATAGAAAGTTTCTTCTGTAGCCAGTGAGTTGTTAATCATTAGAATAACTTATTTCCATGAGTAGTCGAGGCTAACAGTTTGGAGAAGTTTAGTCGCCCACTGGATAGTTTAAAAAATTGTTTTCCATTTTTTTTTTTTAACTATTCAGTGGAGGAAATCATTTTTTTAACTATTCAGTGGAGGAAATCATTTTTTTAACAGTTTGGAGAAATTCAGTTACCCATTGGATAGGTGACTTTTTGCATAGCTAAATGCTGTGCTGTTAAAACCAGAGTTTTGTGAGATGCAGAGAGAAATTCAGAATACAAATTTAAATTGAATAAATAATTTTTCTACGAAATTTTGTTGTTAATTTTTAATTCAATGGTTCATTATAACTTTAAGCATTTTATTTCTTGTGGATTATTATATAGCAATGAAACGAAGTCTAAGTATTCATCTTTTTTTTTTTTTTTTTTTTCCCCTAAAATGCAAGCAGAAGTACATGGAAAATGCATTGGTCCAACTTCACTTTTGTGTCTCAATCAATTTTACTAAATTATGTGACTTTTTCCTGTTCTTCAGTTTGGTCTTGCATAATATTGAGTATTACTCTTGTAGTGTTTGTGTGGGGCTGTTTTGCAGCAATTTTTTATGTAGTTCTCTAATGATCCTAGCCCACGGAGGCTCTCAAACTTTTTCTTTTCCTCTTTTTTTTTTTTTGCTAACAAAGTTTGATTGGAAAACGAAGGTTTAGATAAAGGATGAGTGCTTAGAAATGAAGAATGGATTTCATCAATGATACTACTGGCCTTCCAGATTAGCATTGCTGGGATACAGTGCCCATACCTTGGTTCCAGGGTTGCATCATGTAGGACCCATCCTTAATACACCACTTTAGCTCTTGCTTCAACAGGATGGGAGATCCCATACTGCCCTGACTGGGATTAAGCGGCGTGTGATTTTTTCTACTAGGGTTAGCTGCATTTCAGTAGATCTCCTTCCTTTGGTCCTGGGACAGGATCAAGGCAGTGTAAATGTGGGTATGATGCTCTAATTGAACTTGCCATTCTATTTGCATATGCAATACCTGCTAGTTTCAGAGTGGGTGTTCCTTTGTAGGATTCCGTGGTGGGTGAAGTGCTTAGTACATCTGACGCTTGCCTTTAATCTTATGGGTAATTTAAATGTCTTTGGTGACACCACTTTTCCAAGTTCTTCATTCCATCAGGAGCAGGTAAGTAGGAAAATGCCACTCTTCTTCCTCCAGAATGGACCGAATTAACTAGCAGAATCACCAAAATATATGAAAAGGCTGCGTTCTGTAGATCTTATTGTAGTTTTGTGTCCCAAACATGACTAGCAAATTCAGAAAACAACATTGATAGGGAGAATACCTATTATTTTAACCCCCCCCCCCATAAAACTTACTGTTAGCATTAGCAAGCTTATATAGCATCAGCCAAAAAAAAAAAAAAACCCTTAGTTCACCCATCCCCTCGCTCCAAATGTTTCTCAAGTTCTGCCTTGAATCTATTTAAGCTATCAACTTCTATAAAGCATTTAGGGCAAAAACCTCAGTCTATGAAAAAATCTAGACTACGTATAAGTTAAGGACAAACAGCCCTGAAACGGTGCCGTCTGGGTGGTGGTATCCATCTGAGAATAAGTAACATTAGTCTTCTCCTCAGGTGAAGCGTTACTTATTCGAAGTAATGCAATATCATGGCAACTCGTTGTAAAGGTATTCACAATATGAGATATAACTTAAAACGATACCGCCTTGCAAATATTCTGTTAATTCATATTTGGCTATGTATTAATGATGCTATTGCACTTAACTTATACATAGGCTATCAACTTCTACAACGACAGATGGAAGTTTCCACCAACCAACTACCCGTTGGCTAAAGGCAAACTTCTGCACATCTATCCTACATCCGTAGGCGCCTCCGTAGCCAGGTGGGAAGGAGCAGCAGTGCGTAGCACATGTTTCTTGATTAGACCGGGGTTCGAGCCCGTCACCACCAAATACGGAGGATGCGGAAAGGTCAGGAAATGACCACCGCATATCCCGGAGCAATATGGCCTTAGTTGCTAATGCTCCTAAAAACCAAATAACAACAACAACAACCTACATCCGTCTTTCCTCAATTTGAATTTATGCCCTCTCAGGGCATAAATTCATAATTATTCTGAGCAAGAGGAAGAAGCCCATCAGCATTGAGCATGCTCAAACCATTCAAGGCTTTATACACCTCAATCAGATCACCTGGCAGGTGCCTAGTCTCCAGACACAGTAATTTGCTAAACTTAAGCCTTTCTTTATAAGAGAAACCCTTTCTTCTGTTCACTAATCTTGTTGCCCTTCTCTGTACTACTTCCAATAGCTCTACATCCTTCTTAAAATGAGGCATCTAGACCTGTATACAGTACTCAAGGTGTGGCCTGACCATTGCCTTATACAAGAGGATAATCACCTCCTTATCCCTTCTAGAAAAATTCCTGTATATCATTGACAAAATACCATGAGCTACTGTTGCAGACCGTCTGCACTGCTCAGAAAACTTCATATCTGCCTATACAATTACCCCAAGGTCCTTTTCATTCTCTACCACTGTCCATGGGGGCGCCTCTGTAGCCAGGTGGGAAGGAGCAGCAGTGGATAGCACATGCTTCTTGATTAGACCAGGGTTCGAGCCCGTCACCACCAAATACGGAGGATGTGGAAAGGTCAGGGAATGACCACCGCATATTCCCGGAGCAATATGGCCTTAGTTGCTAATGCTCCTAAAAACCAAATAACAACAACTGTCAGTGGGTTACCCAGAGTTGATACGTTACTCTGGGATTACTGCTTCCCATATGTAGTACTTTACGTTTGTCAATGTTAAACTTCATTTGCCACCTCTCAGCCCATCTGCTTAACTTTTCTAGTTCCTGTTGCAGCAGTGTACTGCCATTAGTGTCATTAACAACCCTGCCGACCTTCGTATCATCTGCAAGCTTGGACATTAAGCCTGATATACCATCATCAGTATCATTTATAAATACAGAAAACAACAATGGACCCAACACTGAACCATGAGGGACTCCACTAATAACATTAGTCCACGAAGAGCAGTGTCCACTGATTACCACTCTGTCTTCTCCCACTCAACCATCCCTTTATCCATAGCAGCAATTTGCCTCCAGTGCCACACTGCTCCAGTTTGTGCAGCAGTCTTCCATGTGCACAGTATCAAAGGCCTTTCTAAGATCCAAATATATGATATCAAAGTTATTCGTTGCATCCAGTTCCTTTGTGACTACATCATAGTATCTAATCAAATTTGTCAGACAAGACTTTCCCTTAACAAACCCATGATGTGTCCGAGCTATAACTGAAGTCTTGTCTAGATGATCCTGCAATGCTTTTTTAACCAGTGCCTCCATTAATTTCCCTGGAACAGAAATTAAACTAACAGGTCTGTAAGTACCTGTGTCTCCCTTTGATCCTCCTTTGCAGATTGGGGTCACATTTGCACATCTCCAGTCCATGGGTACCTCCCCTGAGTCCAAAGAAGCTCTCATAATTATGGCTACGGGTTTGCTTACTTCCTTTGCTGCCACCTTTAATATAACTGGATAGATTCCATCCACCTGAGGGTGCCTTTCTTAGTTTATCTTCAAAAATTTCTCCTCCACTTTACTCTCAGTTATTACAAGATTAACTAGCTTACTGCCAGAGTGTAATACACCTCTGACATTGCACTCCCTTAATAGTTCCTCAGTGTGAATGTAGATGCAAAATATTCATTTAGTTTGTTAGGTACCTGAGCAGGATTATCAACAGTTGAACCTTCGATATCAAGTGGACCAATCTGATTCATCCCCTTCCTTCTAGAGTTTACATAAGTAAAGAACTCTTTGCTGTTTTTCTTTACTTCCTTTGCCAAAGATTTCTTGTAAACTGCCTTCGCCTGCTTAACCTCCTTTGTAACTTGATAACAGACCATCTTATATCTATCATAGGATTCTGTGTCACATGTTAATTTATATGTATCCCATGCATTTTTCTTCTCTGTCACATGTCTAATTAGTTCATCTGACCTCCATTTAGGCCTAAATCTTGAACAATATTTCTTTGTTGGTATGAAAAGTCTAGTAGCTTCCAAGATTAATTCTTTGAATGCTTCCCATTTTGAATTTGCTGTTGGTAACATCATCAGTTGGTCTAACGTATAGAATTTAAATACTGTGTTAGACCACCGTAGTCACCTTTACAAAAGCAAAAACCCTTCCCTTTACCCTTGATGGTAGTTACCTTTTTGAGGAAATCCCACTTCAGCACACTGTGATCACTGCCACATATTTGTTTCTTTATCTGTAGATTCTTGATGCATGAAGAATCACTACTGATAATCAGATCAAGAGTGTTACTCCCTCTAGTTGCCTCCCAAACATGCTGCTGTAGAAAACAATCATTCAATAAATCCACAAAAGCCTTGCTAGTGTGTGAGTGACCAACCCACAAATTCAAGTCAATATCCGGGAAATTAAAATTCCCATAATAAGACACTCTAATTTACTGGCCCACTCTATTTATCTGCACAATTGCTCATTATTATAGTCATCAGAGTCATTTGGCCTATAACACACACCTACTCTCATTTTTCCTTTCCCAGTGCTTATGTCACACCAAACAGACTCAACATTGCACTGTCCACCAACATCGATTGGATGCACTTCCTTAGATTTTGTCTTTCTTAACTAACAGCATAACCCCTCCTCCCTTTCTGTTCTGTTTATCCTTTCTGTACACATTGTACTCCCAAATTCCAGTTCTGCACTGCTTTTGTCTGTGTGATACCATGACTCTGATATCCCAACGATATCTGCCTTTGATGTCTTGACTAGCAGTTTAAGCTCATCGAATTTATTAACTATACTCCTAGCATTGGTGTACATGCACCTGTTTCTACCCTTAGTTACCCTAACACATCCCATGTATTTACTTTTTCCACTATGACTCCCAGCAGTCTTGGAAAACCCGATTGCCTTGCTTTCCAGGCTGCTGCTCAATTGCATTTCAATAGAAGTAGTGCAAGAACCAGTTTTACCTCTGCCAGCGACTACTGTTAATCTATTAGTCTGTGTATCCCCCCAAGCTAGCAGTTTTCCAACCCATCTAACTCTGCCTTGATAGCATCAGCAAATATTCTTGCACCCTTTCTATTTAAGTGTATCCCATCCCTGTAGAAGCAGTCTCTCCTGTTAACAAGCACAGACCTGGCTAAAAAAAATTCTACCCCTTGAGCCTTGCACAGTCTCTCCAGGGCCGGATTGATCTACAAGGTACTCATCATATACTCCCTCCTATCGTGTCTGGGCAGAATTGCAGACACTTTCAAATTCAACCCTAACTCACGTCTTTTTTTCAGCATTGACTTGTACTTGTTAAGTAATTCTGCAGGTCTCCTACTCTTAATATCATTAGTGCCAATGTGTACAACCATATCACCCTTTGTGCCCTTAAAAGATGATATCTGCTCTACAACGTCGTCAACCTTTGCCCCTGGCAGACATATCCTGGTTCTGTTCCATCTCTCCTTTTTGCACAATATGTTCCCCGTTTCCCTGACAATAGTCACCTACAACAACTAGTTCCTTTCGGAATAGCGCATTCTGCCTTGGGGTTTGCCACTGTGTTGATTGATGTTCAAATGCAAGCTCTGGCATTGATGTTGGCAGCTGAGAGCTTGATGGGTCCCTCAATTTAAATTCTTCGAGGGCATCCACCGTGTCCTTCAAGCTCTCATATAAGCCCATAACAATGCCGAGTTGGCACCTGATTTCCTCGCACTCCTTACATTGCGCACACACAAAGACATTCCCCTTGGCAATATCATGTCCCGTTCCTGATTGCTCCACAAACATCAAACAAGCAGTGCATTTCAATAGACTGATTCAGAGGACAACGGTCCCCCTCAGTTCTCCCCTGAGCCACAGAACTTCCACTGGTTTGAGCCTTTTGCTTTGCTGCTCTGGTCTGAGTCATGATTTCTATTCAAGTTCAATAAAATTCCAATACAAAATATAACACTAAATTTATATCCCAATGCAGTTATAACACTGTATATATATGTATTTCGGTATCAAATGTTATCTCCGAGTTACATTATATGACTTTCTTATCCCCTGTCAACTTATATGTATTAATTTATGATGTTACATTTGTAAAAACTAGGCCGCTATACTTATTTAGTTAAAGTACAATTCAATTGACAATGAAATTTAATAAGATTAATAAATTTTACTGATTAATTGATACTACTATACTCGCTATCTAGTTTTCCGTTAGACCTTATGCTATCTAGTTCTGTGCACATGTATCGTATAACACTGGCGGCAAGTTACGAACAGTTAATCTACGGACATGAGGTATTATTTACTTTCCAAATCACGCTATCTAAATTCAAAATAAACCACGGAGCTTGACTAGGGTCTATAAGCTACTTATAGAAAATAATTTAATCTAACAATTAAGTCAAAGTGGCTAAGTATAATTAAAAACATTACGTTCGCGGGAGCTGCAAAACCTGTTCAACACATGGATATGATACCTTTACCAATACTATGTAATAACCTACAAAATCTATATCTAAATTCAAATTAAACTAAAGTATTGTTACCAGTACTTTAGTTTAATTTGAATTTAGATACAGTACCCTTCATGTGGTGTCATCTCAGAATGATCTCTTCTTATCTTTGAGGAAGCGATCTGCTCTGCAAGATTAAGGTGTGACAGCTATCTAGTGAATATTGATGCATAAGGATGTAAATCTTGCTCCTACTTGGGTTCTCATCCTTACATTTGATACCTCACAGCCTCCAAGTTCCATCAAGACAGGCTACTTTAGCTGTCCAGTAAGAAGTTACATTCCAAATCTCCACTGAAGTGTTTTAAGTGCCAAAAGTATGTCCATTTGCAAACAGCTTTTCATGGCAACCTTGCTTGTGCTCGATGTAGTGCCAATGACCTTAAAAGCAAGGAATATTCAACTTTAAAGTCAATTTGTTCAAATTGCCACAGACAGTACCCTGCATACTCATGAGCATGCTACTGGTGAGGGAAGAGAAAGAAACTCGGAAACAGAACTAAACATTTCCTATCAAGAGGGTAGAAAATGCATCCAATCAGTAAATAGTGGCAAGCCCTCATATGCTTAGGGGGTTTCTTGGAAATGTACAATTGGGGCACAAACAGAGATGACCATGCCAACATCAGAGTAGTTTTCTGATTTTGCCAAAACTAACTGAAAAGAGCCAGTCAGCTGCCATACCTCCTGCTGCACCACCTCTAATGTGAGTCTAAAAAAAATGAGTGAAAAGGAAAAGCAATCAAAACTGCCCCATCTCAATGAAAGAACATTAAATGTGCCAAAAACAAAAGCTACCAGAATCTGGACACTGAGATCCCTTTCACCCTGGAGGAACTATCCATAGCACTAGATAAAACCAAAAACAATAAATGTCCAGGTAATGATCTCGTTGAAATTGAAATGGTAAAATAACTGCCAAAAGCTGTCTGCACCACCTATTGCAACTGTACAATAACTGTTTACAAAAGGTATCTTCTCCACTTCTTGGAAACAGGCTAACATAAGATTAATACTGAGGACACCAGAAAAACCACCAACAAATCCAAAATCATACAGGCCCATTGTCTTGTTGCCAGTTTTGGTCAAGATAATGGAGAGTTTGATACTATTCAGGTTACAGACTTACTACCTCAGCGCCAATTTACAATCAGACAAACAGTTTGGATTTAAACAGGGATGCCATGTCCTATCTAGGCAAAACAGCACATATAGCAGAGGGAATATATGTACTGGCAATATTCATTGATTTTGTAGGAGCTTTTGATTCACTGTGGTGGCCCAGTATACTTTTCTTATTGTGATGTTCTGGAATATCAAAAAATCTATACCAGCTTTTACAAGATTTTCTCACGGATAGACAGGTCTCAGTTAAAATCAGATATCAGTGCATCACCACCCGAGTGACAAAAAGATGTCCCCGGTATTCAGTGTTGGGTCCCTGTTTCGGGAACCTGGTTCTGGGTGAATTCCTGGGAATGGTTATTGGCCCAGCTGACAGGGCTGCCTTCGCTGACAACCTTGTCTTGCTTGTCAAAGCCAACATCTGGGCTGTTTTAGAACAGCAGGCCAATTTAGGAATCAGTACCTTCTACCAATGGGCAAGTATTCACAAACTAACAATATCCAGCAGTGAAACCCAAATGAATTCTGTTAAAAGGTAACTTGAACAGACGTCCACAAATTAAAATAGCAGGTAAAACAATAGCCGTAGTAACAGAAATGAAATATCTAGGTATAATATTTGACAATAAGTTAACTTTCTATCCTCATCTTGTGCATTTGGCCAAAAAAAGTGAGGAATTATGCTGGAATGATTGCTAGGATCAGCTATGCTGACTGGGATTTAAAAAGTAAGACACTTACTCTTATTTATGAGGCGAACGTCCTCCAAGTTATTACCTATGGTATAATAGAGCCACTTTATATAAGAATAAAAGAAAATTAGATTCCATGTGCATTTTGTACTTCATTGAATGGCATTTATGCTGGCTTGTTGCACTGTGTGTGTGTGTGTGTGCATGCATGTTAGCATGTAGGACTAAATGTGTGTATATGTGAGTGAATGTAGGTATGTATGTATGTACTGTATGCCAATGTGAGTGAATGGGAAATGAGTCCAATTAACCTGCGAACAAAAACAAAAAAAATGTGTGTGCTATCCTATTCAGGGTACTGTATTTAGTGGGATAAAGTATGTGAAAATAGGGAATGAATGAGAAAATCTTAAGTGTTAACTGTTGTATCCCGAATATGTATATATAACAAAAAAAAAAAAAAGTATATAAATGTGAGTGAATATTAGGTCACCTGTGTAAACCATGCAGTGGTCAAATGAAGTTTTATGATTAGTATTAAAAAAAAGAATAAAAGTGATGTTATCTTGGTAGTTATGTTTAGGTGGCACCAATGTCCTCTCTGTCTATATGATAAAGTAAGATGATAAATGTGTGACACATGTTTTGATAAATGTTATGTGCTGTTTTTCAGTGTGGCTTGTTAGAATTTGTTTCCCACCCAGTGAGAATGTATAAGTTAGATATTGACATTTATTAAAAAAAAAAATTCCATTTCATTTTATATATAGTCAAACTTGGTTATAACGGGATTGCAGCTGTAATGAGTAAAAAGCCATAATGATTTTGATTTGCACGTATTCCCATACAATCGCCCACTGTTATAATGAGCGTACTATATGGATATACCATACAAATTTTGGTAACTAAGCAAACATTCTTAATTGCTCAGGTAGTTGAAAAAACCAAATTCTTGGAATGGACAAAAATGAAAGGGGTGACTTAGTTTTTATGACCACCTGCATCAGATTAGGGGCTGGTTTATGACCTAGCCTTGTCCTTTCAGGGACAGGAGCTATACAATAGTTTGGCGTCCTGCTTGTAATTTCTCATGGTCGCATTGCTCTGTTTACAGATTGTCTTTTATTCACTGAACCATAAATTTATTTCAGGACTTCTAAGAAACGATAATTGTTTGCACGCAGATCACTTTACTTTCATTTTAAAGTAAAATCAGTTAGAAAGAACCCTTCCTTCGGAAACATGTCTACTAATAAAAGAAAGTCTCTCTCGATTTGTGAAAAGGTCAAAATTATTTGCGAGTTAGAACATAGTGCAAAAAACAACAAATATTAGAGAGAGAAAAATAATATTAGTATATGCATTAGCATTAGTAGAGGCACATGATACAAGAAAGCAAGCTTAAACAGCATCAGTCAAAAAAAAAAAAAAAAACCTTCCCATTTCACTGATCCATTCATTTCAAACGTTTGTCTAGTTCTGCCTTGAATTTATTTAAGCTGTCAACTTCCACAACAACAGATGGAATGTTGTTCCAGCAATCTGGAACAAACTTCCCACTGGGTAAAGGCAAACTTCCGTACATCTATTCTACAACTGTCTTTCCTCAGGTTTGTAATCTGAGCAAGAGGAAGAATCCCATCAGCATTGAGCATGCTCAAACCATTCAAGGCTTTATACACCTCAATCAGATCACCTGGCAGGTACCTAGTCTCCAGACATTAATTTGCAAAATTTAAGCCTTTCTTCGTAAGAGCACCCCTTTGTTCCCTTCACTAGTCTTGTTGCCCTTGTCTGTACTCTCTACAATCCTCCCTAAAATTAGGCTTCCAGACCTGTATGCAGTACTCAAGGTGTGGCCTGACCATTGCCTTATACAAGGAGATAATCGTCTCTTTATCCCTGCTCGCAAAATTCCTGTATATCATTGACAAGACCCCCATTATCCACTCTGGTAGCCTGTCTGCACTGGTCAGAAAACTTCATATCTGACTGCACAATTACTCCCAGGTCTCTTTCATTCTCCACTACCCTGAGTGTAACACCACCCAGTTGGTACATTTCTCCAGTTGTCTTTATTATCGATGCTATGACCTGAACTTTTACCTTCTTTAAGGAGAGCATCATATTTAGTACTATCAGGGGCATTGCTAATGAAAGACTGGGATTTTAGAAGGAAGTAGGGTGGTTTTATTGATTTTTTTCTTGGGAATAAAGTTCTTGTGTGACATGCATAAATCTCACTGTCTTGTGCTAGGCATGAATAGTATATGGTCTGATCTTTAAAAAAAAATTCTTACTGCATACCTTTGGACTGTGGGACACAGAGGAATTTTGCACATTTTCTACAGGAAAAGTGTCTCTTATGGTCCAGAAAATACAGAAATGTTTTCTTTTCATGTTAATATTTTTTGCATATTTCACTGCTGTGTTCTAAAATGTACTAAAAGTAAAACACTGAAAAGAGGGGAAAAAGTAAATATTCTTTTCTTTTTCAAGAAGTAAAGAATAAGAAGATTAAAGAAAAAAAGAGGAAACAGAAAAAGCCACGGCTTATCATAAGAAATCTTTCATTTCAGGTAATTAAAAATGCACTGATTTTTATTTATTTTTTTTGTGTTCCTGTAGGAAATATTTTTAAATTTTGAAAATACAATTAATTTGATATGTTTTGATTAAAATAATAGAACTGTTTTTCTTTTTTTATAATTGTCTAAATAAAAAAAGATTTACTTTATTGAAAAAAAAAAAAAAAAGTTTCAGTATGTATTGGCAAAGGGATGCAAGAAAGCAAAGCTTATACAGCACCAGCCAAAAAATAAAAAAATTAGCCACTTCAATTGTGATTTGTTCTAATAATTTGTCTAAACCTTCTTTGTATTCAAACTACCTACTTCCAAAACATTAGTTGGAAGTTTATTCCAAAAATCACTTTGGCTGAATAGAAATTTCTGCATAATCTACAACCATAATATACAACCATCATTTTTTTTTTTTTTAATTTAAATTTGTCCCATTGTGTGCATATGTGTGTGTGTCATATTGACATTGCCCTTTCAAACTCTACTCTTAGTTATGGCATTTCCAACTGGCTTAGCCATACTTTGTGGTGCTTGAGCGACCACAATGTCATCACTTTTATGATCAGTCTAAGCAACAATCCTACGGTTATCAGGTGCTGTTTTGACTTCCCGTGGTTTAAGACAAAACACATTGATTGGAATATCTTTGATGTAAAGGTTCATCAGCTTATTTCAGAAGAAATAATCGTCCAACTTGGCTCGCTTCCTGCTGATATGCAGGTTTCTAGGGTTCAAGAGATTCTAATCACCGTCTGTGAGTCCACTCTAAAAAAGAAAAAACGAAAAATGAATAGTGTTTCATAGTGGACCCCAAATCTCACAATTCTCAGAAGAAACTTACGAAATGCTCGTCGTGATTTTCAGAGAGCAAAGAGAGCTAACAGAGCCAGAGATGAGATTGACAGGCTTGGTGAGTTGTATAAATCCAATAGAAGGAGTTATTTCAATACCATTTTCCAAGAGAAGAAACTTGCGTGGGCAAGGTTTGTTCAGCATAACATAAATGAAGATCCGTGGGGATTATCCTACAAACTTGTTACTAACAAGGTTCATCCCGACGATGTTCTTTCTTCTATTATTGTAAATGGTAATGAAACCCTGGACTGGAGTTTGTCCATAAATGCTATCTTGGACAGCTTGCTCCATGAGGACACTGCCTCCTGTGAAAACGCCATCCAAACTACAATGAGATTAGATCATTTATCTTACCAAAGGCCCTGAACCGAAGCTCCTTTTACGGATACTGAGTTGTAATCTGCTATCTCAACCTTAAGGGATGGTAAATGTCCTGGACAGGATCTCCTTGAGGTTTCTGTACTTAAAAGATTTTGGAAATATTGCCCATTAATTATATTAAATCTTTTGAATGCTTGTCTGTCTTCAGGATTATTCCCACTGGCTTGGAAACAGGCTAGACTTAAACTTCTGCTTAAGTCCTCTGACAAACCCTCAAATGATACAGCCTCTTACAGGCCCATTGCACTGCTGCCCATCTTTGGCAAAGTCTTGGAAAAATTAATTGTTTCTTGTCTTCTAAATTACTATTTAGACAGAAACCTAAGTTCCCCACTTCAATTTGGCTTTACACATGGAAGGTCTTCTGTTGATGCTATTTGTCAGGTTTTGAGTTCTGTTCAAAATTCCAATTCTAAATATGTCCTCTATCTCTTTGTTGATTTCCAAGGGGCATTCGACACTGTTTAGTGGCCGAGTGTCCTGGCGAGGTCCAGAGAGGCCGGGGTCTCTGCTCCTATTTACCGTCTCCTTTCGAATTACTTTGATTCTCACAGCATCACAATTTTCCCAGGATTCTGCTCTGTCTCCAGTTCTGTTTCTAGGGGCTGCCTCAGGGTTCTGTTCTTGGCCCTGTGTGCTGGAACATGGTCCTTGATGGGTGGCTCTTGGTTGATCGAGACAACATCCTTCAGATAGCTTACGCAGACGACCTTGCTATTCTAATTTTTGTTAATTCCCGCCAGGAGCCACAATGCAGAGCAAATGAAGTTCTAGAGGACTTGAATATCTGGTGTCAAACACATAAAATTCAAATCTCGACTAATAAAACAAAACAAATGTTGCTAAAGGGCTCTCTTGATGTGACTAGACCACCTGTTATTAAGTTGAATGGAGAAATGATTAGGAGTACTCGGCAGCATAAATACTTAGGAATTATGCCTTCTCTGCTATTTATAGTACACCATCACTATTTTTCAGTTTCAATATCATTTGTCTTTCTGTATTACTGCTCATCACTGCTGATTTAAGCCCTTTGTTTTCTCTTAATGCTTGTTCTAGTTTTTTTGTGTTAAATCTTCTTGTGTCCTCCTTGAGTCTCTTGCTAATGGCTTTGCACAACACAGTATACTCAATTTTGTTCTTGTCAGTGTTTATCTTGCTCTTCATTTGTCGTCTCTTCATTTCATCATGACTAGTGTTTCTTGACTAATTTTTTCTTCTTTGGATTTCTTTTTACATATAGGTTTCTCGTGCTTTATCACTTTCAGAAAGTTGTTGTATTCCTCATTGATATCTTGGTCATGAAAGGTCTGCAGTAGCTCAAACTTGTTTGTAAGTTCTGGTACATACTGCCTTTTCTCCTCTTCTGTTATCTCAAAGACCTTCATATTATTTACTCGAGTCAGTTTTTTTTCTTTTTTTTTTTTTTTTTACATCTATATCAAGTGTGTATCTTACCATTCTGTGATCGCTTCCAACATTTACCTTGTTCAGAATGGTAACATTGTTCACAATATATCTTTTCTTAGTGAGAATGAAATCGATTTCATTAGTTGTTACCCAAAGGTCGCGGGTTCGAATCCCGCCTCGGGCTTGGATCAGGGTAGTGCAAAAACTTTGGGAGGTGCATTATGGCCACAGAAGCCAATGCACCAACAACTAACAAAAAAAAAAAAAAAAAAAAATCATTAGTTGTTAATCCCTTTGGGCTCTTCCATGTCCACTTTCTGTTCACCCTTTTCTTGAAAAAAAAAAGTGTTCATTCTAAAAATTCCAGAAGTCTTTCACCTCTTTTATTTCTTTCACCAACTCCAAAATATCCTATAGTTTCCCTTTTTGTGCTGTTTTGTCTCTTTCCAACCTTAGAATTGAAGTCCCTCATAATGATAGTCTAGTGAGTTTTCTGTTCATCTAGAAGTCCCTTAATTTCGGTGTACATTTCTTCAACCTCTTCATCATTATGGCTCAATTTTGGTGCTTATATCATTATAACCCTTTATTACGTACATCTTAGAAATCAGAGTCTTGGCACCCTTTTGAATTCCAAAATGTTTTTTTTTATTAGCATTAGCATTAGTAGAGGCATTTGATGCAAGAAAGCAAGCTTATGCAGCATCAGCCAAAAAAAAAAAAAAAAAAAAAAAACCCACTTCCACTTCACTCCTCTGTTCGTTCAAAATACCTGTCCAGCTGAGCCTTAAACTTATTTAGGCTATCAACCTCCACCACAAGGGATGGAAGTCTGTTCCACCAACCAACCACCTGCTGGCTAAAGGCAAATTTCCGCACGTCTATCCTACATCTGTCTTTCCTCAATTTGAATTTATGCCCTCTCAGATGATTTTTCTGAGCTAGAGGAAGAATCCCATCAGCATTGAGCATGCTTAAACCATTCAAGGCTTTATACACCTCTATCAGATCACCTCGCTGGTGCCTAGTCTCCAGACACTGTAATTTGCAAAACTTAAGCCTTTCTTCGTAAGAGCACCCCTTTGTTCCATTCACTAATCTTGTTGCCCTTCTCTGTACTCGTTCCAGCAGCTCTACATCCTTCTTGAAATGAGGCCTCCAGACCTGTATACAGTACTCTAGGTGTGGCCTGACCATCGCCTTATACAATGGAATAATCACCTCCTTATCCCTGCTGGAAAAATTCCTGTATATCATTGACAATACTCCATGAGCTACTCTTGCACCCGTCTGCACTGCTCAGAGAACTTCATATCTGCCTGCACAACCACCCCCAAGTCCCTTTCATTCTCTACCACTGTCAGTGTAGTACCACAGAGTTGATACGTTGATCTGGGGTTGCTGTTTCCCATGTGTAGTACTTTACATTTGTCAATGTTAAACTTCATTTGCCACCTCTCAGCCCATCTGCTCAACCTTTCCAGATCCTGTTGCAGCAGCATAGTGTCAGTAGTGTCCTTGACAACCCTGCCAACCTTTGTATCGTTTGCAAACTTGTACATTAAGCCCGATATACCATCATCAATATCATTTATAAATACAGAAAACAATAATGGACCCAACACTGAGCCCTGAGGGACTCCACTAATAACATCAGTCCACGATGAGCAGTGTCCATTGATTACCACTCTCTGTCTTCTCCCCCTCAACCACCCCTTTATCCATAGCAGCAATTTGCCTCCAATGTCACACTGCTCCAATTTGTGTAGCAGTCTTCCATGTGCAACAGTATCAAAAGCCTTTCTAAGATCCAAGTATATAATATCAGTTATTCCCTGCATCCAGTTCTTTTGTGACTGCATCATAGTATCTTTATGCATCATTGCATTATATCTTTATGGACCAGAAAGCCAACTCCACCTTTGCTCTTTTCACTATTTCCATTGATGTACAGCAGATTTCCACTTGATAAACTTATAAGTGATTAATTTCTTCTTCTTGTTTCAGCCAAGCCGACGATATTCCAATTCACAATTTATAATTCCTTTTCCAGCTCTAATATCCTAACTTCGCCAATGAGCTATCCTATATTGTAACAGCCCAAGTTCAGTTTCGGTGCATGGCAGCCTGGTCGTGCCCAGAGATTATTAGTACCCTCTACTTCCACTCTGATCCTCTCACTGCCATAAGAGGGGGGAGTGAAAGCTGCTGGGGACTGAGGACCATTTGTTTCGTTGTGTTCTCATGTGCTGGAGGGTTTGGTCTTTTCCTCTTCATGCATCAATCCTAAGAAGTCAGAAACTATGGTTTTTCTCGCTCAAACAAAAATCCATCCAGCTCTCAATGGATCTTCGATCTCACTTGTTCAAAATCACATTGACCTAGGGATCAGATTCGACCCAGAGCTTCTGTTCGGCGAACATGTAGACATTCTTCTCACGAAAGCTGCTAGACTGAGATTGTTATGCAAGCAGTATTTGCGTAACCACAGTCAGATACATCACAACAATAGTTTATCCACCGCTTCTCTATGCTGCAGAGATTTGGGCATCTACCTCTACCACCAAACCAGTGTTCTCTTGTGAATACTGGTCCTCAGGTGGGCTTGCCACAAGCCCAGCCTACCTCTCCAGCTCCGAACCACCGCTATGGCCATCGCACTGGACATCTCAAGGCTTATGTGGCTCATTGATGAAAGGAGGCTAGTCATTACCATCAAGCTTATGACTGGTGTTATCTCCTCCTCCTCCTCCTCCTTCTGGGACAACTGTGCATGGAGGATCCCAGTGGCACATTTGCGAGGAACTCCACAGCTATGCCCTCTTTGAGCCCGCCTTCACCTTTTGGACTGATTCCTTCCTCAGCAGATGCTAGCACGCATCCATGATCTAGATGTCGACTTCAAGTTTAGTCAAGATCAACAATATAGGAAAAGAATATTCGGTGGTGTATGGCCAAGGCTACCATTATTTTAACATGACCCTGATCAATGCATTCTATTAATCAGTTCAATCCATTGTGCATAATTATGCAATCCAATGTGTAGTGTACTTAATTATTTCTTTACTTTTTTCTAATACTGTATTAGCTTATTCATTATTAATTTATTCTTTTATCCTTTGGGTTTATTCAGGCAAACTTGCCTCTATATTACTTTGTTAACTCCTGGCCACTGTGCCATGATGGGTAGTTGCAACTATACTGTTATGTAATCATCATCTCTATTTTGCAATAAAGATTTCTCTCTCTCTCTCTCTCTCCCTCTCTCTCTCTCTCTCTCTCTCTCTCTCTCTCTCTCTCTCTCTCTCTCTCTCTCTCTCTCTCTCTCTCACTCACTCACGCACACACGCACAATTAATACAGAGTGAGAAAGAGAAATAGTTAGTCATCATAAGTGCCACGCATCCTTACTGTACAACAGCAAAAATAAAATGGCCAGACTTGACTTTCGAAGTTGCTGCTAAGCGATGTTAAAGTGCCCCTACATGAAGTGAAAACGTGTACATGCTGGAGTTAGTAATGTATAAATTAGTAGACATGAAAAGAATGAAAGCCAAAATAAAAAATTAAAATAATAAATAAAATGAAAAGAATAAGCTGTATACATAGCATAGCAAAACATAACTTATGGTCATGTGCTATGGAATGTAAGGGTTTATTAAATAAGCACATATATCTATTCTGGCAATTTTTGAAAATACTGATAAAAGGAAAGTTATATAACTATGTCCATGTGGGGTAATTAATAGATTTAATGATAAATGCTATGCTCAAAACACACATGAAGGGATTAGAAGTGAAAATTCTATTATGCTATTTACTTGTGAAAAGGAAATTATTTTAGCTATTTTCCTGTGAAAAATAATTAACTTATTAAGTAGTGAAAAAGAAAAGGCTTATGCTGAATTAAGGCAAAAGCAGTTAAGAGTAAGGATAGTAATTGCACCTCAATTTCCCTCAAAATGCTCTAATAGATTTTGAGGTATAAAGTTTAGAGTTAGCAAGTAGAAAGAAAAAAGCAAAGAAAATAGCATATAATAATAGAGGTACTTCGGATATACTTGGAACGTAACTGCTCGTCTGTTTAGTAGGGATCCTTGTATTATGGTATGTAGTAAAAATGTGAATAATAGTCCTGACATGGTTAAAAGTTGTCCAAATACTGAATGTAGGAAAAAAAATATATTGAATATAGGAAAATTAAAATAAGAGTTAAAAAGAAATATTGAAATACCAGGTGTTCTATATTAAAGAAATACCAGTTGTATTATATTAAAGTATCAAATACAGTATACACTGTGCTGCCACTTTATTAGGTACACCCCTGCTGTGCACATAAATGGCTTGTCCCACAACGTTGCAAGTCACATGACAACAGTTGTGGATATAAATGCAGCAAAACAGCCTTTCTAGTATCAGTTAAGCATACAAACCGTAGCAAGAATAGGAGTGATCTAACGGAATGGCATGGTAGTAGTTGCAAGACGTGATGGACAAAGCATCTCTGAAATGGCAGTTCTTCACTATGGAATGGTTCCAGGAACATGACAGTGACTTCTCTTTGCTGCAGTGGTTCACTCAGTCCACGGATCTCAATCCTATTGAGCATCTTTGGGATGAGCTGGAAAGGGCTGTTCGCTGCAGGCCTACACTTCCGTTGAATCCCAAGGAACTGCGTGATACACTCATGTCTGCATGGTGCACCATTCATGCACAACGTTTTCAGCATCTTGTTCAATCCATACCTAGACGAATTCAGGCTGTTTTGAAGGCTAAAGGAGGCTCAACACACTACTAGGTAAGTGTACCTAATAAAGTGGCAGCACATTGTATATATATGTGAATTATATAATATTGTTATTTGTAAAATAATAAGAGGAGTTTACCTCAATATAATACGTAGAACACTTCTATATGATACTCTCCAGAAATTAAAACGAAAAAATCGAAAAACTTACATTAGAGTAATAAATAATTAAAAACCAATTTAACACAATTAAAAATCAATTTAACGCAATTAAGAATATTAAAAACAATTTAACACAATTAAGAATATTAAAAACAATCTAACGAAAATATTAAAAACGATTTTCTTCCTTTTTTATAATTTTTTAATTTATTGCGAAGCTTCCTAACCTGGGAAAGATATTTTTGTTTATTCGAATATCAAGATTTTAAGGCAAGCTTAACGATATTACACGATATGGCCAGTGTTAGTTATTTTATGCCCGAAATTTTTTGATTTAAATTAACCCTGGCAAACTTTGGAACGATGTTGTTTTGAAGGCAACATTTTAGAAAAGAAATATGGTAACTTTGGGCTAAGTATCTTAGTGTTGATTTAATGTAATTTTGCACCAAGCCATTCAAAAAATCCCCCATAATTGTGTTTATAGGTTACACCTAGAGGAAGGAAAATCGTTTTGAATATTTTTGTTAGATTCTTTTTAATTGTGTTAAATTGATCTTAATTGTGTTAAATTGGTTTTTAATTATTGGTTACTCTAATGTAAGTTTTTCGCTTTTTTCGTTTAATTTCTGGAGTGTATCATATGGAAGTGTTCTACGTACTATATTGAGGTAAACTCCTCTTATTATTTTAGAAATATTAATATCAACGTAGAACACATTGAGCATTACAGCTCTGATTCATACTATATAATATTGTTATATTCTTATAAAATAGTGAAATATTTATAAATGATTTCTATTTATATTTATATGCTTTAATCAATTTGATTTTCAAAAAATAAACTCCTTTTCAATTCATATTACAAAATCTAATATAATGTAACTGTATTTAATTTAAATAAATGCTATCAATATTTTTTTTACCTCCCTTATTAGGTTTCTGAAGTTGATTTAAAGCAGACATTTGAAGCTTTTGGTATTGTCAACGAAGTTAGAATACCTAAAATGAAAGGTAAATTTTATTGTGTATGTTGTAATCTTATTTCATTAACCCTGAAATGGTTATGATCATTTGTTTTGGTTGTTTTCTAGTAGACAGTAAGAAATGTAAACTTAATATGCAATGGTTCTAATTACTGAACATATTAAAACTTGAAAGAAAACTGAAAAGGTAAATAACTGATCATGGGAGGCTAAAGTACATAAAATAATTACTGAAGTTAAAAATAAATACCGAAGGTAATTAATTAGTAATTATATCTAAATAATGTTATTGCACTTAAACAGATGATTTTGGGTTGGTAAATTGTTGACCTGGTTGTGCTCAATTACTTATTCAAAAGGTTTCAAATTCATGCATCACATTGGGAAGTTGGTTAACATTATATTAATTGGCCTCAAACACCAAACCTTCATGGCCGAGCAACACTAAATGCTATTATTGAGCCTTCTGTGAGCAACATATTGTAGAACCTCATAAACCCAGCATCCTCCTGACCAAGCATCAGATTTTTGAAAATTCCAGTTTTTTGAAGGTTATGCCCATCGCTTAAGTATGATTTTGTTAGATGATTGAGCTAGATGATTTTGTAGTAACCGAGAGGAAAGTGGAGGAGAAATCGTTGAAGATAAACATAAAAAAGCATCCAGAGTGGATGGGATCTATCCAGTTATATTAAAGGAGGCAGCAAAGGAAGTAAGCAAACCCTTAGCCATAATTATGAGAGCTTCTTTGGACTCAGGGGAGATACCCATGGACTGGAGATGTGCAAATGTGACCCCAATTCACAAAGGAGGATCAAAGGCTGACACAAGTAATTATAGACCTGTTAGTTTAACTTCTGTTCCAGGTAAATTAATGGAGGCACTGGTTAAAGAAGCACTGCAGGATCATCTAGACAAGAATTCAGTTATAGCTCAGACGCAGCATGGTTTTGTTAATGATTCATCCCTTTCCTTCTTGAGTTTAAATAGGTAAAGAACTCTTTTCTGTTTTTCTTTGCATCCTTTGCCAAGGATTTTTCGTAGTCTGCCTTTGCCTGCCTAATCTCCTTTGTGACTTGGTTACAGACCAACTTATATCTATCATAGGCTTCCATGTCACCCATTAATTTGTATGTATCCCACGCATTTTTCTTCTCTGCCACATGTCTCATTAGTTCATCTGACAACCATTTAGGCCTAAACCTTGAATAATATTTCTTAAATAATATTTCTTAAGATAAAAGTCAAATACAGGCAAGGCAGATATGCAGAATCTGATGTCAGCTAAATTAAATATTGATACATGGTCAGGTATATCATCAGGGGACTACACCAGACCATGTATCAGAAACTGCATTTCTAAACTTGTCCATAGTAGTAGAATAAAGGTGTTAGGTAAAAGGGGGGTGAAATGAAATTAGCACATTCTTATACAGTATGGAAAAGGTAGTCCCAATGCAGTGTCAATTATTAAGGTAAAAATAAAGATCAAGTTAGAATAAATTAATCTTGGAAACTACTAGGCTTTTCATTTCAACACCAACAAAGAAATATTGTTCAAGATTTAGGCCCAAATGGATGTCAGATGAACTAATTAGACATGTGACAGAGAAGAAAAATGCATAGGATACATATAAATTAACATGTGACACAGAAGCCTATTATAGATATAAGCTGGTATGTAACCAAGTTACAAAGGAGGTTAGCCGGGCGAAGGCAAATTACAAGAAATCTTTGGCAAAGGATGCAAAGAAGCAAAGAGTTCTTTACTTATGTAAACTCGAGAAGGAAGGGGATGAATCAGATTGGTCCACTTGATATCGGTGGTTCAACTGTTGATGATCCTGCTCAGGTAGTTAACAAACTAAATGAATATTTTCCATCGACATTCACACATGAGGAGTTATTCAGGGAGGGGAATGCCAGAGGTGAATTCAACTCTGGCAGTAAGCTAGATAATCTTGTAATAACTGAGAGTAAAGTGGAGGAGAAATTGTTGAAGATAAACACAAGAAAGGCACCTCGGGTGGATGGAATCTATCCAGTTATATTACAGGAGGCGGCAAAGGAAGTAAGCAAACCCTTAGCCATAATTATAAGAGCTTACCTGGACTCAGGGGAGGTACCCATGGACTGGAGATGTGCAAATGTGACCCAAATCCACAAAGGAGGATCAAAGGGAATCACAGGTAATTACAGACCTGTTAGTTTAACTTCTGTTCCAGGGAAATTAATGGAGGCACTGGTTAAAGAAGCATTGCAGGATCATCTAGACATGACTTCAGTTATAGCTTGGACACAGCATGGGTTTGTTAAGGGGAAGTCTTGTCTGACTAATTTGATTGGATACTATGATGTAGTCACAAAGGAACTGGATGCAAAGAATAACTTTGATATCATATATTTGGATCTTAGAAAAGCCTTTGATACTGTTGCACATGGAAGACTGCTGCACAAATTGGAGAAGTGTGGCACTGGAAGCAAATTGCTGCTATGGATAAAGGGATGGTTGAGTGGGAGAAGACAGAGAGTGGTAATCAATGGACACTGCTCCTCGTGGACTAATGTTATTAGTGGAGTCCCCTCAGGATTCAGTGTTGGGTCCATTGTTGTTTTCTGTATTTATAAATGATATTGATGATGGTATATCAGGCTTAATGTCCAAGTTTGCGGACGATACGAAGGTTGGCAGGGTTGCTAATGACACTAATGAAAGTACACTACTGCAACAGGATCTAGAAAAGTTGAGCAGATGGGCTGAGAGGTGGCAAATTAAGTTTAACACTGACAAATGTAAAGTACTACGTATGGGAAGCAGTAATCCCAGAGTAACGTATCACTCTGTGGTACCACACTGACAGTGGTAGAGAATGAAAAGGACCTGGGGGTAATTGTGCAGACAGATATGAAGTTTTCTGAGCAGTGCAGACGGTCTGCAAGAGTAGCTCACGGTGTTTTGTCAATGATATACAGGAATTTTTCTAGCAGGGATAAGGAGGTGATTATTCCATTGTATAAGGCAATGGTCAGGCCACACCTAGAATACTGTATACAGGTCTGGAGGCCTCATTTCAAGAAGGATGTAGAGCTGCTGGAACGGGTACAGAGAAGGGCAACAAGATTAGTGAATGGAACGAAGGGTTGCTCTTACAAAGAATGGCTTAAGTTTTGCAAATTACAGTGTCTGAAGACTAGGTACCTGCGAGGCAATCTGATTGAGGTATATAAAGCCTTGAATGGTGTGAGCATGCTCAATGCTGATGGGATTTTTCCTCTTGCTCAGAATAATCACCTGAGAGGGCATAAATTCAAATTGAGGAAAGATGGTTGTAGGATAGATGTGTGGAAGTTTGCCTTTAGCCAGTGGGTGGTTGATTGCTGGAACAAACTTACATCTGTCATTGTAGAAGTTGATAGCTTAAATAGATTCAAGGCAGAATGCGACAAACATTTGGAGTGAGGGGATGAGTGAAATAAGGTTTTTTTTTTTGGCTGATGCTATATATGTGCCTGTGCATCATGTGCCTTTGCTAATGCTAATGCTAAAACATAGTTGAGTGTTTTCAGAAGGGGAAAGGCGTTCTTAATAAAAATATGTAGAGTTTTGTGTAGGACTTAGAATTAAATAATTTGGAACTAGCACCTGGTATAAGGTGAGGTATTAAATTGAGGGTATAAGAAGGGAAAAAGGAGTAGTTAAGTAAATAAAGACTAAAATAATGATAGAAGGAGGATAGCAGGAATATTCGTATCATTTTAGTATACACTAATAATTTTATGTTTGGTAAGAAAGGTAGAAATAGATAGTAGAAAGATAAAAAACAAAGAAAAATTTATAAAATCACAATCACAAATTTAAAAATCCCCCACTCTGTGTTCAGTGCCAAGTTCAGCTTTCAGTAAAACACATTAGCATTAGCATTAGTAGAGGCATTTGATGCAAGAAAGCAAGCTTATGCAGCATCAGCCAAAAAAAAAAAAAAAAAAAACCACTTCCACTTCACCCCTCTGTTCGTTCAAAATACCTGTCCAGCTGAGCCTTAAACTTATTTAGGCTATCAACCTCCACCACAAGGGATGGAAGTCTGTTCCACCAACCAACCACCCGCTGGCTAAAGGCAAATTTCCGCATGTCTATCCTACATCTGTCTTTCCTCAATTTGAATTTATGCCCTCTCAGGTGATTTTTCTGAGCTAGAGGAAGAATCCCATCAGCATTGAGCATGCTTAAACCATTCAAGGCTTTATACACCTCTATCAGATCACCTCGCTGGTGCCTAGTCTCCAGACACTGTAATTTGTAAAACTTAGGCCTTTCTTCGTAAGAGCACCCCTTTGTTCCATTCACTAATCTTGTTGCCCTTCTCTGTACTCGTTCCAGCAGCTCTATATCCTTCTTGAAATGAGGCCTCCAGACCTGTATACAGTACTCTAGGTGTGGCCTGACCATCGCCTTATACAATGGAATAATCACCTCCTTATCCCTGCTGGAAAAATTCCTGTATATCATTGACAATACTCCATGAGCTACTCTTGCAGCCCGTCTGCACTGCTCAGAGAACTTCATATCTGCCTGCACAACCACCCCCAAGTCCCTTTCATTCTCTACCACTGTCAGTGTAGTACCACAGAGTTGATACGTTGCTCTGGGGTTGCTGTTTCCCATGTGTAGTACTTTACATTTATCAATGTTAAACTTCATTTCCCACCTCTCAGCCCATCTGCTCAACCTTTCCAGATCCTGTTGCAGCAGCATAGTGTCAGTAGTGTCCTTGACAACCCTGCCAACCTTTGTATCGTCTGCAAACTTGGACATTAAGCCCGATATACCATCATCAATATCATTTATAAATACAGAAAACAATAATGGACCCAACACTGAGCCCTGAGGGACTCCACTAATAACATCAGTCCACGATGAGCAGTGTCCATTGATTACCAGTCTCTGTCTTCTCCCCCTCAACCACCCCTTTATCCATAGCAGCAATTTGCCTCCAATGTCACACTGCTCCAATTTGTGTAGCAGTCTTCCATGTGCAACAGTATCAAAAGCCTTTCTAAGATCCAAGTATATAATATCAAAGTTATTCCCTGCATCCAGTTCTTTTGTGACTTCATCATAGTATCCAATCAAGTTGGTCAGGCAAGACTTCCCCTTAACAAAACCATGCTGTGTCTGAGCTATAACTGAAGTCTTGTCTAAATGATCCTGCAGTGCTTCTTTAACCAGTGCCTCCATTAATTTTCCTGGAACAGAAGTTAAGCTCACAGGTCTATAATTACTTGTGTCAGCCTTTGATCCTCCTTTGTGAATTGGGGTCACATTTGTACATTTCCAGTCTATGGGTACCTCCCCTGAGTCCAAGGAAGCTCTCATAATTATGGCTAAGGGTTTGCTTACTTCCTTTGCTGCCTCCTTTAATATAACTGGATAGATCCCATCCACCCCGGGTGCCTTTCTTGTGTTTATCTTCAACAGTTCCTCCTCCACTTTACTCCCAGTTATTTCAAGATTCTGTAGCTTACTGCTAGAGTTGAATACACCTCTGGCATTCCCCTCGCTGAATAACTCCTCATGTGTGAATGTCGATGCAAAATATTCATTTAGTTTGTTAGCTACCTGAGCAGGATCATCAACAGTTGACCCATCAATATCAAGTGGACCAATCTGGTTCATCCCCTTCCTTCTAGAGTTTACATAAGTAAAGAACTCTTTGCTGTTTTTCTTTGCATCCCTTGCCAAGGATTTCTCGTAATCTGCCTTCGCCTGCCTAACCTCCTTTGTAACTTGGTTGCATATCAACTTGTATCTATCATAGGCTTCTGTGTCATGTGTTAATTTGTATGTATCCCATGCATTTTTCTTCTCTGCCATATGCCTCATTAGTTCATCTGACATCCATTTTGGCCTAAACCTTGAACAATATTTCTTAGTTGGTATGTAAAGCCTAGTAGCTTCCAAGATAAGTTCTTTGAATGCTTCCCATTTTGAATTTGCTGTTGGTAACATCATCAGTTGGTCCCACTGTATAGAATTTAAATACTGTCTCAGTCCATCGTAGTCGCCTTTACGGAAGCAATAACCCTTCCCTTTACCCCTAATGGTAGTTACCTCTTTGAGTAAATCCCACTTCAGCACACTGTGATCACTGCCACCTAGTGGTTCATTTATCTGCAGATTCTTAATGCATGAAGAATCACTGCTGATAATCATATCAAGAGTATTACTCCCTCTAGTTGCCTCCCGAACATGCTGATGTAGAAAACAATCATCCAATAAATCCACAAAAGTCCTGCTAGTGTGTGAGTAACCAGCCCCCAAATTCCAGTCAATATCTGGGAAATTAAAATCTCCCATTATAAGACACTCTGATTTACTGGCCCACTCTATTTCCCTGTACAGTTCCTTATTATACTCATCAGAGTCATTAGGCCTATAGCACACTCCTACTCTCAATTTTGATCTCCCAATGTTTATGTCACACCAAACTGACTCTACACTGCACTGTCCAGCGATGTCGACTGGCTTCACTTCCTTGGTTTTTATGTGTTTCTTAACTAATAACATAACCCCTCCTCCCTTCCTATCCTGTCTATCCTTTCTGTAGACGTTGTACTCCCCAAATTGCAGTTCTGCATCCCTTATATCTGTGTGACACCACGTCTCTGATATCCCAACAATATCTGCCTTCGATGTTTTGAGCAATACCTCAAATTCATCAAATTTATTTACTAAACTCCTAGCATTGGTGTACACGCAAGTATACCTGCACCTGTTTCTATTCTTAGCTACCCTAACACAACCCATGTGTTTACTTGTACCGCAATGGCTCCCAGCAGTCTCTGAAATACCATGCATCTTGTTTTTCAGGCTTCTGCTCATTCTAATAGAAGCAGTGCAAGAATCTCTTTCACCTCTGCCAGTGGCTACTGTCAATCTATTGGTCTTTGTCTCCCCCATACCATTCTTTTGGTATGCCCTTGATTCAGAAATTCCAGCTTCCTTTGTTTTCAGAGATCATGCAATAACCAGAATCCACTTACCCTTCAACAGATCTTAGACAATTCTACGAATCTAGATGAACTATTTAATTTTATTCGGCAAATCAGATTTGATAAACAAATCTAAAAAAAAATGTTCGATTTACATTAAAAACTTGGAAAGACACATCTTGGCCGTTGATGCCCTTGTGTCTTAAAACCCTTAAACAACAACAACAGCTCTACAACCCTGCAGTTTTTTCTTTATTTCCAAAGTTAAAGAAGGAGCTGCAAGGAAAACATTTCCAGTTGTCAGAAGATGTTGTAGAGACATTGGCGGTGATTCGAAAATTTATGTCAAAAAAAGCTTCCCTCGTGATTTGGAAGAATGGCAGGAATGTTAGATAAGTGCATTTCATCAAATGGAGACTACATTTAAAAGGATTATGAAAATATGGATGATTAATAAAGATATGTTTTAAAAAATTATGACTATTCTTTATTGAATAGTCTTTATTCAATGAAGAATAGTCATAATTACTATTCAATTCTTTATTGAATAGTAATTACAGAATGTAATCTTCAATAAGTTATGTATTGTAATGTATATTATTATTACATTTTTTGCTATATATTCTGCTATTGATTTATCATTTTCCTATCAGTTTTTAAAAATTATATATATTTTACTTCAATTAATTCTCAAAATGGAATGTATATGTTTGATCATTTTTCAACCTTTTCAATAAAATATTATTTGAGATGTTTAAAAAGTGCAAAGTCAGATATGATATTCTTATACAAGTTTATGTTTTTCAGATGGAAAAATGAGAGGATTTGCATTTGTGCAGTATGAAAAGACATCTAATGCTATTAAGGCAATAAATGCATTGAATGGAAAAAATTTGTTCGGTAATTATTAGTTTTAATTTTGAATTTAAAAAAAAGTTATTCCTTTCTGATTTTCAGTTTTAAATATCTAGTCCAGAAGTCCACAGCCTTTCAATTAAAAAGCAACTTTTAACGAGTTTTCTTTGACCAAAATATTTTCAGAGTCTTAACAATTTGGCCTGGAAACATTTTTCAACACTCATGGGGTAGAATTTTTTTCAGTGTGGTCTGTGCATGTTAACAGGAGAGACTGCTTCTACAGGGATAGGATAAACTTAAATAGAAATGGTACAAGAATATTTGCTGATGCTATTAAGGCAGTGTTAGGTGGGTCGGAAAACTGCTACCTTGAGGGAATACACAGATTAATAGATTAACAATATCTGCGGGCAGAGATAAAAGTGCTTCTATTGGGATGAGCAGCAGCCTTGAAAGCAAGGTGCTGGGGATTCCAAGAACTGCTGGGAGTCACCATGAAGCAAGTAAATATCGGGTAACTAAGAGTAATCGGGTAATCTGCATGTATACCAATGTTAGGAGTATAGTAAATAAATTTGATTAATTTGAAGTGCTGGTAAAGACATCAAATGCAGACATTGTTGGGATTTCAGAGATGTGGCATCGCTTATATAAGGGATGCAGAATTTGAATATGGGAAGTGAATGTATATATAGAAAGGACAAACAGGATGGGAGGGGAAGGATATGCTCTTAGCCAAGAAGCACATAAAATATAAGGCAGTGCATCCAGTTGACATGGGTGCCCAGTGCAGTTTGGTGTGACATAAGCACTCTGAAAGCAAAAATTAGAGTAGGAGAGTGTTATAGGCTTGATGAGTACAATGAACAGCTGTACAGAGAAATAAGAGTGGGCCAGTAAATTAAAACGTCTTATAATGAGGAATTTTAACTTTCCAGATTTTTAATGGAACTTTTGGGTTGGTCACTCACAGACTAGCAAGGCATTTGTGGAATTATTTGATGACTGTTATTATAGCATATTAGAGAGACAGTAATACTCTTGATCTGTTTATCAGCAGTAATTATTCTTACATTAAGAATCTACAGATAAGAGAATCACTAGGTGGCAGTGATCACAGTGTATTGATTTGGGATTTACTTAAAAGATGTATCTACCATCAAGAGTAAAGGGAGGGTTTTTGCTTTCATAAAGGTGAATATAGTGGTCTCAGACCGTTTTTAAGTTCTATACAATTGGACCAATTGATGATGTTACCATCGACAAATTCTAAATGGGAAGTGTTCAAGGAATTAATCATAGAAGCTACTAGGCTTTTGTACCAAATGGATGTCTGATGAACTAATGAGACTCATGGCAAAGAAGAAAAGTGCATAAGATGCATCTAAATTATCAGGTGACACAGAGGCTTATGGTATATATAAGCTATTCTTTATTCAAGTCACAAAGGAAGACAGGCAGCCGAAATTAGATTACAACAAATCTTTGGCAAAGGATGCAAAGAAAAACAGCAAAAACTTCTTTACTTATGTAAACACTAGAAGGAAGGGGAAGAATCAATTCATTCACTCAAAATCAATATTGGATTGGCTGTTGATCCTGCTCAAGTTGCTGACAAACTGAATGAATATTTTGCATCTACATTTACACACGAGGAATTCTTTAGGGAAGCAGATGCTAGAAGTGTATCAAACTCTGACAGGGAGCTAAATGATTTTTTAATAAAATAACTTAGAGGAAAATGTAAGAGAAATTATTGAAGTTAATCATAAGAATGGGGTGGATGGTACCTATCCAATTATATTAACCCGGTCCTAGTCTGCTCCCATAGGCCTAGATTTTTAACCCTAAATTGAAAATTTCTCCCTGAAAAAAAAACTAATCGTTTCCATAATTTCTACTCAATTTACAAAATTGAAACTCTCAGCGTACATGAACAGAAGTGTTTTCTTTGATTTCCTACCTAAAATTGCAGCAAAAACTATTAATTCACTCGAAAACAGCAAAAATGTACGATCACATATGATTTTATGTATTTATGACTGCAAAAAACAGCAGCTATTCACTTTGATTATATAATGCGTCACTGCATTTGTTTGAATTTCTAAAACTATTGTTGCAATTCTTTCTTTGTTTCTTTGTGCCAAGAAACAGTAGCTTGCCTTTGTCTTGTTTTTTTTTTTTTTGCCTTCTCGGTATAGCTGTATGGAGATGTGATGCAATGCCAGAGCGGAGCATTCTCACACCATATATAAACGAAACTCCCTTTTATAAACAGAGGCACGCACTCTCTCTAAAACAACAATTGAATGAAGTATCATGTTTCATAAGCCCTAGGCTAGTTAGGGCGGGTGTAAAAAAAATAACTGTAAAAGGCTTAAAAAAATGCACATTTGATGTCACATTTTTGTCGTTTGTGTGAAATTGAATAGAAAGTTCTGAAAATTGAAGCGGGAAAATCGAAGAAAACAGTTCTAGCTGAAGCTATAGCGAGTTTCAGCTCTCTGGATGGAGTAAAAATTATAGAATTTATTTGTTGAACCCAGTTGTGGTAGGTATGTACCTCAACGAATGCAAATAAGATTAATGGAGGCAGCAAAGGAAGTAAGCATATCCTTAGCAATAATTATGAGAGCATCCTTAGATTCATGGAAGGGCCCCATGGACTGGAGATATGCGAATTTATCTACAATTCACAAAGGAAGAGCAAATGGTGACACGAGTAATTACAGATAAGAATAAGACTGGTTAGTTTAACTTCTGTTCCAGGGAAAATAATGGTGTCACTGGTAAAAAAAGCAATGCAGGATCATCTAGACCAGCTGTCACATATATTCATGGGCCAATTTTCATGCAGTACCGACTGCATGAAAATTGTCCCATGATATACCCTACTTCCTCCACCTGAGACTGGCTAATTGCTGCCCTGGTTGAGCAGGCCTTTAGAATTTTTCCAGTCTTCCCAGAATTTAAACTTAGGGACTCACCTCTCCTCTCCAAGTGGTGAAAATGCTGCATTGTAGAGGACTTGGTTCTTGTTTGGCTATTCTTCAAATCATCTTGTTGGAACTGATAGTGCATGGAGATTTTTTCCTATGATGAAGTTTTAACTACATGGCTCATAGGAATTAGTGACTGCAGGAAGATTGCTAGATCATTGAATTGTCTAATTGCTGTTTGTGAACAAGATTAGTGGTTCGTTGATAATAAGTGAAGTATTTCTCAGAGTTTTCCCCTTTTGTTTCCCCTTCCAAAATGTTCTGTACACGGTATTATTTTGGAAGTGGGAAATAATTTTCTTTTTTCTAACTGTACATGAGTTCTCTCTAAAAAATGTCATGCTGATGCAGTACTATATACAGTAAGCTGAAGTATAGAAATAGAATACGTGTCTTTTTTTGCATGACAAGTGGCATAACAAGCATTCTTCAATCAGAAAAATGCTTGGGAGAATAACAGTCATTATAATAAAAAATTGGAAGATAAATTGCTTTTTATAGCTGAGAGGAACATAAGAAATAAAGTTATTTTTATATTCTGTACAGTCTTAAGTACAAAGTGCTCAGTACAGTGTATAGTGTGTTTAGGGTCTAACGGCACCAGGGGTTTCCCCCATCTCCGCATAATATACATTGTGGTGTGATACAGAACACTGTAGAGGCCAGAGGTTTAAAAGTGTATGGATATTGTGGTGTGTAATGTTTTGTACCGTTGTTCATCTGGTCTTTTAGCCGTTGGGTCTCAAATGAGACCCACCGTTGCCCACACTATACCTCGTGGAGGCGGACCAGGTACACCAGTATTTTAGAAATTTACTATTTACTCTGGCAGGTCCTGCCACCTAATTTGGGGGGGGGCGGAGGAGAAACGCTAGAAATTGGGTCAGGCCAAAAGAGATATAAGTTATACGGGTTATAGTTTTTTTTTTTTTTTTTTTAAATTTTTGTGTGGGGCTTGTGTAGTTTTGGCAAGGGTCAAACGCTAGTTGCAAGATAGCTAGAGAGGGAAGGGAGACTGAAGACTGGGGGGTGAAAGACAGAAATATGGAGTCAATAGTGAAGATAACCCCCAAGAGTCAGCCGGGCAGGCCCATGCCTCACCAGGTGAAGATAGGGGATGGCAGGGGGAGGGTACAGAGTAACCATCCCCTGCCAAGGGAAGGGAAAGAAAGTGAACCGAGTGAGGGTACCTGGTTCAGATCGCCTAATGATGTTTCGGCAGCAAACTGCATAATGTCTTGGTCAGGTCTTCGTATGCCATTCCTGGGACATATCCCGTCCGTGTGAGTGGTCAAGTCCAGATGATGACTCCAGTTTAAGCCAGTGGTCAGATCCAGGTCTCCATACTTGAACACAGTATTCCAAGTGTGGTCTAACGTAAGCCTTATATAATGTGATTATCACGTCCCTATCTCTACTTGCAAAAGTTCGATAGATCATCGATAGAACGCCATAGGCCTTCCTTGCAACCTGTTTACAATGCTCAGAGAATTTCATGTCTGACCGTATCGTAACACCCAAGTCCCTTTCCTCCAGTACTGGGTTTAGTTGAACTCCACCAAGTGAATAAGTTATTTTGGGGTTGCTGTTTCCCAGGTGTAATACCTTACACTTTGTTGGATAGCTGCCATTTTTCTGACCATTCCTGAAGTCTATCTAGGTCTCTCTGAAGAAGCTCAGCTTGACAGTGATCATTAACTACTCTACCAATTTTAACATTATCTGCAAATTTAGACATCACGCCCTCTATCCCTTCATCAATGTCGTTTATGAAAATTAAAAACAACAGTGGTCCTAATACTGATCCTTGGGGAACCCCACTTCTTACATCAACCCAATCTGAGGAATAGCCATATATCACAACCCTCTGCCTCCTGCCCTGAAGCCATCCTTCTATCCATCTAAGGATTTTCCCAGTGATTCCAACCTGTTCCAGCTTATAAAGCAACCGCTCATGTGGGACTGAGTCAAAAGCTTTGCTGAAATCTAAATATCGAAATTATTCCCTAAATCCAGCTCGTGAGTGACCCTTTCAAAATAGCGAACCAGATTTGTTAAACATGATTTTCCCTTTACAAAACCATGCTGAGTATCCTTGAGAATTTCAGTTTGATCCAAATGATCCTGAATTGCACCCTTGATCATTGCCTCCATGATTTTCCCTACTACTGAAGTCAGACTGACAGGTCGATAATTTCCAACTTCAGTTTTAGGACCACCCTTATGTATATAAGAGCAGTGTTATAGCAAATCAGCATAAAGCGAACCGCGTTATAACGAGGGCCTACTGTACTAGCACATTTTCTGTCAGTGTTGAGCATCAGATGACATTTATCACAGTTCTTTTTCTCTTAGAAACAAAAGTTGTATATCATGTCTCTAAATTTATTGCCAAGAACCACCTATTACAAGAAAAAAGCAATCCACAAGTGCAAAAATGAATTTTTAAATCAGACGGCAATAGTCCTCCATGTGACTAAGTTAGGAAATCACTGAAGAAATGAAGTGCTAGTTTCTTGATATTATAACAGATGAATTTTCAGCTGTTTTGTGGGATTCTTGTATCAGTTATTCAGTGATTGATTGCTATCCTTATTACATTTTGCTTTAACTTTGTAGAAAATAGAAAATTCCTCTTACTTATGAATTTTTCATTGAAAGTCATCCTTTAGTCGAGAAATATTTATTAAATCTCAGATCCTACAAATAGTTATGGATTTGCGAGTTCCTTTTAGGAACCATGACTATAATTGACATAAGTTATTCCCTACAACTGCTAATTATAACACAATTGAATTCATTATACAGCAACAGCATGACAAAATATGAGAAGATAATACATTAATAGGAGTACAAATACTATTTAGTCTGTTTACATTCCTCCTTTTTAAAGAAAGTTCCATGAAATAAGATTCAGTTCATAAAAATATTCTTGAGGGAGAAGCACAGCTTCTACAAAGCTACAGACTTTTCAAATATTGCTCATATGTGCAGCCTTAGTTTAATACTTTTGAATGTTACTGTATAATGTTAATATATTGTTTAGTAATAAATAACTAATGGTTTCTGCAGCGGAATGGATATTTTAATCTGTTTTGGGAATATTTCTTGTTAAACATGTTTATTTTTAGGTCGTACAATAGCAGTGGACTTTGCAGTTTCAAAAACTAAATATGAAGCTTTAACAATATCTAACAAACAGGAAAATGAAATAAATCAAAATAATAATAAGGCAGAATCAGATGAAGAAAAAGAAAAAGATAATACTGAATCAGATGAAGAAAAAGAAAAAGATAATACTGAATCAGATGAAGAAAAATATAATAATATAGTAGTTGAGCAGAAGAGAAAATTGGAACTAAAAAGTGATTCTTGTAATACACGAGAACTGAAAATTGATGAGAATCAAGGTGAATAGCATTCATTTAATTCTTTTATTTCATATTTAATTATTCTTAATATATTTTATTTATATATACTTTGTATTATAATTATACTTGCCAGCATTGAGATATTATTGCAAAATATTTACCTTCTTTTCTCATTTTCCCTAGTTATTATTATTTTTTTTGTGTTCATGTTGTTTTTAATGTTCTTACTATATTAATTAATTTATTCTAGCTTATTTATTCTTTTAACTGAATTAATTTTGTTAAAAGTTTATGAACTTACATTGAAATACAGCTAGGCCTCGCATAACGCGAGTTTGATTAACACGATATTCAGTTAACGCTATTTGAAAAATGATACCACTTTTCACTTTACACGATGCAAATTTCCAGTTAAACCGATCTGTTTTTTTTTATGCGATAGTTGAAAAAGATTTTAATCGCGCATTAAGCTTACCGCGAGTCGTACGGTCAATAAACAGACGTTTGCCTGCTGCCTGCCTCGGTGTGTTCCATCAACCATCGGAAGAAGACGTGTTTGTCTCCTGCTAATAAAGTCAATGCAGACTTGCATTTAAAAATTCAAATTTTTAAATGAGCCAGATGAAAATGTTACCGCGAAGGAGATAACGGTAAAAGAATTAGATGAAATCTTTCGTATCGCATATAACCTGAAACAAAAGGTTTGATGTTCTCTGCGATATTTATTTTGCCAGGGCCCAGAGAAGATTGTTGTTTTCTCTGGGCCCTGGAGAAGACAACTCTTTTCATCAATCACCGGAAATTGATTGATGAAAAGAGAAAGTCAACACTGTTCAAATATTTCCGCAACAGTAATTTCTTCATTGTGTATTTTATGTCAGAGGTTCCCAAAGTTTCTCGGTTCACGGCGCCTTTAATGTCTCAGTAATTTTTTCAAGGCGCACCCAGACCAAAAGAAATACCTAACAGTTTTGTTTAGTAGTTAGGTCCAAACAACTTAATAAGAAATGCTGAAACTGTGAACTACCTCGAGCTAGTAGTTCGCGCGGTGTCCAACAGATTTCGAGTATTGCTGTGTTTCCCTCGAAAATTTAAAATATTCCGCAGCACACAGTTTAAGAACCGCTGTTTTATGCAATAAACATTTAATTCCATAATTAGTTTCATTATCTTTTACATTGTATACAGTTAAAAAGTTATTTAAAAGGTATTTTTAAAATTCTTTATGGACGTTCCAGATGGTCGAGGACCAATTATAATTTTTCCTATTGGTTATGATATTCGATTAACACGTTTCCGTTTTGCGCGATGCGCTCACGGGACGAATTAATCGCGTTAATCGAGGCCCGCCTGTATTGTGTAAAACGGCACTTTAAAAAACTGTGATTTACTGTTAAAATTATTATTATATTAATTACCGCTCTTATACCATGTGAAATTAATAATCTAATTTATTAAGCTATTCTTCTAAATTACTATATACAGTGGATTCCGGTTATTTGGGCCACCGGTTAATCGGGGCAGCCGTTTATTTGGGACAAATCTTAAAAAACAGAACCCAATCAAGAAAATAGCCAGGGTTTACTTCGCCTAATTGGGAGAAAATGCCGTTTAATCGGGGCAGGAGACTGCGGCACTGAAGATTACCCTATGATTGTCTCCAACAGTACCACATAGTTCGGTCGGATTTCTGGAGGTCAAAACAATTAGCAGTCACCTGTTTATTGGGCTTTTCTGTTAGTGCAATCTATCATAAACGGATAGTAAACTCGATCTTATTGAATTTGCGATAATACCGACAGCTGGAATTCTGTGGGTTATTATGGTAAAATGTGTTTACACTTCCATGGAATCTCAATCATATAAAAAAATTAATTTTCAGATCCTATTTTTAAAGCTTTGTAACTCGTTACTCCATTCTCATTTGTGCATATTGTGTTACTTGCAATTTGTGTGTGCCATGTTCTTTGTTACTGATTGCTTATCTTTTTACTATTTTAAATTTTACCCCCTCCCCCGCCGCACCCACAAATGTCAGTGAACAGAAATGTCGCCATGTCAACTAGTTTAGTTAGTATGTACATATTACAGTACGTATTAATTATTCCAATTATCACGTATATTCTTCTGAATTTCACGTATCATTTAATTTTTTAATTGGTAAGTTAATGAAGGGTAAATTGTGCTTAATATCTCTTTACTTTTATAGCCTGTGGATAATATTCCTCCTATTTTCGCTAATTAGAATCGCTGTTTAATAGAATTAAAATTCAATTCACAAACGTGATCACAATGACCGGCGCTTACTACACATTGTATAGTGAACGGTACTTTACTATGGTGAGTTCGTCGTAACGTGATTTGATTGTACAGTGAACTAATTGTAAAGGGGGGGGGTACATTGTATTTTTAACTATTTACGTGAAACTTCGGATAATTGGGGCAGCCGCTTAATCGGGCCAAAATGCACTTGTCCCGATGTGTCCCAAATAAACGGAATCGACCGTATTAAGGTAACGTTTCGGGTGTCTTACCAATATCGATCATCAGACCATGCTGCTGACAGAAACCTGATGTGCATACCCATATGAATTACTGTTGAATTGTAACTTGAAATGTTTTGTATTTTTGTGTATTCATCCTATATTTGAAGTAATGGTTTAACAAAACTGAAAAATCCCCCCCCCGCCAACATTTGAGATTGAGAAATTATAAGTTATATACATTTCTGTCAGCTTTGTTATTCTCATGCTGTAATCAGCTTATTATGCAATAAATATCGATTTACACTGAGATTTTATTTTCTGAGTGGTTAAATTAAGAATTCTGCTGCTAGTTTTTGAACTATGCAAGTTAAGGTTTTTTTTTTTTTTTTTTTTTTTTTATGAAAACCTCTAACATAAGAGGTAATTAGAACCTATAGTACTCAGTACCATGCTTGGGTTGGAGGTTGAGAAGATGAGAGAAGATATTTGTTGACATTAGATTTGAACTTCAGTAGACTGTAATTTTCAGGAAATATGTATGATGGAAGGTCGTTCCAGAAAACGGCAGTTGAATGAATAAACGAGGAAGATTAACAGTTCATTCTGTGAGTTTGAAGTTGGACTGTAAATGGATGTTGACTGGTGGCAGCACGTGTTCGGACTGTTTTGAAAGAGAGAGTGGGAATTATAGAAGCCAATTCAGAAGAACAGTGCCCATGGAAGTATCTGTAGAAAAGGCATGCAGCAGAAACAGTACGTCTATAAGATAGCAGGTGGAGAGACTCTGTTAGAGAGGAGTCATTAATTAACCTAACTACCCTCTTCTGAATGGAATCTAGAAGCCTGAGAGAGGTTTTGGGAGCACCGCCCCAGATGTGGGAACTATCTTCCATGGTAGTGCAGATTTGCTTTTTGTACAGAGTGAACAGCTGTTTGGAAGAAAAGTAACGCCAAGAGTGAAAGAGAAACCCAAGTTTTTTAGATGCAGAGGAAGCAATATTTGTAATGTGCTTGTGCTAAGAGAGATTAGAAGTCAGGGTAATCCCCAAAAGAGATATATCATTTTGCCTAGCAATTGGAGTGTCACCAAAGAGAAGCACAGGAGCAGAAGAATCCTTTTTGCAAGATATAACACAAGACTGAATTTTAGAAGGATTGAAATCAACTAAGTAAATGGGATTTGGCAGACTAAAAAAGTAAATGGGATTTGGCAGACTGCAAGTGGAAATGGACATCGTTGAGAATAGAATTGAGACCACGTATATTTGTGAAATGGGCTAGGAAGTGTTTGGGAGGTGTAGATCTTTTCGCAGAGAAGCTTACTCTATTAGTTTGACAATTCATGGTGTATGCAATAGTAAGAAAAAGTGGGGGTACCCCACACACTTTTTCTTACTGCCGTATGAAGTAATGAAATTTTTGGATTTGGTAAGAATATACCCAGATCCATGACATAACGTAGCCTCAACAATGTCCCCCGCATACACACTACTCGGACTCTCTCCAATCGCTATCTGGCAGAGTAGAGGTAGCAAGATTAAACACTAGCTGATCTGGAAGCCTCCTAAAAAGTTACCAATAGGTTCGGTCTGGTGTACTGATTACTGGCTGGCCTGCGAACACCGTTTTAAAGTTGTAACCTCGAAATGTAAGGAAGATTGGATCTCGCCTTGATGTTTATCATAACCTCAAAAGTCATCAGTCATACTGCATGATGGAAGAGATGGAGAAGGTTTGACCGGAACTTAGCTGTGGAGACTAAACATAGGTTCCACCCCTTCAAGCCTCCAATGAGCAAAGTGGTGATATAGCACCGGTTGATGAGAGTCATCTACCATCTAGTATTGCCTGGTAACACAGACGGGCAGCATTCCTCCATGTGGTGTGGGCGCCACGCCTCGACCCCTGCTTACATTGGTTCACACCTGGGTGGTCACCCACAGTGTGGTTGTGCATGGAGATTATACCCAGGATTACTAACAGTCCCACCATCGTGAAGGTGCAAGCAGAGGATTTGGCTGTCACACACCGTCCGGACTTTGCCGGAATTAGGTCCACTTGACTTGAATGTCACCCGAATATCAGTTCCATCAGCGTTTGTGACTCCCAGGTAGCAAGTACAGCTTTTCTGGCATATCTGAGAGAATGTCTGTGACAACCTCAAGGACTGTGTATATTTGTGAAATGAACTAGAAGTGTTTGTGAGGTTTAGATCTTTTTGCAGATAAGCTTACTGTATTAGTTTGACAATTCATGGTGTATTCAATAGTAAGAAAAAGTGGGGGGGCATGCTGTATGAAGTAAGGAAATTTTTGAATATGGCATACACATGGTAAGAATATACCCAGATCCTTGACATAATGTGGTCTCGACAATGTCCCCGCCTACACACTGCTCCGACTCCCTCCAGTCACTATCTGGCAGAGTAGAGGTAGCAAGATCATATACTAGCTGATCCGGAAGCCTCCTAAAGGGGTACCAATAGGTTCGGTCCGGTGTACTAACTAGCGGCCGGCCTGAGAACACCTTTTTAGAGCTGTACCCTCAATGTTAGGAGGATTGGATCTCACCATGATGTTCATCATAACCTCAAAAGTCATCGGTCATACTGCATGATGGAAGAGATGGGGAAGGGTTGACCAGAACTTAGCTCTGGAGACTAAACATGGGTTCCACCACTTCAAGCCTCCAATAAGGAAACTGGTGGTATTGCACCAGTTGATGAGAGTCATTTACCACCTTAAATTAACTTGTATAGTTCAAGATAATTACTCAAACAGTGAATTTGGAAGAAAAAAAAAGTAAACCATGAAAGCTAAGATCTCAGCTTTTTTCCCCTCCTTCCCCAGTAGTGAAACTTAACTAAATCGATAAACTTTCTTTCAAACTAAGAATTTTTATGACTCCCAGAGAACCAAGTTTTAAGCTATCTGTCATATCTTCTCATTTATAATCTTTTTCTCCCTCTTCAGAATTCAAAATTCTCTTTTGTGTTTCTTACTGTCCACAATTTTTGTAACACAAAATAGAATTTGCCAGTTGCAGCAGGCTGAAGGCAAGTAGGCAGAGTTGCAAACTATCAATTTGGTTGGAACATTTCTGATAATAGGGTGTTTCTTCTGGTTTTCCAATAAGTTCAGTTTTCTTCAAGTTTTTAGTCATGTAAACTTGTTTTATTTTTCAAATACACAAATATGTTTATTTTTTAAAGTTATGTACCTACTGAATTTAGTGATGTGTGTTTGAAAGCTGATGTGCAACTATTGGTTGTGGTGGATATTCAGTAAGTTGAAGCAGTTTGCACAGGGTAAGATTTCTCAAAATGAAGGATAGAACTTAATGTGCTGTTATCAGCAAAAATATAATTAAGATCGTAACAGCGATCAGCTCAATATGTCCTATTAAAGTTATTATAAAAAAACTGAGGAAACCTCACGTAGGACCAGAATTCTTTCAACCTTCACAGTCGAAGGATTATGTGATTATACGAATAAATGTCCCATATTTAATATTAGATAAACTCAGTTACAAAGTCTACATTAAAATTATATAAATAGATACATGTTAAAATATTGTCATGTATTCAATTCTCATCCCCAACATAACCACCAAGAAAGGCCAGGGAAGCCGACAGCCATCAACACCCCAAAAACCCAACCAGTGACGTATGCCAACATGAGAACTGAAAACAATTGTTGAATTAATTCTTAATAAATGCACATCGAATTAAAATATCTAAAAACATAAAAGTGTCTTAAGTAAAAGTGTTTAGACACTTTTTAAGGAATTTAGAAGACAGAGAGCCAGTAGCGGTCAGAAACTGGCTGACCAGTTCCAAAAAAGATATAGCAGTCCATAAGATGGAGCTTATTCAGAAGGCCTTTATGCTACACATGGTCAAAAACTTTGAAAATATCAAGAGCAAGCAAGTAGTTGCTGAAGTTTTCCATCAAAAATATATCAGTATATCTTTATTTTTATTAAGGATCAAACATAACCATATGGTTGTAACAAAGATGCAAGTATAGATGGGCAGAAGTTGTGGTCAGTAGCTTTGGCAAGAGATCAGAAGGCTTGGCCTGAACAAGAAGCAAATATTATACTCTTTTTATTCAAAATTGAGTTGGGATGGATTGATAATTGTTTTACAATTGATTTGATCTTTAGCATAAGCAGAAATGAAGCAGGGCATTTGGATACAAGATAATTCTGATATGCTACATTTTTATCTTTAACTTTATCTAAAGTGAATTTATTGAAAAATTAAAGAATTGAATAGAGGATAAGATTTCAGGGTGGAATGCAAAATAAAGGATTTTTAAAGAAATAAAATTTTATTTTAATATTTAAAAACTTTAATTGGATAAAATAACAACACAAAAATATTTGGATCTGAAGAATTAGAACAATAATCCAACCAAACAAAAGAGAATTAAAAAAGCGGTGCATCATTGAAGAGGAGACCATCCCAAGTTGTGATCTGAGGTATCTAGAGAACTACTAATATTAACTGTGTACTTTGATGGGTTATCAATTAGGAAAAGATTGAGTGTGTTTATAGAATTGAAAGGTTGATAGAGATGATAGATGAACTTGGCAAAAGGGGAAGTAATGAGATTTTTAAGCCAGAGGAGATTCCTGATTAGGAGGTCCCTGACAAGGAATATCAAAGTGTACATATGCACCTTGGAATGAAATGAATCTTAGTGCAAATAATTAGGGCAGCTGAGTTGAATGGTGGTAGAGGAAATTGATAATTGAAATTCTGTCAAAAAAAAAAAAAGTGAGACTTGGCAGAGTAGATAGAACTGGATACCATTGTGAATAGAACTGAGACCATGTATATTTGCGAAATGAATATGGAAGTTTTTTGCTCTATTTGTTTGTGAAGTATTGAGTACATAAAGTAAAAAGTAGAGGTGGGGGAACATGTCATATGAATTTGAAGGGTTATTGATGAGGAAAAGATTGAGAGTGTTTGTAGAATTGAAAGGTTGACCGAGATGATAGACACAACAAGAGTATACCTGAGTATACTCTTGTTGTGTCTATCATCAAGGAATGATGTAAGGAATGACTCTTTGACATAATGTGGTCTCATCATGTCCTCCTGCCTACACACTACTCAGACTCCCTCCACTTACTAGCTGAATAGAGGTAGTAGGGTTGTACACTAGCTGATGACTGAGTATATCTTGGATACAGATGACTCCTAGGGAGTTACCATTGGGTTCAGTCCAGTAGACTTCATAGCAGCCGGCTTGAAAAAGCCAGTTTAGAGCTGTACCCTTAAAAATGAATGTTGGATCTTGTCATTAACCATATGACCACAAAATACACTATTCTGTCATGTCCAACTACATGATAAGATTGACTGTATTCAAAACAAAAAATGAGTGAAGTTGAACTCTTGGTTAGGACAACTAATACTGACATCATATGGCTAATGGAAATGCGGTATGCCCAGAAATAGAGAATGATGAGTTTCACTGTGGTGTGTACAATGCATTTAGGAAAGATAGGGAAGATAAATGGGATGGTAGGGTCATGCTTCTAATCAAAAAGCAGCCTGAGTGATAAAAGCTTTCACAGAAGTGATTATATGAGTCAATGCAGTTGCAAAACACTAGTTCTAAAAGTTACACACTTCTAGAACTAGTGTTTTGAGTTAGTTGGAAGCAAAGTTATAATGAGAGTGGGGGTAATCTACAAACCAAAAGATTATGAAAATTATGACAAGGGTGTTTACAGTCAAATGGAATAGGCAACAAGAATGTTTGCTCCTGATTTATTGGAGCAAGTGGGAGGGGAACCACCACAAGTATTAAAATTTTTAAACCCTCTAGATGATTGTTATTTTTATCAGTAAGTTAGTTATCAGTAAGTATTAGAGGCAGGAAAATTCTAGACCTTGATCATCACACACAAACCGACATCGTATGGCATCATCCTGTACTGCCCTATGACTGACAGTGGGCAGGAATCATTAGAAGGAGTGATCAGAGTTCTACGTTGGATGGTGAGCAGAGAGTAGTAGTAGTTGTTAGAGCCAAAGCAATTGACTTTAATTTCAAGGAAGGAGATTATGGTAGCTTGGGTGCTACCTGGCATTTATCAATCAGCACACAGTGTGATTACATTAGAATTCTGGTATGCCTTAAAAGCTTTGAATGCCATTAATGCCTTAAAAGCTTTTGGTCTTAGAAGCTATAAATCATTAAGAAAATGTAGAATGAGGAGAATAATGAGATGGATGGATGAATACAGAGCTGGCCAGTCTGATAGAGCAGAAAAAGATATCACGGGAAAGATACAGAGGAGAGAAGAGTATTCTCTCCTCTTTGTGAAAAGTATTGAAGCTCATAACAGCCTCGAGTTTTTATCTGGAGCTATAAGCCTTAGATAACCCGGCTGATGTTTAAGGTGAATTGAACAGATACTTTGCATTGATATATATATATATATATATATATATTTATAATTATTGATAAAAAAGTAAAGAAAGAAAGTTAAAACGACAATAACTGTAACTAATATGTAAATAATATTTGAGTCAATGCAGTTGCAAGCAATCATGCAATACACCCATAATGTCTATAATATTAAGGATAATATAAAGAACCATTAGAATAAGCAAATCAATCCAATAATAATACCATCAGGGACCTAATAACAGAGAACCTCTTGTCGTTTTTTGCCTTCATTCTGGGTGGTTGGCCCCAGTTCAAGTCATCTAGATTGTCGGTAAAAAGCGATAATAATTTTTTTTTTTTTTTTTTTTTTTTTGCGTTTTCAATGAGTGAACTTAACGGAATTTTATTTTGAGTTCGATCCACAGATTTAAAGCTTCTTCCATTTTTTCTAATTTAACATCACGAGTTACAGAGCAAATTTTTGAGGTAATTAGCGCGTTTTCACGGACACTACGGCGGATTTTTTCTTCCAATTTTTTGATTGATCGTACAGTTGACTCATTGATTTTATAATGTTTTGCCACTGAGGAGACACTCACCATTAGAAATTTTGTCTAATAACTCGATTTTATTTGCTAATATCATCACCTTCTTTGATCTTTTCACATTTCCCTTGTTATTGGTAGCCATATTTTTGTACAGGTTAGAAAGAACTTGTCCACAATAAAGTCACTTTCTTCCGTTAACACACTAGAAAAAGTCTGTTTTACATTGCAAAACAGTAGATTTATCACTTTTGTAAGCATATCAATTTATAAATTGATAAATTTATTCAAGTTATAAGCATATAAATTAAAAACAAATGACGAAACCTTCCATGACAAGCGCATAACACATACTGAACAAGGATTAGCGAGAAACATCCACGCTCGCGATTTTGTCACCCCTCTCCCCCCACCCATTGATTTTTTTTTTTTTTTTTTTGACCCGGAAAGATAATTTTAGCCACGCCTGTTTTTTTTATGACGGAAAATGTTCATGGCGCTTTAAAAATTCACATTTTTTTAGGTTTCATTTTATATTAAATCAGCGACCGCTAATAGCAGGGTTTTCTTTTTTTTTCTTTTTTTTTTTTTTATGTAAACCCCAAACACGAGAGGTGTTAGAACCTATAGTACTTACTACCGTGCTTGGGTTGGAGGTTGAGAAGATGAAAGAAGATATTTGTTGACATTGGACTTAAACTTCTGTAGACTAATTGTCAGGAAATACGTATGAAGGAAGGTTGTTCAGAAAACGGCAGTTGAATGAATAAATGAGGAAGATGAAAAGTTGGTTCTGTGAGTTTGAAGTTGGACAGTAAATGGATGTTGGCTGGTGGCGGCACATGTTCGGACTGTTTTAAAAGAGAGAGCAGGAATTATGGAAGCTAATTCAGAAGAACAGTGCCCATGAAAGTATCTATAGAAGAGGCATGCAGCAGAAACAGTACGTCTATGAGACAGCGAGTGCAGAGACTCTGTTAGAGATGAGTCAGTAATTAACCTGACAGCCCTCTTCTGAATGGAATCAAGAAGCCTGGAGAAGTTTTGGGGACGCCACCCCAGATGTGGGAACAATATTCCATGGCAGGGCGGATTTGCGATTTATACAGAGTGAGCAGCTGTTTAGAAGAAAAGTAACGCTGAGAGCGAAAGAGAAAACCAAGTTTTTTAGATGCAGAAGAAGCAGGGGTTTACTGTACTTTATATTTGATTTCCCACTTCAAGAAAAAGTTATTGAGAAAAATCAAACTATCATAATGTTTCTAGAAATCCATACAAAAAACAAAGGAAGAAAAATTTAAAACCAAGAATTATTAAAGGGTTAATGCTCTTCTTGTAAAACAATCAGATTGGTAGTTGGTAGGTGGTAGATGACTTTCATCAACCGGTGAAATACCACCACTTTGCTTATTGGAGGCTTGAAGTGGTGAAACCCATGTTTAGTCTCTAGAGCAAAGTCCCCCCCCCCCCCCCAATACTTCTCCTTCAACCCATGCACGGTACTAAGTACTATAGGTTTTGATACCTTTCATGTTTGGGGTTTTCATTAAAAAAAAAAAAAAAAAGTATAGATGCAGTACTGAAGCATTGATAAACTATGGAAAGCAACAGCAGTAACTGGGTATGCAGTGTATCAGAGTTCAAAAACAAATTAGGATGTTATATAATCACTTCCACTGCACACACGAACCACGATAAGAGTTTAGGCATGTGCAGTGGGAAAAAATTGATAACGTAAACAAAAGAACTGAATACAGTAATCATTGGTTTTTTTCTATGTATTAGTATACATCTGATCGGGGCTTCGTAAAAGTGATAACATTACCCATGATTGATAAGCTTTGTTTATTGTATATGGTATATAAATAGGCTATGTGGTGTGTACGAAAAAAAAAAGAATTGCCGGATTTCTGTTAGTCTGATTTTGATGAAATTTGGGATGGTTGACAGACAGACAGACCGATGGATGGACGTTGTGAAGATAATAGGCACACTTAAAGCACATTTGCTAAAGTGCCTAAAAGAGTTCAGATCTGTGTTTCTGATGAAGCTTTGGAAATGCAGTTGAAGCTAAGTCCACTGGTGCTGGGCCATTGTTATGAACAAAAATACATTTCAGAAGAGGGCTATGTTTGTAACATTGAGGATTTCTATTACATTTCTTGAAGCAATCATAGTCACTTAGTGTCTAACTGATAATGCAGTCAGAAATCTACAGATGATGAAATCATCGGAAGAGTAACACGTTTGAAAGCACACTGTTCTGGTTAACTAACAGTGCTGTTAACTAACCTGTAGCATAATATAAAATGTGTATGTTGCCGTTAAAATTTAATTTTTTTGTGCATTGTGGACTTGGGAAAACCCCTTGCTTTGTTTGATAAATCTGTTTTCCTCTTGTATTTTGCCAAGATATATTTTTTTGCAAAAGCTCAAGAAAATAACTTGCTTTTTTCCTGCTTACAGATACCCAAGCTCTAGCTTTTCGAAAGTTGGCAATTGTGGTTCATCTCAATGCTTTTGGAACAAATCTTATATATTTAAATGTTTACTTTTATTGAGAATTGTGAGGATACTAAAATGTTATTGCATGGATTTTTTTTTAATTAGTTTTATTATATTTCAGATAAACCTAAGGAAAACTATAGTAGTAACCACCAGAAAGTTTATTCAGATGATGTATGTGAAGGTAGGACAGTATTTATAAGAAATTTATCCTTTGATTCGTCTTCTGAAGACTTAAAAGAAGCTCTGTCAGAATTTGGACATATAACATATTGTGTATTATGTATTGATAAGCTTACTGAATATCCAAAAGGCACAGCTTTTGTTCAGTTTGCGAAGCAGCAAGATGCAGCAGCATGTATAGAGAAAAGCAGCATAAACTCTTCAGTAAGGATAATATTATATTGGCATTATTATTTAGAATTAGATTCAATATTTTGTTTTGTGTTTTAAATAAAAGAAAAAACATCATTTAATTTTTAACAAAGATGCTTGTAAACAAAAGTAAAATTGAAAATCTCAGAAAAATGCTGCCAAGCCTTTAGCATGCTTCTATGGAAAGATATTAGCAGCCTTTACATGAACAATCTTATGCACAGTTTTTGGTGATTTTATTTCAAGTTAAATTTAATATGTGATCAATAGTTTCTCTGTCCATTCTTAGGTAGTTTTTATAATCAATGGGATAACTCTTCCACAGCTTAATTAATGGCATATGCACAAAATGTTTTCTATACTGCTTAATATTAACTACACACTTTGGTATCTATTTTTTTTTTCTGTGTCTGATAGCACACTTAGAGCAATGCATGTGGTTGCTCAGCAGCAGTTTGTTCTTCTTGACATAATTTCAGTTTCAGTGCACACACACGGAGCTGCTAACTTGAAGACAAATACTCGATTATGAGCCAGATTAAGTTGGACACAGGAGTACAATTGCAAACAGTGGCGGCTAGTTCACTTTAAAACTCTGGAGTGTCATCAGGACTTTTCGAAACTTGATCGCTTGATGTGCTACTCAAGAGCATGGTAGAAATTACAGGTTTTGCGTTTAGATGCCCGTTCTTGAACGAAAGCGGGAGTCTCCACTTCTGTCGAGCATGCGCAAGGATTTGCTGCAGTTTGGTCACCATGCCCTTGAATGGCACAGTTTTAACTCATACTCAAACCTCAGGAAAGGTTGTTGCACAAGAGTATAGCTGCTCTTTAACTTGTGGGGGGGGTTTAAAATGTGTTGTGTATATATATATTATTTATATTATTTTAATTTATTCCCCTATTTAAACAACTCCCCTTTATAATACCTCCCCACTTGCGCATCTGACTATTCAACTTCACAGAAGACTTCAGGTTTTGGGGGGGAAACTTCTAGATGTATATTATTCCCTTTGGATGGGCTTGTGTCCAGTACAACAAATAATTACACAAATGTTATACATAAAAACAAGTTTATTATGTATATTATTTACAGTTAAATTATAACAAATCTCATTAAGAATAGAATTTCACTGTTTCAACACCAAGGTACTTACAACATATCCAGTCTCTTCCTATCTAACAGGCTCCTTTACAGACTTGACCCTTTTTTTTATCTCACCTTTCTCATTACGCATACACAGGTTAAATAGTTACACTCTTTATATGCTCACCTTATTTCTGCTCCTATTACAACACAATCAAATCATACCTCATAGGTGTCAATAACATTTTTTATCATTAAAGATAAATATATCATTGATCATATTACTTTTATGTACCATCATAACTACCAATTTATTCTTTATTTCCCTATTCCTCTTTCTTATATATTTCTTTAACCATTGTCAGTTACAGAACTTGATCACCAAAATACAATGTTACATTCAAACACACCTTTAAGGGTTGGCAATATACATAAATTTTACCTCCACACATTTAATATTTCTATTTTTACTACAATTCCTTCCGTTCACTTTCTCATCTACATTACTATCCTCCTTATTCCAAATTACTGCCTAAACCAACCATAATTGCCTTAGAGTAGATTTTACTCCTATTTGGTTCACCCATCTAATCTTATCTTTATCATTAAATTCCCCAATTAGCGCACTACAGTCCTTTCTCTAGCAGTTAACTTACAGTATTCTCAAATTAACTTTCACTTACTTAATTTCTATGGTCAGGTGTCTTCATAAGGGCCTTCTATCCTATCCTTATCCAGAGCTGCTATCTTCTGCTATCCAGGGCTATATCTTACAGCTTCCAGGGCATTATCATACGGCATTCGCAACTGCTACTCCGCTTTCAGGATCTGCTACTTTTCCTGTCAGGACGGCTACCTTTGCCTTTCAAGACTATATCAGGATATTATCGCCTTCCTCGGTGGACTGGGTGTTCTAAGGGAATCTTCTTCTCTCATTCTCACTGTTTGCAGAACTTCCTTTTACTACCCCTTTCCAGTTCATCTCCTAATTTCTCACTCACTACATTACTGATAACCCCACTTCGACTTTTTTCGTCGGCTATTTCTTCATCATCTTTCAAGCAACTCTTCCCGACTCACCCTTTCACTAGCACCGCTCAAAAAGATCTCCCCTCTCCTTCTCTTCCTTTTTCACTCTCTCCTCCTCTTGTGTCCATATCCATCCACAATTTTCTCCCGGAGTTTTCCACGCCTCCCCACAGTGTTTTCTTCCAATCACTCTTTCTTTTCCATTTTTCTCCTTTCATTTGTTGGAAAGCCTAGTTTAGCCTGCCCCGTAGCACGTGATTCTCTATATCCCTTTCTTTACAACCTGTTGACATCCGTTGTGTTCTTTGATGTCGGCCGAATACTTCAAAACAACTCTTTCTGTCTCATAACAGCTTGTCTCTATTGCACTCAAAAAAAACCACAAATCGTGACACTGGAGACCACCGCGTCTATTTTTAGAAACTAGTGTGTGCTTTTCCGAATACATTTCCGGTGTGTGACCCCTCATAAACCTTAAGTTGTTTTTGTAGCGCCGGACCCCCTGGTGGGTTTGCCATAGTGTCAGTTCCCTGTCTTAACGGAAGTAAAGCTAATGGCTCTGTTTTCGTTCCTACTACCTTTTAATTTTTATACCTCCTTCCAGAATAATTCTTATTTCTGAAACTGCAGATATTACCCATTTATCCTATTAATGGCAAGAATCAAGGGAAAACTAACTTTCAAAGTCTTAAAAAATATATTTTATTTTTTGTAAGATTTTCAAATCTTACAAACTGACCTGCATTCAAAACTGTGGGTTTGCATGCGAGCAAACCCTCACTGTTCCAGTCCCACTCCTCTGTGTGGTTAAGATCATCCATGTAAAGGCCTCTATTATGCAACCCAATGCTGTTTCATATTACATTTGAAAATCCATCCTGTACCACATATTTTTAAAATGGCAACCATCTGCATCCATGCTTGTTCAGCAGGAAATAATTCCATGTATATAAAACTAGATGAATCCTCAGGTAGTATCAGGTGTGAATTCACTGTGGAAAGAATAGTAAATGAATCCAAGGACAAAGAATCAGTTGACATTATATCCAATGGTAGTGTAGTTAAGAATCCAATTATGAAGTGATATAATTCCAGGGATATAAGTAACATGGTAACTTTAGATCCAAAGGTGGTGTAGTTAAGGATCCAATTATAGAAGAACAGGAAATAAGTCCATGTATATGAAAGAATTCCAAGGAAACAACAGTGATATGGAAGAGCAGGAAATAATTCCGCGTATATAAAACTAGATTAATCCACAAGTAGTATCAGGTGTGAATTCACTGCGGAAAGAATAGTAAATGAGTCCAAGGATAAAGAACCAGTTGCTATATCCAGTGGTAGTGTAGTTAAGAATCCAATTATGAAAGAACAGGTAACAAGTCTATGGACATGAAACAGTTCAATCTTAAGAAGGAACAAGAAGTAATTCTAAGGAACCAAAAATTTTGGATGTCTGTATACCTAATAGTTGATGTAGCTGAATAGTTGATGTATAAAGTGATTTATACAAAGTTTAGAAGTTTAGTGGTAAAGACCAAAGTCACTAAAATCTGAAGATTGTTATATAATTTTAGTAAAAAATCTAGAGATGGATCTTCAAAGGTGTAGTATGTTAACACATGCTTGAAAAATCCAGGACCCATAAAAAATATGCAAATTCTACATATAATGTAAACCGTATCTTAAAACAAATTATTAGAAGTCAGCAAAGGCTCAACATAGGCAGTAGATTATAAGTAATTTCATGAATGATAAAACAAATCCAATTGATACATGAGAAAAGTGAAAACGTAACAATAGAAAATAACAATAAAAATAACATAACAATAAACTAATCTGGTGGTTTGGGTACAAATTATATTTTTATGTATTTTGTTGGAAATATTGGAATGCCGGTTGGTAAGGTAGATGACATCAAAGTTAAATTTATTTCTTTTATCATATATGTCAATATTATATGGAGGTGAAGTATTGCTAAGAGTGTTATTGAGGTCAAGGAAGTTGGCTGTGTGATTAGTGGAGTTTTCTTTATTTAATTTAAGTTCACTAGGGTAAATAGCTTTGGCTATAGGTTCAAAGTTAGTATTTAAGACTAGGATGTCATCTACATATCTGAAAGCTAACAGGTTATAATTAGGATTATTTATGGTGTATAGTTCTTCATAATAATACAAGAAAAGGTTGGATACTAAGCTGGATATTTGGGAACCAATAGGAACACCAATAGTTTGTTTGTAGGTAAGTTTGCTATCGAAGATATAGTTTTTGAGTAAACAGAGGTTTACATAGTTGTTCCATGTATTTTCATTTATGTTTAATTTATCTTTGTATCCGTGACGAAGTTGTTTTTGCACAAATATCAGTAAATTATGTGGTATGGAGGTAAAAAGGTTGGTGAAATCAAATGTTTCTGTTTGTTATGGTAATATTAGATTTGAAGGTGTTGATGACAGCTAGGTTATTATTTATTACCCAAGTAGATGTGAGATTATTAAAAATAGTTTTTAGTAGTTTGAAAAAATGTTTGGTTGGAAGGTAGCAGCCACTGTTCTTTGAGCTGGTGATGAATCTGAAACCTACAGGTTGTATGCATATCACTATAGCATTAGCGTTATGCACATGATGCAAGAAAGCAAGCTTATACAGCATCAACCAAAAAAAAAATAATAATAAATAAATAAATAATAATAATGAAAAAGCCTTTCCATTTCACTGATCCATTCATTCTAAATGTATATCTAGTTCTGCCTTGAATTTATTTAAGCTATCAGCTTCCACAACAACAGATGGAAGTTTATTCCAGCAATCAACTACCCGCTGTCTAAAGTCCGACTTCCGCAAATCTATTCTACAACTGTCTTTCCTCAGTTTGAACCTATGCCCCCTCAGGTTTGTAATCTGAGCAAGAGGAAGAATCCCATCAGCATTGAGCCTGCTCAATCCATTCAAGGCCTTATATACCTCAATCAGATCACCTTGCAGGTGCCTACTCTCCAGGTACTGCAATTTGCAGAATTTAAGCCTTTGTTGGTAAGACTACCCCTTTGTTCCCCTCACCAATCTTGTTGCCCTTCTGTGTACTCGTTCTAGCAACTCTACATCCTTCCTAAAATGAGGCCTCCAGACCTGTACACAGTACTCTAGGTGTGGCCTTACCATTGCCTTGTACAAGGGGATAATCACCTCCCTGTCCATGCTAGCAAAATTCCTATATATCATTGACAAGACCTACTCTGGCAGCCTGTCTGCACTGCTCAGAAAACTGCGCAGTTACCCCCAGGTCTCTTTCATTCTCCACTACCCTGAGTGTAACGCCACATAGTTGGTACATTTCTCTGGGGTTACTGCTATCTGTGCAGTACTTTGCATTTGTCAAAGTTAAAACTTCAGTTGCCACTTCTCAGCCCATCTACCCAACTTTTCCAAATCCTGTTGCAGCAGCATACTGCCAATACTGTTATTAACAACCCTCCCATCCTTTGTATCATCTACAAACTTTGACATTAAGCTTGATATACCTTCATCAATATCATATGATAAATGTACAAAACAACAATGGGCCCAACACCGAACCCTGAGGGACACCACTAATAACAGTCTATGTAGAGCAGTGTCCATTTATTACCACTCTCTGTCTTCTCCCATTCAACCATCCTTTTATTCATTGTATCAACTTGCCCTTAATGCCATACTGGCCCAATTTGTACAGTAGTCTTCCATGTGCAACAGTATCAAAAGCCTTCCTGAAATCCAAGTATATGATATCAAAATTATTTCTTACATCCAGTTCCTTTGTGACCACATCATAGTATCCAGTCATATTGGTCAGACAATACTTCCCCTTGACAAACCCATGATGTTCTGAATTATTACTGCTGTCTTGTCTAGGTGATCCTGCAATTCTTCTTTATTCAGTGACTCCATTATTTTTCCTGGAACAGAAGTCAAGCTAACAAGTCTGTATTTACTTGTGTCACCCTTTGTGAATTGGAGATACATTTGTACACCTTCGGTCTGTGGGGACTTCCCCCGAATTCAATGATGCTCTCATAATTATGGCCAACGGTTTGCTTACTTCTTTTGCCACCTCCTTTAATACAACTGGTTAGATCCCATCTACTCCAGGTGCCTTTCTTATGTTTAACTTCATCAATTCCCCCCATCCCATTTTAATTCCTTTTAGGGCATCCACCCTGTTCTTCAAGCTCTCATAAATGCTCATTAGAACTATGAGTTCTAATTTCCTCATACTCTTTGCACAAAACACACACACACACACACACACAAAGACATCCCCCTTGGCTCTAACATGTCCTGTTCCAGATAGGTCTGCAAACAACACCCAAGTAATAAGGCTGTGATTCATAGGAGAATTACCCTTTCAGTTCTTCTCCAAACCAGCGCACTCCTGCTACTTTGAGCCCTTTACTCTTCTGCTGCATTCTGATGCATGATTTCCATTTAAATTGAATTTAATTTTAGAATACTGTAGTAAATTGATAAATACCTAAATGCATACGTATTGTGCTATCAAATTTATGTTATATGTATTATGCTGTCAAATTTACGTTATATGTATTATGCTATACAGTTACATTCACAGAGTTTTAAATTACTTATAGCCTTACTAGAAATAATATTTCTTAGCTAAAACAAAAAAATTTATGCATCTATGTGATTAGAAAATTTGCACAAACTTAGGTAAGTAAGTGACCTTTGAGCCACTTACTTACAGTAATTAAAACCCAACAATTCCATTATTGTGCAATTATACTACTAGTTATTTGATATGATATTTGAACCAAATCAACAATATAGAAGCTCTATGAATATCAAGTCACAAAATCTCAAATCCACAAAGTCTCAAACTCTCAAACCCACAAAATCTCCAGCTAAACCCAAAAATAAGCTAATGAAACATGATTATGACTATTAAAGGTATTTTTGAACACAATTTAATATGTTAATCAAATCAAAAATTAGCAAAAATCTCCAAAAAAAAACTTGTTTCCTAGAGCTCAAAATTCTTTTTCTGCAATGGTTGTAACCTTGAACCATGCAGCCAATTATTTGGCCACGTGGTCAATCAGTTTTTGAGATGAAATTTATTAAATTGCATATTACAAGTGCATATGTGTACACACACACACACGTCTCATAGTTAAATACATAAAATCTGTTAATTTGAACGTATTTGGAAGGGGCTATGTTAAATTTATGAAGTGGTTTAGCAGAGTGCAAGGTATAAAAGTTTAGGAACTATGAACTTAGCCTATATGTATAATAAAACCTTGTTAATTCAGAGTTGAAGGGATCAAAATACATTGGTTTTGATTTAAATGTGTTTGCAGTATATGTACAAGTCCAGCACATGTTGATATTAATTACTTGAGAGAAATTTATAGTCACTCTTATTAATTCCACACAACTAAGGTAAAACTTCACAATAATCAAACATATTTTTAAAGCTCTCTCTACCTACACTACCTACACTACTCTACCTATGAAACAAGTAGCAGTGCTGGAAGAGAGAAGTAGCACCCTTTTTTGCATACATTACAAGTATTAAACAGAAAATAATATCCCAAAATATGGATATTATTTTGTATTTGTGCATACTGTATTTGTATCTAACAGCTTCTTTACCTTAGCAATATAACAATATCTGGCTTTCTGTTAATTGAGCAGTTTCAAACCTGAAAGGCTGTATGGCAAAATTTCTTTAGTTTCGTATACATGAAGCTCCATCTTAATGCAAGTAGAAAGCATTATGAAGTTTTTTTAACAAATGAAATTGTTTTATTTTATTACTTCACTAAAGAAACACTTTGTTACCAGGAGTTTTGCTGGTAACACAATGCTTTTTTTTTTTTTTTCTCACAAAAAATTGATTTCAAATACTTAGCATTTCTTTTAGATGTTATGAAAAAATTTATAAAGCACATAGAGATCAACTATTAGGGAGAACTGTTTAAAATGCGAGTTATTGCAATATTTAAAACTCTTAGTAAAATTTTTCTATGTTAACATTTGCAGCCAACTCTCAGGAGACACTGGTCACTGTAGGGATGATGGCAGCAGTCGGACTTATTCTCTTTTTGGAAAAACTACACTTCCCACCTTTAAAATGACTAATCTTGTTTTAGTTACTTTAACTAATACCTAATACCAGTCTTTTTTTTATCAGTTTCTGCAATCTACTTGAACCTTTTCCCAGTTGTAGTAAAAACACAATGTTTCCACTTGGTAGTTACATCAGTCACCATTGATCTAGGGAAGTGATGATAAACCTTTTCTAGCCTGCATGTCAAAAATAAAATGAAGCAAAAAATATAATAATTTCCACTTGTCACATCAAAAAAGGCTCAGTAAAGGCTTATACCAAAAAAAGGCTTAGTAAACAATCATTATTAATAATATAAAAAAGTGACAATACTTGATAAAAGTAACAGTGGTCTACCCAGTTTTTTTTTTTTTTTTTTTTGTTTTTTATGTGAAAACATCTCGGCAGCACCTACTAAATTTTTCGGACTGAAGTAAAAATGTTTGGTAACGAAAATGTGAGACTGAAATGATGCAAATGACGCCACTTCCTAGATAACGCTAACTTGGTCACTAACATTGATTCGGTAGAGTAAGTAGCAGGCATGAGCATCGTTCATAACTTTTGGTTCTAGCTATTTGATTTTAAAAATTTAAACGGTTTGATTTCTTTTATTGTGTACTATCGAATAGTGAAAGGTGTTGAAAATAAAATCTCAAGTGTACATTTCCTAAGGATGTTTTCACATAAAATAAAACATCTTTTGTGCATACAGGGTACATACCACTGTGTGTGTGTGTGTTTTGATGCAGAGGAAGAAGTATTTGTGATATTCTCATGCAAAGGCTGACTAAAAGTCAGGGTAATCAACAATAAAAGTATCTCATCTTGTCTAGAAATCTGAATATTATAGAAGGTGAGCATGCGAGCAGTATACTTTTTTTGTTGTGAGAAATAATGTAGTACTAAGATTTAGAAGGATTATAGTGGACTAAGTTTTCTTGCCTCACTGGAGAATTATCTGGAGATTGGCAGTGGAGGAATTTGTCGTGGAATATTTGAAAAGCTAAAACTTTGTGCAAAGCAACGTTTCTCAAATTGGACAGTGAAATGTATTGTGCGAAATGTGTGAAATCAATGTTGTTTGTTTGTTTGTTTGTTTCGGAATTTATTGGGCGCATCGGCAACTATGGCCATAGTGCGCCAGAAATCAATGTGAAATGAATTGTGTGAAAGGAACGTGAAATGTATTGTCAGCAGAAGAGGAAAGGAATAAATTCTTATCCCTTGAAACTTGGGGAAGAAATAACACCTTATGCATGGCAGAATAAGAAAGCTTGAAAATACAGTGAAACAGGAGCAAGCTCTGTAATACAGATTTTGAGAACACGTGAAGAAATGGCACCATGACTTGGGGCTTTCTTGACTTCTAGATTTGCATGGAATTGTAAATATCCTCCTGTTTAGACAAAAGATGCAGCATTTGAACAAACACACAGATGCATGCAAACACAAACACACAAAATAGCTCACCTGTGATCAGATGGATTTAAATCAATTTAGCCTCATCATCAGGTATATTGTTACCCAGCTTTTGTTTTTTTTACAAAAACATAACAGAGTTGTAAACAGGAATAGTAAACATGACATAATAAATTCCATGTTTACTATTATTTCTTGAATATCCAGAATTGCTAGTTGTTGTTATTTGGTTTTTAGGAGCATTAGCAACTATGGCCATATCGCTCTGGGGATATGCAGTGGTCATTCCCTGACCTTTCTGCATCCTCCGTATTTGGTGGTCACGGTCTCGAACCCAGTCTAATCAAGAAGTGTGTGCTACGCACTGCCCACCTGGCTATGGAGGCACCCCAGAATTGCTAGTAAGGGCAGTGATCTTTTTAAGATGATCCCTTAAACTTCTGCAGGAGAAATATGAAATAGTTTAATCTTAAATTTAAATAAGTAAACTTGTGTTTGGAAGAATGTATACAAATCCTTTTTGTTACATTATAGTTATTTGAAATGGTATGATGATATATTTCTTTAGTCCAGTGGAATAGTCCTAGCTGGCCGAAACTTAATATTGACCTTGGCATTAAGCAAAGAAGAAATGGAAAAGAAAAGTAAAGAAAGGGACGTAAAAGGAAAAGATAACAGGAACCTCTACCTCCTTACAGAAGGCTTGGTTCGGCCTGGTTCAGAAGCAGCAAAAAGTGTATCTCAGTCTGATCTTTCAACACGATTGAAGGTATGCCTTTTAATTTAATTTTTTATTGAGTGTTTATATATTTTTTCATGTTCTTTGTTTTATTTAACACTGAAAAGTTGAATTCCATTTAACTTTTAAATACAAACCTGAATGACACCGAGTAATTTATTACTTAGTGCCTTCCTTGGACTTCTGACAGAATGATTCTGAGTGATCTTGTTGCACATGGAAGAGTACTGTACAAATTGGAGCAGTATGGCATTAAGGGCAGATTGTTGCTATGGATAAAGGGATGGTCGAGTAGGAGAAGACGGAGAGTGGTAATCAATGCTGCTCATTGATTATTACCTGACACTGCTCTTCATGGACTAATGTTATTAGTGGAGTTCCCCCAGGGTTCAGTGTTGGGACCATTGTTGTTTTCTGTATTTATTAATGATATTGATGAAGGTATATCAGGCATAATATCTAAGTTTGCAGACAATATGAAGCAGCAGGGTTGTTAAAGACAGTACGCTACTGCAACAGGATCTAGAAAAGTTGAGCAGATGGGCTGAGAGGTGGCAACTTAAGTTTAACATTGACAAATGTAAAGTACCGCATATGAGTAGCAGTAACCCCAGAGTAACATATTAACTGTGTGGTACTACGCTCAGGGTAGTAGTAGTAGAGAATGAAAAGGACCTGAGGGTAATTGTGTAGTGAAATATGAAGTTTTCTGAGTAGCTCATGGTGTCTTGTCAATGATATACTGGAATTTTTCTAGCAGGGATAAGGAGGTGATTATCTCCTTGTTTAAGGGAATGGTCAGGCCATACCTTGAGTACTGTATACAGGTCTGGAGGTCTCATTTTAGGAAGGATTTAAAGCCACTAGAACGAGTACAGAGAAGGGCAACAATATTAGTGAATGGAATAGAGGGTTGCTCTTATGAAGAAAGGCTTAAGTTTTGCAAATTACAGTGTCTGGAGACTAGACACCTGTGAAGTAATCTGATAGAGGTGTATAAGGCCTTGAATGGTTTGAGCAAGCTCAATGCTGATGGAATTTTTCCTCTTGCCCAAATTAATCACCTGAGGGGACATAAATTCAAATTGAGGGAAGACAGTTGTAGAATGGATGTGCAGAAATTTGCCTTTAGCCAGTGGGTGGTTGATTCCTGGAACAAACTTCCATCTATCGTTGTAGAAATTGATGTCTTAAATAAATTCAAGGCAGAATTAGACAAACATTTGGTGGGAATGGATGGGTGAAATGGGAAGGAGGTGTTTTTTTTTTTTTTTTTTGGCTGATGCTGTATAATCTTGCTTTCTTGCATCATATGCCTATGCTAATGCCAAGAAAATTCCAGGTCCTGATTGCACATCTCCACTTATTCCCAAACCCTGTACTCCTCAGCTTGCTCCTGTTTTGTGTCATCTCGGCGTAAAATTGCTTATATTAAACTATTTCCTAAAGAGTGAAAAATCCCTCTCTTAGTCCATTGCATTTACTTTTTTTATTTACAAAGTAATGGAGTAATCCTTGAACTACCAGCTTTTATACTACCTCAGAACCTTCCATCTGAACAACAAATAACAATATGAATTCCATCTGTGTCAATCATATAGTGGTATATTGTGCAATGTTACTCACCTTTATATGATTAGATGGAAAAATATGGTGAAAATCAATCAGTTGATCTTGACATTTCTAACTTCTGATTGTGTCTCCTTTTAAGCAAATTCTATCTTGTGGACTGTTTTTTTTTTTTTAATGTTGACTGTTTTTTTTTTTTTTTTTGCTGTTCAAAATTAATTTTTTTTTCTCTTAACTTCTGAACTAATGCTGGTGTTCCCCAAGATTAAGTTCTTTCTCCCACTCATTTTTGCTTATATATTAATGACCTACTGACTCGAAATCCTATTCGTGGTTTTGCTGGTTATAGCATGTTGCATTCCATCTCGAAGAGTGAGTAAACTCCTTGCTGTTGTCGTTGTAGTAGGACTTTCAGAGTAGTAGCATCAGCGTTTTAGGAACATCAGAGGCCATATTGCTGTGTATATTGTCTGTAAATTGTGTGTTCTGAAGTCAATTTTCTGTTTGCTAGATGAAATACCCGAGTTTTCGGAAAAAAAATTATGTTACCCCTGTCTGAGACAGACAGACAGACTGATTCAGACACTGTGAAAAAGGCCCATAAAAATTCCTTCCCTCATCGACGGGACTAAAATTCAGGTCTTTTCCTTCTGGTGCAGGGAGGATGGTGATCCTTCCAACTGTACTACCCACGAGGGTGAAAAACTCCTTACGCAAATGTTTTCAGCTTCTTGAATATCCACCACAAATTCCTTAAATGCCAATCTCCAAGTAATTCTCCATTGTGGCAAAGAAAACTTAGTCCTTCTTTTCCTCCTTCAATTCTTCTAAACTCAATCCTGTTTTATTTCTCATAGGAGTATTACACCTGTGGTCATCTTTGATAATGCTGTTTGTGGATAATGCTATTTGATGTTTGTGGAGTTGCCCTCTGAATCACAGCATTTTAAATTGCACTGCTTGCTTGATGTTTTAAATTGCACTGCTTGCTTGATGGGGGGGGTAGTTGCCCTCTGAATCACAGCATTTTAAATTGCACTGCTTGCTTGATGTTTGTGGAGTTGCCCTCTGAATCACAGCATTTTAAATTGCACTGCTTGCTTGATGTTTGTGGAGCAATCAGGTATGGAACATGATATTGCCAAGGGGAATGTCTTTGTGTGTGTGTGCATGATGTAAAGAGTGTGAGGAAATCAGGCGACAACTCAGCATTGTTATGGGCCTCTGTGAGAGCTTGAAGGGCAGGGTGGAAGCCCTCGAAGCATCTAAATTGAGCTTGCTTTCTTGCAGCATATGCTTCTACTAATGCTAATGCTAACAATAACTAGCAGCCTAGTTATTGTGAATTGGATTTAATCATTATGTACAATTCCACAGCAGTCTTCTATACAGGGTGTCTCGAAAATATTGGTACAAACGTTTAGGGGAGGTAGGTAACATCTTACGGAATGTGAATCGCATAGGAACCCATAAACGTCACGGAAAAGTAGTAGCAGAGGCACAAGAAGCAGAAATGACACAAGACAGTAATTAGTGGCAAACATTTATTTGACATAATATTAACAATGGAGTACGAGATGGATGCATTTAATGATGTTACAACAGATGCTCGAAGGTTCCACTATGAGACACGATGCATGCGTGACACCGACGCAGCATGGATTGGCGGACACAATCGAACACACCTGGAGTTTCTTTGACAGTAGCAGCAGCGCAGTCGAGTCTCGTCCCGAGATCCATTTTTCTCTCTCCACGGGCAATTCATACACGGTAGATTTCAGGCCCCCCCCCCACAGAAAGAAATCAAGTCTCGATAAATCAGGTGAGCATGCGGGCCAGGCAACGGGTCCACCCCGTCCAATCCATTGACGCCTTTTCAAATGATCACGAACACACCTTCCATAATGGGCAGGCGCCCTGTCATGTTGAAACCAAATGTTGCGTCTCACATTTGCTGGAACATCGTCAAGTAACCCTGGTAGAACTTGTTCAAGAAAGATCCGATATTTAGTGGAGTTCATGCGGGATGGTAACAAGTATGGGCCGACTAAGCAGTTACCGACCATACCTGCCCATACATTTATTGCGAAGCGATGTTGTGCCACATGGGGGCGCATACTGTGTGGGTTGTCATGAGCCCACACATGAGCATTGTACTGATTGAATAAGCCTTCCCGAGTGAAATAAGCCTCATCGGTGAACAAAACATAGGCTGGAAAATTCAAGTCTTGAAACTTTCTTGCAGAAACCACTGCACAAAAGCCACAGGTGCAGGATGATCTTGGGGGGGAGCAGTAACTGAACCCTTTGGAGATGAAAGAGGTGTAAGGAATCGTCATGCCAGACATGCTGTACACTGCAACGAGACACTCCTAAGGCAGAGGCAACGGCACGTGTGATGGTAGTAGGATTATTCTGGACGGCATTCAACACACTTTGTTTCATGGCAGGAGTTTGTGTCGCACGTGATCTGCTCGCACTACTCCTGTTACCCATAAATGACCCATAATCGCACAAATTTCGATGCACACACGCAAACAAATGGTGGTCCGGTACATGTCTGTCTGGGAAGCGTTCTCCATAAATTCGTTGAGCGGCTCGTCAATTGCCCTCTGCTAATCCATACACTAGGTGCATGTCTGCCAGCTCACAATTCGTATATCGATGCATGCTCTTTGTGCGGCGAAGACTGCTTGAATGAGTAAACCAGAAATTTTCTCTCTTGCGAACTGATGAACAGCACTGTGTACCGACTTACAGTGACGTTTCCAGTTATGGGTTCCTATGCGATTCACATTCCTTTAGATGTTACCTACCTCCTCTAAATGTTTGTACCAATATTTTTGAGACACCCTGTATAATCAACACACTGATTTCATTCCGTCCAGCCACCACTGCAATCTAGTCAATATTGATAACCAACTCGACCAAGAGGAAATATTAGAGACCAGTAATCTTTTTTTTTTTTTTTTTAAAGGAAACTAAAACTGGCCAAAATAACAATTTTACCTTGAAAAAACAGGCAGATTGATGTTCTGCTAACATAAATAATGCATAACATTAGTAGATTTAAAATGGTGCAAGGAAACAAGCTTATACATCAGTTACTTTGTACCATCTGCAAAAAGAGTAGGGGGAAAAAAACAACTCATCTGTCCATTGCCTCTAATAATTTTTCTAATTCTCCCTTAAATTTATTTAATTTTTCCACTTCCATGACACCAGATTACTCTCAATTATTCTCTGGCTGAAAGCAAATTTTTCTACATCTGTCCTGCAGCCATCCTCCTTTGGAATGGGAAGTGCTTCCATTGTGGTTCTGCAAGCATCATTGTTGGATGCAGATGTGGGAAACCACAGGTGGCGCCTGACCCTAATACTATGTCGGATGCAAAACACTTGCCTTTCAGAGCTTTCTTCAGACATGGAAACAGGAAGAAATCACACAGGGCTAAATCTGATAAATAAGGAGGATGTGGCAGAACCTTGGCACCTATGGCAGTGGTAAATGGCTGCACAATATTTGCTGTATAGGTTCTGATATTGTCTTGATGGAGAAACCACTTCACAGCAGAAAGTTCTTGGCATTTCTCATGAATGGCTTGGCAAAATTTGACCCTGAAACCCTCAGAGTATGCTTCACTATTCATAGTTGTTCCACGAGGCACAAAATGTGTAACAAGAATGCCTTTTATTTTCAAAAAATACAAGAACCATTTGTTTGTAAGCCGAACAAGGAGCTCGAAATTTCTTAGGTCTTGGTGAATCAGAATGTTTCCATTCACTCGACTGTTGTTTTGTCTCTGGATCATAGTGAACAATCCAAGTTTCATTACAAGTCACTATTCAATTTAAGAAGTTTTGACCTTGTGTCTCAAAACAAACAATCATTTATTTGCGCACGTCTACTCTTTGCTGTTTTTGTTCTGGAGTCAAATTGCATGTCCAGCTGGCATAGATTCACAACATTTTCAAATTATCTTTCACAATATTGTGAGCACTACCATATGAAATGGACATTCTAACAACTAATTCAGAAAATGTAATTTGCCTGTCTTCACCTAAGATTTCCTGGGCTTTTGCGATTTGCTCATGAGTTATTGAGGAGGAAGGCTGACCAGCTCTTGGGTCATCTGCAACAGAGTCACTGCCTTCACTGAATCACTTCTGCCATTTAAATATGGCCATCCTACCAAGACAGTGACATATCCAGATATCACTGTAAGGGGAGGCATGGAAACCAGGTCCGGGTAATGTAAGGGGGGCATAGTGACCAGGCTTTTGAGTTTCTTTTTTTTAGAATGCCTCGTGTTTTCTGTTTCTTTAATTTCAAATTTTTGGTTAAGGGAGGTGCATATGTTCCTTCTGCCCACCCCTGTACCAAGACACTCATTACCATACACCTCATTCATCTCTTTAACTGTTTCCGATGCATTTAAGCTCTGTCTGACACAATAACGAATCACATATTGCTATTCAATCTGTATGTCTCACATGAAACTTGCTTCAAAATGATCGTCAGTGACATGCTACTAAAAGAACTCTTCACACAACACTAGCTCAACAAGTACTGGCAATGCACACACAGTCTGCTCAGTAGTGATCAGGGAGAGCACCTCTAGCTACAGTTATGGAAAGTTCACACGGTAAACATAAAATCTTGCACCAGTCCACAAATTAAATGATCACCCCTCATAGAAGCAAGTGTATGGGCATCTGTTTTTGCTCTTAGTAATCCTAACACAGCCCACATATTAGCTTTTCTCGTGGGGATCCCCAGCAGGCCTTGTAATCCTTGATACCTTGCCTCTTACTGACAAATGCTTGAATTCCAGCTTCTTGAAAAGATAAAGTAGACAGGTATAATTGTGGATTATATGAATTTTACCAAGACAGTAACATATTTGATTTAATTTAAGTTGTTTAAAAAAAATTTCTTAAATTATAGGTTGTAGCCTAATGTATATATTTATACATTAGGCTACAACCCAATCATGGCATATGAAAAATTATAGATTCATTTTAGATTAATTAATAGATAGATTAAGTATATAAAGTGCTTAGCATCATAATACACAGCCATTTCTGAATAAACAGAAAAATTTTAAGGTGGCATCGTTTTAGGTTATATCTCATATTGTGAATACCTTCACAACGAGTTGCCATGATATTGCACTACTTCGAATAAGTAACGCTTCACCTAAGGAGAAGACTAGTGTTACTTATTCTCAGATAGGTACCACCACCCAGACAGCACTGTTTCAGGGCTATTTGGCCCTTCGTCAGTGAGTGGGTAGGTGAAGCGTTACTTATTCGAAGTAGTGCAATATCATGGCAACTCGTTGTGAAGGTATTCACAATATGAGATATAACCTAAAACGATGCCACCTTAAAATTTTTCTGTTTATTCAGAAATGGCTGTGTATTATGATGCTAAGCACTTTATATACATAGTCTAAATTTGTTCGCAGCTTGAGGCTCTAGCCCTAAATGCGCCTTAGTCTAAATACATCATACACCATCAGGCATCTCTCATATTGTGGAGTTATACTTCATAACTGTTTTTGCCATCATTGCATCACTTGGGTACCTACCCACTCACTGACGAAGGGCCAAATAGCCCTGAAACAGTGCTGTCTGGGTGGTGGTACCTATCTGAGAATAAGTAACACTAGTCTTCTCCTTAGGTGAAGCGTTACTTATTCGAAGTAGTGCAATATCATGGCAACTCGTTGTGAAGGTATTCACAATATGAGATATAACCTAAAACGATGCCACCTTAAAAATTTTCTGTTTATTCAGAAATGGCTGTGTATTATGATGCTAAGCACTTTATATACATAGTCTAAATTTGTTCGCAGCTTGAGGCTCTAGCCCTAAATGCGCCTTAGATAGATTAATTAATAGACTAAAATTTATGCTTACCTGAATTTTTGCTGTATAAGTCTGCTTCCTTTTTTCCAGTCATCTGTTACATCTAATATGGTCTATTGCAGTAAAATTTGCATTAAGCACCACTGTTTAATTTTTAATCCACTTATTTCTACTCTTTCTTTTAAAAGCCTGCATTGACATTTAATTATACTCTACAGTATAATTAAATAAACTGAAGACAGCTGTAAGCATATACAGTATCTCCTTATGAAGAAGGTCACAAAACCATAACTTATGGGCATTGCTGACTCATTTCATCACTCTTATCAATGCTATATGTGTACATGGGAGGTTTTGGTTATGTACTATACCTTGCCTGTCCAGGTACTCATTGCAGAATTATGGTTTCTTCATAAAGAATACCTCAGTATGGAAACATGTTTGCTAATAAGAAATGGACAGTCTCGTAGTTTTCTTTTCAAGAACTCAGTAAGTAAACCTGAAAACACAACTCCTGTTGAAGTTCGTGAACTGTTTTCATGTGATTAAGATGAAGTAACAATGTATGTTTGTGAAAAAGTATATACAGTATATAATAACTGATTTTTTGATGACAGTTTAGCACTCAAAGTTTGACTTGCTAGAATGTAAAGCATGTTAATAGTATTAATAGGAAAAAAATTAATTCTACACTAGTACTGAATGGAATATGCATAAAATGAGAATTTTTTTCTGTAATGAGTGTGATTATATGAGAGAGAGATGCATATAAATCTCTCTTTTTTTTTTTTTTTTTTTACAAATGTGTGTTTGATTTTAACTGCTGCTGCTTTTAATTAAAAGCAGCAACAGGCTTCTAGATGCTGCTTGTCATCTTTTCCCTCTTCATAATTGTTGATATAAGTTTGTGAAAGGAATGTGGAATGACATGATCATGGTTCTTAAAATATAAGATTTTATTTAACCATTTAAATTTAATTATTTTAATTAACAGATGAAGAATTCATTTATCTATACATTGATTTTCTAGCTGGAAGCTCGAAAACGCAATCTTTTGAAGAAGAACTTCCATTACTTTATTTCCAAAACTAGATTATGTGTTCACAACCTGCCTTCAAATGTTGATGATAAGATGTTATATAGGATATTTCTTCATGCAGCTGGACCACAGGCTCAAATCATAGAGGTGAGTAATTATGCTGTTTTAATGTAATGCACTAAAGTTTATAAAGTTATCTGCAATCTCCCTCTTAACTAATTCCTATCATATGCTCTCATATTTGGAGAAACACTTGTGTGACCAAAAAGTCACACAAGTTTCTTCAAATATCAAAATAACTAGAAGTCATATGGATCCAGATCGGATCTCCGAGGTAAGTGGTTTGGTTCTTTGAAGGTTTTTTCTGATATGAGTTTCCCTCGGTGTTCTTTTTTTATGTTGCTCCATTTCACAAACAACATGAATTAGTTCACTTCAGGCTTCTAGACTCTGTTCAAATGATGGCAGTCAGATTTTCGTAAAAAAAAAAAAAGCTGGTTTTTATGAGCCATACTCTCCAAAAGAATAAACATTTTCCATTAAGAAAACAGTGAGCACAAGTGCCAGAATGAGCCAGTCAGGGCAGTTATTTAGAATTGAACTCTCACACTAGTCATATGAAATATACAGGGTAAGAATAATTTAAGTCAACCGATACTAACTGGTCTGTAGCTGGTTTTTTGGAGAACAATAAAATTTAGTATATGAATAGTAAAGATAATGAGGAAGAGAATTAAAGCAGAAAAAAAAAAGAAGTAAAATTTTCAAATAATAGGTGGAAATTGTGTGCTAGCATTGCACAGTGTACATTGTAGCTAAGTCCAAGTCAAGCAGAATGCAAAGATATACCATCTTGGTTATTGTAATATGCAAACCCTTATGCAGTTTTCATATGGGAATTCATAAATACAGTTACCCATGTTTAGTGTCTATTGTTTGTGATATCCCACCCACTCTCCCTCCTCCCTTCCTTCCCTGTTTTATATTTATGTTATAATCATCACTGTTACCTCTTTGGATTCCCCCTCATTTCTAAATGTTGATGTTATTTGGTATTATTATCAATTCAGTAACTTCTAAATTTTTTATTTTTAGGGTTTTTTTGTTTTTTTTTATAATAATTTTGTCTGTTTTATACCTTTTTATATAATTATTTCCTTCACTTAAAATTTTCTGCACTGTTCTTTCATATTACTTCCAACTTTCTTTTGCTAAACTGTACCTTTTTATATTATGTTTACTCAAAAAAAATTAAAAAATTAACTTTGAAAACAAGCAGTAAAGAATGAGTTATAAAAGATTAATTTATAAAAGAATATACAGAAAGAAAGACGTTGGTGGGTGCAAAGCATCTGCAACTGCATGTTGCTACAGCATAATGCAGATCAAACAAATGCCAAAACCAGATAAGATATGAATATAAAGAATATAGAAAAATATAGTTGGCAGAGAGAAAAATATGAAGAGTGGAGGGAACTAAATTAAGACAGTGTGTGCCTCAAAATAATTTAGAATAAGTTAATTTGGAAGGCCAGCACTCCAAATTTAAAAGCCAATAAGATATCTACCAAAGGATACTTGACAAGTATGTGAAGCATAAATAAATAAAAACAGATTAATCATTGAGCCCCATCTCTTTAAAAGCCAATAAGATATCTACCAAAGGATACTTGACAAGTATGTGAAGCATAAATAAATAAAAACAGATTAATCATTGAGCCCCATCTCACTGGTGAGGAACAATAGTTGTGGATCCTTCTACATCCAAACATTAATAACCACTGCATATAAAAAAATTCCATTACCTAATAGAATAAAAAAAAAAAGCTTAAAGTACTTCATAAAATTTTTAATTTTATAACTAATATATTTTATCCTAAATTTTATACAAAAAAAAAATCACTACTTGTTTCAGATTCATAACATTATATAAGGACAGATGTGCTAAAATTACAGGAATAACTTTCAAAAAGCTTTTCACCTGGTAGTCGGTCACTTGACAGCTGCCCAACTTGTCTTTTTAATGTCTCGAAAATGTTTTAAGTTTTTTTGAATTCTGCTGAAACAGTGCTAGTATTTCATCTCTTCTTATTGGACTGCAGTATTTTTTTATTTTTTTTAAGTTTTAATAAAAAATTTAAAATTTTAAAACATGCTGTGTTCTGCACCTTTTATTTAAAAAAAAAAAATAAATAAATAATGATTCTGTTATGTGTTCAAAATTTCAAACATATACAGTCAGTCCTCGTATAACACATGTTTACACTACACGAATTCGATCATACACGATTTATAAATAGGGGAACGATATCTTATATAACACGAACCGAATTCGCTTATGCACGATTCGCCTTTGTGTTTACAAGAAATGGCAGTCGAACGCAGAATCACCCCAACCGAACGCAACACAATAGGAATGAAGAGAAGATTCTGAAGATGTATTTATGTTTTTTATATCAGTGAAGGGGAAACACATTTCACCCTAATAACGTAAAAACCAACACAATTCCAGCTATCGGTATAATCGCAAATGCAATTAGATAGAGTTTACTACCAGTTTATAACAAATTCCACTAGCAGAAACGCAACTGGAAATTGTTTTTATTGTTTTAACTCCCAGAAATGTGCTTTAGTAAAATGTGAGGTGTTAATAGTGTACCTCTGCCTTTACAGTGTTGTTTATTCAGTTGCTACACGCGCAGCTTTGTTTATGTGTATCAAGCATGCCTCTTCGTTTTGTAATTGTGCCTTATTCCCTAAAAATTAGTAAAATACTTAAAAGGTGTGAAAAGGAAGCGTCCTGGAAAAGGAAGACACTGCAGATTCAGAGAGAAAAAGAAAAGCAATATCGATAAACAGAGGCGGACTGGGTCAAAAATTCTCACCCGGGAAAATTTATAGTGGCCTCATACTATGGTTTATGGCCATAAGCCCACCGGGGTTTCCCCGGTAAGGCTTATGGCCAGTCCGCCTCTGTCGATAGAGAAAAAATATGAAATTGTGAAATGCTTTGAGCCAAATGAAATACCATGTGATATTGCACGTGCTACAGACCTAAATGAGGTAACGTCGAGAATTACAAAGAATGCGGAGAAAATAAAAACAACTTTCATAGCAGGAACAACTCAAAGTGTAATTAAAATCCATTAGATTAAGACACAAAGAATTGGAAGAGATGGAATGGCTGTCATCTGTTTGGATAGAAAATCAAACAAAAAACAAGTTTGTTTACTATAGAAGCAAAAGTATTAGCAATATTTTATTACATAATAGTTGTAATAAAATACATAAGTATTTTATTATAAATTATCATAATAAAATACATAAGTATTTTATTACGATAATTTATTGTGTTTGGTAATGTTTTGGTTACAAATGTGTGTTCAATCTTGGGTGGTCAGCACCTAACCCTATTTTTCCCATAGGGCCTGTTGTTTATATTGCACGATTTTGTATTGCACGAGGGTTTCCAGGAACACGACTATCGTGCTATACGAGGACTGACTGTACATGTATTTCTACTTATTATGTATATAAATATTAAAAATATGAAAAATATATGTGCTTCATATTATTCCTATCCTATGGTGATGATATTGTATGCTACTTGCCACGCAAATGCCGTGTTGGTGATTCACAAGCAATCAAATCTCCTCTGAAACTGTAAACAGCTGCCTAAATACATTCTGTAAGTATGCAAAATTTTTTGGCCTGTCAGTTAATCCAGAGAAGTCAAGCTAGCTCATCTTTATTCCAAATCGGATGATTTCTGCTGATGCAGCATCTTCTCTATGTCCGGAAATGGCAGGATATGTTATGATTCCCACAGACAGTGTCAAATTCCTAGGAGTAATTCTTGATGCCAACCTCACCTATAAACAACAAATCCAAGCTTGGTATTCCAAAGCCTTGAGAGCCTTCTGGGGAATGAAAATAGATCTGTGCAAAACTCACAATAAACATAATCAGGAAATATCTTGCAACTTACTTCTGTAGTATGCTCTCCTATGCTGTGGAAGTTTGGTCTGCCGTGCCATCCACCAGCCTCAGGAAACTATGGAGTCTCGAATTCTGGGTGCTGAAGTGGGCCAGCTTTTGGTCTCATCAGATCTACATCTAAATCTGCACTCTGCTCCAACATGCAGTACATGCCCACAGTCCACAGAGCCTATGTGCTAAAAATAATGGTATTCCTTCATCTGTGCTCATCTAAGCATGATCGTATCAACATCTGAAACACAGTTGGTTAGTGTTTGCCAGGAAGACATCTCCGTAGTAACCCCTTCCTTGTGCTCAACGCTCCAGAGGTTACAGAATTTCAAGAGACATTTCCCAGATGTCACTCTGGATACTCAACTTGCTCAACATCGACCTGTGTTCTATTGACAAGACATATCGCGATGGCATCTTGGCCTATCTTTCTATTTGTAAAGGACAATTGTGTAAATGCCGGTCCTAGTTAGCCTAGTTAGCCAATGGCATTTCATGTTCTGCTGAACTTGTAGTTTTCATTTTAATTACTATTACATTTTGATTATTATTTTTTATTTATTTATTTATTTATTTTTAATCTTTATTCATTATTGTATCTAAATTCTCAAGTTATCTTAACTCTGTATCTCTGTGTTTGTTCAGTTGTATAAACAGCATATTGTAAGATTCCTCTGGCTTTCTGTGTAAGGAATCACTAATGTATACAATTTGTGTTAATACTTTTCTTATTATTATATTCATATACTTGTATTTCATACTCATTCTTATAAATTACCTTTCTCCTTATTGGACAATCCATATGTCCTATTTAAATTATGTAAGTTCTTATGCACATGCTGTTGATCAAATTTATTTGCCCGTCTGGTCACCTGTGCTATAGATCCAACTTGTAGTTGGATCTATAGCACAAGAGACCAGATGGGCAAATAAATTCACAAATAAGTAGTGCTCTGTTTTTCCTATGATTGCTATTAAGTGGAAGACTTTAATTTTACCCTTAAATATTACATAAGAATGGTCAACACTGTTGCCAAGTGATAAAAAAAAAAAAAAATTAGAAAGTTGAAGGGGTATTTATAAACAAAAATTGCTCTGGATTTTGGGATCCATGCAGATACTCTGTCTACAGTTATTAAAAACAAACATTTGGCACTTGAGCTCTGCATAAGAAAACCATTGGTTCTGAACAGAGAAAATAATTCAATCTTTGTAAATTTCCGAAGCACTGAAGAAGGTATGGTGTTGTTGATTAAAAGTGCATGAGATAAAATATACAAATATCAGGTCAATTTTGAGAGAAAAGACAGAATTTGCTGAAGAGCTAGGACACAGTGAATTAAAGAAAGGGTGAGATAGTTAGATAAGTGTAAAGGTTGTAATTGTTTCTCACATAAAGTTTTGAGCAGTGAGTATTGCAATGACTGTGAAATTGATTGTCATTATTGGAGGAAAGAGGTTCTGCTGCAGTTGATTCAAAATTCTGACCAAGTTACATTTACAGCACAGATGAAACATTGCTGGGTTTTTTTTTGGTTTTTTTATAGCCCTTCCTAATAAAACATGCATATTAAAAAACTGTGCCATAGTAGGAAAAGAAGCAAAGATCGTATGTCTGTGCTGCCATACACTTAATAGTAATCGCACATAAAAACTGAATCCTTCGGTAATAGGGAAGTTGAGGAAGCTGATATGTTTTGGATCACTCTCTGTGATTTACGAAAACAGCAATGCAATTCAAACAGCATTGATCAATTCAATATTTGAATATTGGAATAAATATTCAAACATTGAATAAATAGAAATAGAAATTTCTGTTTATTCACAATAAATAGAAATTTCATTATGGGAAAAGTAAAATTCTTGTATTTGTGGGCAACTGTCCAACACGTTCTACCATAACGTAGCAACAATTGTGTGCAGTAACAGATAGATTTATATACCACTGAATATGACAAATAAGCTATATCCTTTGGATCAAGGTATTATAAAAAAATTTAAATTAAATTACTGTAAAAATATTTCGAAAATGTTGGATAGATATGAACGTGGGAAAATATATGATATTACACTTCCACATAGTATGAAGTGACCCCTGGAACAATTTCAAACTGTTTAATGTATAATATATTATAATAAATATATATAAAGGTGAAGAAGTATATAAAGATGAAAGAGAAAGGAAGCTAAGAGGAAGGTGAGATTCTCCTGTCAGAATTTGAATGGTGCAAATTTAAAGAGCAGTTAAATTTTGAAGCCGCATTTCGATGATTGTATGGATGTAGCTTGTGATGTGATAGCAACTGAACATCCAACTGGTGCTTACACCACTTCGATACACTGATTGCATCATGTATTTAAACTGAGTTACTCTCAGTTGATGTACATGATGCAATGAGTGCCTAGAAGAAATGTCAGCGATGATAATTATGTAATTCATGCTGTCAAAACGTGTTCTTAATATCAAAGAAATAACACAAAGGTAAAAGTAACCAATTTATTTAAAATAAAAAGTACTTATACAAGTACTTGTACTTGTTTACATAGTAATATATATTTTGTGTTTTGAATTTGAAAAAATTAAAATTAATTCTTTGTGTAATTTAAAGTGATTTGTAAAATGAATGTAATTACTAACTCAACATACATTATTACAGAATTATTCATAAAGGTATTGTTCTTGATTTTGCTAATATTGTAGAGATACTACTTGAAGAAATTAATTTTTTTCTGTGATCCGTAAACCTGACATAATTCAGCTAAAAGAGCAATAAGAAAAATGCATATCCATAACTCAAATTTTGTATAACTGGAGTATTTTTATCGTTTATTCTTAAGATATTCTTGATTTGAAGAGATGATAATGAAATATAAATATCAAATGGATAGATGATTAGGTCTATTCTTTTATATTCACAATGCAGGCTAAAGTGATGAGAGACTTTAGAAAAATAGGTGTAAATAAAAGAGGAAAATCTAAAGGATTTGGCTTTGTAAATTTCACCACCCATGAACATGCGATTCAAGCCATTCGCCATCTCAATAACAATCCTGATGTATTCACTCCACAGAAGGTAATATATTTATGATCGATAATTTTTTTTTTTTTTTTTTTTTTCCCCTTCAAAGTTGCTGTGTCGTTGAATATATGAAACAGGTGAACAAATTATTTTCATTATAGAGTGTAGTAGTATTTATATAATACTTGTTCAATCAGAATTGTTTCTCTGTTAAGATTAGATAAATCATACATATTTTTTCCTAATAGTTATGAAAATGAAATTTATCTATCACTACCATTGATAGACAGATTTGGCCATTGATTAAAAAAATTTTTTTGATTGAAGCTGTTTACCCATTCATCCTGAGATATCTCGTTTTTAGTTTAAAAGTTATTTGGAATTACACGAGATATCTCGGGATAAAAGCAAACAATAATACCTCCAAATTTAGGACCGAAACGTATTTTCTCAAGCATTTATCTGGCTAATTTTGCATTAGCCAGGTAAATCCCGAGATTACTCGGGATTTTCTTACACCTGGCAGCAGACAACTGGATTTCATTTTACTTATATTGTACAGCAATGTCAGAATGTAGTTAGTTCACGATTATTGCTTGCGGCAGGAGATTACTGCTTGCGTGTTTCACTTGATTTTTCAATTTATTTACGTAATGAGTAGTGAAGAAGAGATTAGTGACGATTCATATTGTGAATTGGAAACTTCTGGTGAATCCAATTCTGATGAATCTATTTCAGGTTTTGATTCAGATGAAGAAAATGGTGATGTCAGTGTTTTAGATGCTAGACAGTGGTTCAAAATTGACTGCACTGAAGATCTCTCCTCCCCCCCCCCCACCTCCAAGATTTCCATTTGCTGCACAGCCAGGTTTGCGCATTGAAAGCAATACAAGTGAAATGACTCCCATAGACTTTTTTGCCTTATTTTTTGATGAAGAACTATCAATCTAGTGTGCTCTGGGACTAATAAATTTGCAGAACAAAGTGGTGCTCATGATTCTAGTTGGACTTAAGTGATGCATGCTGAATTGAGAGTATTTTGTGCTCAGAAAATGCTGCAAGGTATTGTGAAAAAGCCTGAAGAATATATGCACTGGTCAAAAAAGCCATTACTTGAGACACCAATATTTGGAACTACGATGGCTCTTAGGCATTATAAAAAGATAAAACAATACTGTCATATAATGCAAATATGGACCCAAATCCAAAACTAAACAAGGTTTATGTCTATTACTTCTTAGAAAATAAATTTAGAAGTCTCTATGTTCCTAAAAGAGACATAGATGAAAGCTTGATGCTGTACAAAGGAAGACTCGGTTGGGTGCAGTACATGCCATTGAAGCACTCAAGGTATGGCATAAAGCAGTAGTCTCAAACTGGTGGCCTGCGGGCTGCATCCGGTCCCCGAAGCAATTTTACATGACCCGCGAATACATTTCAATTATGTCTTTGTTGTAAATACAGTGCTTATAGTTTTAGAGACAGAGATATGGACTGAGCTTATGTGCACGACTGCTATTGAAGGAAAAAGAGATAGAATGAATAGGTTGGGGCTTTGTCTCTGTTTCTGTATGCTTGTATGCCAGGCCATGTGACTGAGGTAAGGTGGGAGAACTTCCCACGTCGGTACAATCAGTAAATTTAGTTCACCAGCTGAATTGGCGCTTCAGTATTGTGGTGTTTCCGATTTTTTTCTATTGAGTTGGTACTTCTGATATATATTTTCGTTGAGTCAGTCACTAGTTGGTTAGCTGGATGCACAGCTGCACAGTTCATATTGCTATATAGATGGAGACAAACTAACGTACGGCTTATAAAACCTGTTTATTTGTGCTTGTTGTTAGATCTACAATGTAGATCTAACGATAAACGATAGGTATTGATATAATGTAGATTCTACATTATATCAATACGTATCATTTAGAATTGCATAACTTTTGAGTGTTGCTTTCATACGAAAATTCATCTTGTTAAATTAAAGTTGTAAATAAAATTATAATAGTAATTTTAATTAAGAGATTAAACTGCAAGCCATGTCTTTAACAAAGGGTAAAAGAAAAGTGGATGAAGAAGGACGTGTTTTTCAAGATAAATGGGAAATTATGTACTTTTGTTGTGTTGTGCGCAATAAAATTGTATGTTTTATTTGTAATAAGGAAATATCAGTTCCAAAAGAATACAATTTACATTGCTATTACAAAACGAATCATAAAGAAAAATTTGAAATGTTGGAAGGCAAATTGAGGGAAGAAAAGTTACAGTTTCTGAAATCTGGCTTACAACGACAACAAAATTTTTTTTATTGAAGCAAATCCAGTGAAGCAACAGTTCACACAAGTTTTGCTCTCGCGCACATAATTGCAAAATGATCAAAACCATTTACTGATGGCGAATTCCTTAATGATTGTTTGATTAAGTCTGCTGAACTTTGTCCTGACAAACAACAATTATTTAAAATATTAGTTTGTCAGCCAACATGGTAGCGGAACGTATTAACGAAATTGCTAGTGATTTACGATGTCAGTTAAAAGAAAAAAGTATAGATTTTGCAGCATTCTCAATAGCAGTTGATGAGAGTACTCACATCACAGAAATAGCACAACTTTCCGTTTTCGTACGAGGTGTTACTGATGAATTTGAAGTAATTGAGGAATTATTGGAAATAATTCCTATGAAAGGAAAAACTGGTGCACAGGATATTTTTTCTGAAATAAAAACTGTAATAGATAAATATAAATTAAGTTGGGATAAAATGGTTGGATTTGCAAGTGATGGTGCAGCTGCTATGGTTGGTAAAAAACAAATGGAGTAGTGGTAAAATTAAGAAATATAGTGAAAGAAGAAAAATTTCAGAATAATTTTTGCACTATACGTTGCATTATTCATCGAGAAGCACTTTGTGCCAAAAGTTTGCAGATGGATAATGTTATGGAAACAGTAACTAAAACAGTAAACTTTATCCGTGGACGAGCTCTGAATCATCGAGAATTTGTTGCATTGCTTGAAGAAATTGAAAGTGAGTACGGAGAAATTATTTATTATAATGAGGTGAGGTGGTTAAGTCGAGGAGCTGTATTAAAACGGTTTTTTGATTTAATAAATGAAATCAAAATTTTCATGACACAAAAAAATAAAACCATCGACGAGCTACATAATGATACATGGATAACAGATTTAGCATTTCTTGTTGACTTAACCGGCCATTTAAATATTCTCAATAAAGAGCTGTAAGGAAAGAATAAACTTATCACTGACATGTATGCCTGTATTAAAGCTTTTAAAGTTAAATTGCAATTATGGGAAACACAACTGGAATCAAAAAATTTCGTACATTTCCTACATCTTAAATCCTGCCCTATTATTTCAAATGAAAAATCTCAAGAATACGCAAGAAAAATAGCATTATTACGGCAAGAATTTGAAGAAAGATTTAAAGATTTCAATGATTTGGAGTCCTGATTTTACATTATTTTCATTACCATTAAAAATGAACGTGAATAACGCACCAGAAAATCTACAAATGGAGCTAATTAATTTACAGTGTGATATAAATCTTATTCAGAGATTTGAAGATACAGATTTGATTAATTTTTATTCATACTTGTCAAAAGATAAATACCCTCAGTTACGAATTTTTGCAATAAGAATAATCGCTTTGTTTGGGAGTACATTTATATGTGAACAGTTTTTTTCGCAGTTGAAAATTAATGAGCCTAAGAAAAGAACCCGATTGACTGATGAGCATCTACAATCCTTGATAAAGATAGTTTATAGTAATTTTTCTCCAAGGCTACAAACTTTATCAGAATTGAAATGCCATCAAGTGTCAAGTTGTAGTAAGAAATAAAGAAGTTTATAATTATTTACATACAAACATGTATTTTTTTCTGTATGTGTTGAAGAAAAATTTAATAAATAAAAGAAAGAGAATAGGTTGTCATTATTTATTCTCAAGTTTTGTCCTATTTGGAAAGTTTTCATAATTTGTTTATTTTTAGTTTAAGTTAGAAGTAAGTTATTTAGTGGTTAATTTAACATATTAGAATTATTTGAAATAAATGTCAGTCTGAAAATTTAATATTTAGCTGTCAATATGTTTGAATTACAAAGTGTAACCAACAGAAATTTCTTGCAGGTACCAACCTTTAGATTTCAGATAGAAAATAAATATAAATTTGAATTTTTTTCCTTTGCATTATTATTATTATGATTATTATTATTGTTTATGTATGTTTTGATAAATATTTAGTAAGTGATTGGGCATCTAAAGAAAATAGAAAAGAAAATTTAACCAAAAGAGTCTCATAATTTACATACAAAACATATGTATTTTTTCATACAAACATATGGAGAGAAGGATAAAAATATAAGTTTTAGAAATAAAAAGTAAGTGTAGAGAAAAACATTGTAGAAAATACAATTGAACATTATTGAAATAAATTTTCAATTAAACCATGTTCGAGGCAAATTAAATTTTAAAAGTAAAATTTCCATCAGCTGCTTTCAGATCGTGCATTTAGCCCGCATGCAATTTGAGTTTGAGACCACTGGCATAAAGTATTATATGCTGTGTGAATCCGAAAGTGGCTATGTTTGGACTTTCATAATAGATGTAGGAAAAGGTACAGAAATGGATCCTGACTTTATTGGTCTTCCAATGTCTATGCAAGTGGCTTTGACTCTCACGAAGCCTGTTTGGAAAAGGATATTGCCTCACAGTCGACAATTATTATACTAGTCCCCATTTAGCTGATATTCTCATCACAAAGAAAACTGGTGTTTATGGTACAGTGAGACTAAACAGAAAGGAAAAGCTGAAAAGGCAAGAGGTTGCTGCTTTTCAAAGAGGGAATGTCATGGCCTTACATTGGAAAGATAAAAAAGATGTAGTGCTGTTATCTACGGTCCATAATCCTTTTCAGGAAGAAATAGAAACTCGAACAGGAGTAGTGAAGAGACCCAAAGTAGTTTGTGACTATAACTTTTCCATGGAAGGTGTAGATAAAGTTGACCAGCATTTGGCGAACTATCCTCTGCCCAGGAAATGGATTAAAAAAATACTACAGGAAGGTTTTCTTTCACCTAATGGACCTAGCTGTGTGGAATTCATTTCTACTGTATTTCAGATGGACAAAAAGCTCTTTCACCCTTGAATTTCAGATTGACCTGATTGATGAACTTTTCAAGAAATATCACCCGCATATTCCACCAGTTAGAAAGGGAAGACCGCCCTCAATAGGGCTTGCATAAAACCGAGAAATTTCAAAACAGAGTTTAACCAAAGTTTACTCTTAAAACCGGTTTTAAAACCGATTTTCTCAGACTTAGGGAAAATAATTAAAAGCTTATAACACAGGTATTTATTTATCTTGGGTAGATTGTACAAATCGTAATCAAATGTTTTAAACAAAATCTATCACCTCTTATAGTAAAAAAAATAAAAAAAATTAAAGTGCTCCAAAAAATTAACCAGCTTGAGATTATACAAAATTACAAATCCTTTGAATAAAAACTATCTTCTCGTATAGTAAACAAAAAAAATAATAAGCCCTATAATAATAAATAAAAATAATGTGAAAAAAAACAGCTTGGGGAAATTACTTTACTGTTTATTGCTCAGCTTTTTTCTGAAAATGATCCTTTAAAAAACACAGTATATTAAGCATTTTTCCTGATAGACTTGACCTTATTTTTGTGTTAAAGAGACTAGTGATCGAAAACACTCTCTCAGATTGGACACTTCTTGGTTTAATGGTCAGCAGTGCCCTATAAACTTTCTCCAGCTTTTCACTTCTACTGCTAGTTGCCTCCAAAATTTTAAATTCTTTGCTGATTTCCAATTCACTCAGATATTTTGAAGGCTCTTCAGTTAATATCTTTATTACACTATCATACTCCCGCATGAGTGTATCTCCAACATCGGAACTAGATGAGTCTTTGTTTTCTTCTAAAAGAACAGTTCGTTTATTTTCAGTTTATTCATTCAATGCTAAGACTCCTTCGGAATGTTTTGCAAATAATCTCTGATAAATCTCTTCAGCATGCTTTTTCAAAACTTGCTTACTTGGAAAATCAAAAGTTCTTGAACCTGAATCTTCTTTCCTAAACTTTTTGGGGTTGTGTAGATAGCTCAGCAAAGCCATAGTTTGGCAATTTCATCTTGCTTTGTAACGCTGCAAAAGGCTTTGGTGAAACTTTAAAGCAAATTGGTTTTCTGCTGTATCAAGCTTAGCAAGCAAAAATTCTATTGAAGACTGGTTTAAGTAAGTCTGTATCTTCTGAGGTTATAACCTTCAGAATCATTTGAACTGGTCGCAAAGTTTCACATAGCAATTCAAGTGTTTTCCAGTGATCGTCAGACACAGCTTCAGTTGACAGTGGGTGCCTCCGTAGCCAGGTGGGAAGGAGCAGCAGTGCATAGCACACGCTTCTTGATTAGACCGGAGTTCGAGCCCGTCACCATCAAATACGGAGGACGCGTAAAGATCAGGGAATGACCACCGCATATTCCCGGAGCAATATGGCCTTAGTTGCTAATGCTCCTAAATAACAAAATAACAAACAACAGTTGACAGTACTGCACATAGAGCATTTGGAATGCAATTTTTCAATTTCAAAAATCTCTCAATCATATAGAATGTGCTATCCCATCTAGTCTTGAAATCTAATATAAGTTTATATTCTTTTCCATTAAATTTTGCTTTAACAAAATTTTGTAATATGTCATATTTTGTAGGCAATTTTCGAAAAAGCTTGCAAATTTTTCTGACTTTGTTAATAGTTTGTGCAATATTGGCCATTGGATTGAAGAAATAAATGAGTTCATCGGTAAAGTCAGTTTGATAAAGCATGCCTTTCTGTCTTTCTTCAACTTCTTCATCATCACTACTTTCTTCATTGTCTTTGGGAGACTCAGAGACTGTGGCACCATAATTGATTGCTTTTTCATAAAGTACATCTATAACTGACAGATGTATACAATGGGCTATACATTGTTGATGATTGGGCATAATTTGCTTGCCAAACTTAATCATCATTGCTGCTCCATTGGTGGTGCAGGCAACAATATCCTCATCCAAGTTCAAACCAAATTCCTTTAAGTGTCCCTTCACAATTTGCTCAGTTCTTCTGCCATCAAGTGAACCATTAATCTCAATAAGATCTAACGACCAATGATTGTCTTTTGAATGATGCACATTTATATTCATATACCTTTTATTTTGTATAGACGTATATTCGTCTAGAGTCAATGAATACCGTGCACCCAAAACCAATGAATTTTTGAAATGCTGAATGAGTTCTTCTTTCTTAGTTTTATAATAATTCAGAACCATATTTTTAATTCCGTTCACTGAGGCTGGTGGTAATTTATCGTATTTATTTCTCTGAAGGTGAAGGCTTGATTGTATAAACTCACTCTTGGCAATTGAATTAAAAGAAAATCCATCTAAAGCAGCTAATTTTGAAATCTCTTCTTCCATAGATTTTTTAACGATAAGTTTTCTAATGTTCTTACCATTTTTACGGGGAAGTTCACTGTTATCTTGTTTAATGTTAATCTGATGCATTTTCTTTAAATGCAACATCAAAGATGATGTAGATCCTCCAGACGACTTCATTATCCTCTGAAATTTCGAACATTGTGCTTCATCTTTGCTTTTTCAAGCAAAATAATTCCATACATTTGATTTCATCTTAGACATATTAAGAGTAATAAATATTAATTAGTAGGAATTTATATCACCGACAATTAAAAAAATATATATTGAAGACAACAAAGGCAAATACTATGCGTCACTCCCGCAAGCACTGAATGAAGAGTTTAAACGAGGCAAGTTTCAAAATTTTCACGAAAGAAATTTTTTATTTATTTACTTGCAAATTTTTTTTTCCTCAATTAAATCTATTGTATTTTCAAAAATTATGTAAAAGCTAAATTTGGTGAAGCTGCTTTTTGGAGAACATTTGATCGCAAATTTAATAGGAATAAAGAAGCAAGAAACTTTCTACGATTGAAATTTGATGCAATATTCAGCGAATCTGTTCTAGTGGGTAACCATCAATAAGGCGTGTTCCATAATTTGCCTGGCGAATAGGATAGATGGAATGGAGAAATGTTTAGCATTTTCTTTTACGCTATCGCTCCGACTCACTCAGTCGTAAATGAGTAGACCTGCATCGTGCCATGATACAGGTGGGAAGATAAAAGGTACCCCTCCTAGATTTGAGCCACTTGCCCATGAGATTCGTACCTAAACATAAAATAAAATAAAATAAAAAACATGTTTAAAACATAAAGCAGTTGAACGGTCCAGACAAAACGAACAAACTAAAGAAAATGTGCGTAACAAAAAATTATATTGGAGGGCTAACTAAGAAAATATTCGAATCCGGTTTTAGAAGGTCGGTTTCAACAACTCAATATGAAGACCAATTTAACTGGTTTTATAAAACTGGTTTGCAAGCCCTAGCCCTCAACATCCCGCCCAACTCGCTATTCACCAGGCCATTACCCCATTGACGTTCCACCAACTGAGAAGAACTTTCCAACTAGAACTTGTCGGGTATGTGGAACAGAGATGACAAGAAAATTTGAAAGGAGACACGCTACATCTGTAAAACGTAAAATTGGGCTTTGCACCACACTCCTTTGCTTCAAGACTTATCACACCAAGTAAAATTACTGTTTGTTTTTCATGAAATGCTGTTTTTTTTTTTTTTTATGGAATTCAATTTGTCTTTCAGGGAATAAAGTAAGTTTGTATTTTTTTGTGTTTTTCTGTTCCTTCTTTTAGCTCAAATGGTAATTTATTAAAAAAAAATCTGCATAATTTGCACACTTTTTGGCATATACGAGATAACTCGGGATAGCCCAAATGGGTTAATTACTCCCATGTATTTTCTACTAAAAAATTGATAAAAAACAAAAAACTATACAATGATTATTTGCATGATGCATACTTTTAATCTATAAAATAAAAAAAGTCAATCAGTTATGGCACATTTTCAGGAAAAAAAATGTTCCGGGAAGGGGTTAGCGTGTAGGTGTGCTTCATTTCCTGCCGTTGGAGCTGGTTCTTCTGCACATATTATGACTATGTTTCACAGAAAATTTATCTTCTAATGCACTTGTCAACAATGGAAAAATGATTACAGTTAACAATGTCAAATTTCTACTAATGAGAGAAGAGGAAACCTAGCTTTTAACTTTCATTCCTTTATGTGGAATATCCCATTGGGAAAAATTTTTATGTAGTACATGAGCCTGACGTTCTAGCTGGAGGAGATTTTCATCTAAAATCTCAAGTTCACTTTCCTGTTTCTGATATGGCTGCATTCTCAAAATTTGAGCAACAATCCAAGAGGATAAACCCAACATTAAAAATCTAATAAATAAATAGAGTAATCTAAATTAAAGGAAAGTGAAAGGCAAAACAGCAAAGAAAAGATAGTAGAATATATTTGGTAACCCCCCCCTTTTTTTTTCTTTTTGTTTTTTTTTTCATTCTTTGTTGAACATCATTGTTCAAAATAAGGGATTCTATTCACTTATTTTTTTGCAGAATGTTTTTTAAAGCATCACTGAAAAGTAAGAAAACAAACACAATATAATTTATATAAGCACATTTTTTCTCTTGAGTGCATTTATTGCATTTTAAATAAATCCATTTTTATCTAACTAATTATCTAGCTCCGTTATCTAATGCCAACGTGATTCAGACTGTTGAGATACCTGTTTACCATAATTAAAAGACTAGAATTCTCCAACCATTCACTATGATATTAGTTATGACATACGATATTCATGCCAAATCACAGATACATAGGTTCCACGTATATTAAGTTGCAACTTACAAATCTCTAGTTAAATTTAAAAATAAGCTAACAAAAGTGACTAAGACTATTAAACTACAAAGGGTACTAGGAAAGTTTTGCAATATGACGCAACAATGAATCACAGGAAGCTGCTTGTTGCTGCATGTTGAGACATGTTCATACGTGCATAGTAGCCGCCGCGCCAAGTCGATGGGCTCAGTTATTCATTAGTAGTGAGAGTGTAAAGTGCTTGCGATGGCATCGTGGTCACGAAATGAGATAAGGACAGTTTTGCGGTATAATTTCGTGCGTAGTTTAACCATAGACCAGTGCTTAGAAGAAATGACTCTTGCACTAGATGATGATTGTCCACATCGTACAACGATATTCAGGTGGTATAGAGAATTCCAAAGGGGAAATTTCACTCTGGAGGATTCTGAGAGGCCGGGAAGTCCACGAACGTCAGTTACGGAGGAAAACGTTACTGCTGTGAGGAAAATGCTTGACGAAAACAGGCGAGTGACCTACCAACAGATAGAGGATACTTTGGGCCTAAATGCACCAGCAATTCGTTCGATTCTGCAAGATCATTTGCACGTGAAGAAACTTTGTTCTCTCTGGGTGCCGCATCAACTGACTGAAGAGCAGATGACACGACGTGTGACTTGGTGCCGGGAGATGTTAAAAAAGTTTGATAAGGGACAATCTCGGTATGTGAACAACGTCGTGACAGGTGACGAGACTTGGCTGTACTATTACGATCTGCCGACCAAGGCTCAAAACAAAGTTTGGGTCTTTGATGATGACGACACACCCGTAATTGTCAGAAAATCCCGATCTGTAAAGAAGAAAATGATAGCTGTATTTTTCAAATCGAGTGGAATTGTGGAACGTGTCGTTTTGGACACGCAGAAGACAGTCACAGCTAAGTGGTATACTGAACAATGCCTGCCTAAAGTCATTGGATCTATGAAGAACCTGCGGCCAAAGTCAAGAATGGACACCTGGTACCTCCATCACGAAAATGCTCCAGCTCACCACGCCAAAGCCTGCACCGAATATTTGACCACGACAGGACTGAAACTTCTCGAGCACCCTCCCTACAGTCCAGACCTTGCTCCCTGCGACTTTGCACTGTTCCCGCATGTGAAAATGAAGCTAAAAGGGAGGCGGTTTTCTAGTGATGAGGACCTTCTACGGGCTTGGGACAACGAGTGTGCTTTACTCCCTAGTGAAACTTGGCAGAACTGGTTTAAAGATTGGTTTCGGAGGATGGAGAGGTGTATTGAATGTAGAGGAAATTACTTTGAAAAAATTAAATAAACAAAGCTGTATTGCAAAACTTTCCTAGTACCCTTTGTATTTATTGAAGACGATTTAATGTTTTTAAGTCAAAAGGAGATCCAAATTTTCTTAAAAAAACGAATTGTTCCCAGGAGCTAAAAATTCTTCGTTATGCATAGGTCATAGCTGCAAACCAGTATTTACACGTATTTTCTTCATAGAGGAGGTGTTTTTTTATTATTATTATTATTTTGACCAAAAAGAGTCAGTTCATTGAGTCCAAAAAAAAGTCAGTTCAATTAGGATTAAAATTTTAATCCTGATTCATAAAACTGCTCTCAGCATTTCTATATATCAAGATTATATTGTATGCTCTACTTGTTCTAATGAGACCACAAGTTGGCCCACTTCAGCATCCCGAATTCTAGACCCCATAGTTTCTTGAGGCTGGTGCGGCAGACCAAATTTCCACTGCATAGGAGATCTATTTTCATTCCCCAGAAGGCTTACAAGGCTTTGGAATACTGAGCTTGGATTTGTTGTTTATAGGTTAGGTTCACATCAAGAATTATTCCTAGGAATTTGACACTTCGAGTGGGAGCCAGAACCTTTCCTTCTAATTCCAGAAGTAAGGTATCAGCGAAATCATCTGACTTGGAGAAAATATTTATCTTCTCTAGTGTTGGCATACTCTAGATAAATATCTAGAGTATGCCAACTCTAGATATATTTATCTAGATAAATATATTTATCTAGCATTGGCATGGCAAGGAACGCACAATATCATCAGCATATGACAAGAACGCTGGAACTTGATCCATAAGTGGCATGAATATTGTAGTGAATAGCAGGGCAGAGAGGGAACCACCTTGTGGCATACCTACATCTGTGCTTTTACATACTGTACTGTTATTACATGTAAAGTGAAGCATTCTCCTAGATAGCAGACTTTTGAGGAATCAGAGTATGTTGCCCGATATCCTGTAGAATCTATTAAGTAAAGCAAGGAGGGGTGTGATTTGGACTGAGTCGAATGCAGATTTCATGTCCAGAAATATGAGAAATATGGTGTGGAAATCTTCATTGTTATTCCAGGCACGAATTATTTTCTGCAATAAGGACTGTAGATGGGTAATAGTAGATTTATTTGGCATGGCATAACGGATATGATCGGGCCTATGCACAAAAATTGCAAGCGCAACATCGTTATAGATGCACTTCTCAAGGCATTTCAGGAAGGGAGAGGTGATTGAAATTGGCCTGTAGTCTGCTGGTGTTTTCGCATGAGGCTTTTTTGGAACTGCCACGGCTCTAAGTCAGTCAGCCAGCTGGCAGGCACCTGTGCCTGTTTGAGTACTTTGTTGTGGAGGTGGGTGAGCTCTCTGCTGATGAAATAGGAAACAATTTTAAATCTAAAAAGATGTATTGTGTTAGTTCCTATTGAGGACTTGTCAGATAGTGAGTTTATTTTTATTAGCTGTTCTTCAGAAATTTTGATATTACTGGTAGTTGAGGAAATATACTTCAGACATGCTGTGATCTCTTAAAACATTCCTGGACATCAAAAGTCATGGGGTGCAAGTATGACATGTGGACCGTACACATTTTCCTCTGGACAGCCAGCCATTCATGAAATTGTCAATAGCTGATTGTTTACTATTCCGAAAATCCATCCTTGCTTTGAAGAATTTGGCATATGAATCTTCTTGTAAGAGGCATCGGCTGCCCGTTTTTCCTTGAAGGCCTTAGTCAGAAAGTCATTCCACCATGGCTTCGAGTGGGGACTAAGGATGCACATTTTGGACATTGCAAACCTTATAATGAATTCCATCCACGTTGAGAACCAGTAGGCAGCCTCATTGATTTTAAGCTCAGTCAGTGTGTTCCAAGGGTAAAATTGGAAACGGGTTGTATCTTTTTCAATGGTGATGTATTTAGGATTGTACACTCTCCTGATGGTGTTTGTAACTTGTAATAACGAATGTTCCTGCTTCGGTGCCTGCAGTGATCAGACAGAAGGAAGTTATCGGTTATGATCAGGGTTTCTTTTACGGAACAGTTTGAGAAGATGTGCTGTAGGGTGGCATCGGCATGTGAGGGAGGAACATCAATAAGACCAGTGCCCATTTCTGACATGTTAAATGACAATGTACCTAGAGGCTTCTTAGTGGCTGGCAGTGGAAAGTCTCTGAGGATGATGAGCTTTTCACGATGATTGATTGTGGTATGAATTATTTTCTGTGACAAGAACTGTAGATAGGTAATAAGAGATCTATTTGGCATGGCATAGTGGGTATGATCGGGCCTATGCGCAAGGATTGCAAGATTGAGGATTGTGTCCTCAATCTGACAGCCATGCCATCAGATTGAGGACACAATCCTCAGAAATCAGTGGAGGGAAATAAACAGCACACACAGAGATCAAAATTCCAGCAACTAATAGCACCGAACAACAAATTTTGTGTCCTATCCTGTTATGGGCATGAAAGTAAGTTTACTTTATAGATTTTAGAGTGCTAAACACGGAATTATGCTTAAAATGATAGAGTGGCTCTTGTTTTCAAAAAAATAAGTTTTTTATATTTATACAAGGTATTTTATTATTTATATGACAGCAAGATGCAGCTACAAACATCCTGTATCAAACACAGGACCTTTTCGTCTTTCGCTTGTATTCAGCTTCGGGAGCATCCCTTTTCACCATCCAACAATAATTGGCTAACGTGGCATCACTCCATTTGCTTTTGTATCTTTGTTCCATTGCTATAATACTTTGATGGAAGCACTCACCATGGTTGTTGCTGATGGCAGCATGGGAAGAAATCCAGGTGTGAGTGCAAGAAATGCATCTTCAGTGACAAGTTGCCGCCCAGTTTTTTGTAAGAAGTAATAAGATCTTCCATAAGCTGCCTGTAATTGCCAGCTTTAATATTTCCTAGAAAAGCAGTCAAAACATTTCGAAAGGCTTTCCACGCTGATTTCTCACTATCACTAAGGGCTCATTTGAACTCTTCATCTTTGAAAAGTTGCCTTATTTGTGGACCAATGTAAACACCTGCCTTAATCTTCTCTGTGCTAAGTGTTGGGAATTTCTCTTGCAAGTATGTGAATGCAGGACTGTTCACTTCCAAAGCCTTCACGAAATTTTTCATGAGTCCCAGTTTGATGTGAAGTGGTGGAAACAAAACTTTATTTGGATCTACCAGAGGTTCAAATGCTGTGTTCTTCATTCCAGGTGTAAATGATTCTAATTGAGGCCAACTCGTCTTCCCATAGTGCATATCCTTGGCAATACTATCCCACTCACAGAGAGAGCAACAAAACTTAGTGTAACCCTTTTGTAGTCCTAATAAAATGCTGATTATCTTTAAATTGCCACATATCTGGCACTCATACTTCTGATAGTGCACACTCAAGAGGATGCTCTCCATGTTCGTGTATGTTTCTCTTTTGTGGATGGCATATGCAAGAGGTATTGAAGGCAGCATATTTCCATCGTGTAATAATGCATCCTTAAGGCAAAACTTAGAAGCTTCTATAAATAATTGCCATTCTTCCGGAACATACCTCATGTTCATTGCTGCCATTAGACCATCAACATCCTTACAAACAGTGAGTTAACCTTCTGTTTGATAGAATTTATCATAGTCTTTATTTTGAGTATGAAATGTTGGCACTTTTGTAGAATTATCTAGAAGATTCCACTATTGTAGCCGTGAGGCCAAAAGCTCTGCCTTATTCTTCGCTTTGGCAGTTCGAGATATGAACTCCCTGATGAATTCATTAGGCTCACTTTCTGTGATCTTATGTGGTTTAGAAGGATAAAGGTTTGGACAAAATGGTGGATCCCTTGACATAGACTGCTGCTGTACGTTTTTCTGTATATAAAGTTGATGTTCATCACTATCTTCATCAGAGTGTACAGAAAAATGGTCGAGTGGTTCAGGAATAGGTAGTACTTGCCGTGAGGCACAGGGTGAATTGAAGATGGTATATTTGGGTACATCCCTCTCCACTTTTTTTTTCATCGTCATTCCTTTTCTAATAGGAGGCACCATACAGAAGTAGCAGTCTGTGCCGTGATTTGTTGGCTGCCTCCATATCATGGGCACTGAACAAGTCATGAAATATCCCTTTTGATTAACACATATGTTGAGTTTTGATGAACAGGGAGTGCAGCATATGTGTGGAGCCCAGTTCTTGTCCTGATCGCCTATTTTACAGCCAAAGTACTAGAAGTAGGCCTTTTTTATGGCTCAAGTTAAGGGATGCTTTCTTGAAGCTAACGTGAATTCTCCACGTACATAACAGAAGTCATCCGGACTATTCACACAATTATGAGGCATATTAATCTTACTTTTTTTTTTATGAAAACTGCAAACACAATAGGTATTAGAACCTATAGTACTTAGTGCCGTGCTTAGGTTGGAGATTGAGAAAACAAAAAATATTTGTTGACATTAGACTTGAACTTCTGTAGACTGTAATTTTCAGGAAATAAGTATGAAGAAAGGCTGTTCCAGAAAATGGCAGTTGAATGAATAAACGAGGAAGACGAATAGTTCGTTCTGTCAGTTTGAAGTTGGACTGTAAATGGATGTTGACTGGTGGCGGCATGTGTTCAGACTGTTTTGAAAGAGAGAACGGGAATTATAGAAGCCAATTCAGCAGAACATGGAAGTATCTTTAGAAAAGGCATGCAGTGCGTCTATGAGACAACGTTAGAGATGAGTCATTAATTAACGTAACTGCCCTCTTCTGAATGGAATCTAGAAGCCTGAGAGAGGTTTTAGGGGCACCACCCCAGATGTAAGAACAATATTCCGTGGTACGGCATTACTTTTCTATGAAATGGGATGACCTGTGAGATTTCTTTTCCTTGGTCGGATTACTGTTTCAAAACTTCTGATGTCAATGTTTGCTCAGATCTTGTCAGTGAAATTATTCTTCTAGGAATGGAATCCTTTATACCACACTCCACTTTAAAATCTCAACATTTATCTAAACTGTGGTTTTCCAATAAATGTGCTAAGGCTGTTCAAGAGAAAAATGTTTCATAACATAATTGGCTTGTTTCCAATTCTTCAGTTACATTTTCAGTTACTAATGTCGAGAGCGAAAACATTTTCGCTCTTGGCGTTAGATGCAGAGAAGCAATATTTGTAATGTTTTGCCAAGAGAGATTAGAAGTCAGGGTAATCCCCAAAAGAGATATATCATCTTGCCTAGAAATCGGAGTGTCACCAAAGATAAGCATAGGAGCAGAAGAATCCTTTTTGCGAGATATAAGACAATATCGAATTTTAGAAGGATTGAAATCAACTAAGTTGTCTTTGCCTCAATGAAGAATTACCTGGAGATCGGCATTTAAGGAATTGGTAGCGGACATTTGAGAAGTTGAAGCTAATTGAGCAGGGCAAGTTTCTCAAAATGTAAAGTGGAATGTAGTGTGCTATCATCGGAAAAACTATGGATAGGATTTCCAGTCAATGGAAGAAGGTCATTAATATACAAGAGGAAAAGAGTAGGCGAATGAACTGAACCTTGGGGGATGCCAGCATTAGTGAGAAGTTAGAAGACAGAGAGCCATCTACCATCACCCTCAGTGAGCAATCAGAGAGAAAACTGGATAAATAATTACAAAAAATAATTGGTGCCACACCATAAGATGGAAGCTTGTTTAGAAGACCTTAATGCCAAACACAAACCAAATGGAAAGTGAGATGTCAAGAGCAACTGGTTGTTTCACCGAACTTTTCCATTGAATTTGCCCATAAATGGGTAACATAAGCCAGAATATCACAGTGGATTGACACTGACAGAATCCATACTGGCGATTGTTGATCAGACAGAAGGTTTCAAGGTTGTTTAAGAGTTGGTGGTTAATTGATTTCTCCATTACTTTAGAAAGAGTAGAAGTAATTGCAATGGGACGATAATTGGATCGGAGGGACTTGTCACCCTTTTTAGGAACTGGCTGGATATGAGGAAATTTCCAAGCAGAAGGAAAAACACCTTTGGAATAAGAAAGTGAAAAAAGGCAGCAAAGAATAGGAGTAAGTTCAAGAGTACAGGTTTTGAGAACAAGTGGAGAAATACCATCAAGACCTAGAGCTTTCTTTACATCGAGATTCGTCAAAATCCATCTGACATCCTTTTGACAGAAGACCACAGGATGCATTGAATGGAGCATGTTGGGAATGGTGGGAGGTGTTTTACCAAGATCATTAATACATGAGTTGGTAGAAAAATGGGATGCTAGCTGGTCTGCTTTATTCTTGGCTGAAGTGACAACAGAACCATCTGGTTTTGACAGAGGTGGGAGCAGAGATGGGCAAAAGTTGCAGCCAATAGCTTTGGTAAGAGCACAGAATGCTTGTTGTTGTTGTTTGGTTTTTAGCAACTAAGGCCATATTGCTCCAGGATATGCGGTGGTCATTCCCTGACCTTTCTGCATTCTCCGTATTTTGTCGTGACGGGCTCGAACCCCGGTCTAATTCAGAATGCTTAGCTACCATTAGGGCAAGAAGTAAGTTTTCTACACTTAGCCTGTTCAAAATCCATTTTGGACTGATTAATGACCGCTTTACAATTGTTGCGAGCTTTGGTGTATTCAGAAAATGAAACTGAAGAATTGGAAACAAGCCTCTTATGATATGCAACCTTCTTCTCTTGAACAGTCTTAACACGTTTATTGGAAAACCAAGGTTTAGATAAAGGACGAGATTTTAAAGTGGAGTATGGTATAAAGGATTCCATTCCTGCATGAATAATTTCACTGACACGATCTGAGCAAACATTGACATCAGAAGTTTTGAAACAGTAATCCAACCAAGGAAAAGAAGAAAAGAAATCTCGCAAGTCATCCCATTTTGCATTCTTGTAATGCCAAACAATACGAGGTTGGGAATAGCCATGAGATAAAGGCTCCTTTGGAGAAGAGACAATCACCAAGTTGTGATCTGAGGTACCTAAAGGACCACTCACTTCGTCTGTGAACTTAGAAGGGTTTTTTTGTGAGAAAAAGATCAATCATGTTGGCTGTATGGTTGGGATTGTTCTTGTAGGTAAATGAACAATCCAGTATTGTTGTAGGTAAATGAACAATCTGTGCAATATCATTAGAAACTGCAAAAGCCTCAGCATCTCAACCACCTCGGTCAGTGTGACAAGAAAACGGAAGCCAGCTGAAGTTGTGAACATTAAAATCACCAAGGAAAATTACCTCACTGTTAGGAAAGTTGGACTGGAGAAAGTCAAGTTGCAAAGAGAGAAATTCAAAGAGCTCCAAGTGATTAGTGGAGTTGGGAGAACGGTAGAGACAACAGATGAATTTGACACAATGAGGTAGAGAGATTTTAAGCCACAGAAGATCGAAAAGAGGAGATTCCAAATTACCAAGTCTCTCACAGGGAATATCAGAACGGACGTATGTACAAGTACCACCTTTGAGGCGAAAGGAATCATACAGCAAATAATTTGGGCAACTGAGATGCGCAGTAGTTGAATCAACTGATAACCGAGATTCTGTCAGAAAAAGTACATGGGGTTTGGCAGGCTGCAAGTGGAAATGGACATCGTTGAGATTAGAACTGAGACCACGTATATTTGTGACACGAACTAGGAAGTGTTTGGGAGATTTAGATCTTTTCGTAGATAAGCTTTACTGTATTAGTTTGACAATTCGTGGTGTATTCAATAGTAAGAAAAAGTGGGGGGGGGGGAACATGCTGTATGAAGTAATGAAATTTTTGGATATGGCGTACACATAGTAAGAATATGCCCAGATCCTTGACATAACGTGGCCTCGACAATGCCCACAGCATACACACTACTCAGACTCCCTACAGTCACTATCTGGCAGAGTAGAGGTAGCAAGATTATACACTAGCTAAACCGGAAGCCTCCTAAAGAGTTACCAATTGGTTCTGTCCAGTGTACTAACTAGCGGCCAGCCTGCGAGCACCATTTTAGAGCTGTACCCTCAAAATGTAAGGAAGATTGGATCTTGCCATGATGTTCATCATAACCTCAAAAATCATCACTCATACTGCATGATGGAAGAGATGGGGAAGGGTTGACCGGAACTTAGCTCTGTAGACTAAACATGAAAAAAGAATAGGTGGTGATGGCTCTGAAAAATGGGCTATCTGTAGCAATTGTGTTTATGAGTGTACAGATGGCAGTAGTCAGTGATTCTAGGCTCCATCCCAAATTAGTGGCTTTTTATAATTTAAAAAAAAAAAAAAAATTGCCAAATTGAAAGCAACTTGCTCTCAGTGCCAACATTGGAAGGTGACTCTACTGGGTATAACATTGGGCACCTGAACAAGCTGAAAACCTTTGGAATACCTTCAGGAAAAACTGTCTGGGACTTAGCTCTGATAATGTGCCTATTATGTCCCGAAAACAATAGCAGGGTATTAAAAGAAGAAACTTTTAATACCCTGCAAGATTATAAAAGAGACTTTTAGTAGTGACTACTTTGTGGAAATTGACTAAAATACATCCTATATAAAAAGAAGTGCTAAAAGAAAGATAAATTTAAAAAATTTCAACTGATGCATTCCACTGAATTAAAACAGATTTTGAAGATGTCTTGCGTGTTGGCTGTCTTTGGTTAAATGCGTAGCTAGTCTGATAGAAAATTGCCGACTTTTGGAAATTCTGTTTAAAGAAGAGGTTAGGAAGAATGGAAATCCATATTTATGAGGGCTGTTCAGTAAAGAGTGATCATAATTTTTTTTTCACTACCTTTATTAATCATCCATATTTTGATGGATGGTCCTTTTCAAAGTAGTCCCCATTTGATGCACTTACTTCAACATTTCTGCCATTCTTAAAAAAACATGGGAGAAGCCATTTTTTGACATGCATTTGAGAATTGTCTCCAATGTCTTTACTACTTCTGACAACTGGAAATATTTTCCTCGCAGCTCCTTCTTTAACTTTAGAAATAAAAAATAAATCCCAGGGTGTAAGGTCAGGGCTGTAGGGCGGACGAGGAACACATTTGAAATTAATGCTGGCAAAGTACTCAGTGACAGCATAAGCAATGTGAGGTCTCAGATTGTTGTGATGTAGCTGTATGACATTGCACAACATGCTGGTGCTGGTGAACCATTCCTTGAATGTCAAAAAAAATGACCATAACCTTTCCTACAAAAGCCAAAACTCCTGCTTTTTTTTGGTGTTGCCAATGACGTAGACTTCCAAACATAGCTTTCTTGCTTACTCTCTGGGGCGAAATGATGGTACCATGTTTAATCCAATGTTATCACCTTTTGAAAAAATTTGCCATCTTCAGTAACCATCTGTTGCAGCTCCTGAGAAATCTACAAACTTACTGTTGCTCAGGTATGAGTAGTCTTGGAACCCAGCCTGCACAAGCATGCATTTATGGCTTAGGACTGCCACCTCTGGTGACAGCATCGTTTATGGTTTCTGTGTTGACAGCAGTGGTTGGAGCTCTAGGACCACCAATTTTTGTGATTGAATCACATCCATCTTTAAACCTTCTAAACCACCTTCAAGCTGTGCTATATGAAAGTGAAGATTCACCATAAGCAAATTTGAAAATTTCATACACTGCACTGATGTTTTCTTGAGATGGAATCAAAATTTGAGAGCAGCATTCTGTTACTCGCATGTCATGTTCATTGTTATGTAGGCGAAACTGAATAGGTGTAAAATTGATCTGCAGGCAAGATTGCACACACACACTGTTTACATGAGTCAGCTGGCTTTGCTTTGATGCAGCTTGGTTTGGTCTAAAGTTCCTCATCTCAGCTAGAAATAGCAAGCAGTACAGTTGTTAATGAAAAATTATGATCATTCTTTATTGAACAGTCCTAATGATATGGTACTTCAAGTATAAGGAGGCTTCAAGACATTTTTCTATCTCTGATATGCTCTAAGTGCTGTAATAACAATATCAATATTCTTGTGCTATAGTTTAATTAAAAGTGCTTTATTATCTTTAGGCAGTGTTTTAAAACAAAACATAACTGTTATTGGTTAGCTGTAGCCCTAAGCTCGAAGCTCAGGGCTATAACTTCGAGCTCTTTGTCGGGAAGAACAATAAAACCATAACAAGCAAATACTCATTCTCTAATCCTATAGTCATTTATTTTTTATAATGAACACAAAAGTTGATTTTTTTTAAAATTTTTTTATTCAAATCATTTAGCTCCCGATGGTCAGATTTCAAACTGATTTTTTATTGTTTAAACAAATACAATTTATATTGCTTACACTATAAAAACAATTTTAACACGACCTGTAGTTTCCGAGTAAATTTTTAAAAGTGAGATAGCTACCTTGTAGCATTTTATTTATGTGTTTATATATAAATTTATTTATATATAAATTTTCTTTTTTTTAGCGGCCAATTGTGGAATTCTCTGTAGAAAATAGATCTGCATTGAGAGTAAGGGAAAGACGGATTCAAAAGAGTAAAGAAAAAAGCAAGGTTTGTGCTCCTCCATCCCTCCCTCTCACAGTATCACTGAATAATTATTTCACAATATTAAGATTTTGTTGACCATAACAAAAGCACTGGTAGAAACTAGCAAATAATATTGAATAAAGGAAAGAAAAAAATTTATCTCTGAACATAATTGCAAAGTGCATACTACTTTTTACAAAGTAATATGTACTTTGCAATTATATGTGTATTACTTTGTACAAAGTACACATATCAATACTTTAAAAAATTTCTTAATATAAACATCAAAGTTCATCATAAGCCCATGAATGTTGATATATATATTTCCACTAATATAGATTCCTCTCATTTAGTTGCAAAAATCAGATATTCTCCCAATATTTTACCTGTGGGAGAATATAAGCGATTAAATTTAAATTAGATTATATTTAAATTAAATATAATCACATATAATTTTCAGTCAAACCATGTGATTTAAAGACTGAAAACTCCTAACACTGATTTATTAAATGAGGGTGCACCTTCTGATTACTATGTTTCATTAAAAATATTGCTAATAATGTGCTTTTCTTATACTCTTTTGCTTTAATAATAATAATCCCTATATTAATCTGAAACAATCTCATCTGTTTATACAGCACATAGAATAATTGCATTCTGCATTGAAAACTATTTTTATTAATACTAATACTGTTTTAGTCATATTAACCAATTAGAAAATTTAAAAAATTCATTTAAATCATCTTTAAATACTGTTTCAGGAGTTATTGATTTAGTTCTCCCTTGAATTTATTCAACCCATTCACTTCTACAACAACAGATGGAAGCCTGTTCCAACAATCAATCACCTTCTGGCTGGAGGCAAACTTCTGCACATCTGTCCTGCACCCATCCTTCCTCAACTTGAATTTATGCCCCCTCTTGTGTGTAGTCTCAGCAATGGAAGAATACCATTAACATTCAGCTTACTCAATCCAGTTAAAGCTCTAAACACCTCAATCAAATCTCCCCTTTCCCCCAGTGCCCAGTCTCAAAACACTGCAATTTGTAGAACTGGAACCTTTTTGTTCCCTTCAGCAATCTGGTTGCTCTTCTCTACACCCATTCCAGCAGCTCTACATCCTTGCTAAAGTGAGACCTCCAGATCTGTATACAGTACTCAAGATGTGGCCTAATCATGGTCTTATACAAAGGGATAATCACCTCCTTATCCCTTCTAGCAAAGTTTCTGTATATCATTGACAAAACCCCATGAGCTGTCCTGGCAGCATGTCTGCACTGCTCAGAGCTTCATGTCTGAATGCACAAATTCCCATCGCCCCATGTCTTTTTCATTCTCCACTACCCTGAGCATTGTACCTTGCAGTTGGTACGTTACTCTGGGGTTACTCCTACCCATGTGCAGTACCTTGCATTTGTTAATTTTAAACTTCAACTGCCATTTCTCAGCCCATTAACCCAATTTTCTTAAATCTTGTTTGCAGTAGCTCACCTTGGCAACTGTTGTTAACCCACTTTCCAACCTTTGTATCATCTACAAACTTAGACATTAAGCTTGATATACCTTCATCAGTATCATTGATAAATATTGAAAAAAAACAATGCACCCTGCACTGAATCCTGGGGAACTCCATTGATAACCACTCTCTGTTTTTTTTCACTTAGCCATCCCTTTATCCATACCAGTAACTTGCCCTTAATGCCACATTACTCCAGTTTGTACAGCAGTATTTTATGTGTAGCAGTATCAAAAGCCTTCCTGAAATATAATGATGTCAAAATTATTTTTTGCATCCAGTTCCTTGGTCACTGACTGCATAGTAACCTATTTTGGCCTTAGCTGCCCTTGTGGCCTTAAACACCAGTACCATAGTAATCAATCAGATTGGTTAGTCAAGTTATACAATTCATGCTGTGATTGCAGTATAACTGCATGCCTGTCCAAATGGTCCTGCAGTGATTCCATTATTTTCCCTGGAACAGACGTTAAGCTAAACAGGTCTGTAATTGCCCTTGTCATCATCATTAGGAATTGGGGATATATTCGCACTTCTCCAGTCCACAGGGACCTCCCCTTAATCCAGGAATGCTCTCATAATTATGATCAAGGGTTTTCTTACCTCCTTTGCTGCCTCCCTTAATATAATGGATAGATGCCATATGCCCCAGATGCCTTTTTTATGTCCATCCTCAACAATTTCTCCTTCACTTTTGGTTATTACAAAGTCATTTAGCTCCTCATTAGAGTTTGATAACCTTTTGGCATCCCCTATCCTAAAGAATATGTGAGAATCTAGATGCAAAATACCTATTCAATTTATCTGCAACCTGAGCAGGGTCATCAACAGTTTAACCATAAACATCAAGTGGCCCATTGTGATTCAACCTCTTCCTTCTACTGTTAATATAAGCATAGAAGTCCTTGGTATTTTTCTTTCCTTTCTTTGCCAGAGACTTCTCATAATCTGCCTTAGCTTGCCTAACCTCCTGCATGACTTGATTACAGACTAATTTACATCTACCATAGGCTTCTGTATCACCTGATAATTTATATGCGTCATATACAATTTTCTTCTCTGCCACATGTCTCAGTAGAGTTCAATTCATCTCTCAGTTCATCTGGCATCCATTTAGGTCTAAGCGTTGAACAGTATTTCTTTGTTGGTATGAAAAGCCTAGTAGCTTCTTTGATTACTTCCATGAATACTTCCCATTTAGAATTTCCTGTTAGCAACATCATCAGTTTGTCCCACTGCACAGAATTTAAAATTGTCTGAGGCCTCTGTAGTCACCTTTATGAAAGCAAAAGCCTTTCCTTTACCCTTGACAGTAGTTATGTCTTTAATTAAATTCCACATTAGTACACTATGATCACTAACATCCAGGGGGCCTTTTACCTGCAGATTCTTAATGCATGAAGAATAACTTCTGATAACCAGATCATGAGTATTGATTCCTCTCTAACATGCTGCTTTAGAAAACAGTCATCCAAGAAATCCACGAAAGTCTTGTTAGTGTGTGAATGACCAATCCACAAATTCCAGTCAACATCTGGTAAATAATTAAAATCCCCCACTATGAGACATTCTGATTTGCTGGCCCACTCTCTTTCCCTGTATACCTGTTTGGTATACAGTCCAAGTCATTAGGCCTATAACACACCCCTACTCTCAATTTTGTTTTCCCAGTGCTTATATCACTCCAGTGAAATGTTGACTGACTCAACATTGCACTCCTCACCCAAGTCAACTGGATGCACTGCCTTAGATTTAATATTCTTCTTAACTAAGAACTTAACCCCTCTCCTGTCCTTCCTGTATACATTGTACTCCCCATATTCAAATTCAGCATTACTTATGTCTGAGTGACACCACTTCTCCGCTGTTCCTACAATATCTGCATTTGATGCCTTAATCAATACTTCAAATTCATCAAATTTATTAACAATGCTCCTTGCATTAATGTACATGTGAGTATACATGCTCACATTCTTACTCTTAGTTACCCTAACACAACCCATATATTCATTTGTTCCATAGTGTTCCACAGCAGGGCCTGAAATCCTAGACACCTGGCTTTCCAGGCTGCTGCATATACCAGTAGTAGCAATGCAAGAATCACTTTCACCTCTGCCTGTGGCCCTAGTTAAACTATTATTCTGCATATCCTTCCAAACTATCAGTTTTCTGACCCACCTATTACTGCCTCATTAGCATCAGCAAATATTCTTGCACTCCATCTATTCAAGTCTGTCCCATTCTGGTAAAAAAAACACTCTCTCCTGTTAATGATCACAGACTATACCGAGAAAAATTCTACCTCATGAGCCTTACACATTCTCTCCATGGCCGAATTGTTGACAAGATTCTCAACATATATTCCTTCTTTGATATCTGCGGTGTGCTTAAGTGATCTGCACCTAAGCCCAATTAGTGAAAATTTAGAGTCCTCCTGAAAGGTAAATTAGCCTTGAACATGGTTTGTTAAGAAGCTTCAGAACCTTCTATAAAATGTCTTTATAGTACATTGATGCAGAAGTTTTTTAATTCTTTGTTTACATTAATGAAAGTCTGTTAAGAGGGTCTTAATTATATACATCAGTAGGGGTTCAAAAAAAGATTTGTATTCACCTAGAAGTAGTTGTGAGAAAAGAACATCACGTATTACACTTTTTCAACATCTCAGCTTAGGTCTCCTCCTCTTCATTATCACCTCCAACTTTTCACACCTCTTCCCCACATACTCCTCACTACTTCGTTCCACATGTCCAAGCCACCTCAACCTAGATTCTTGCATTTTTTACTCAGAGGCCCACCTTAACCGTACTTCTGATGTAGTCCTTTCTTATCCTGTCCTTCCTCACACCACACATCCATCTTAGCATCCTCATCTCTGCCACTTCCATCTTCTTCTCCTGGGCCCTTGTAATTGCCCATGTCTCAGCACCGTACATCAATGCGGGTCTAACCACAGTTTTATACACTCTTCCCTTCATTCTGCAATTTACTTTCTTATCACACAGCACCCCACTCATCTTTCTCCAGTTCAACCATCCACACTGCACTCAATCCTCCATCCCTCTCAACGTTTGATCCCAGATACTTAAATTTCGAAACTGATGGTAGCTTTTCCTCCAGCAGTTTTATTGAACTCTCATCTTCTCCATTCAATACCATATATTCTGTCTTTGTTCTACTTATCCTCATGCCTCTCTCTTCCAAAGCTTTCCTCCCATTACCTTTCCTTCAGATGGTTCGCACAGTACGACATCATCCGCGAACAGCATACTCCATGGTGCTTTACTCGTCACTTCTCTAACCAACACATCCATTACCAGATAAAACAGATATGGGCTAAGAGCTGATCCCTGATGCAGTCCAACTTCTACAGATAACCCCTCAGTCATACCTACACTATTCTTAACCTGAGTCACCGCTCCTTTGTACATTTCCTTCACAAGCCTTACGTACTTTTCTGATGCACCCTTCTCCCTCGTGCATCTCCATACCTCTTGTCTGGGCACTCTATCATATGCTTTTTCCAGGTCTATGAACACCATGTGCAACTCTACTTGCATCTCCCTGTATCTTTCCATCACCTGCCTTAAAACAAAGACCGCATCTGTTGTTCCTCTTCCCAGCATGAAACCAAACTGTTCCTCTCCTATTTCCGTCTCCTGCCTTATCCTTCCTTCCACAATTCTTTCTCAGATCTTCATCAAATGAGACATTAACTTTATTCCCCTGTAGTTCCCACATTCTTGCACATCACCCTTTCCTTTATAGATTGGCACAAGTATACTTTCCCTCCACTCATAGGGTATCCTCTCCTGCTGCCACAGTTTTTCCATAAAGTCCCATAGGATATCGATCCCTTCTTCTCCCAGACTTCTCCATACCTCTACTGGTATCTGATCAACACCTACTGCTTTCCCCCTCTTCATTTTTCTGAGTGTGCTTTCCACTTCTTTCCTGCTTATGCCTTCCACTACTCTTTCATTCATCTCTCCATTCTCACATAATGCTCTTGGGTTTTCCTCGTTTAATAACTTCTTAAAATAGTCATTCCACCTTTCCTTAACCTTCTCCTGGTCCTGTGTAACCACAATCCCATGTAACTATTACCAACTTAACCAAGACCTTTACTATGTGGTTCTTCTAATGCAGCCATTTTTACCTGCTCCTCCCCTTAAATGCATTTTTCCCTCATCAAATCCTCATCCAAAAAATATGTGCATTTTAATTTTAATGGATGGATTATAAGACAAATCTGTTAATAAAAGTTAATTATTTATTAAAAAAACAGAAAATAATTATAATACATAGGTGAGTAACAGTCAGTTATCTGTAAATGAAATTGTCTTATCCGACTGATATAGTTATCAGATGTTGGAAATAGAAGTAGTTCTTTCTCTAAATGTTCTTTTCGCTCATAAATAACATGACTATAACTTTTTGTTACTCTTGACATTTTATTCATACTAGATGGAATTTAAGTGTTAATAATAAATGTAAAATAACCTATTGCAACTTTTCAGAACTACTTATCACAGGAAGCAGCATATGTTGACAGTCGTAAGAGCCATAAAGCAAAGGGTAGTTCAGTGTTCATTCCCATGAGAAAAACAGTAAGTATGGAAGTTAATTGCAATCCATCCTTTTAATTATTGGCTTGCCTGTTACCAGAATACAATTGCCTAAATGATAACTTGTTGGACTTCCTAGAGTCCAGATAATATGTCACAAAACTTCTTAATGTTACAGAATTTTATTTTGTAACATTAAGAATAAAATAATATTTTATTCTTAAATAATAATTATTTTATTTGAGGATAAAATAATATTTTATCCTCAAATAAAATAATATTCTCTCATATTATATCTGAAGTCTATTTGACAGCAATTCTCTCATATTATAGAGAATTGCTGTCAAATAGACTTCAGAATGTTGCCTTTTGAGAGCTCAAGCAACTCCACCTACAAATCTTCAGGTGCATTTGAGACATCACTTAGATGTGGCTAAAAGCCAATGGCAGTGTTACATCATGTTTTTCAAAATCTTTAAAACTGTAATTGTAATGATCAGCAATACCTATATATTTCTTTACCTTTATTTATATATTTCTTGACTGAAGTCATGGTAAAGAAATTCAAGTGTTACATAAAAGCCCAGAAAGTCAGAACCATTCTACTCAATTGTAAGCCTTTATGAAATATATTATCAAATCATCAAAGTTTCAGTATATTGAGGCAATATGAGAAGGCCACAGATTTCCTACCCCTGAGCTAGCCCATTGCAGGATGGTGGTTTTCTCAGCCACTCTTTTGAAAAGGTCAAGAGAGTTTGAATCCTGTTGGTGACACAACACCTTCTCATGTGAGAGTGTTTTAGCTTGTTGAAGATAGAGCTGCACAGATCTTTTATAGGATTTTCCACAGATATCATCATTCTACCAATAGACAGACCACCCTTAGGATGAAATTTACAGACATGGTACACTGCCTCTTCACTGCTTGAATTGCTTTGGAATTAATATAAGTAATCCAGTCCAACTGTGTAATCATACCTGTTTCAAAATCTGTTGAATAAATTTGGCATTGACCCATGATTATTACACTTTCTACCATATAATGCAGATAATGGCTTGGCTAATACTGAATTCTACCTCTATTGTAAAGAAATTGAGGCCTTTGCAAGGAGCTGAATTCACTAGTTTCAGACAGTTGAAAACCCTTCCCACTAGGATTTTCTCCATTCTTATTCATCCCACAAACAGAAAACAAGCCTTGGGGTAAAAGCATAGAATACACATTAGTTATCTACCTATTGCCACACCAAAAAAAATTGTATTGTCAACTGCTGTTATGATGTTAATACCAGAAAGTGCTTCATTCAGAATTTTTTAGTAATGTTGTTGTCCTCAAAAAGTCCTTCATTCCTTGCCATATGCATCTCATCAAAATTCTCCTCCATTATTTCCATATTCTTTTACATAAGGTCACCATAAGGTTTTCACATAAGGTTACATAAGGTTTTACATTCTTTACATAAGGTTTTTAGTTAACATTGGAGAGCTACACTTTGACCATGTTATCAGTTATCAAAGTGTAGGTTAGCTGCTCAACCCCAGTCAAAAAAAAAAATAATAATAATTATACTCACTTAAATTTCAGCACTGGTTGTTCTTCTTGTAATTTCCTCATTGTAGCTATAACGATCCTCACAGTAGTACTGTTGGTATCCTGAGACTTAAGGCCAAGGAGTGCAGAGGTCTGTTTTCATCCAAACCGTATGGCCAAGAAACTTGGCATTCAAATTGGACATCTCTCACTCAGGCACTTGGAGAGTAAACAAGCAAGTTGTTTTTCTATCCAGTGGATGTGTACCTGATATAAAATAGGCTAAGGCTTGTTTTCTTCCCCCCCCTCTTCCAAAAAAAAAAAAAAAGATATGGCCTATTTACAATCCTAGACCTCTCTCAAAAAGAAGTAAATAATTCATTCACCAACCGTGTTTGCTGCAAGTTGCTTAATCTCTTATATGCTCACTGGCAGTTGAGATGTATTAGAATCTTTATCAAGTATGACGTGCTGCTTCAGTCTCTTTGTATGGTTTGAAATGAGTTCCTCATTCCAGTTTTGTACTAAATTTTCATCATCATTTTCACATCTTTGGCATTCTTCACTGTGCTTTCCTTTCCTATGATCACTTAGCCTTTGAATATGATTAAGAGCTATGCTTCAGTATATACAGTGGATTCCGGTTATTTGGGCCACCAGTTAATCGGGGCTGCCGTTTATTTGGGGCAAATCTTAAGAAACAGAACTCAATCAAAAAAATAGCCAGGGTTTACTTCGCTTAATTGGGACAACATGCCATTTAATCGGGGCAGGAGACCACATTACTGGAGATTACCATATGATTCTGCGATCGTACCACGTTTGTTGTTTGGTTTTTAGGAGCATTAGCAATTAAGGCCATATTGCTCCAGGATTATGCGGTGGTCATTCTCTGACCTTTCCGCATCTTCTGTATTTGGTGCTGACAGGCTCAAACCCCGGTCTAACCAAGAAGCGTGTGCTATGCACTGCTGCTCCTTCCCACCTGGCTACGGAGGCGCCTTCGTAGCACGTGATTCGGTCGGATTTCTGGTGGTCACAACCATAAAACAATAAAAACAATTAGCAATCACCTGTTTATTGGGCTTTTCTGTTAGTGAATCTATCATAAATGGATAGTAAACTAGATCTTATTGAATTTGCGATAATACCGACAGCTGGAATTCTGTGGGTTATTATGGTGAAATGTGTTTACACTTCCATGAAATCTTCAATCATATAAAAATTAATTTTCAGAATCTTCTCTTCATTCCTATTTTCAAAGCTTCGAGACTTGTTACTCTGTTCTCACTTGCATGTATCGTGTTACTTGCAATTTGTATGTGCCGAGTTCTTTGTTATTGATTGCTTATCTTTTTACTGTTTTAAATTTTAACCCCCACCCACAAATGTCATTGAACAGAAATGTCAACTAGTTAGTATATACATATTATAGTACGTATTAATTATTCCAATTATCACGTATATTCTTCCAATTTTCACGTATCATTTAATTTTTTAATTGGTAAGGTAATAAAGGGTAAATTTGTGCTTAATATATCTTTACTTTTATAGTCTGTGGATAATATTCTTCCTATTTTTACTAATTAGAATCGCTGTGTAATAGAATTAAAATTCAATTCAGAAACATGACCACAATGACCTGTGCTTACTACACATCATATAGTGAACGATACTTTACTATGGTGAGTCCATCATAACGTGATTTGATTGTACAGTGAACTATTTTTAACTATTTACGTGAAACTTCGGATAATTGGGGCAGCCACTTAATCTGGCCAAAATGCACTAGTCCTGATGTGTCCTAAATAAACGGAATCGACTGTACTATAAATAATTGTAACCAGATCTCACACGCTGGAATTTTATTAAAAGGAAACAAAAAATACTTACAACTGAAAAAAACTCGTGTCAGCATCCCATGGATAGTAACTTCTTTTGCACTCTCTTAGAGCAATGTTGCTCAGCCTTCTAGTCCTCCCCTAGCAGGTTTCAAAGAATGTCCTGGAGGGAATCACAATATGGCATAATAAAATAACAAAAACATAGTGGGAATTGGCTATTCATAAAATACATAAGGCTGTTAACTTCTTGAACATTCTCTCCCACGTAACATCCTCTTAACCCTCTCTCAATATGAATGTAATGAAATACTGAAGTTACATATAAGGTTTAATCAAAAAGTTTTCCAAATTTTATAAAAAAATAATTTTATTCAATGATAAATGTTTACATGTTTATGTTCTTGTCTACTCTTGTTCCATTATGTTTGCTGCTGAACAAAACATTTTTGGAAGCTTTCTTCTTTAGGGAATTCTTTTAGGTGGTCTGCTGTATTTGATTAGATTTCTTAAATTGGCTCAAATTGTTTTCCTTTCATGTCTAATTTTAATTTTAGGGATAGCCAAAAAAAATGCATGTGCCAAATCAGCAAAATTAGGTGGCTGCAGCACAATGTTTCAGTAAAAAATTTCTGGGCGGCTAGCAGCATGTGACATGGTGCATTGTCGTGGTGAAGGAGCTAACCATTTCTCCATTTTTCAGATCACTTATAGCAGATTACATCCTTTAGCTATTTAAAATCTTTTGGTAATAGGCTATATTAATAGTGAGACCTGACAGAAAAAAATACTGATAACACCATCTCCTCCGTGTCAAAAATGCATACAACATTAGTCCTATGCCTAGTTTGACCTTGCTGATGATATTGATTTCCATCGGGAGCTTTGAATCTTGTGTCTGGTTTATATCCACACACCCAAGATTCATGATGTGTTATAACTTTAGTTAAAAAGGATCTGTCACAGCTTGCTCAAACAACTCTGATGAAATGAGGACTGAATGCTATCTTTGATCTCAAGTGAGAATGTGTGGAATATACTTGGTGTTCACTTCACCTCATACCCAAATCATAATGAACCGAACCAAGAGATGTTGTAGGCGCCTCCGTAGCCAGGTGGGAAGGAGCAGCAGTGCGTAGCACACGCTTCTTGATTAGACCGGGGTTCAAGCCCGTCGCCACCAAATACGGAGGATGCAGAAAGGTCAGGGAATGACCACCGCATATCCCGGAGCAATATGGCCCTAGTTGCTAATGCTCCTAAAAACCAAATAACAAACCAAGAGATGTCTCCTCAGTAGTTTTTCAAATGGTCAGGCATCAGTCCAGTTGAAAAGCGGTGTGAACTTCATTGATATTTTGATTGTTTTCGGATGTTGGCAGGTGACCACCTCTTAATTTTCCAAGCCAAAAATTTCCCTCATGAAACCTTTGAAGTCACTTGAAAACAACCCCCCCCCTTCCCATCATAGCATCTGCAAACTTAACAGATATGTCTTGTGTTTCTATGGCTGACTTTCTAAGTTTACAACAAAATTTAATGTTCACACATCATTCAGATTTCATCATTTTCAGTACGTGTCAAATGAAAAGCATTCACTCAAAAAGTACCTTGCCGCTAGAACACATGGTCAAAAGATGTCATCATAAGTTCTGTTCACAGTCTTTTAGTTTCCACCATGTTTTCAAGATTATTCACTGATGTTTTTGATCAAACCTTGTATTTATTTTTATAAAAAAGTTGACATTGAAGACACTCTCCCCCTTCCCAGTATTTGGATTTTGACTAATGGAATGGAGAGTTATGGAATAATTGCTGATTTGGTTTTATTTATAAAGGAGCCACCAGATGCAAAATGTTGAGAAATAGCAAAATAGTGACACACTGCACTGCACAACACCTTATTCATCAAATTTTGGCACTGATTGTAAAAAGTGTTACAATAGTTACTGCCTAGCTGATGTCTTTGAAAATCACATTAGGGGATATAAAAAGAAATAGGGGAAAAATTAAAATGCAAAATGTTTAAATGTTTTCTGTAATGAGATTAAATGGAATCAAAAGTTTTTCTGTGAAACTGAATCTTTCCCTGAAATTGGGAAAGATAATTCACTAAGTATTTTCAAGACTTGTGAGTTTGATGTTTGATTTGTTTCTCCTTTTAAATTTTGAGAGGATGTGGGCCAACCTCCCCTCAAGATGACATTGTCTCATTTAGTGCAATAAACCAAAGCCTAAATAAGCAGCATAAAATGCAGAAGTGGACCTGACAAACTTTATATCCACAGCTGTTGAAAAACTCAATATCTTTAAATTAAAAGTACCTAAAATTTGTATAGAAATGTACCTTATACAAATGCTTGGAGAAGTAAGTTTATTTGTAGGTAGGACTGTAGAAGCAGTGTTTTCAAGCAAGAAGAGAATATGATTAATTCTAAAGAAGAATTGAACATTGCACAACTAGGCAGCATTTGAACACATGCTCTTGTAGTTGCTACTATCTTGTGGCAGTACTACACTGAATTTATTGTTATTGCATTCCCTTCTTCGGTACCAGTTTAAGAAATTCTGGGGAATATACTTGGTGAGAAATTTGCAAAAAAAAAAAAAAAAAAAAAAAAATTGTGACTGGCCTGTGATTCCTTACAGTGACACAGGCATCTGGTAATTTTAAAGCAAAATTAAGTTTTTTGTAAAAGTTTCTAATTTAAAACTATACTTGGTGTATATTCTAAATAATTCAAAAATTTTTCAGGTAAATTTTTCAGGTCTAATAATTATTATTAATAATTATTTGAAATGTCTCAGACAGTAATGCAGGTGCAAAAATATTTTAAAAATGCTTGTGACAGCCAGTGTGGATCCAAAAAAAAAAAAAGTCATTTTAAATGTTTTTGATAACTGGTGCAGGTCCCAAAAATTCCTGGAAAATGTTTGACAGTTTGTGCAACTCTACTAGGTAGCTTGCAACCTAACATGAATCTACATGTGTAATCAGTTAGCAAATATGATAATGTTTTTGCAGCCTTCTTTAGTCCTCTGTTAAATAGAATGTTTTATCATTTATCGAAGTTAACATTAACTGGTAACTTTTGGAATTTGCCAGTTGCTGTGTGGCATGCACATTACTAGTTTCTTTTTAAAGTAAATGTGTATGACCTGTGTATATATCTTATTCTGGTTTGTTTTGACTTCTAAACGATTGCTTTCCATTTAGAACAGTTTGGAACAGTCTGTTACCAAAGAGATGTTCCACTATGTTTGGGGGGTGGGGATTTATTTGAAAACTGTGCGGGAACCTTCATTATTTGCTTATTCAGCTGGGCTTTTTTTTTTTAAATTCTTTTTTAAAATAAATATTCCTTAATTAAGGATATATATATAAATTACTTAATAGTACATTGATGTTAGATTAATTAGAAGAGAATTTATCAGACAAGTTCAGAATTGTAACGTATCATAAAAGTTCTCTTTGATTTCTTTTGCAGGAAGATCAGAAACTTAGAAAATCAAAATTGCAGAAGCAAGACAAGATGGCTACTACAAATGATAACAAGTTTACAAAACTGGTTAACGAATATAAGAAAAACTTGCTTTCTTTTGAAAGTTTTAAATAATAAAAAATTCGGTGCCCATAATAAGGTATATAAAATTAATTTAAACATTTTTTTTTATTTTTTATTATTTTTTTTTTATGAAAACCCCAAACACGAAAGGTATCAAAACCTATAGTACTTAGTACCATGCATGGGTTGAAGGAGAAGTATGGGGGGGGGGGATGCCGGAAACTTTGCTCTAGAGACTAAACATGGGTTCCACCACTTCAAGCCTCCAATAAGCAAAGGTGGTATTTCACTGGTTGATGAAAGTCATCTACCACCTATATAAACAACTTACCTCTTTATTCTGCATATTTAAAATTTCATGTGGTAAATAGTTAAATTAAAAGAAGACTAAGTCAAAAACTATTAAAATGCTATCTCCTTGAACTGTACTTCATTAATTGTGTTGAAACTTGCTGACTGGCAACACTGTATTTGTGGAAGTAAGCATGCATGTTTAATGTATTGGAATATCTATACCTGACACAGAAGTTAACCCAGTATATTTGGCTTAACCTTGTTGAGAGCTAATTAAATATACTATATGATTTAAATCACTGATTTTATAAGAGAATTTGTTTATGTTACAGAACATGAAACCAGTTGTTCTGTATGATGAAAAGACTAATTTTACACGTATATGCTTAAATATACTGTATCTATAAAATTTTTTTAACCAGTGAACTGTAATAAGCTAAGAATATGATTTTACCGAATGTTTTGTTGCCAGTTGGCAAGTTTTAATGCAATCAGTGAAGTGTGTGGAGATAGCATTTTAATGGCTAAAAGCCATTAAAATGCTATTTTGTTTGTTTTAATTTAGCCATTTGTCACATGAAAATTTAAATTTCAATATGGGGAATAAAGAGGTGAGTTGTTTTTAAAGAAGTTCTTAAATCAGTACTGTTGAAATTCAACAACTTTATGCATTTCAGCTATAATTCACATTTAAACAACTGCAATTCGGATTGGGGACTTCAAAAATCCTTTCAATTTAAAATTGAAAGGATTTTTGAAGTCCTCTTCATTTAGGGCTGTGCTGACCGGGCTAGCCAGGTGGATAAAGTGCCTGTCTGGCAACCCAAAGGTCGCGGGTTTGAATCCCACCTTGGGCTTGGATCAAAGTACTGCAAAAACCTTGGGAGGTGCACTATGGCCACAGAAGCCGATGCGCCAACAACTACAAAAAAAAAAATAAAATAACTTAGGGCTGTAGTTAGTCAATCACAGATGGATTGGGAATTTTCTTTGTTAGTTATTCTCCAGGTTTTCAGTCAACAAATGCGTACTTATAAACATAATACACAATAAAAAGATGATTGAAGTAATGTAACATTAGGATCTTGTCCCAAAAGGGAGTTCATTCATTGAAAAGTCAAAGAAAAATTACCAGGGGTGATTGAAAAGTTAAGCAAGTAAAAAAACAGATACCTATTTTCCCATAATATTCCTCCTTATTGATATATTTCTGTGACCCCACTTCTGCAAAGCTTTAATTCCATCCTCAAAGAAGGTTGTTTTATCCAAGTCCTCCAAACAGTCACCAGCAGTAGCCATAACACCTGAATCTGTAAAAGTGAATTCCAGCCAAATGGTTTTTAAAGTTAGGGAAAAAGTTTAAGACTGGTGCTAAATCAGATGAATAAGATTGATTTTCAATAAGGTCAGACCTACAAATCATGAATTTTCTCCATTGCAACTACTTATTGGTGTGCCACTGCATTTCTTTGGTGAAAAATGACACCTGTGTGAGTTTTCCACTCTGTCTTAATATTTGACTTACATTGTGGAAAAGTGGACAGCAGTATTCCCCTGTACTGGTGCATTAGCATCAAACTCAAGAATCCCAAAGTGTGATACCATCACATTTACCAAATGTAAGTGCAGACTTGGCTGTCTTTTGCGCTGCAAATGAAGCATACTTCCATTCCCTAACCCCCCCCCCCACCATTTAGTGGATCCATATATTATTCATTTTCATTATTAATCTTACCATAAAATTCCATTTTAGATCTGCCAAAATGCCAAATATATTTCATTGAATGTGTTTCAATTTGCATTTTTAGTCAGTTAAAAGTTTGAGGACTCAATACAAAAATTTTTGACTCCTAGTCCTGCATGGATCTGTTATATTAGACCCACAATTATTGAAAACTGCACTCATCCCACATCCTTCATACCCCAGCCCACGAAAAAAAAAAATTTAAACAAATTGACATATTAAGAAAATTTGTCTTAAATATTATGCATATCATATCGTATAACATATTATAACACATGTATTATATTATACATATATTGATGAATAAATCAGTCAGTCAACAATATTAATATTTTTATTGTACACAAAATGAAAAAAAAAAAATATAAGCAGAAAAATAATGTAATGAAATATATTCATAACATAATTTTACACATTTTTTGTTGAACTGCTGAACCTTTTAGTTCTAGTCTTTTGGTGCCCTTTGGCAGTGATGTGGTTATGGCTTCAAGTTTAGAATTAATTTGCTTTTCTTTTTGTTCACTCATCAGTCTTATTTCTTGTAACAAAGCAAAAGTTTTGCTTTGTTACAAGGTTTGATTTGGTTTAAAAAACCAAACAGTTTTAAATTTTTCAGTTTCAGTTGAAAACACAAAGCTATATTGTATAATAAATGTGGGAAAAATTTTTGTTGTTAAATGGATAGGTCCTTTTTTATAGTTCTTATTTTTTAGGATGGATAGTTCCTTTTAAGTGGAGAAATAATTTCACAAATCATAATCCTCTAAGCCAGACTATAGTTAAATGTAACATTGGTTTATTTGAAGCTTTTTTTTGAATTGTTATGGAAATGCTACAGTATTTTTTTTTATTAATGGAGCAGTCAAATCATCATAAAGGAGCCAAATCGTCAAGTACAGTCAGTCATCATATAACATGTGTTTACATACACGAATTTGATCATACACGATTTATAAATAGGGGTAAGATGTCATGAATAACACGAACCAAAATCGCTTATGCACGATTCGGCTTTGCGTTTACAAGGAATGGCAGTTGAATGTGGTGACATTATCCCAACTGAATGTAACACTTACTGTGTTGTTTACTCAGTTGCTACATTCTTGCTGCTTTGTTTGTGTGTATGAAGCATGCGTCCTCATTTTTGTTCTTTTTATACTGTAATTGTGGTTTATTCCCTAAAAATTAGCAAATACTTGGAAAAAAGTGTGTAAAGGAAGTTTTGCTGGTGAAGATACTGCAAGTTCAGAGAGAAAAAGAAACGTTTCACAATTTTGTATTTTAAAAAAATACAAAATTGTGAAACGCTTTGAGCGGAATGAAAAAACATGTGATATTGTGTGTGCTACAGGCCTAAATGAGGCAATGCCGAAAACAATTAGAAAGAATGCAGAGAAAATAAAAGCAACTTTTATAGCAGGAACTACTCAAAGTGTAACAAATCCATTGGATCAAGACATAAAGAATTGGAAGAGATGGGATGTCTATAAGTTTGGATAGAAGATCAAACAAAGAAGAGATCGGGAATAGTTTGCATATGATAATAGCATTAGTAATATTTTATAATGATTATTAATTATGTTTGATAATGTTTTGGTTATAAATGTGTGTTCAGCCTTGAGTGGTCAGCACTTAACCCTATTTTTCCCATAATGCCTGGTATTTATATTGCATGATTTTGCATTGCACGAGCGCTTCTAGGAACACAACTACCATGTTATACAAGGACTGACTGTATTAGCACCCTCTTTTAAGATTAGTCATATTGTGTTCTACGTAATACCCTTTTCTATTAAAGACTAGTTCCATCGATTTAATATAACGTTAAACGTAAATGTCCAAAAGAGAGATTGGTAGAATTTTTCTCAGTGTCATCTTGCTTGTAAACATGAGAGATTGCTTCTACAGGTTGCTTCTTAAATAAAAAGGGTGCAAGAATATTTGCAGATGCTATCGAGGCAATATTAGGTGGATTGGAAAACTGCTAGCTTGGGGGAACTCAGACTAATAGGTTAACAGTAGCTGCAGGCAGAGGTGGATGTGATTCTTGCGCCACTTCTATTGGAATGAGCAACAGCCTGGAAAGCAAGTTGCTAGGGTTTTCAAGAACTTCTGGGAGTCATCATGGAATAAGTAAATACATGGGCTTTGTTAGGGTAACTAAGAGTAAGAACAGGTGCGTGTATACTTGCATGTACATCAATGCTAGGAGTACGGTAAAGGAAATAAGTAAAAGTAAAGTGCAGCCATTATCAACCCACTGCAGGATGGAAGCCTCCTCAACAATTCATGCTGAGGGAAATGGACCATAATCTGCCACGCTGGTCCAGTGCGGGTTGGCAGATTGACCATATTCAGCAGTAAGGGGCTTTGAACCCCGGTCTACTCAAAGAGCGTGTGCTACTGCACTCCCGCTCCTGACCACTCGGCTACGGAGGCCATATAAATTTGATGAATTTTAAGTGCTGGTCAAGACATCAAAGGTGGATATTGTTGGGAAATCAGAGATGCAGTGTCTCACAGATATAAGAAATGCAGAATTGGAATTTGAGGAGTACAATGTGTACAGAAAGGATAGACAGGTTGGAAGTTAGGAGAGTTTATGCTGTTAGGATTTAAATTTAGTAGCATAACATTATTTTGTGATTTTCTGATTAATTTGGTGTATTTATTCTTTACTCGGCCTTGTAATTGCATAAAAGTATCGGTAAAGGTTTCCACGTATTTCAACTCTGGTACCGTTCGTAATTTTCCCGCCTTTGCGATACGATAGTTATATACCGTACTAGAATAGCGTTAGTTGAACTTCGTTAGCAGTTAAATTGTACGTTTAAATAAATACATATAACGACTTAGATTACAAACGTAATATAATTAATTATATTTAACATAACATAATTAATTATAATTAATTAATTAATTAATAGAATCATGACTCAGACCAGAGCGGCAAAGCAAAAGGCTCAAGCTAATGGAAGTGCTGTGGCTCAGAGCAGAACTGAGGGGGGCAGTTGTCCTCTGACTTACAGCCTTATAAAATGCACTGTTTGCTTGATGTTTGCAGAGCAATCGGGTACGGGACATGATACTGCCAAGGGGGATGTCTTTGTGTGTGCGCGATGCAAAGAGTGTATTGATATCAAGCAACAACTCGGCGTTCTTGTGGGCCTATATGAGAGCTTGAAGGACAGGGTGGATGCCCTCGAAGAAACTAAATTGAGGGGCCCATCAAGCTCTCAGCTGCCCACATCAACGCCAGAGCTTGCACTTGGGCATCGCGTGATACAGAGACAACCCCCAAGGCAGAATGCGCTGGTCCCGAAGGAACTAGTAGTGTTGGTGACTCTATTGTCAGGGAAACGGGGAACATGCTTTGTAAAAAAGATAGGTGGAACAGGACCAGGGTATGTCTGCCAGGGGCAAAGGTTGATGACGTTGTAGAGCGAATATCATCTTTTAAGGGCACAAAAGGTGATATAGTTGTACACGTTGGCACTAATAATATTAAGAGTAGGAGACCGGCAGAATTACTTAACAAGTACAGGTCAATGTTGAACAAAAGCCGAGAATTAGGGTTGAATTTGAAAGTGTCTGCAATTCTGCCCAGACACGATAGGAGGGAGTATATGATGAGAGCCTTGTCGATCAATTCGGCCCTGGAAAGATTGTGCAAGGCTCAAGGGGTAGAATTTTTTTTCAGCCTGGACTGTACTTGTTAACAGGAGAGATTGCTTCTACAGGGATGGGATACACTTAAATAGAAAGGGTGCAAGAATATTTGCTGATGCTATCGAGGCAGTGTTAGGTGGGTCGGAAAACTGCTAGCTTGGGGGGAGACAAAGACCAATAGATTGACAGTAGCCACTGGCAGAGGTGAAGGAGATTCTTGCACTGCTTCTATTAGAATGAGCAGAAGCCTGGAAAACAAGATGCATGGTATTTCAGAGACTGCTGGGAGCCATTGCGGTACAAGTAAACACATGGGTTGTGTTAGGGTAGCTAAGAATAGAAACAGGTGCAGGTATACTTGCGTGTACACCAATGCTAGGAGTTTAGTAAATAAATTTGATGAATTTGAGGTATTGCTCAAAACATCAAAGGCAGATATTGTTGGGATATCAGAGACGTGGTGTCACACAGATATAAGGGATGCAGAACTGCAATTTGGGGAGTACAACATCTACAGAAAGGATAGACAGGATAGGAAGGGGGGAGGGGTTATGCTATTAGTTAAGAAACACATAAAAACCAAGGAAGTGAAACCAGTCGACATCGCTGGACACTGCAGTGTAGAGTCAGTTTGGTGTGACATAAACATTGGGAGATCAAAATTGAGAGTAGGAGTGTGCTATAGGCCTAATGACTCTGATGAGTATAATAAGGAACTGTACAGGGAAATAGAGTGGGCCAGTAAATCAGAGAGTCTTATAATGGGAGATTTTAATTTCCCAGATATTGACTGGAATTTGGGGGCTGGTTACTCACACACTAGCAGGGCTTTTGTGGATTTATTGGATGATTGTTTTCTACATCAGCATGTTCGGGAGGCAACTAGAGGGAGTAATACTCTTGATTTGATTATCAGCAGTGATTCTTCATGCATTAAGAATCTGCAGATAAACAAACCACTAGGTGGCAGTGATCACAGTGTGCTGAAGTGGGATTTACTCAAAGAGGTAACTACCATTAGGGGTAAAGGGAAGGGTTATTGCTTCCGTAAAGGCGACTACGATGGACTGAGACAGTATTTAAATTCTATACAGTGGGACCAACTGATGATGTTACCAACAGCAAATTCAAAATGGAAGCATTCAAAGAACTTATCTTGGAAGCTACTAGGCTTTACATACCAACTAAGAAATATTGTTCAAGGTTTAGGCCAAAATGGATGTCAGATGAACTAATGAGGCATATGGCAGGGAAGAAAAATGCATGGGATACTTACAAATTAACACATGACACAGAAGCCTATGATAGATACAAGTTGATATGCAACCAAGTTACAAAGGAGGTTAGGCAGGCAAAGGCAGATTACGAGAAATCCGTGGCAAGGGATGCAAAGAAAAACAGCAAAGAGTTCTTTACTTATGTTAACTCTAGAAGGAAGGGGATGAATCAGATTGGTCCACTTGATATTGATGGGTCAACTGTTGATGATCCTGCTCAGGTAGCTAACAAACTAAATGAATATTTTGCATCGACATTCACACATGAGGAGTTATTCAGCAAGGGGAATGCCAGAGGTGTATTCAACTCTAGCAGTAAGCTACAGAATCTTGAAATAACTGGGAGTAAAGTGGAGGAGAAACTGTTGAAGATAAACACAAGAAAGGCACCCGGGGTGGATGGGATCTATCCAGTTATATTAAAGGAGGCAGCAAAGGAAGTAAGCAAACCCTTAGCCATAATTATGAGAGCTTCCTTGGACTCAGGGGAGGTACCCATAGACTGGAAATGTGCAAATGTGACCCCAATTCACAAAGGAGGATCAAAGGCTGACACAAGTAATTATAGACCTGTGAGCTTAACTTCTGTTCCAGGAAAATTAATGGAGGCACTGGTTAAAGAAGCACTGCAGGATCATTTAGACAAGACTTCAGTTATAGCTCAGACACAGCATGGTTTTGTTAAGGGGAAGTCTTGCCTGACCAACTTGATTGGATATTATGATGCAGTCACAAAAGAACTGGATGCAGGGAATAACTTTGATATTATATACTTGGATCTTAGAAAGGCTTTTGATACTGTTGCACATGGAAGACTGCTACACAAATTGGAGCAGTGTGACATTGGAGGCAAATTGCTGCTATGGATAAAGGGGTGGTTGAGGGGGAGAAGACAGAGAGTGGTAATCAATGGACACTGTTCATCTTGGACTAATGTTATTAGTGGAGTCCCTCAGGGCTCAGTGTTGGGTCCATTATTGTTTTCTGTATATATAAATGATATTGATGATGGTATATCAAGCTTAATGTCCAAGTTTGCAGATGATACAAAGGTTGGCAGGGTTGTCAAGGACACTACTGACACTATGCTGCTGCAACAGGATCTGGAAAGGTTGAGCAGATGGGCTGAGAGGTGGCAAATGAAGTTTAACATTGACAAATGTAAAGTACTACATATGGGAAACAGTAACCCCAGAGCAACGTATCAACTCTGTGGTACTACACTGTCAGTGGTAGAGAATGAAAAGGACTTGGGGGTGGTTGTGCAGGCAGATATGAAGTTCTCTGAGCAGTGCAGACGGGCTGCAAGAGTAGCTCATGGAGTATTGTCAATGATATACAGGAATTTTTCCAGCAGGGATAAGGAGGTGATTATTCCATTGTATAAGGCAATGGTCAGGCCACACCTAGAGTACTGTATACAGGTCTGGAGGCCTCATTTCAAGAAGGATGTAGAGCTGCTGGAACGAGTACAGAGAAGGGCAACAAGATTAGTGAATGGAACAAAGGGGTGCTCTTACGAAGAAAGGCTTAAGTTTTGCAAATTACAGTGTCTGGAGACTAGGCACCAGCGAGGTGATCTGATAGAGGTGTATAAAGCCTTGAATGGTTTAAGCATGCTCAATGCTGATGGGATTCTTCCTCTAGCTCAGAAAAATCACCTGAGAGGGCATAAATTCAAATTGAGGAAAGACAGATGTAGGATAGACGTGAGGAAATTTGCCTTTAGCCAGCGGGTGGTTGGTTGGTGGAACAGACTTCCATCCCTTGTGGTGGAGGTTGTTAGCCTAAATAAGTTTAAGGCTCAGCTGGACAGGTATTTGGAACGAACAGAGGGGTGAAGTGGAAGTGGGTTTTTTTTTTTTTTTTTTTTTTGGCTGATGCTGCATAAGCTTGCTTTCTTGCATCAAATGCCTCTACTAATGCTAGTTAAGAAACACAAAATCTAAGGAAGTGCATTCAGTTGACATGGATGGACAGTGCAATGCTCGGCCAGTTTGGTGTAACATAAGCACTAGGAAAGCAAAATTGAGAGTAGAAGTGTGTTATAGGCCAGTAAATCAGATCGTATTATAATGGGGGATTTTAACTTCCCAGATATTAACTGGAATTTGTGGGTTGATCACACGCACACTAGCGAGGCTTTTGTGGATTTATTCGATGATTGTTTTCTACAGCAAGCAGGTTCGAGAGGCAACCAGAAGAAGTAATACTCTTGATCTGATTATCAGCAGTGATACTTCATGCATTAAGTATCTGCAGATAAAAGAACCACTAAGTGGCAATGATCACAGTGCGCTGATAGGTCAGCATTTCCAGTTAGGTTGCCCCTACTTGGATCTTCATCAGCCTCTGTCTTCTGTGTGTCAACCATTTTCTCCAGGCAAATGAATCATCTCTCTTGGACTCCAGAGAAAAATTTAATCTTCTACAAGGCTTTGCACATAAAGCCTTCACCAAACATGGACAACTCATTAGTAGTGCTTCAATTCTGGGAACTACTGTTCTGGCTCTGTCTCCAGTCCAAGCCATGACCTCCATCATTGCTATTTCGTGATGTCATCACTACCACCATCTTTAGGTCAAGTACCACCTTTGACTTTGACAGTTCCTAATGTTACTTGTACAATGCTGACCGGGCTAGCCGGGTGGGTAAAGTGCCTGCCTGGCAACCCAAAGGTCGCGGGTTCGAATCCCGCCTCGGGCTTGGATCAAAGTACTACAAAAAACCTTGGGAGGTGCATTATGGCCACAGAAGCCGAAGTGCCAACAACTACCGGGAAAAAAAAAAAAAAACAATGCTGAACAATCACTGTTTTCATGTCTTCAATCTCCTGGTAGCCTCAGGCTGGTCCTGAGGTGGGATCATCTGCGGACACAGGTTATCCTGTGTGGAATCTTTATCTGTGTCCCCTTTTAACTCCTCTTTTCCTTTTGTCCATCTGTTTAAGTGTAATTTTTGACTTTTTATACTTCCTCCTTTTAATGTTATTCTTTCATCTATTGTGTTTCTCATTGCTGACAGCCTTGCACTGCTGCAGGATTTTTTATTTATTTATTTTATCTTTTTTTTTCTGATTTTTTTTATAGTTTGGCATGAATTCCTTATTTTATTTTTCTTAATTTTATTTAATTAATTTATTTTTGTCTAATTTTTTTCATTTATTTATTTTTAATTGTTTAATTTGTTTTATTTTTAATATCTTATTATTTCATTTCATTTTATTTGCTCATTTTTTGAATGGTTTAGACCAGAGGTTCCCAAACTTTCTCAGTTCACGACACCCTCAGTGTCCCAGTAATTTTTTCGTGGCACCCCTAGGCCAAAAGAAATACATAACACAGTGGTTTTCGACCTTTGATAATCCAATTATATCTGTGTATATATATAATATTAAAAAATATATGTTATACGATGGTTATTATAATAATATAGTTATAAACAAAATTGCAATTCACAATGCAAATTATATATACTTATATAATTTTATTCTTTATGTAGAGGTACTAAATAAACATAAATTATAGATCACCACAAAATTAAAAGGATACGGCACGATGGATACTACACCTTTTTATAATGAAATAAATATATAAATTTCAAAAAAAAAAAAGTATAAATAATTTAAACCCAAATAATTTACATGGCACCCCTGGAATGTTGTTGCGGCAACCCGGTTGAAAACCACTGGTTTAGACATTCAGTACGTGACACTCAAGGCTTACTGCAGTTCATGCTCAGTTGTGGCCCACCTCCTGACAGGTAGACAGGTATCAGGAAGCATTGTCCTGGTGCTTGTTGCTTCCTGGTAGCAAAGTGGCCAGAAACAACATATGCACAGCACAAACATAGCACTACACACATTTCTGACCTTTCTTCAGAGTTTTTGTATCATCACTGGAGTTGAACTAGCATTTGGGATCTGCCTTACATGAGACACCATACATATAGACATGTATAGTATCTTATGTAAGGCGGCAATACCATCCAGACATTCATGATGGATATCTGGACGGTATATGATGGTACAGTCATTGTTATGGATTTAAAATTAAAATAATAATAATAATAAAATTAAAAAATAATAATCATTTAAAATAAACAGCAGCATACTTCTTCAGGAGCAGTGCAGGTGCTTTACTGAGTCAACTCATGGAGACTTGCTTTGCAATATGGGATCGATGCATTTTGTTGCAAATTTAGTTTTCTCTTGACTACATATCCAGCTTTTGCTTAACCTTGTATAAAAATGAATATATAAGAGATAATGTGCATTGGAATTTATTCACGTTACTAACAAGTTAGTAACATGACCAGTAGTAATATATACCATTAGATTTTCTCAAGTTTTCATTATAAGACAAGATTCAGTTGAGGTACGTGGTACCAAGAATTTTATTATAAAGAACTCATGCTATTCCACATGGTTACATACATCTGTTTTATTTTCCAGTAGGATGGTAATTAATCAAAAGTTTTAGTTGGCAAACAAAACAGCATTTTGATTGAAATAAAATAAATGAAATTTAATTATAATCTTTACATGAATTAGTTTTAAATTTGTTGCAATGACATTCTGACAGGTATAGTATAATAAAGGTTTTTGCTTTGCAGTGCATCCGCATATTTAATTAATAGTTTTATTGTCAAATAAATAAGCTTACAACTAATTTAGCTTCAATTATTCGAATAGTAAGGTGTGATTTAGTTCTTTCTTTTAAATGTAAGGTTGAACATAAGGTCTGAATTCTCTAAGCAGTTATATTAACTACAATTTTGATTGATAAAATAGCCAAATGCAATTATTAGTGAACAATCCTATCAGTATTAATGTTCAAATCAACAGTTGGAAATAATTAGAGGCTGAACTTGAAATGCATATATACATACAAGGGTGTTTAACTTTAATTATAAAATTTTTGAAAAATTTTACAAGAGCAGAAAGTAACTTTGTTATAAACAAATTTAATTGAAATGCTATGTAATTAATATTTAATTCAGATACATTCTGAATCTCTCTTTTGAACATCCAAAGAATGTTAAAAGTGGGCTATGTAATCAACAATGCACATTATTCTGTAATACTACATGTTCATATTCAGACAGTTAAAAATCGAAAAATGTATGGATAAAGAAAAGTTATCACGACGCAGCTGATGAAACATTTCTATACTGTTTAGTTGCTTGAAATTATTAGATTGATCCTTGTCTTGCTTTACTTATCCAAGGCACAAAAGGCTTTTGAGTACCTGACTGCAGTTGGCTGCTTGTTTGTGCTACTGGGTTTTGTTCTTTTTTATCAAATATGTTATTAACAGGTTTTTCCATGGATTTAGAGAACTGGAAGAAGCCATGGCAAAGTTCTGTTTGTGATACACTCGTGGTAACATCACAGGTTTCATTTTCATTCTCATAGTTTTCCTCATCCACTTCTTTAATTTCATCAAAAGTTACTGGTTGTGTACGATATCTATGCCCTCTTCTGTTAGAAGCATTTTTCCTGTGAGTTCGATGTAAAGGTTTTGGGAACTCAGCTGCATAAGGTAGACGATGGAGCTGTTTGGAAAGAGTTTCTGGATATGAGATATCCATATCTGACCGTACAGAGTTAATCTCTGCTCTGGCTGAAGTTGAGCTGGACATAAGTGACTCAAAACATTTTTTTACTTTCCAGGATAGATTAAAAATTGATTAATAACTATAACAATCAGAGGGATTTGCCACTCAATTGAAAAATGTATCCCAAAAGAGCATGACTAATAATAGTTTATTCCTATGGGCACCATAGTACAGTTTGTCAAATCCTTTTCCAGCTTCTCTCTGAAATGACAAAAAAAAAGAAAAAAAACATTAACAAGTTGAATTATATTGCAAGTAAAATTAAATTTGATTTTTTTAACATCTATTGTAGCAGTTCCCAAACTTTTTTTTGCCAAGCCCCCTTGGTTTCATACTCATTCCCATTGCCCCTACCCTACAAAAAGAGACTAGTAATTTGCACAACTAAAAAATATAACACAATAAAATTCAAAATAGTAACAATCGCACATTTATTCAAAATCCAGTTAAAACTTTTTAGTTTAATTAATTCAAAAAAATTGATAAACTTTATCCAGTAATAGCAGCTTTACAAAGTCTGATAATCATTTAGTAAGAGTCTTAGATACCACATTTAATAAGTACTTCACTGTTCAATGAATTCTTGATGATGGACAGGCTTGATAAAGTGATACCAGTTTCCCAATATGCGATTTAGAGTCACTTAGCAGGCATACACCATGTTTAGTGATCTGGAGTCAATTTCTTTGCTCGTAGAGAAGTTGGATGACCACAATAAAATTAAGTTCCACCAAATATGACGCTGGAAATGCAACAAAGAGCTCTCATTTCTATTGTAAATGCAAACGTGACCAAATATACTTTAAATACGAAGAAAAAAGTGATGTTTCGCCCAGGGCTCTTAATGGAGATGAAGAACCCTATGTGAAACTATTCAACAAGCAATGAATGCACTTGGAGAAGCCCACCTCCAGCTCCCTGCTGCCCTTCTTCCTCTTAATGCCAACTCCCTAGGTAATCCCACTGCCCCAGGGGATCGTATAGCCCACTTTGGAAACCACTGATCTAGACTGTAAACATAGAAATAGACTGATCAGAACTTCAATTGTAACTGTAGTATTAGCCGAAATACACTGGAATTTTTTTAAGCTGCATGGATAATTTCTCCTACCTTAAAATGTTTCATAAATTTCACATCCCCTCTCTAAAAAATTCAGATTAACAGATTTGACATAAAATTTAGCAATGAGTATACATACTGTTATAAATTAATATATACTTCAATACATTTAATCTCAAAGATTGAAATAAAATATGCTTAGTACCTGGATTACTGGGATGGTTTAGTCCATATATCATTAAAATAGTGATTCATAAAAACGTGCTCCCCCCCCTTCTAAAAAAAAAACCAAGGCATCCACACACTTTGGGAATCTCTGTTATGATAATCATCTTTCAAAGAGCAAAATATTAAAAAAAAACACATAAATGCTTCGAATTCAGACAAATTTTTTTTTATTTCAAATTTTTATATATCATTTTTATATATATCTGATCTTAAAGAAGAAAAAACACTATAAGGAACAAAACATGTAATAGTAGGATGGCCCAATGTCGACTTGGTTTTTAGGTGGGTTCACATAATATCAGTGCCTATTGTCTTCACCATGTCCATCCATGTGTAACAACTCGACTCCCAGTGGACGGATTTTCATGAAATTTTATATTTAGTTCTTTTACAAAAATATTTTGAACAGTCCCAAATTTCATTAAAAATCGGAGAAATAAAAATCTGTTAATTATTTTTTTTTTCCATACAATTCTATAGAAAAAAAATTCTTAGATTAAATGTAGTTTTAATGAGGAATTGTAGCTTTAAGAGTGAGTCTGCACGTTTCATGTATGTAAGCTCTTAAACGTGGTGTTACTTGTGAAGAGACAGAGAGTAAAGAGACGAAAAAAAAAAAAAAGCAGGAGAAGAGTACATAATAAATATACAGTTGTATTAAGTGTTCTATAAAATTAAAATCTTAGTAATTAATCGATAAGGAGATAACTATGTATATTTACTTTTCAATTCAGAAAAAAAAAAAAAAAATGGAACGTGCCTGAAAGGCACGTTCCACTGTATACATTAACTAACTTGTTTATTTACAAAAAATACGTGCATGACAGAAACACCAAAGTTGTTACCTTTTTTTTTTATGATATTAAATTTAAATTGAATTTTCTGTTTATACTCCGGCACAACAACCAAGTCAATAGAGTTTTCAATAAATCGTCAATACAAATATTTATGGTATTTAGTATTTAGCACTCTGTATAAATCGCAAATTCGCCCTGCCATGGAATATTGTTCCCACATCTGGGGTGGTGCCCCCAAAACCTCTCTCAGGCTTCTTGATTCCATTCAGAAGAGGGCAGTTAGGTTAATTAATGACTCATCTCTAACAGAGTCTCTGCACTCGCTTTCTCATAGACGTACTGTTTCTGCTGCATGCCTCTTCTACAGATACTTCCATGGGCACTGTTCTGAATTAGCTTCTATAATTCCTGCTCTCTTTCAAAACAGCCCGAACACGTGCCGCCACCAGCCAACATCCATTTACTGTCCAACTTCAAACTCACAGAACCAACTTTTCATCTTCCTCGTTTATTCATTCAACGGGCGTTTTCTGAACAACCTTCCTTCATACCTATTTCCTGAAAATTACAGTCTACAGAAGTTCAAGTCCAATGTCAACAAATATCTTCTTTCGTCTTCTCAACCTCCAGCCCGAGCACGGTACTAAGTACTATAGGTTCTAAAACCTCTCGTGTTTGGGGTTTACATAAAAAAAAAAAAAAAAGTCGTGGGCTTGAACCCCAGTCCACTCAAGGAATGCATGCTATGCACTCTGCACTCCTGACCACTCAGCTACGTCACGCCTCTATTTTTTCTATACTGGCACATTTTTGTCATTGGGCCAGGTGGCCCAAATGGGTGACAATCGTTGAGGGTTAAATCTGGTTGAATCATCTAAGGACGGTGGATAATTTTCAGCCCAAGGTTTGTAGCGCAGTAGTCAATTTCACCATGTGTGGATGTGCATTGTCATGCAACAGAATGGCCTTTTCTTGAGAACTGCTGTATACACATCGTAGAGAAGCAAGTTCGACAAGAAACAATCCTGAATCGCAAAAGACACCATGATCTTTTTGGGCAATACGTTGTGGCGCCGTTCAGAACTGGAGTGAAGTTATGGATCTCATCACAATTCCCTATTTGTTACGGAAAGACGTTTCCAGTTTAAACTGATTCAGATGCTCTTGAAGAAGTGCCCATGAATAATTTCCAGCACTTTGGATGAGGTATCACTAACTGATTATAATCAGTTCCTCAGTGTTAGAAATGTTCAGATCTACTGTTGAGAGCTGTCCTACATATGAGCATGCGCTAGGTTAAGAAACCTTTTCAAGACATTCGGAAAAGTTATTCTGCATGAATGTAATAAATCTTATCTCTTGTAAGTGCATGATTATCTTGCACATCATAGGGTCTCTTCCTGATATTGTGCACTTAACGTGCTGAGAATTTCAGTGGTCTCACTTTCATCAACGCTGATCCACTGAGTAATAAAAGTCCAGCTTATTTAGAACAGTTAGCTTAGGTAAAAGGAGAAAATCTGAGAACCCTTGTGATCAGTATGGTTGGAGTGTCAGATTGGATTTGGCATTAACATCTGACATAAGTTTGGAAGAGAAATAACATCAAAATATCAAAGATGGAGTGTGACATCGGAAGTTGGTGGGCAGGGCAGTACAGTGAAAGTAACAAGTAGGAGCCATAATGAGTAGACACTTATGCAAACAGTGCGTTGATTAGTAAGACATTATCTTGACTGCACAATTCAGGATTGACTATGATGAAGGCCATAAATGGTAGGGTCCTTGTAAAGCTATTATGTCATCTGATTTCGTTGGTTAACTTTCAGACTTTATCGGATACCAATCGTGATCACTAACTGTTCAGTTGAAGAAAGCTAAGTTCAGAGATTGATTCTTCTGCAGGTGAACAGGTAAAAGACAATTTATCCATAGTTTGTCCGTTGCCTTGTGAGTTCCATGGCACGCGAAAACTTTGGGCATTTGGAGTCACATATTACCATCAGCAGTCCTTAATCGTACAATCTCTATAGCTGTTATATTCATAGCAATTAGAATCACGGATGGAATGCCGAAGTCTCGTTTATGTCTTGCAATTTATGCAGCAGGCAGGCTCATCCTTATGAGGGCATTCTGCATATTCATGACCACTATGGGATGTTAGATAAGAAGAGCAATGTTCTTGATCTGATTGTCAGCAGTGACTCACATGCATATTAAGAATCATCAATAAAGAAACCACCAGTAACAGTGTTCATGGTACGTTGATGCTGGATTATTATTATTACTACTAGCCATATAGTGCAAGGAAGCCTGAGGCTTATGCTGCACCAGCCAAAAAAAAAAAAAAAAAATTCCCGAGTTACCCTGAGTGAGAGAGAGAGAGAGAAGTAGAAGGGAATCACCAAGAAAGAGAAGAATGATGATATCCAGCTCAGGACCCTGGGTGTGCCAAGCCCATACTCACTAGATGTGAGCCCCTGGGGGTGATAATAACTTGTCAAGGATTAAAGTGAGATTAATTAATATAATAAAGACTAAAGTGGTGGAAAGACACCTGTGGCTTATGGAACCTACAAAATTATAGTTTGTGTGTCAAAAAAGATAAATACATATTTAGGAAAATAAAATTAATTGTGAACCTTAGAGACCAATATTATTGGGTATAGGCAGAAGCAATAATTTGTGGCACATGAGTAGTTAGCACTGATGTTCGAATTTTCCACTATTTGCTTATAGACACTTCACAAGAGCTAACAGCTGAATAACAAATGTTAACAATGTAATTGGTGAGATAATTGCATGTTTTTTTTTTTTTTTTTGTTTTCATCTTTTAATTGCTGCATTGTGCCTGGCTTTCACCATACATCACACTACTGCTTGTGGGGCTACCCTTCAGATAGCCCCACAAGCAGCAGTCCAGTGGGATTAAATCAGATGAATGTGGGGCAGGGGGCTACTTCGACGTTACTCGTCGACCACCGGTCTGCAAAATGTGTATTTTGTGTGAAATGGCACCTGGGGTTTTCCCCATCTCCGCAATGCAAACTTATTATTGAGATAGATTCTGATATCACAATGGTAATGCTGGAGATGCCCCACTAAATGTGACACTGGAAATTACTGATCTGCCCTAGATCAGTGTTCCGCAACCAATGCGCCGCTACAAGATGACAAGTGTCGCAAACTTTGCTGAAGCTGATACCTGTAAATAATACTATACGTATGATTAGAAATTGAAACTGAGAACTTTTATCTATTGTAAAGGTAAAAGTTCTCTGCCAGGTATTTTCCTTAAGATATATATAGAAAAAACTCGGCTAGCTCCGAGATTAATGTGATGGCAATTAAAGACTGCACCGCCAGAGAGGAAGACTTGCCATGAACAGGTGTACCTGGTCAGCAATGTTTAGATAAAGTGTTTAGGGTCAAATGGCACCAGGGGTTTCCCCCCTCCCCCATATCCACATAGTTTACAATTTGGTGTGATACAGTTCACTGTAAAGGCCAGAGATTTAAAAATATATGGATCTTGGGGTGTGTGATGTGTATCATTCCTCTGGCCATTTAGCCGCCATGCCCCTGCTGGGGCCCAATTGCCTACACTTCAGCTTGTGGAGGCAGACCAGGTACCCAGTAGTTGTAGTTTACTCTGGCAGGTCCTGCCACCTACCTTCTGGAGATTTCAGTGGCTATAACAAAAAAAAAAAAAACGTTTGGGTGGGTTGAACACTAGATTGAAAGACCGAAATGTAGGCGAACTTAATTTGGATGATATTAAATTTTGATCTGTGGGATATACATTGGCATGCAGATAGGGAGAGAAGATTGGGGGGAGAAAGACAGAAAAAATGGGGTCAATAGAGGAGATGTGAGGAGGGGGAAAAGAAAGGTGGGCCCAGCAAGAGTGCTGGCACCGATTGCCATTATTGCTAGCATGTACAGAAAGCTCTGCGTTCTCATTGGGTTGGTTGGAATTCAGCTGAGTAGAAAGTCACTCGTGAGGTTGCGTCCCGTCCAAGGGAGGTCCACATCGAGTGTGCACTTTTCGTGGGTCAGGTGTGGTTCGCGTGATCCTCTTATAGTGTTGGTTTTTTGTTTTCTGTGAGGCAGTTAATTGTTGGTTTGTATTGTTTGCTGTCAGGTTATTTAATGGTGGTGGATGCAGGAGAGTCCGTCTTCTTGTGAAGAGGTCTTGTGCATATTGAGTGAAGGCACTATAGGTATCTCTCAGTAATATCAGAAATTCCTGGTCTCAGCATTGTTTGGGTGGTTAAATCGGCAGCAGAAATCCTCATACAGTGGGCAGCCATACATGAAGTGCCCCCATGTCTTGCATAGAGGGGTGTCAATCTGAATCCATGGAGTTTTTTTCTCTTATGGCGCCATGGCCGGTCAACAGGTAGGTGGCAAGAAGTCCAGGAAAAAGCCAAGGTGGATAGTTTGGGTACAGTTGGGTAAGTTTTTTGGTGATTTCACCTTTGGTTGATGTTTGCCAGCCCTGGTTGAGGTGTGCGAGGAGATGGGTTCCACTTTGTGGGCGGTTTCAGGGTCCATGGAGAAGTTCAGGTGGTTAGCCTCCAGTCCCTTGGAGAATTGATATGTTAGGCCGCGGAAGACTTTCCAGGTCTAGGGTAAGAGTCCCCGTCAGGGCCTGGAGAGCGCGCGCGCGTGTGTGTGCGCGTGTGTGTGTGTGTGTGTGTGTGCGTGCGTGCGTGCGTGCGTGCGTGCGCGCGCGCGCGCGCTTACAGTATTGCAAGCTCTTGTTATTGTAAGTAATATATACTGCTGTGTCGTGTCTAGTTTTCTTCTGTTGATGGCTGTGGTGGCCTTTCAGTACCACACCAGCGGCATACATTATGGCAGGTAGGAACACGGTTTTATAGAATAGCTTGAGGGCTCTCCTCCGCAGGCCCCAATCCTTTCCCATCTGAAGAACAAGAGTAACACTGATTAACGGAGCTCAATATGAGGTGTTTTTTATACCGTGTCCCAGGCATGCGCTGTAGTTCACCTGCAGTTGCTTAGATTTGCATAACTGTTCGCTGGTCATAATGTTTTGGCTCATCAGTGTATAGCATATTTATATTAACATTGCCATAAACTATGCTTTTTGGGGATTAACATTTTTGTGAACCGAGAAGAGAAAAAGGTTGTGGAGCACTACCCTAGATGAGACATCAGACAAGGCTAACTCCTGGTAAACCTTCCTTCTCTGCATGAATGTTGGATTATCAATGCACCAAAACAATTATATCGCTTCACTGTTCTGCTGATCTTAGACATTTCCTTACCCGACCAAAAAATCTTTTCCTCAAAGAAAATATTTATCTTTGTTCATATTTGCATTTAACCATTCACAAAACTCAAGTTGGTGATCTTGAATATTTTCATTCATAGCAAGTAGCAATCCTAGTATATAAATTTGCACTTAGCTCATTTGAGATTGTAATGCACTCTTTCTACTGATTCCAATCTCACAAATAGTTGCCTTATAGATTTTCGTGATAATATTGTGCAAATCACTTCAACAATATATCAGAATTTTCCTCTCCCTTTGATGAGGGGAAACTTCCAGAACTTTGCTTTTACAAATTTTGCACAGTACTGGGTCTCCAATTCTTGAAATTGTTCTTTGTGTTGGAGCTTTTGTGAAAAATTCATGCAGGACTGTTTTTGAACTTCACACTCATTCTCGAATTTTCAGTACCACTTTAAAATTGCCTTGCGTTTTTCGAACGTTACTCGTCCAGTCGCCACGATGCATTATGGGGATCATTTCGGTTTTTTTTAAACAGAAAACTCCATCTTTTATCAGTAAAACATACGGATCAAAGACGAAAGAAGTACCGCTATAAATACGTGATTAAATATTTACGATGAAAATGTGTGTACTTTTTGAGACACTCAGTATCTCTAAAAAAGAGATATTGTTCCTGCTTACTCTCCTTCATAAAGAACCAGTAGAAATCCCCCATCATTACAGGATCCCAGGGATCTTGGTACCACTTTTCCATCGTGGAAATATCCAGAGTTATATCTCCCAGATTTTAAGGAGAAATTTCGAGATGCGAATGAAGAAAATGAATTTTCAACGACATTCGACAGTCCATGTTTTTGTAGCACTCCAGTAAATTAGACATCAACATTTCATAGTTTTGTTCTTTCCTATTACCCAAAAAATCCATGTACTGCCACCTTAAACGATCGCCAAGCTGCCAATTTTACCTTTAACTCGTTTCAAACACATCGTCTTTCAGGAGTTTCCTGATTTGGGGTCCTACGAAAATTGCTTAAGTTTGGCATATGTTAAATTAGGAAACACTTCTCAAGTATGCAAATTCGTTCCTTCTTTATCTAGTCCCTTTACGAAAATTTTCACCAATCCAATTTTGATGTGCAGGGATGGAAGAAGAACCTTGACTGATTACACAAAAGAATATATTTTACATTACATTATTCTGATATGAACTCGTTCCGCTTGTCCGAATGTGGCACAACATAATGTTCTTCTGTCGCATGGCTGTCCCACAAACACAAAAAACATTTTGTGAAACCCTCCCCTGCAAACCAATAACCTTAAGATCACTGCATATGTTCCTACCATAATCCTGGTATTTTATAGCATGTAGAACGTTAGCATGCTTTCATCACTTCAAGTCCCACTGAATAAAACACACGAACTGATGGAAATTCGTTGCCATTATGAAGATGTGTCTGCAAATAAACGCCATTCATCTGACTTATGCATGACACCTAGTTCTTTCAGAAGTCCAATGTCTTTGCAAAAACACACTATCCTCCGTACCAAAATATTTCGAAAACGTGTCGTGTCTTTTTCGAAACACTGAAATCTTTGTTCCTGCTGCGAGTACATTCCACTGCTGTAACCTAACAGTTCAACTTGTTATTTTTCCAAATTTAATTCTCGAACTAAATCATCCAACTCATCTTGTTTGATTAAATGTACTACCTGAATTTACTGGCTGATAGTAGAGGCTTCATCTTGAGAAGTGGAGGCTTCCTGGGAATCCTCAACCAAAGGCCGAATGGGTCAAAAATTCTAGACCTCATACTTGTGTTTATGGCCAAAATCACACCAGCCTCCGGTTCACCGGGGTTTCCCCAGTAAGTCTTATGGCCAGTCTGGCCCTGTCCTCAACTTGAACTTGATCACTATTATCTTCCCCTCTACTGTTATCCCAAGTTTTGGTGGGCACTGGTACTGGCAAATCGTCACTGTGCGGAATGGAAATAGCTGAGGGGATATTTGGATATATTAAAGCGTGATTGCTTTTTTTAGACATATCAGATATATTTGTCAAACATTAATGTGAGTAGATGGTTCTCACCAAACCATAGGGACTGCAAAAGGTAGCCCTTTGCGTTTGCCACGTAACCACTTCCTAAGGTTTGTCGTACAGGTAATACAACACTTGTGAGGCGCTCAAGGTTTGTCTTGGTTACCAATTTTACATCTGAAATAAAAAGAATACGAAAGTTTTGTAATGTCATAGATATTTTTCCTTTGAGTCTTTGGGGTAAACCGTCCACAAACATTCAACGAAGTAGTACGTGGAAGTAGAGTCGTATAATAGGTTCTGATATCTTTAGTGTTTGGAGGTTGAAAAAAAACAACACAAAAAAATCAAGATGCTGCTGTGGGCTCTACTAATGCCTCCAGTGAGTCAGAGTATTTTTCATGTTCCAGTAGGTAATAATCAACTACCCCAGTTTCTACCCCCATAGAAACAACCTTGCCCATTTTTTTTTTTTTTTTTTTTTGTACCTGCTGCCAATCTGTTATTGACTATGATGATGTATGTAGTACCTGTAAAGATCACGTTCACTTTATAGTTTTTTGAAAGCTTAAGTTATTAAGTCACTTTGTGCATTTATTTACCCCCTTATACAGGCTGACCAGATTGTGATTCTGTTACATTGGACTTAATTTACTTTCATTAACTTTAATGTGATATCCAACTGTTAAGACAGAATTAGTTGGATAACTACATCTCAAGAATGCCGGTATTAATAAAAACTCATCTTTTTCGCCATATTATAAGAACCTTTGCCTGAAAATCTAGATCTCTACTGCTATTGCATTTATTATTTTTTATAAGTGCATTGTATGTTTTAAATATTTCTAATTAAAATATTTAATTAATATAAAAGTATAATTTAAAATAGTAAGTATTTTTTTTAATATTTCCAATAGTTTTGTCTATTTAGTTAATCAAAAACTTTTGAAAAATCAGTAAAGTTATGGGAAATTTTTGTCTGTTACATGTACAATGACTCTCTTCATCAGTACTTCGATTTTCAAGAAACCAATTTTATATATGAAAAGGAGGAGTTTTATATAGTTATATATGATTTAATAATATTTTAAAATTTTAATGGCATTTAAATCAGGGACTACTTCTATAGTTTTATTTTCTCTGTTTTATATTGGAATTAAATCTCTGTACTGTGCAGAAATGTTTCTTGGTTTAACGCTGTATTACGTATCTCTAGTAGTACATACATATTTCTTTTTTTATTTTAAATTTAATGATGCCAGTTGTGATGCTGTCTGTTAACTTTCCATTTCTTTGATTCCAGTGGCTTCATAAATTCATTTTTTGTGAACAAAAAAATTACCGACTCTACAAATTCACGTCACTCTAAGAATTTAGTTCTTAGGGTGATATTGATTGAAGATATCAATTTCAGCCAAAAAAATAATAATAATTCAGGCATATAAATATTAGCATTAGTAGAGGCATATGATGCAAGAATGCAAGTTTATACAGCATCAGCAGAAAAAAAAAAAGAATAAATAAATAAATCAAAAGAACTTCCTATTTCACCCATCCATTCTCTCCAAAAGTTTGTCCAGTTCTTCTTTGAATTTATTTAAGCTATCAACTTCCACAACGACAGATGCAAGTTTGTTCCAGCAATCAACTACCCACTCGCTAAAGGCAAATTTCCACACATCCATTCTACAATTGTCTTTCTTCAATTTGAATTTATGCCCTCTCAGATTCATAATCTGAGCAAGCGAAAGAATCCCATCAGTATTGAGCCTGCTCAAACCAATCGAGGCGTTATACACCTCAATCAGATCACTGTGCAGGTGCCTAGTCTCCAGGCACTGCAAGTTGCAGAACTTAAGCCTATCTTGGTAAGAGAACCCCCTTTGTTCCCCTAATCAGTCTTGTTGCCGATCTCTGTACTCACCCTGGCAACTCTACAACCTTCCTAAAATGAAGCATCCAGACCTGTATGCAGTTCAAGGCATGGCTTGCCCATTGCCTTATACAAAGGGATAATCACCTCCTTTTCCCTATTAGCAAAATTCCTGTATATCATTGACAAGACCCCACGATCTGCTCGGGCAGCCTATCTGCACTGCTCAGAAAACTTCATAGCTGACTGCACAAATACCCCCAGGTCTCTTTCATTCTCTACCACCCTGAGTGTCGTACCACAAAGTTGGTACTAGGGCTTACAATCCCGGGATCCCGGTCATTTTTTTCCGGTATTCAAATACTGGTATTGATACCAAAATACCGGTTTTTCGGTACTAGTTTAAAAAAAAATGTTTATAATTTAATCACATAAAGGTTATAAAATCACCTTTATGTGATTATGACGTCCTTATCTCTACTAGCAAATGTTCGATAAATCATAGATATGTTTGGTTTGGTGTTTTTTTTTTTTTTTTTTTAGGAGCATTAGCAACTAAGCCCATATTGCTCCAGGGATATATATGCGGTGGCCATTCCCTGACCTTTCCGCATCCTCCGTATTTGGTGGTCACGGGCTCGAACCCTGGTCTAATCAAGAAATGTGTGCTACACACTGCTGCTCTTGCCCACCTGGCTACGGAGGCGCTCCCATCGATATGCAACATTGCAACCTGTCCACAATTCTCGGACAACTTCATGTCTGACCGTATCGTAACTCCCACGTCCCGTTCCTCCACTACTGACTTTAGTTCAACTCCACCAAGTGTATAAGTTATTTTGGGGTTGCTGTTTCCCCAGGTGTAAGATCTTGCATTTTGCTGAATTAAAGCATATAGTTGCCACTTTTCTGACCATTCCAGAAGTCTATCTAGGTCACTCTGAAGAAGCTCTGCTTGGCGGCAATCATTAACTACTCTACTGATCTTTACATCATCTGCAAGTTTAGACATCACACCTTATATCCCTTCATAGATGTCATTTAAGGTAATCAAAAACAACAGTGGTCCCAATACTGATCCTTGGGGAACCGCGCTTCATACATTAACCAAATCTGAGGAATAATCATTTATCACAACCCCCTACCTGGTGCCATCCTGCTATCCATCGAAGGATTTTCCCTATGATTCCAAACTGCTCCAACTTATAAAGTAACCGCTCATATGGGACTGAGTCAAATGCTTTGCTGATATCTAAATAAACAATGTCAAAATTATTCTCTAAATCCAGCTCACGAGTGACCTGTCAGAATGGCTAACCAGATTTGTTAAACATTATTTTCCCTTTACAAAACCATGCTGTGTATCCTCCAGAATTCCGTTTCCATCTAAATGATCCTGGATTCCACCCTTGATCATTGCCTCCATGATTTTCCCTACTATTTAGACTGGCCGGTCGGTAATTTCCCGTTATACTCCTAGAACCGCTTCTATGTTCCAATTTACACCAATCCAACGGAATCTCTCCTGAGTCCAGTGATGCTCTCATAACTAGCCTTAATGGTTCAATGCCGCCGCCTTTAAGATTATAGGGTATATGCCATCAACCACAGGAGCCTTACTCGCCTGTGGGCGCGAATGTTTTCTCATTAATTCAACGTGAAATTTCAACATTAATTAAATTTTTTTCAACTTCGCTCCCATAATTTCTCATTGACGTGAAGGGTTTTTCTTCTGTAAATATCGATGCAAAGTAACTGTCGAGTTCATCTGCAACATCAGTTGGGGTATCTAATACTATCCCACGCAATTAAATATGCGTCCGATCTGATTTGTCCTCTTTGCATTTATATATGTAAAGAATTCCTTAACTGCACTCTTTGCTCTCTTTATTCCTTATCCCCACTCTTTGCTCTCTCTCCCATACTCAGTAAAGATACTATAGTGAAAATTATACTTCGCTGAATAAAACGTCTTTCTCCATCAGAAAATGATGAACATAATTCAACCATGGAAGACCAACATAAGACAGAATATCAACGTTCCGCAAATTCTTTCCAAATTAAGAAATTGCCTGACTACAATGAGATTTTAAAAGATGAACTTCAGTCGGAAATTAATGAAATACTTTTTACTATTTTTGCTAAAAAAGTTCAAAGCCTAGAAAATATGGACTGAGATCGTCTACGATTATCTCAGTACAATAGTACCAGAATAGAATCCTAAAGGGCGTTTTCTGCCGCTAATCAAATATGTACCAAAATTAGATCCATTTTAAACGATCATGCTATTGATTGCTTATGTTTCTTAAGAGCTCACTTTATTCGGACAGGTAGTGTGGATTCTTAAACATAACTAAACTTTCCAGTAACAATATGCATTTTTTTTTTTTTGTTTTTAGAATAACTGTATTTTTAATGATTTTTTTCAGAATACACATATTTATTATTGCAATAAATGTTTATTTAAAACTTGAATTCAAGTAATTACAGTACTTGTTTTTCCCTTACTTTATTGCGCCTAACTGTCATCAAAATTTATTGAGAAAAACGTTTGTTTTTGGAATACTGATATTAATACCGGTATCCCGGTTTCATAAATTAAAAATACCGAAATACCAGTATTAAGATTTTGACCGCTATTGTAAGCCCTAGTTGGTACGTTTCTTTGGGGTTATTGCTACCCATATGCGGCACTTTGCATTTGTCAATGTTGCACTTCAGCTGCTACAATATATATATATATATATATTCCTCAATGGATAAAGTAATAGTAAACTTTGATATTGACTACTTGTAAATAACTATCCCTAGCCCTCCCCATGAAATGTGTCTTAAGACACATTTCTGGGGGAGGGCTAGGGATAGTTATTTAATATTAGTCACATTTGACAATTTAATTCTCTGCACTCGTGGTAGCCCACGATGAACTGTGTGTAATTCACATTACGCTACCACGGTTTTATTTTCAAAAGTGGTCCTGTAGTTTTGCTATTGTGGGTTAATGGTGAACCTCTTGGGAAGTGGTGAAGACGGGGAGAAAATTGACATTACTCCTTGAAAAATTGATATTACTATTAACATTAAGACTCTTAACGAATGTGGAAAGCCAACACTGAAATCATCCTTTAAATTGTTGGTGAATCGAAAGCAAAAGTTGGGCAACACAAGACAACAATTAAAGAAAATGGCAGAATTGGAAGAAGCTCTCAGTGGAAAAGTAGAAAAATGCGTGTCAGCTTGTGAATTTGCTTGTTCTGAAATTTTTGCCTAATACTGAAAAGAAATAACTTCAATATAACAAATGGCAGAAATGTAAGGAGAAGCCTGAAGGAAATGAATGTGAAATTATGTCGTTCTATTAAAAAAAAATATATTATATTAGGGTCACCCATAATTGATTATACATACCCGTATATGTATTTTGTCTGTAAATTGCGTGTGTTCTCTGGTCGATTTGCCAGTTTTGCTGAACGAATAACCCCCAGTTTCTGTGGAAAAACCTTGCTATCTACGCCCGAGACAATAGATGCAATTTACAGGCGCAGTATACTGACGTCAAGTAGCGTTAGTTGATTTTGCTTTTAAGAAAAATTCCATTCCACTCAATAAGTAACAGCGACAAGCATGCTTTAAATGAGCTAAACACCACCCATATTGGTCTGAACAATGGCAGAAAGTTTGTTTAGTTGTGAAACAAAAACTTGTTTTTGTTTCACAAACTAAAAATTCTACAGGAGTATGTGAAACATACTCCTGTAGAATTTTTCGCAGTTACGACGAATCTTTGCTGCATGCTTCATATAAAAATAAATTTTTCTTTATACTCCGGGACGCCATACGGTTAGAGGGTTTCACAAGATCGAAAGAATATAAGAAACAGCACCGTATTTAGCAGTCACAGGCTTCAATGCCGGTCACTCAAAGCACATGTACTTACGTACCCTCGCCCCTGCCCACTGGGCTACTGTGGCACGATGAAGATCGTGAACTTTCCCAGCAGTATGAAGATCTGAGGAAGTTTTTCAGCCAATGATATGGAAAGATGAAAGTTCGTTGACAGCTGTATGAATGGCATAATATATAGGGACGTTATTTCTTTTAAAATGATACCCTTTTGCAAGAGCAGTTCAGAAACGGACAGTTCTTTGTTTTTTTTTCAAGATGACTCTGAGGTGGCGCCTCCGTAGCCAGGTGGGAAGGAGCAGCAGTGGGTAGCACACGCTTCTTGATTAGACCAGGGTTCGAGCCCGTCACCACCAAATACGAGGATGCGGAAAGGTCAGGGAATGACCACCGTATATCCCGGAGCAATATGGCCTTAGTTGCTAATGCTCCTAAAAACCAAATAACAACAACAACAACGACTCTGAGGTGTTCGTGGGTAGCTCAGTTGGTAGGATCACCTTCCTTCCCCACACCGGTTGGAAAACACCTGAGTTCGAATCCCGTCGATGACGAGAGGAATTTTTATAGGCCTTTTTCACAACATGGCTGAGGTAGTCAGTCTCAGGTGAGGGTAGCATGGTTTTTTCCTCCTGGCAACTCAGTTTATCGTCCAGCAAACAGAAAATCAACCTCAGAACACACGCAATTTACAATGTACACGGAGCAATATGGCCTTAGTCGCTAATGCTCCTAAAACCCAAGAACAAGAAAAACAACAATGACTCTGAGCCAGACGCATGTTATCTACAGTATGTTGTAGGTTGTGGAACTGCTCCAGGGCTCTGAGCTGAAACTCCAACAAAAATGAAAAAGTTATATAAAAAAACTAGAAATTGCGTTGCACCAGTGCCTAAACTCATGATAATATACACCACTGTCCGTCATCCTTTCACTGAGCAAAGAATGTTAAGAACTACTGTCGTACATATTTCCGGATCCAAGGGTAGCAAAAATCTCAAAAGGGCCTGCAATGTGTGGGAGCTGACCATGCAGCATGCTCTGGAGAAGGTGAGCAGAATACTGCGCTGTATTGTTTCCAATTTTCTTTTATTGACAGCGGTGGTTGCTTTTTTTTTATACCAGATACCTGCTGCGCAAGAGATGGCTGGGATGAAGAACGCTTTATAGAAGAGGAACAAGGTTCCTTAGGCCCCAGTAATTTCGCGTGACTCTTGCAGTAAGGGCTGAGTAGTTCTTAATCTGTTTTTGTAGGTAAGCCAGATGTGGGGTAAAAGATTTCTGTCGAGGATGATCCCTAGGTATTTTAGCTCCGTGGTTAATTTTATTGTGGTTCGTTCTATTTTGATCTGAGGAGGCCGCTTGATATCAAGGAAATCTTTTAAAAGTATTAACGATGTTTTAGTTGGTGATATCCTTAAGTGGTTATTCATTGCTCACTCTTTCACGGTGCCAATGGCACGGTTAGCAGTGGCTTCAAGTTGTGCATGGCTTTTCCCCCTCAGGACCAGGTTATCTGTGACGGCTCCATTTAGATCCTAGCTGAGAAAGTCATCCAACACCAGTTCCAGAGGAGAGGCCCTAGGACTGATCCCTGTGGGCATCCCTAGAAGACTGATCGCGTGAGTCTGCTGTAGGATGTATATACCGATATCCTTCGGTCCGAGAGATAGGTTTGGATGCAATGGTACAAGTTTCTGGGAATGTTTACCACCCGGAGTCTGGCGAGGACATTTGGCCACCAGAGCGTGTCAAATGCCCCAGCGAAGTCGATGGAAATAATCAGGAAGTATTTGCTATTGTTGCTAGTGGCTGCATTTATTATATGCTCCAGGTGTCCACAGTAGAGCATCCTCGTCGGAAACCAAATTTTTTGGGAGATGGGAGGCCTGCTTGTGAGTAATGGGCTTGAGTTCTATTGTGCAGAAGGCGTTCCTACAATTTGCTTAGAACCGTTTGTAGGGCTATGGGTCTGTATGACTCCAGGAGTTTCTGTGTTTTTGTCGGATCCTTCAGTATAAGCATGATCCGTGCAGATCTCTAATCATAGGGGAAGTATCCTGCAGATAGACAATGGTTGTACAGGTTCAGGATGGTGGCAGGGATATATTCCATGGCTTTTTTAATAATTTCTGGCTGCAGGTAGTCTTCGCCAGGTGTTCTCTTATTTCTTCTTTTTGTGGATGCCAGATGGAGATCCTCCAGCGTGAATGGATCTCCCCAATGCGCTGGGCTGTAAGAGACATTTTCTTCACAGAAGTGAAGTTGCTCAGGATGTTTAGTTAGGTGGTAGACGTCAGAATGCCCGGCACATGGATGATTGGACACAGGGTATCCCAGCAAAACATCGCCCAAAGCATGACACCGCCACCACCGGCTTGTTTTCGTCCCACGGTGCATTCAAGCACCATCACTTCCCTAGGTAAACGACACACACATACCCGGCCGTCCAGATGGTGAAACAGGAAACGTGATTCATTGGACCAGACGACCTTGTTCCAATCACTCAAGGCCCAGTTTTGATGTTCGTATGCCCATCGTAGGCGCTGTTGCCAGTGAACCGTGGTTAGCATGGGCAATTGGAGCGGCCTGCGGCTACGCAGCCCCATTTTCAGCAGGGTTCGATATACTGTGTGTTGTGACACATTACTCCCGTCACCAGCTTTCCAATTACCGGTGAGTTGCACCACAGTCCCCCTTCTGTTGTCACGTACCATCCGGGAGAGCCTTCGCTCACCTCGAGCATTAGTGAGCCGTGGTCGTCCAACACCTCGCCGGCAGTTTGTGGGTTTACCCTCCTCGGACCACTTTCGGTAGATAATAACCACGACTACGTGAGCATTCCACCAGCTGTGCCGTTTCGGATATGCTCTGACTCAGTTGTCTAGCCATTACAATTTGGCCTTTGTCAAACTCGCTTAAGTCCGCTGCCTTTCCCATCTGAAGAACAAGAGTAACACTGATTAACAGAGCTTAGTATCAGGTGTTTTTATACCGTGTCCAGCGTCCTCGCCGTAGTTCACCTGCAGTTGCTTTGATCTGCATAACGACTCGCTGGTCATAATGTTTTGCCTAATCGGTGTACGTCCTTTCTTGTGTGTCGTCCGAAAAAAGAATAAGGATGCTATCAGCATTTAGACTACTCAACCCATTTAATTTAAAGCTTCAAGCTCTTCAATCGAATTTAAAATTTAAATCTCATTGAAGAATTTAAATAACTCAAGTGTTTCTTGATAAGAGTACTCTTTTGTTTCCCTGAATAATATTTTTGCTCTTTTCTACAAGCATTTCAACAGATCAGCAATAGTCAAGATGTATACAGATGGAAAAGTCCTCAGTACTAATCCCGTGAATGACACGAGGAAGTTTTATGTATGTTTCTATGCGGCTAAGTTACAAAAACTTTGACTCACACGAAAGTTGCACTGTTTCTCCTCCTCTCCATAAACTGGTGTTTTTCGTCCAGCAAAAAGCAACCCAACTGGAAAATACACCTATTACAGAACACAATATATTGACACTTCACGGCCTTAGTTGCTTTGGCACTTAATACTGCTTCAAACCTAACCTAAGTCTATGAGAAACAGTGACCATTAATACCCATTCTCCACCTCCAGCTATTAATCCATCTCTTTCTTGGCAGTAGTAATTTCTACTCCTGCTGTTACACTTCTCTAGTTTGTACAGCAATCGTCCATGTGGAACAATATTGGAAGCTTTTCTGAAATCTAAGCATATGCTGGAAATGCCGTCGTAGCCTATAAGAAAAAGATATAAAAATATAATGCAAGTAGAGTGAAGAATGCGGATTATGAATGAAGTAAATGTGTGTCTCTCTAACTCCCCGTCGCCTGTCAACTAACATATCCCACCCCTGAGCAGAATGGGCAATTTGACCTTCCTACACGATTCGACATACATGGATTTGACAGCCATCACCAACGAAGACATACAGCAGCTTTCTGCCAACACGCCATTTGGCGATATGAACTGGGTACTCAAACTCGGTTCCCTTTAAAATCCCATCCCCAGGCAGGGAAGGGAAGAGATGGGTCTCTGTCTCCTCCCTGCCTCCCCCATACTTCACCTGGTGGGGCTTGGCCCCACTGATCTCTTTGGAGATGCCTACTCTATCGTCCTCATCCTTCTACCTGTTTCCCCCCCAGTCTCCCATCCACTCTAACTAATCCGACCGAGTACGCCCCTCACAATGCTACCAAATTCTAATCAACATCTAAAAATTCATCTGCTTTCTCATAAACCTCTTTCGGCCTTTTCTAGTGTTCACCTCTTTTTTTTTTTTTTTTTTTTTTTTTTATATATAGGTCTTGCCACTGAAATCCTTGGAAAATAGGTGGCCGGGGCCTGCCGGAGTACTTAAATAATCTACTGGGTGCCTGACTTGCCTCCTCGTGGCAAAGTGTGGGGAATGATGGGTCCCAATAGGAGCCCAATGGCTAAATGGTCAGAGAAACAACCGAACATAACACTATACAACAAACCACTCCCGATGCATTTTTTAAATCTCTGGTCTCCACAGAGTTTTACAGAGTACAACGCGGAGATGAGGGAAACTCCCGGTGCCGTCAGACAACTAACACACTTTACACTTTACTTCTTTAACTACTGATTCCATTATTTTCTCTGGCTGAGAAGTCAGGCTTACAGGCCTGTAATTATTCACTTCATCCTTTGATCCCCTTGTGGAATATTTGAACGTTTTTAGGGGCCCCTGAATCCAACATGCTGTCATAATTATGTCTAAAGCCTTGCTTACTTCTTTTGCAGCTTATTTCATACAATTAAAATCATTGGATAAATTACATCTATCCAATTATATTAAAATAATTAGGTAGATCAACCTTAGCTGATTTACACTTTTAGCTTCCTTTCGATCATCGTGAAATCATTTAACTCCCAATTAGAATTAGTTATATTCCTATTTCCATCCTTGAAAACTTCTTCACATGTGAATATAGGAATATTTCTTAATTTTGACTTCAAACTTGTAAATAATCATCGATAGTTATGCCATTTCTTCTACTTCTAGCATTACTTCTTCACTTTCTTCTACTTCTTTCATTACTTCTAGGATTAAAACAAGCAAAGAATTCTTTCCTACTTTTCTGTAGCCAAAGACCTCGTAATCTGTCTTAGCATATGCCTTGCTCCCCTTATTGACTTGATTGCAGATCAATTTATCCTTACTGTACACTAACCGTTAAGTATGTTGACATGAAGTACACTATGTAACATTAAAAGAATCTCATGTGCTTAATGTCACCAAGTTTTGCAATGCTGTTATGCATTCTCTTGGATATCTGACTAAATATTAATAATGATTCCACGGTGACAATGAAAAACCTTTATAGTAAGTCTTCAAGTACCGTATTAATTCTCAAATCAATATAACAAAGGCTTAATTTATCGGTACTCGCCTTAAATTCACGGATAATTTGAGGTGCAAGGCGCCAACAATTCATCCAGGTGCCATGTCATCTGGATGAACTGTTGGATAAATCACGGATAATAAGTCTGCTATATTATTGATTTGATTCCAGGTGAGTAATAAAACCTTTTGTAAAATATGCCATTAGTTGTTATTATTTTGCTCATTTGCTTTTTCTTTTTTTTTGCAAAAATCGAATCGGTATTATTATTATATTTTCTTCAAAATACACTATCACTCTAAGTATGAATTTCTTCCACAGCTTCTTTATTCATAAAAACAACGTGAATTTCTGAGCACCAAAAAATGCAAAAAAAATTTTCATTTTAACGATTATATATTTTTAATTCGTACCACATTGTAGCTCTTTTATTTTCTGAGCTTTATATACTGAGTTCGAATTGCATCGACAACGTCCCCTTGTGTAAGAATGGACTGGTCCGTGGCACTGGTGAAGGTTCAAAGTCGGAAACAGCTGATGTAAAATTGTAGTTCGCACACGTAGCGATAATTTTTTCAGAGAAGAAAAGTCAGCGTCGAGATATTTTCGACTTCGAACGTGGAATGATTTTGGGGAATTGTCTGCAGCTGCCAGTATCTCGACATTAGCCAACGTGGTCAAGTTTTCCCGTTCTGTGTCACGAGTCTACAGTGACTGCCTGAACAGCGTCGAACAACCGGCCGAAGGTCACACATGAGACAGCCACGTGTGGTCGATGCCGTTAGTGACCCTCGTATGCTTCGTCTCGTAGCACGGGCGACGCAGCACGGTGGCATAGCTAAGCACCAAGTGCATCGTTCCACATGGACAATTGTGCATTGTGTCACGTCACATAGACTATGCGCCAGACATAGCTCGTATGGCAGTGGACGGCCGTCATGGGTCTCTGTGCTCATTGGGAAACACAATAAACTGCGCCTTGCATGAGCATGTCAGCATCAACAGTGGACCACCGACATGTGGAAATCTGTTTCCGACTGTATAATGTGGATGGGTTTATTCGCATTTGGAGAAAGCAACATAGGGCCATGGCACCTGGATGGAGATAATCTTTATTGCCTTTCACGGCCGTAAAGCCAGGGGTTTACAGCCTCCCGATATTTCTGGGATAATCGAACAATTATTTACAAAATGAAAAAAATGAGATGTGCTGACCTACAATTTATTAATGAAGCACCAACCAGGGGGAATAACCTCTTAGATCTCACTCTAGCCTCTATCCCTTGCACCCTTGATTACATTGTGGAAACGTCATTTGACTCTGATCATGTCTCAATACATGTGACTGCATATATAGCAACACCGCATATCTACCATCCGCATAGCTCAGTAGACAAAAGAAAACATATTTCAATACAAAGGAGAGAACTCCTCCCAAGAGTTAGATCTGATCTAGCTGGCTTAACTTCGAAATAAGAGCACAAGCTCAATCAGACAGAAGCAGATGCAAGGTACAGATCAGTCATTGCTGATTAGTCCTGCTAGTCTTAATTTTTTTCTGGTATGTCCGGTCAATGGCGAATTTGTTCAGGTCGGCGTCAAGTGCCTGGGGTTGCTTGAGCATCTGCTGCTGAGGGAGGAACCCGTAGGTCGTGCTGAACAGAGGTAGAACTCGGGATTAGCCCCAAGGGTAGCAGGGGGAATCCTCCACCCACAGGTATCCCAGAATGAAGGTGTTGCAATAATGCCTGTTATTAAGGTGGGAAGCCGTGGAATCCCGATAGAGTCGGCAAGCTGCGTGGTGCGAATTAGAGCTGGAAGGTTGTTTTGCTTCCTATTGGCCCACTTTAGGAGCCAGAATTCTGCTGCAAAGAGTGGTCTCTTTATTGACGGTGCGGCTGAGGCCCAAATTTCTACAGTATAGAGTAAAGGTGGAAAGATAACTGTTCTTATGTACTTCACGGTTGTCTTTTTATCGGTGTTATGTAGGAGATGTTGTTTTGCTATCTATCGGAGTCTTGAAGCACGTGTGAGGAGCATGTCTAAGTGGGCATTATATCGAAGTTTGGAGTCGAACACAATGTCTAGTTCACGATGGCTGGACACAATTAGGAAGAGGGTGTTGCCGACAGAAGGCTGGAGAGATGGAGTTTGCTTTAGTGAATGCACCATGAATTCGGACTTAGCAGGATTGATCTTGAACACAAACTGGCAGAGATACGATGTGACTGTGGTGAGAGTGTTGTTAATTTCCGCTTTCACTAGATCTAGGTCTTGACTGTGGATGATGGGAGTATCTCGATGTCATCCGCATTTCTCAGTAGACACCGAAAATGTGCAACCAGTGGGAGATAATAGATGAAAACAGATGGCCCGAAAGGACCCTTCCTTGTGGGACTGCAGTGACAGATCTTGTAAGGGTGCGATCTCCTGTATGACGCTTTATAACTCTGTCATGCAGAAGAGAGGAGAGAAAGCATAGTATGTTCCCTGTGATCTGAAAGTGGCATTCCAGGAGAGTGAGAAGTTGGTTTACTTGGATGACATCAAATGCGGCCTCAATGTCTAAGTAACTAACAGTTAGTTCTTGTCTTTCCTCAAATGCTGACAAGATAGTACTCGTGGTCGCTAGCAGATTGGTGATCGTTGATCTGTATGGAAGGGAGTAGTGAATTTGGGCTGGATTACTGTGCAAGATCTGCTTAGTGAGGATGAGGGGTAAGACATCCAGGAGCTTCAGCAGGCTGGAGAAGTAGGAGAGGGATCGGTAGTATTTAGGTTGCGATGGGGACTGAACTTTAGCTAAAGGTTTGATGAGATAATTTTTCCACTGCTGTGGGAAAATCTGGTTCGAAAGTAACTGGTTGAAGATAACTAAAAGTGGCTGAATAATGTACGGACTTAGGCATGCATGAATTGGGGAACTCTATCATCACCGGTGGTTAAAGAGACAGGTAGAGAATTATTGGCTACGATCAGCTGTTGTTTTGTGATCTTAATGATATTCAACTCTTCGTGCTGGGTGAGCTCTGTTAGTACAGCCAAATCTGAGTTTGGCACAGAATTACAATTAAATCTTGTGATGAAACCTTGAGACGAATTCAGGATCAAGTTGCAGAGGAAAGTGAAGGTTTACTTTCTTGTATGGAATTTTTCCTTTAGCCAGATTACGGTTAACGTACAATTTGATTGCCCGAGATTTCAAGCGGTTGAATTGAGCCCGTGCCCTTGAATAAAGGATGCGGTCATTGACATTCCACGTGCAATGGAACCGTTGCTTCAGCTGGAAACTCATTTTGAGTTCTGAATTCCAACAAAGCCTTTGGTCCTTGAGGTTGTCACAGACATTCTCTCAGATATGCCAGACAAGCTGTACTCGCTACCTGGGAGTCTAAAACGCTGATGGAACTGATATTCGGGTGACACTCAAGTCAAGTGGACCCAATTTCGGCGAAGTCCGGACGGTCTGTGACAGCCAAATCCTCAGCTTGCACCTTCACGATGGTGGGACTTTTAGTAATCCTGGGTATAACTTCCATGCACAAGTACATGGTGGGTGACCACCCAGGTGTGAACCAACGTAAGCAGGGATCGAGGTGTGGTGCCCATACCACATGGAGGAACGCCGCCCCTCTATGTTACCAGGCAGTACTATGAGTCATCTACTACCAGGCAGTAGATGACTCTCATCAACCGGTGAAATACCACCACTTTGCTTATTGGAGGCTACGAAGTAGTGGACCCCATGTTTAGTCTCTAGAGCTAAGTTCCGATCAACCCTTCCCTATCTCTTCCATCATGCAGTATGATTGATGACTTTTGAGGTTATGATGAACGTCGTGGCGAAATCCAATATTCCTTACATTTCGAGGGTACAGCTCTAAAACGGTGTTCGCAGGCCGGTTGCTAGTTAGTACACCGGACCGAACCTATTGGTAACTCTGTAGGAGGCTTCCGGATCAGCTAGTGTATAATCTTGCTACCTCTACTCTGCCAGATAGTGACTGGAGGGAGTCCGAGTATTGTCGAGGCCACGTTATGTCAAGGATATGGGTCTATTCTAACCACGTGTACGCCATATCCAAAAATTTCATTACTTCATACAGCATGTCCCACTCACTTTTTCTTACTATTGAATACACCATGACTTGTCAAACTAATAGAGCAAGCTTATCTGCGAAAAGATCTACACCTACCAAGTACTTCCTAATTCATTTCACAAATATACCTAGTCTCAATTCTAATCTCAACGATGTCCATTTCCACTTGTAGTCTGCCAAACCTCATGTTCTTTTTCTGACAGAATCTCAGTTATCGGTTCATTCAACTACTGCTCATCTCAGATGCCCAAATTATTGGCTGTATGATTCCTTTCGCCTCAAAGGTGGTACTTGTGCATATGTCCGTTCTGATATTCCCTGTCTGAGACTTGGCAATTTGGAATCTCCTCTCTTTGATCTTCTCTGGCTTAAAATCTCTCTACCTCATTGTGTCAATTTCATCTGTTGTCTCTACCGTTCTCCCAACTCCACTAATCACTTGGAGCTCTTTGACTTCCTTTCTTGGCAAATTGACTTTCTCCAGTCCAACTTTCCTAACAGTGAGGTAATTTTCCTTGGTGATTTTAATGGCCACAACTCCAGCTGGCTTCCGTTTTCTAGTCACACCGACCCAGCAGGTCGAGATGCTGAGGCTTTTGCAATTACTAATGACCAAGCACAGATTGTTCATTTACCTACAAGAATACCGGACAATCCTAATCATACAGCCAATACGCTTGATCTTTTTCTCACAAAGAACCCTTCTAAGTACACGGTCGAAGTGAGAGGTCCTTTAGGCACTTCAGATCACAACTTGGTGAGTCTCTTCTCCAATGGAACCTTTATCTCATGGCTATTCCCAACCTCGTGTTGTTTGGCATTACAAGAATGCTAAATGGGACGACCTGCGAGACTTCTTTTCTTCTTTTCCTTGGTCAGATTACTGTTTCAAAACTTCTGATGTCGACGTTTGCTCAGATTGTGTCAGTGAAATTATTCTTGTAGGAATGGAATCCTTTATCCCACACTCCACTTTAAAATCTCGTCCTTTATCTAAACCTTGGTTTTTCAATAAATGTGCTAAGGCTGTTCAAGAGAAGAATGTTACATATCGTAATTGGCTTGTTTCTAATTCTTCAGTTTCATTTTCTGCCTACACCAAAGCTCGCACCAACTGTAAAGCAGTTATTAATCAGTCCAAACTAGAGTTTGAACAGGCTAAGAGTAGAAAACTTGCTTCTTGCCCTAATGGTAACCGAGCATTCTGGTCTCTTGCCAAGGCTATTGGCCGCAACTTTCGGCCATCTCTGCTCCCACCTCTGTCAAACCAGATGGCTCTGTTGTCACTTCAGCCAAGGATAAAGCTGATCTGCTAGCATCCCATTTTTCTTTCAGCTCATGTATTAATGATCTTGGTAAAACACCTGCCACCATTCCCAACACGCTCCATTCAATGCCTCCTGTGGTCTACCGTCAAAAGGATTTTGACGAATCTTGATGCTAAGAAAGCTCCAGGTCCCGATGGTATTTCTTCACTTATTCTCAAAACCTGTGCTCCTGACCTTACTCCTATTCTTTGCCGTCTTTTCTCACTTTCTTATTGCAAAGGTGTTTTTCCTTCTGCTTGGAAATTTGCTCATATCCAGCCAGTTCCTAAAAAGGGTGACAAATCCCTCCCATCCAATTATCGTCCCATTACAATTACTTCTACTCTTTCTAAAGTAATGGAGAAATCAATTAACCACCAACTCTTAAACTACCTAGAAACCTTCCGTCTGATCAACGATCGCAAGTATGGATTCCGTCAGTGTCGATCCACTGGTGATATTCTGGCTTACGTTACCCATTTATGGACTAATTCAATGGAAAGGTTCGATGAAACACAAGTAGTTCCTCTTGACGTCTCAAAGGCTTTCGATCGTGTTTGGCATAAAGGACTTCTGAACAAGCTTCCATCTTATGGTTTGCCAACTGTTTTTAGTAATTGGTTATCCAGTTTTCTCTCTGATCGCTCACTGAGGGTGATGGTAGATGGCGCTCTGTCTTCTAACTTCTCCACTAATGCCGATGTCCCCCAAGGTTCAGTTCTTTCCCCCACTCTTTTCCTCTTGTATATTAATGACCTTCTTCCATTGACTGGAAATCCTATCCATAGTTTTGCCGATGATAGCACATTGCATTCCACTTTCCATTTTGAGAAACCTTGTCCTGCTCAATCAGCTTCAACTTCTCGAAAATCTGCTACCAATTCCTTAAATGCCGATCTTCAGGTATTTCTCCAGTGGGGCAAAGACAACTTAGTTGATTTCAATCCTTCTAAAACTCAGTCTTGTCTTATATCTCGCAAAAAGGATTCTTCTGCTCCTATGCTTATCTTTAGTGACACTCCGATTGCTAGGCAAAATGATATATCTCTTTTGGGGATTACCCTGACTTCTAATCGCTCTTGGCACAAGCACCTTGCAAATATTGCTTCCTCTGCATCTAAAAAACTTGGTTTTCTCTTTCGCTCTCGGCGTTACTTTTCTTCCAAACAGCTGCTCACTCTGTATAAATTGCAAATCCGCCCTGCCATGGAGTACTGTTCCCACATCTGGGGTGGTGCCCCCAAAACCTCTCTCAGGCTTCTTGATTCCATTCAGAAGAAGGCAGTTAGGTTAATTAATGATTCATCTCTAACAGAGTCTCTCCACTCACTGTCTCATACGCGTACTGTTCTGCTGCATGCCTCTTCTACAGATACTTCCATGGGCACTGTTCTTCTGAATTGGCTTCTATAATTCCCGCTCTCTCTTTCAAAACAGTCCGAACACGTGCCGTCACCAGCCAACATCCATTTACTGTCCAACGTTAAACTCACACAACCAACTTTTCATCTTCCTCATTTATTCATTCAACTGCCGTTTTCTGGAACAACCTTCCTTCATACGTATTTCCTGAAAATTACAATCTACAGAAGTTCAAGTCCAATTTCAACAAATATCTTCTTTCGTCTTCTCAACCTCCAACCGAAGCACGGTACTAAGTACTATAGATTCTAATACCTCTCGTGTTTGGAGTTCACATAAAAAAAAAAATATATATAAATACAATATGGAATGATTGCAATTTTTTTAGAGGCAGGATATTTGGCAACCATGTTGATCCAGTTTGTGAGACTGTTCACAGCTCGTTCTGGGTCACAAGTCTCTAAGGCCTCACAGGGAATGAGAGAGTTGGCTCTGATGCACTTGTCTACCTCAAGTTAGTTGAGGCTAGTGATCTGAACCTTTTTTATTGCCCCTCTGGCTTCTAACTTGGGGGCTGGTAGATATGCAGTCACATGTACGGGAACTCTCCGTCTTACATAATACTCGGCTTACGCAATTTCGACTTTACGTAAGTTTTTGCCGGCCAGTGCAAACTGAAAAAAATATGAAAACGTATTTTGCATCTGTAGGGATAAATGGAGGTATTGGGAAAATATCGTAATGTGAACCCAATAGCACATTGTTTTTTTGGTAATTCGGTTCAAGATCTCGGAAGTTGAAATTTTCGTTATATAACTAAGCTGTTTATCTCTCTAAAAGGTCATTTTTATAATGGAAATTGCATTACACTTTCATCGTTATCATATGATCCATTATAAGAATCAATTTTGAACGCCTTTGTGATATTTTTCTAAAGCACGTTTCTGGAGGTCACGACCAAAAAACAATATAAACAATTTGCACTTTCCGGTTTATTGGGCTTTTCTGTTAGTACATCTAATTATAAAAGGATAGTAAACGTCATCTTATTGCATTTGCAATAAGATCACGTTTGTGTGGGTTTTTACGCTATTATGGTGAAATGTGTTCCCCTTCACTGAAATCTTCAATCATATAAAAAACAAATTTTCAGAAACTTCTCTTCATTCCTATTTACAAATTACAATGATGAAGGGAAAGGGACCAAACGAAAGTGAAAGTGCTGGCAGTGCTAGGAAACGAAACAAAATTGATTTAGAAATGAAGATGAAAATGATTAAGTACGAAGCAGGACAAAGTTTGTCATCTAATTGCAAGGGAATTAGGTCTCGCTGCTTCAACAGTGAACACTATTTTAAAGGACAGTGCGCGTATAAAAGAACATCTCAAAGGATCAACGCACTTAAGATCAACAGTGATCACAAAACAGTGTTCAGGTGCTATATTGAAGATGGAACCGTTATTAATAATATTGATGGAAAATCAGATTCAGAAGCAAGTGCCCCTGAGTTCAATGGCCATTCAAGCAAAAGCAAAAAGTATTTATGAAGATATTAAGGATAAGTACGGCGAACCGCAAGCCACGGGGAAAGCAACGAGTGGTTTAATAGGTTCAAGCATCGCGCTGGTTTCCAAAACATTAAAGTATGCGGTTAAGTCGCCAGTGCCGATTCTGCAGCTGCAGAGAAATTTTGTGATGTGTTGGAAAAAATTATTGATGAAGCCGGCTATTAAACGCAGCAAATTTTTAATGTTGACGAGAATGCTCTGTATTGGAAAAAAATGCCGGATCGAACATACATTGCCAAAGAGGAAAAGACAATGCCAGGTTTTAAGGCTTCAAAAGATAGGGCCGCGCCTTGCTTGGGGCTAATGCAGCGGGAGATTACAGATTAATACTACTGCTTGTGTACCATTCTGGAAATCCTCGTGCATTTAAGGGAATCAATAAAGCCACCCTCCCCTTGCATGGATGACAATATCTCTCTTTTAGGATTAGTTTAAATACTGCTTCATTCCCGAGGTTGAAAAATATTGTAAAGACAACGACGTTTCTTTCAAGATTTTACTTCTATTATATAAAGCTCCTGAACATCCTACACATCTAGATGATTTCAATTCGAACGTGAGAGTCATATTTGTACAGCCAAACACGACTTCACTCATCCAACCTATGGATCAGAGTCTTATTTCGAATTTAAAAGCATACTATTTACGCACAACATTTGCTCAGGCATTGTTTGCAGTAGACGGTGAGAAAAATTTTACGTTAAGAGACTTTTGGAAATCTTAGAATAATTACCATGCCATATTAAAGATTAATAAGGCCTGGGCGGAAATTACTAAAAGTTGTTTAAATGGCGCATGGAAGAAAATATGCCCACGGCGTAAAAGGCTTCGATTGGTTTGAAAAAGACGAATCATATGAAGAGGTTACAGATAAGATTGTAAAGGTTGCAGAGCTATTTCAGTTGGAGGTGGTTACCAAAGATGTGGAGGAGTTAATAGAGGAAGAAGAGAAGGAATTATCTAACGAAGAACTTATTGACTTGCAGGCAGCGATAGCGAAAGAAGAAAATGCTGACGAAGCTCAAGATGAACCAAATGAGGAGCCGAGACTGCTCATCACCAGAAAGATGGCAATAGCATTTTTTGAAATTGCATTGGCAATGGCGAGGTTTCAGATGATGGACCCTGACAGCGAACGATTCTTAAAAGTTAATAGATGGGTGAATGATATGCTTGCTTGCTACAAAGAAATCTACGATGAAAAGAAAAAAAGCACCGTCCAGTCATCCATTAATATGTTCTTTCGTAAGGTTGAGCGGCCGACACCTTCTAAATCTCCACAGCCCTCAACCTCCGCAGTGGCGTGCTTATCAGCTGAAGACGTCGATTCTGGCAAGGATGCTCAAGAGGTAAAACTTACTGACAATTATGCCTGTCTCCTCTCTTTTTTTTTGTAATTTTATACTTTTGAAATTTTTTAAATTTCACGCTTTTGTAATTTTTCCTGCGCATGAGATAAAAAATTGAATAAATACAATAAATAATTCTATTCACATGTTCGTCGAACATTTCTTTTTTGATTCAATCAATTCAGCGAGCACAGTTTCGAGTGCTGCACAAGCATGGGGGAAATTCCGACTTACGCAGAGTTCCGCGGAACGCAACCCTTATGTTAATCGGGGAGTGGCTGTATTGGGACATGATCAGAGTCAAATGACGTTTCTACAATGTAATCAAGGGTGAAAGAGATAGAGGCTAGAACGAGATGTAAGAGGTTATTTCCCCTGGTTGGTGCTTCATTAATAAGTTGTAGGTCAGCACATCTCAAGTGTGCAAGAAGATCCTTTTACAGATTAGATAACTGAGGAGGCAAATTGAAGTCACCACAAATTAAGTGAGAAGCTGTGGGATGTAGCTGATTGATTAACCAGTTGGATACTTCAAGGATGATTTGCTGGGAAGGCGTTGGGGGTATCCACACCACACAGACGACGTTAAACTTCATGAAGTTGTGTCGTAACGTAACGAGGATTGCGTCATAATTGGGCTAGTTGCTGGATTTATTATCCAATAGTTTGAAAGCAGATTCCTTATAAAATATTGCGATGCCTCCACCCTTGCGTGCAATCTGAGATGTGAATACGACCCCATAATCAGCTGGGACAGCTGCCGCTAGGAAATCTTGATCATCAATGAGCCAAGTTTCGGTGATGGCGAGCAGGTCAAAATATTCCGGGAGCAGAATTTGTGCCATGGTGTCAAGCTTGTTCCTAAGACTACGCACATTCTGATAAAAGATGGTGCAGGCAGGTACTCTAGGTACTTTGATGCGGACGGGTGGTCTCTGACATGGCATGGATGAATTGTTGGTGTTCGTCAGGAGTGATGTTAGGCCTGACATAACCGAGTGGTCAATAGCAAGGTGCAGTAGCACGCGCTCTTTGTGTGGACCTAGGTTCAAGCCCGTGACTGCTAAATACGATTAAAGTTTGTATTGATGATTTATTGTAAATGCTACTGGTCGTGCCGGAGTATAAACAAGAACATTTATGATTTTGACGACTGTTTTTGTGACATGCCCTGGTTTCCTGATCATTAATCATACCCTGACCAAAGTACATCCGTTCATGATGATAGTGTATCCAGACAACTCCGGCGTCCATAAACAAGACAAGGCGTCATGCCACAAAGCTAATAGGTTGATAACTGGTTTCAGAAACATGAAAATGAATTCTCCGTTCTCCCATGGCCCTCCCGGCTCATCCGATTTCAACCCAATTGAGCATGTTTGGGACCTACTCGAAAAGGACATTTGATGCTACGATCGACGTTGCAGAATGTGTCAGTAATGCCTGACAATAAGTGGGCATTACTGGATACATTCTGCAACCCATGTCTAGCTCTACAAGAGGACATCCTGCAACACCTTGTGATATGTTTGATTGCACGCTGTCCAGATGACTTTGATAAAAATACTGGAAACGAAAGAACTTCGTCTATGTAGATTAGAATCTTTATCTATTGGTAATAAAGTCTAAAAATCGTACATGACTTTCAAATGTTTTCTCTTCCTCTTCAGTGATTGTAATCTTACTGTTACACCGTCACAAAAAGTCAGCTGTCAGTTTAGTCTTTTGGTGTTTTTTTGACAGTGTATCAGCAAGGTTACAATCGCAAATTATATACAGGGTGTACCATAACATGCGTGACCCACTTCAAGGATGGATTTAGTACCTAAAAACAATAAAAAAAATTGTTCACGTAAACATAGGTCTGATTTCTTCTTGTTTCCTAGTTACAGACATTTTTGTGTTCCAGCAATTCCTTCTACAAACTGAGTTAGCATAGTTGGCTCTATTCAACTGTTTACAAACACTGCTCGATATCTCATAGAGGGCCTTGCTGATAGTTATGTAAATGAGATCTCCTAGTCTATATAATAGAAGCCTGATCACTTATTGTCAGGCTTCTATTCTTTGAGTGATTTCAGTTAATTATTCTGACAAAGGAACTGCATTTGAATCTTGTTATTAACATTTTCATACTGTGCATTTGCTGTGATAATGGAGGCTTATTCAAATCGAGGAATGGCAGATATGCATCTCATGTGGCTAGATGCAATGCAGCCGAGGTAAGATATCTGTATGCAGAAAACTTCCCTAATCGTCATGTGTCAAATTTCAGAGAATACTGTACATACAGAAAATGCCTTGCGGAAACTGGTTCATTTAGAAAACGAGTAAACCAAATCCGAAAGACGCCTAAACGTTTGAGTGGGTGAGGAGTTCTATGATGAGACGTTTGCAGGCGCACGGTGGTCATTTTGAACAATTCCTCTAAACGTAAGCAGATAGTTGTTAGAACACAAAACTGGTTGTAACTGGAAAACAATGCGAAATCAGACCTATGTTTACCTGAACTTTTTTTTTTTATTATTTTTAGGTCCTAAAGGGGTCCCACATTTTGTGATACACCCTGTATATGAAAAATTTTATCTCAGTGGCTTCTAGTTGTTGTTATATTATATTACTACTATAGTTTGAAAATTATTAATTGAACACAATGCAATATTGGGCCCCTTTTTTCTGGCCAGCCTATTTCCCCGTGTGCGGTAGATCGCTGTACTGTAAAACCGTGTATGTGCGGATTTACAGGTTCTACTACAGATTGATCAGTTAAAATAATTAAAAACTAATACAATTTTAATAATTGTTTCAAGTTACGGAAAAATGTATTAAAAGTTAATAAAGGAGCTATTTAATTATACGTAACTCGCTCCTTAAACCATGAAGCTGGTTTAAACCAATGTAATGAAGAGTATAAAATAAACTTAAACTGTAACTGAAATGAAAATAATTCCTGAAAAGAAAGTGGAAACTTTCTTTCAATAAATAAGATATTTGTTTTAATAAGGCAAAAAAGACTGGACAAGTTTCGATTTGAAATTACAAATGACTTCATTATCTGTCAAAATTGGAACTCCGCGAAAGAAATCTATTGAAATATACCCGAATAGGGCGTATTCGGTGTGACATCGATTTCTTACCATGAGAATGCGGCTGTTAATTAGCATTAGTGGCATCAATGTAATGAAGAGCATAAAATAAACTTAAAATGTAACTGAAATGAAAATAATTCTTGAAAAGAAAGCATTCTTGCATAAAGGCTGATGCAAACTGAGCGAGGTTTCTGGGAGGGTGAACTGTGATTGCAAACCTCCTGCTTAGAACATTCTAGGCATGTTCTATTGGATCGTGGTCTGGGAACTTGGCTGACATGCTATACTGGTGACACTCTCTCTCTGAAGTATTGATTCATTACGAAATCTCCGTGAGCAAATGCATTATTGCCCATTAAAAGAATGTGGGGATCTGTACTGCCGTTGACAGTGAATTCAGCTCAGAATTCCGTTCATTTTCCTTTCAGATGAAAGTGAACCAAGAATCTGATTGAAAAGTTTATCGCAACTTGCCAATGAAGGCAACAGGAACGCCTAGGTCCAATCGAATTACTGTTATTGCCAGTTTAAAGAAGCTCATTCGTATATACGGGTTAAGGGAAGTCGCGCACAGATCCCTCTCATGAGGCTTTCTATAGAAGGTATGACTGAAATGTAGGTCCCTCTTGTAGATCCAGCTAGGGCTGAATCAAATTGTTATACAGTGTGTTCTTGATATTTCACAGTGATAGCTAATTAGCTATCACAGTCAAACTGCACGAGGGATAAATGCGAATTATAGAGCTTCCGAAAACAGCTGTTTTTATCCGGTTCCAGATTTGTGTGTTGTAACAGGTCATGCACGACTTTGTTTATAGGAATAGAGACGAGAAGGTTATTTTATTTCATAAATAACGAAAAAAAATTGGATTTACTTTTTTTTAAAGATATATTCTCGGAGTTATGTTTGTTCCTTAGCTTTTGAGTACGTGTTGTTTGTTCTTTTTTGAGCAAAAGAACTTCGTCATTGAAGCATCAGTGTGTTGTGTCCGAAAAATTGCATATATTTTCGGAGGGGGTGAAACCATGCGACTCTCGTCCGTTATCTACTAGCTCAGCTACTGTGCGAAAAAGTCCTCGGCTACTGCGTGAAAATTCCTCCCATTTTTTATTTTGGATTGGAATCCGAACCTTTTAAGAAGCCTTGCAATAATTGTCAAATAAAAAGTCGACAATCCGTGCGATTCTCAATAGGCGATGTCTTACCATTTTATTATTTTTTTAAATTCATTCCTTTACAATGATTTCGTTTAAGCTGAGCAGATAATGTAGTTGTATGTTACGGATAAAGACAATTTTCTGAATCATTTAAGTCATAATGAATTAATTTATTTAAAAAAAGAGTAGACCACACATTCTACCCCTTCTGCAGGTTTGTGTTTGACGGCAAAACGTATACTAAAAATGATAGTTACTTACCAAGAAGGGGCACAATATGGCCTAAGTGACCCTTGCGCGAGAAACTCCCATAACAACAACTTACATACCAAGAAGGTAACGCGAAAATGTATAATAGAAAATTAAAGTAATTGCAGCTAATTAAGTCTATCCCGTAGGGCACTATGTATATACTGCACATTAAAACCCGACAAGAATATTATTGTAAATTAAATTACTTAGTTCCTTAGCCCATACACTAAAACTTCTAAAACAAGAAGTCAGTGAATTAATCTTATAAGCTAAAACAACTAGCTCAGCTCAGATGTTTTCCTTTTCATTAAACTACTTTTCTTTCTTTCTCCTGATACAGAATTTCATCAACTCATGTTTTATAATTTTATTGTATAAGTGCTGGTCATGTACAAACTACATTTAAAAATAATTGTTGTAAGCACATTTTAATTACATTCCCTTAAAAATGTTAATTTTGATCCTGTTTCATATTTTAGGATTACTCGAATCCTGGTGTACCGAAATTTTAGAAAAAAAACCCGGAAAAATAACAAATCCTGGTTCTGACTGTGTGGAATCTGTTCGCGTAATCAACTCAAGGCGTTCTCATTACAGTATTCTGTACTTATGTCAACGGCTCCTGTGAATGAACGGAATAAAGCCAAATCTCACAGCGTTACTGCGTAGCGATAGTAAATCGAGTGTTGCTAGCGCTACATAATGACAAGGCTGTTGACTGTTGCTGCGTATGTTGGCTACTTCACGTGATGGTGATTCATGAAATGCACGGAAATGCACCTAACATGTGAAACTTAAGCAGCAGGACTGTGACATCATCGTACTGAGGTATGCTCCACGACGTTTGGGATATTCTTGCCTAAAGTAAGAATATCTGGCAAACGACTGACTCTTCTTGCTCATGAACAAACAAGCCATTATTTATCATCTAGTTCCATCCATTATGTTAAGACGCTTCTTCGTAAATTCTGCGTAACCGAGCAGAGAAACAAATAATTGCCAGATGGTTTTTGACCAATTTCACCTTTGTTGTTTCTCTAGGATAAGCACAATTATGATTCGTGGTGACATGTAAAAAAAAGGCGTCATTAGCACTTGTTTTCTGCTGGCTTCCTCATCATAGGTACAGGGAGGTTTCAGAAAGGGATACCAGTTTTTTATGGGACTTTTTTTACAATGGCTGGGATTAGCTGGATTCAGGAGAGGCTATCAGGGTTTTTTCCCTCCCGGAAACACTCAGATTTTCGTCCAGCAAACAAGCAAATCGACCACAGAACACATGCAATTCACAGACTATATATATATCACTATAAAAATTATATGAAAAGTAAAGGGAAGAAAGAGGCAGAAAATAGGGAAAAATTTTAATACCTAATACTACGTACTTTCATCTTTCCTTTTTATCTTCCCCCTTTTCTTTTTTTTTTTTTTTTTATCTCATCAGTTATTACGCTAGTCGGCATTAATTTCCCCTCTGAAAAATTCCAACATATTCTAGTAGGAAATATGTTCAAAAACTTGGATGTTTGCTTAAAAAGTTCTCATCACCCTCAGTTTTCAAATATCGTAGGTTAATGATCGAAAGCCACCCCTGCTGTGCACACAAATGGTTTGGCCCACAACGTTGTAAGTCACATGACCACAGTTGTGGATATAAATGCAGCAGAACAACCTTTCTAATATCAGTTAAGCGTACAAACCGTAGCAAGGATGGGAAAAAGGAGTGATCTAACGGACTTTGAACGTGGCATGGTAGTAGTTGCAAGACGTGTTGGACAAAGCATCTCTGAAATAGCAATTCTCCTGAACTTTTCACACTCCACAGTTTCAAGGGTGTATCGAGAATGGCGCAACGAACAGAAAACATTCTCTCAACGGCACTCCTGTGGAAGAAAATCGCTTGTTGATGAGAGAGGTCAGAGGAGGATGGCTAGAATTGTGCAAGCAAACAGACGTGCCACAATGTCGCACATCACGTCTAAATACAACCTTGGTGCGTAGAACAAAATATCGCAACGAACCACTAGTCGCAATTTTGTCGCGAATGGGCCACATCGCGTACCTTTGTTATGAATGAAGAACAAGAGTGCACGTTTCCTGTGGTCACAGCAACACCAGCACTAGACTATCGAAGATTGGAAAGGAGTTGCTTGGTCTATGAGTCGAAGTTCCTGGTGCATCATGTTGATGGAAGGCTCAGAATTTGGCGAAAACAACATGAATCCATAGACCCGTCATGTCTGACGACTACTGTGCAAGGTGGTTGGGGGCAGTTTTATGGTGTGGGGAATGTTTTCTTGGCACACGTTGGGTCCATTGATACCCATAGATTCACGACTGAATGCCACATCGTACCTAAACATCGTTGCTCACCAAGTGCATCCGTTCATGTTGACAGTATATCCTCAGTCAGATGGTTACTTTCAGCAGGATAATGCGCTGGTCATTAAGCCCGAATCACTATGGAACGGTTCCAGGAACATGACAATGACTTTTCTTTGCTGCTGTGGCCCGCTCAGTCCACAGATCTCAATCCTATTGAACAATCTTTAGGATTGAGCTGGAAAGGGCTGTTTGCTGCAGGCCTACACCTCCATCGAATCTCAAGGAACTGCGTGACACACTCATGTCTGCATGGTACTCCATTCTTGCCCAACGTTTCAGCATTTTGTTCGATCCATGCCTAGACGAATTCAGGCTGTTTTGAAGGTAAAGGAGGCTCAACACGCTGCTAGGTAGGTGTACCTAATAAAGTGGCAGTACAGTGTATTTTGTCTATTTACTTTATTTTATTATTTTTTTCCTAGAACTTTCGGGAGATTTCTAAAGCATTTGGGAGTTTTTTTTTTCACATTCCAAAATGTTCTGGAAGATTCTAGAATATTGTTAAGCGCAGACGAGAACTCGGTATGTTTCTGGAAGGTTGTAGAATTTTCGACAGAGTTCCTAGAAAAATTGTGAGCTTTCTAGAAACTTTTTTACCGGTATATACAGGGTGATTCACTACCAGTGCGACAAACTTGCAGGAGGTGTAGGGGGAACAAAGACGAATCGGAATCTCATAGTATTGCAGGGTCCGAAATGCCTTCGTCATGCGGTAGAGGACGTTGAACGGGAGGTCGCGTGAACAGCGATCCCGCTGGAAGTCAGCATTTGCGAACCGTTTCTGTTGAAGAAACCAAGTAGCAAAAGTCCTCCGCGGTGGATAATCCGCAGGCTGCAATGATTGGACGCGTTGCAGATGGTATGAACTCATTTCGTTTGTTGACAGTATCCTCCATAGAGTGGATTGGGAAATACTCAATCGTTGGCCTATCGCTCGAGTACTCGTACTCGGATTACCTTCTGCAAGACGTAGGACATTCTTCTCATTGGCTGGCGCCCTCGTCGTTCGCTCTCGATTCATAGTACCTCTCGTGAAACAACCAGTCTCACATAATCTTCTGTGCACACGTGCGAAAATCGTATGATGAAGAGCGCGCCTGTGCGGGAAACGTTCCTGGTACAAGCGCAGAGCGGCGCGCCCGTTACAGTCCGCAGCTCCATACGCGAGGTGCATGTCGGCCAGTTCAACTTTTGAATATTCGTCCATCCTACTGCCTCGGGAACCGGTTCGCAAATGCTGACTTCCAGCGGGATCGCTGTTCACGTGACCTCCCGTTCAACGTCTTCTACCGCATGACGAAGGCATTTCGGACCCTGCAATGCTATGTGATTCCGATTCGTCTTTGTGCCCCCTACACCTCCTGCAAGTTTGTCGCACTAGTAGTGAATCATCCTGTATACGAGTGGATTCAGCACTAAACAAACATTTTCGTGTTTTAAAGTGTATATGTTTCAGAGAGCCAGTGGTGAACAAGTGCTTTAGTGAATTGGTATTTTTAAACTAGTGTTTTAGTGGATTGGGGATTTGTAAAATAGTGTTTTTGTGGATTGAGGGTTTGTAAACAAGTGTTGTCCATAAGTGTAAATCGTGAACTGTGTGAATTAGAAATAAAAATCTACAATTTCTTAAATGTATTCTTATACTCCTGTTGGCACTTTATTAGATACACCTATCTAGTAGCGTGTTCAGCCTCCTTTAGCCATCAAAACAGCCTGAATTCGTCTAGGCATGGATTGAACAAGATGCTGAAAACGTTGTGTAGGAATGGAGTACCATGGTGGAGTACCTCATGGTCCTTGAGGTTGTCACAGACATTCTCTCAGATATGCCAGACAAGCTGTACTCGCTACCTGAGAGTCTAAAACGCTGATGGAACTGATATTCGGGTGACACTCAAGTCAAGTGGACCCAATTTCAGCGAAGTCCGGACGGTCTGTGACAGCCAAATCCTCTGCTTGCACCTTCACGATGGTGGGACTGTTAGTAATCCTGGGTATAACTTCCATGCACAAGTACGTGGTGGGTGACAACCCAGGTGTGAACCAACGTAAGCAGGGGTCGAGGTGTGGCGCCCATACAACATTCACTCTATGTTACCAGGTAGTACTAGGTGGTAGATGACTCTCGTCAACCAGTGCAATACCACTACTTTTCTTATTGGAGGCTTGAAGTAGTGGAACCCATGTTTAATCTCTAGAGCTAAGTTCCGGTCAACCCTTCCACATCTCTTCCATCATGTAGTATGATTGATGACTTTTGAGGTTTTGATGAACATCGTGGCAAGATCCATTATTCCTTACATTTCGAGGGTATAGCTCTAAAACGGTTTTCGCAGGCTGGCCGATGGTTAGTACACAGGACCGAACCTATTGGTTAATCTCCATGCGGCTTCCGGATCAGCTAGTGTGTATAATCTTGCTACCTCTACTCTGCCAGATAGTGACTGGAGGGATTTCGAGTAGTGTTTGTGCGGAGGGCATTGTCGAGGCCACGTTATGTCAAAGATCTGGGTATATTCTTACCATGTGCACGCCATATCCAAAAATTTCACTACTTCATACAGCATGTCCCCCTCCACTCCTTCTTAATATTGAATACACCATAAATTGTCAAACTAATACAGAAAGCTTATCTGCGAAAAGATCTAAACCTCCCAAACACTTACTAATTCATTTCACAAATATACGTGGTCTCAATTCTAATCTCAACGATGTCCATTTCCACTTGCAGTCTGCCAAACCCCATGTACTTCTTCTGACAGAATCTCAGTTATCGGTTGATTCAATTGCTGCTCATCTCAGATGCCCAAATTATTCGCTGTATGATTTCTTTCGCCTCAAAGGTGGTATATGTCCGTTCCGATCAACTCTTGTGCATATGTCCGTTCTGATATTCCCTGTCAGAGACTTGGTAATCTGGAATCGTCTCTCTTCGATCTTCTCTGGCTTAAAATCTCTCTACCTGATTGTGTCAAATTCATCTATTGTCTCTAGAGTTCTCCCAACTCCACTAATCACTTGGAGCTCTTTGACGTCCTCTCTTTGCAACTTGACTTTCTCCAGTCCAACTTTCCTAACAGTTAAGTAATTGTCCTTGCTGATTTTAATGTTCGCAACTCCAGCTGGCTTCCGTTTTCTTGTCACACCGACCCAGCTGGTCGATATGCTGAGGTTTTTTCAATTACCAATGACCTTGCACAGACTGTTCATTTACCTACAAGAATACCGGACAATCCTAATCATACAGCCAACACGCTTGATCTTTTTCTCAAAAACAACCCTCCTAAGTGCACGGTCAAAGGGAGAGGTCCTTTAGGCACTTCAGATCATAACTTGATGATTATCTCTTGTCCAATGGACCCTTTAACTCATGGCTATTCCCAACCACGTGTTGTTTGGCATTACAAGAATGCAAAATGGGATGACCTGCGAGATTTCTTTTCTTCTTTTCTTTGTTGGGATTACTGTTTCAAAACTTCTGATGTCAGCGTTTGCTCATATCGTGTCAGTGAAATTATTCTTGCAGGAATGGAATCCTTTATCCCACATTCCTCTCTAAAATCTCGTCCTTTATGTAAACCTTGGTTTTCCATAAATGTGCTAAGGCTGTTCAAGAGAAGAATTTTGCATATCGTAATTGGAATGTTTCTAATTCTTCAGTTTCATTTTCTGCCTACACCAAATCTTGCAACAATTGTAAAGCAGTTTTTTATCAGTCCAAATTAGAGTTTTACAGGCTAAGAGTAGAAAATTTGTTTCTTGCCCTAATGGTAGCCGAGCATTCTGGTCTCTTGCCAAAGCTATTGACCGCAACTTTTGCTCATCTCTGCTCCCACCTCTGTCCAAACCATGTGGTTCTGTTGTCACTTCAGCCAAGGATAAAGCTGATCTGCTAGCATCCCATTTTTCTTCCAACTCATGTATTAATGATCTCGGTAAAACACCTCCTACCATTACCAACACGCTCCATTCAATGCCTCCTGTGGTCTTCCGTCAAAAGGATGTCAGAAGGATTTTGACGAATCTTGGAGCTAAGAAAGCTCCAGGTCCCAAGTATTTCTCCACTTGTTCTCAAAACCTGTGCTCCTGAGCTTACTCCTATTCTTTGCCGCCTTTTTTCACTTTCTTATTCCAAAGGTGTTTTTCCTTCTGCTTTGAAATTTGCTCATATCCAGACAGTTCCTAAAAATGGTGACAAATCCCTCCCATCCAATTATCGTCCCATTGCAATTACTTCTACTCTTTCTATAGTAATGGAGAAATCAATTAACCCCCTACTCTTAAACTACCTAGAAACCTTCCGTCTGATCAACAATCGGCAGTATGGATTCAGTCAGTGTCGATCCACTGGTGATATTCCGGCTTATGTTACCCATTTATGGACTAACTCAATCGAAAGATTCGGTGAAACACAAGTAGTTGCTCTTGACATCTCAAAGGCTTTCGATCGTGTTTGGCATAAAGGTCTTCTAAACAAACTTCCATTATGATTTGCCAACTGTTTTTTTGTAATTGGTTATCCAGTTTTCTCTCTGATCGCTCTCTGAGGGTGACGGTAGAGGGCTTTGCCTTCTAACTTCTCCACTAATGCTGGTTTCCCCCCAAGGTTCAGTTCTTTCCTCCACTATTTTCCTCTCGTATATTAATGACCTTCTTCCATTGACTGGAAATCCTATCCATAGTTTTGCCGATGATAGCACCTTGCATTCCGCTTACCATTTTGAAAAACCTTGCCCTGCTCAATCAGATTCAACGTCTAGAAAATCTGCTACCAATTCCTTAAGTGCCGATATCCAGGTAAATCTCCAGTGGGGCAAAGACAACTTAGTTGATTTCAATCCTAAAACTCAGTCTTGTCTTATATCTCGCAAAAAGGATTGTTCTGTTCCTATGCTTATCTTTGGTGACACTCCGATTTCTAGGCAAGATGATATATCTCTTTTGGGGATTACCCTGACTTGTAATCTCTCTTGGCACAAGCACATTACAAATATTGCTTTCTCTGCATCTAAAAAACTTGGTTTTCTTTTTCGAGCTCGGCGTTACTTTTCTTCCAAACAGCTGTTCACTTTTTAGAAATCGCAAATCCGCCCTACCACGGAATATTGTTCCCACAACTGGGATGGTGCCCTCAAAACCTCTCTTAAGCTTCTGATTCCGTTCAGAAGAGGGCAGTCAGGTTAATTAATGATTCGTCTCTAACAGCGTCTCTCCACTCGCTGTCTCATAGACGTACTGTTTCTGCTGCATGGCTCTTCTACAGATATTTCCATGGGAACTATTCTTCTGTCAAAACAGTCATAAAACGTGCAGCCACCAGCTAACATCCATTTACTGTCCAACTTCAAACTCACAGAATCAACTTTTCATCTTCCTCGTTTATTCATTCAACTTCCGTTTTCTGGAACCACCTTCCTTCATACGTATTTCCCGAAAATTACAGTCTACAGAAGTTCAAGTCCAAATTTCAACAAATATCTTATTTCGTCTTCTCAACCTCCAACCCAACGATGGTACTAAGTACTATAGGTTCTAATACCTCTTGAGTTTGGGGTTTACATAAAAAAAAAAAAACATGCAGACATGAGTGTGTCACGCAGTTCCTTGAGATTCGACGGAGGTGTAGGCTTGCAGCGAAAAGCCCTTTCCATTTCATCCTAAAGATGTTTAATAGGATTGAGATCTGTGGACTGAGCGGGCCAGTGCAATAAAGAAAAGTCATTGTCATGTTCCTGGACCCATTCCATAGTGATTCGGGTTTTGTGCACCGGCGGGCATTATCTTGCTGGAAGTAAACATCTGACTGAGGATAAACTGTCAACGTTAACTGATGAACTTGGTCAGCAACGATGTTTAGTTAAGATGTGGCATTGAGACGTGAATCTGTGGGTATCAATGGACCCAATGTGTACCAAGAAAACATTGCCCACACCATAACACTTCCCCCACGACCTTGCAGAGTAGTCGTCAGACATGATGGGTCCATGGATTCATGTTGTTTTCGCCAAATTCTGAGCCTTCCATCAACATGATGCGCCAGGAACTTCGACTCGTCAGACCATGCAACTGTTTTCCAATCCTCGATAGTCCAGTGCTGATGTTGCTCTGCCCACAGGAGGCGTGCTCTCTTGTTCTTCATTCATAACAAAGGTATGCGATGTGGCCGTCGGCTGTTGTAGCCCATTCGCGACAAAGTGCGACTACTGGTCTTTTCCGATATTTTGTTCTGCTCACCAAGGTTTTATACTGACGTGATGTTCGACATTGTGGCCCGTCTGGTTGCTTGCACAATTCTAGCCATCCTCCTCTGACCTCTGTTATCAACAAGCGAATTTCTTCCACATGAGTGCCGTTTAGAGGATGTTTTCTGTTCGTTGCACCATTCTCGATACACCCTTGAAATTGTGGCCCGTGAAAAGTTCAGGAGAACTGCCGTTTCAGAGATGCTTTGTCCAGCACGTCTTGCACCTACTACCATGCCACTTTCGAAGTCCGTTAGAACACTAATTTTCCCCATTCTTGCTACGGTTTGTACGCTTCACTGATACTAATAAGGTTGTTGTGCTATCCACAACTGTGGTCATGTGACTTGCAACGATGTGGGACAAATCATTTGTGTGCACAGCAGGCATGTACCTAATGAAGTGACAGAACAGTGTAGTGCGCGTATTTCAACCGAAAATGAAATATGTCACTTTCTTGCCGAAATAAGCCTTGATAGCTTTTGCTACCTTTGCGGAGAATTGGTATTAAAATCACAGCGTAAGCCACTGTCGCAATTTGTGAGAACAGCTTATGAACTCTATTTTGGGTGTAAGGTCGGAGGTCAACATAAAGTATGGACTTCAAAGATTTCGTGTAACTCACGTTCCCTCGAATATGGACACACTTACACTTATGGACATAACTAACTTACATTTATGGACACAACACATTAACAGGCAGGCTTAGAGATAGTCATGAATCGATGCCTTTTGCTACAGGATCGGAAAAGAAGTCTCCAGAAGACGCAGAACCCAGAAAGATTACTGATCCAGTACTCTTTCTGTAAGTACTCTTGATTCTACAAAGCGGAATATAATCACTCACGTAGAATTGAACGATTTGTTTAGAGATTTGGACCCATCCAAAACCAAGGATCACGTCTTCAGCAGTGGAATCTTCTTGAAAAGGATGTCACAGTGTATTTTACAAGAAGAGAAAATCTAACATAATGACCTATTACTTCATGGGTGGTGTTTTGGTTAATTGTAACAATGTCCAGAAATTAATGAAAGATTGCCGACCGAGCTAGCCGGGTGGGTAAAGTGCCTGCCTGGCAACCGAAAGGTCGCGGGTTCGAATCCTACCTCGGGCTTGGATATTACGATGGTGCCGTACTCTCCGGTTGGACCGCACGGTCAGATTCACGAAGGAAGCAGAAAAAAACTGGTTCCTTCGTGTATTGCTCGCATCATACAAAAAAAAAAAAAAAATGAAAGAGTTACATCCGGAGCAAGTCTCCGAGCAGTGGAGGCGTTTCATTGATCAATCCACGGTCAGTTTGAAAGCAGTTTTACTCCATAATGGATATAAGTATCTGTCTATACCATTGGCCCATGCAGTTCACATGAAGGAAACGTAAGAGTACCTGCCGGTTGTTTTGCAAAAAATATGCTACCACGAGTACAAATGGAATATCTGTGCAGACCTGAAAGTGGTAGGTTTTCTGACTGGGTTGCAAAGTGGATACACTAAATACTGCTGTTTTTTTTATGTGAGTGGGACAATCGATCGAAGGATTACCACTACAGGGTAAAAAAATTGCCATAAACTACACCAGGCCAGAAAATTAGCACACCCTCCTTTGGTGGATAAGTCAAAAATCTATTTGCCTTCATTGCACATCAAGCTAGGTTTGATAAAAATATTTAAGAAAGCGATGGGCAAAAAAAAAAAAAAGATGCATTTCCCTGTTTGAGGCAAAAGTTTTCTCCAATTAGTGATGCCAAGATAAAAGAGGGAATTTTTCTGGGTTCTTAAATCAAACTGCCGTTCCAAGATGGGGAATTGATTAAAAAATTAAATGCTACAGAAATAAGAGCCTGGAAGGCATTCGAAAACGTCTGCCGGAACTTTTTAGGCAAAGAGAAATCACAAAATTAGAGTGAAATTGTGGATAAGCTAATTTTAAGCGTACAGAGAGTTAAGATTCAACATTTCGTTAAAGCTTCATTTCCTACATTCCAATTTAGACTTTTTTCTTGAACACTTGAGACTAGTCTTCGATGAACACAGTGAAAGGTTTCACCAAGATATTTCTCAAATGGAAAAAAGATACCAGGATAAATGGAGCCCAAATATGTTGGCAGACTACTGTTGGAATCCACTTGCGTAGCTACCCTTTTTCGGGCCCGGAGGCAAATAACATGTTCGAGGCCCTACTTAATTTAATGAAAATTGGAAAAACAAGAGACAGCCAAAGACGCCGGGCACCTAAACGGTCCGGAGGCAATTGCCTTGCTTGCCTACATGGTAGCTATGCCACTGTTGGAATCCATACGGGAGATTTTTTTTTGATTTGATAGTTGTTGGCGCATCGGCTTCTGTGGCCATATTGCACCTCCCAAGGTTTTTGCAGTACTTTGATCCAAGCCCGAGGCGGGAATCGAACCCGCGACCTTTGGGTTGCCCGGCAGGTACTTTACCCACTCGGCTAGCCCGGTCGGCGCCATACGGGAGACACCAATGGACGATTATAAAAGACAAAAAAAAAAAAAAAAAAAAGACAAAATAAGTGTTTTGTTATCAAATAAACCTTTTTGTTAATAGTATAAGGTTAATAGTTGACCCAGTGTTCAATATTTAGTACTGTATGTAACATTTTCTTAAAATATATGAAATGTTTTTTTTTACTAGAAACTTAGTTTTTGACTTTAATCCCTTCTTCCTTAATATTCATGGCAGTTACAGCAAAATGGTTGCCATATTTGAATTCAGCAACGTAAAATCTACAATGATATCACTTTCTTTTAGTGCAGTGCGGGGAAAGCTATTCAGACGTGTGCCCCTCTCCTCTTCAATCAATCATATTTTATGAACCTATCATCTACAGGGAGCGAAAAAAATGTTTTTTTTTTGTCCACCAGTGTTATTTATTTATCTATCTATCTATCTATCTATAGATAGATCTATCTATATGTATACACGGCGCAATATGGTCTGAGTCGCTGATGAGCCTAAAAACTCTATAACAACAATAACAACAACAACAACAACCAGTTTTTGTCTTGAAAACAACAAACATTCGAAATTAAACTGTACGGTGTTTCGCCGGTCACCTTTTGAAAGGTCTCAGTACAAATTTCACTGCAGAAAAAACGAGAAATTTCCTAACAGCGTTTTCACTGCAAGTTGCAGTTCGCCCGTGGAGATGTAGTATTTTTCCTCCCATGGGATTTTCTGAGATTTTTCCTATCACGCAAAACTTGTAACCGAACTACGAACAAGATACAAATAATTACACACTGGCGTGTATTAGAGTGATATCACTTTCTTCTAGTGCAGAGCCGGGGAAGCTATTCAGAAGTGTGCCCCTCTCCTCTCGATTCAATCATATTTTATGAACTGCACGCGAGGCACTGTTTTTTTTTTTTTTTTTTTTTTTTATGAGGATCAATGTCCAATCAACCCAGAACGTGTTATTAGTCTTCTGCAGGAAGAATGCATATTAAAAAAAAAAAAAACAGAAAACACAGATGTTTAGAATTGAATAATGCTATAGTTACCACTATAGCATTATTAGTCAAATTTCCACCTAACCTATTTAAACCTTTATCGATACTTTCTTTGACTACTCAAAAGCTCCGTTTATATACTTTGGATACTGTTATAAATGTCACATTAGGACCATTCAAGATGAACATATAAGCTCATGTATATTTTGTCCATTAGTTGTGGGTGTTCTCCGGTCAATTTGCTTATTTTTCTGCACCAAACCTTGAGTTCTTTGGGGCAAAACATTGCTGTCCACGCTTGAGATCGACTTACTCAAACACGGAGTGAAAAAGCCTATGAAAGTTCCTTGCTTCATTGGCAGGGTTCGAACCCAGGCTATTTCCACCCAGTTTTGGGAGGAAGGTGGTTATAACCATTGTTGCCCGCGCAGACAAATATGGATACAAATATGCCTTCTGCAGAGTTGACTAGAAATGCCATCTGGATCACAGTCAGTGACTAACTTTCTATGTTGTTCACGGTCCAGGCTGGAATACCACAAAATCTATATAACTGCATCAGAGTTACCTTAGCAACAGCCAATTAACAATGAAACCTCGTCATCAAAGTATCTCATGTACAGGTACCCGCGGATGCTCCCAATGCTCAGTTCTAGGGCCTGCTTCTGAAACCTGGTTCTGGACGAGTTCCTTGGGATGGATATTGGCAAAATTGATAGGGTCGCCTTTGCAGACGACCTTGTCTTACTTGTGAAAGCCAACGCTAGAGCAATCCTAGAAGAACCAGCAAATTATTCCTTAAAACATCCTGCAGGACTGGGCTACTCACATATTAGTAATATCCAATACCAAAACTAAACCAATGCTTCTAAAACAAAATTTAAACATCAGAAGACCACCACAGAACAAAATAACAGGCAATACAATAGCCCTGGTCACCGAACTAAAGTATTTAGGTGTAATATTTTGCACCAAACTCATCTTTTATTTTCCCACACCTTATATATGTATTAAAAAAAGTAAGGAATTACACTGGCATGATTGGTAGAATCAATCGTGCTGACCGGGCATTAACATCTTTATCAATATGTTGCACTTATCTACAAGGCAACTTTCCTCTCATTCATCATCACCTATGGAGCCGACACTTGGTTCTCTAGAGCAATCGTAGTTAGACACAAAGCAAAGCTATACTCCATCCAGCATATTATACTGTTGACTGTAACAAGGGCTTGTTACAGTCAACAGTATAATATGCTGAATGGAGTGCCGCATTGTCAGCACACCTGCCCTTCAGGTTCTGGCAGGCAGACTACCCATTGAGGAATTTTATTGTAGCTTAAACACAGAGCGTACAGATAAAGCAGAAATATATGAGCTTTCGGCTATATGGTAGCCTTCGTCAGAATTAAAATACATGAATGGCAGTTGGAATGAAGATGTGCACTGCCAGGTGCGTGAGACGCGAGGTTTAATTGTTTGTTGACGTCTGTGGCTGTGACGCATGATGACGTGCCCAGCGCTTGTCCAATGACAGAACTACTGACTCTGTGATCGGGTTGACTTGGTAACCACTGTTCCTGTTTAAGGATTTATCCGAAGATTTTATATTTAATGATTCCAACCAGGTACGCTTTAGGTAATGGTGGGATCTGTCTACCACCACGACATCGCGGTGTGGGTCGATGTCGTGGTGGGTTGTCCAGACATGTTCGGCGATAGCTGAGTGTTCTATATCCGCTAAACGGATCGCTCTTTTGTGCTCCGAGAGACGTTTCTCGAGTCGACGTCCAGTCTCTCCGAAGTAGCAGCTAGTGCAGTCACGGCAAGAGATGCGGTAGACTAAACCGCTCTGCAGAAGGGTGGGGACAGGTGTTTTCACGTTGGAAATGAAAGAACGCAGTTTCCTGCCTGGGAGCTGGATGCACTTTATTCCGTGCGTTCTCAGGATTCTGCCGATCTGTTGTGACAGGTTGGGGTAGTATGGGATGAATGCCCTTGTGGATGGCTCGTCACTGTTGGTGTTGTAGCTGGTCGTCACGATGTCACGTGTCTGTAGATCACACCTGTCGAGGACGTCAATGGGGTAGCCACACCTCGTAAGGTCTACTTTGACCCTAGTGACCTCTTTGCGTCTTTCATCAGCGGAGCTGGAGTGTGTCCAGGCGCGAGTAAGCAAGGTTCGGGCCGTGGAGAGGAGGTGGCCACGCGCGTGTGCTGACACGACAGAAACGTAAGTTTTGTAATTTGATTAATGAATCCCGTCAATTGCGCAGCCAATGTAATACCCCTCTCACTAATTCCACGGACTTCGTATTGAACCTAAGCAGCAAACAGTTATCTGCGGACCAAGTAAACTTATTGACTCTTGGCATGACGTTTGCCGTTCTTCCTAAGCACCCGCCGATCACCGACATCGCCTTAAGTGTGGAAGCCAGCTTATCACGCCTCCCAGAAGATGTAGCCAACACAATCCGCTTGAAGACTGCAGCAGTTCTACACCGTGCTCGCCCCGTCTCTTCTAACCTCAACCGTACACAGTTCTCTGCCCTCAAGGCATTGAAACAGGATTCGTCCATCGTCATTCTACCGGCAGACAAAGGCCGCCGTACGGTTGTAATGGATCACACTGATTACATGGCGAAAGCGCTACTACTTTTACGGGATACTACTGTATACAAACCCCTGACCATCAACCCCAACAGAGTTTTAGAACGATGGGAATCAGAGGTGAATATCCTCGTCAACAGTTGGCTGAAACAAGGGAAGATCACACAGTCAACCCGTAATCACCTCCGTGCTTCCGGATGTCAGATCCCACGGTTTTACGGCCTACCGAAAGTGCACAAAGAAGACACACCACTGAGACCAATCGTATCCTGCTGTGGATCACCGACTTACGAGCTGTCTAAATTTGTCTCGAGACTTCTTTCTCCTCTGGTTGGCAAGACCACCCACACCGTTTCCAACAGTGTTGAATTCATAAAGAGGATTCGCACTGTATCCATCTCGCAGAATCAAGTTATGGCATCGTTCGACGTCATATCGCTCTTTACCTCCATCCCTGTGGAACTTGCCATTTCTTGTGCAAAACAACTCTTGGACAATGATAGAACCCTCAACGAAAGAACTGGTCTCACACCCGATGACATTTCCACCGCCCTCAGACTGTGCTTAACAGGGGGTGCGATCATATTTAATGACTCAGTCTACCAGCAGATACATGGCACGGCCATGGGTTCCCCGGTCAGCTCAGTCACAGCAAACATCGTGATGGAGGAGTTAGAGGGACGTGCGTTTGCACACGCACCTGATCACATCGCCTTTTGGTGTCGCTATGTTGACGATGTGTTCGTGGTCATCCCTAGAGACTCAGGTCAGCGACTTCTATCATACCTCAACTCACTATCGCCCTTCATAAAATTCACGATTGAGCTGGAGTCGAACAACTCTTTACCATACTTAGACACACTTGTCCGACGTGAAGGCACATACCTGAGGACTACAGTTTATCGTAAGCCCATGTGTGCTGGCCAGTTTACCAACTTCCGGTCAGCACACGCGCGTGGCCACCTCCTCTCCACGGCCCGAACCTTGCTTACTCGCGCCTGGACACACTCCAGCTCCGCTGATGAAAGACGCAAAGAGGTCACTAGGGTCAAAGTAGACCTTACGAGGTGTGGCTACCCCATTGACGTCCTCGACAGGTGTGATCTACAGACACGTGACATCGTGACGACCAGCTACAACACCAACAGTGACGAGCCATCCACAAGGGCATTCATCCCATACTACCCCAACCTGTCACAACAGATCGGCAGAATCCTGAGAACGCACGGAATAAAGTGCATCCAGCTCCCAGGCAGGAAACTGCGTTCTTTCATTTCCAACGTGAAAACACCTGTCCCCACCCTTCTGCAGAGCGGTTTAGTCTACCGCATCTCTTGCCGTGACTGCACTAGCTGCTACTTCGGAGAGACTGGACGTCGACTCGAGAAACGTCTCTCGGAGCACAAAAGAGCGATCCGTTTAGCGGATATAGAACACTCAGCTATCGCCGAACATGTCTGGACAACCCACCACGACATCGACCCACACCGCGATGTCGTGGTGGTAGACAGATCCCACCATTACCTAAAGCGTACCTGGTTGGAATCATTAAATATAAAATCTTCGGATAAATCCTTAAACAGGAACAGTGGTTACCAAGTCAACCCGATCACAGAGTCAGTAGTTCTGTCATTGGACAAGCGCTGGGCACGTCATCATGCGTCACAGCCACAGACGTCAACAAACAATTAAACCTCGCGTCTCACGCACCTGGCAGTGCACATCTTCATTCCAACTGCCATTCATGTATTTTAATTCTGACGAAGGCTACCATATAGCCGAAAGCTCATATATTTCTGCTTTATCTGTACGCTCTGTGTTTAAGCTACAATAAAATTCCTCAATGAATCCAGAGCGCGTAGGCCTGTTTCGTTATGTTAGACTACCCATTGATCTGGAAGTAATAAGAAGAGGCCTCAATTATAGACTAAAGAGGCAAATCCCAACCAACATCTGGGGAATTACTCTCAATCTTGAGACAGACGTAAAACAAAAAGGAAAGAGAGTAAACCCCGGTAATGTAGCTAGTCTCTACACAACCTTCATACTTACAGGGCATGGATCTTCCAATGCGAAACTATGCCAGCCTGGCCAAAACCAAAACTCTAAATGTACCTGTGGATCCGATAAGTATTGGGTGTAAGTATTTTATGACTGCCCCAATACCATAGCCACAGAAGTGTGTTAATGGCTAAAATAGGACCACTCACACGTGGCAATGAGCACCTCATCATCTCTGAGGAGGTGCTCATTGCCAAAAAAAATCTACTACATGGCCTTATTAGCCTGTATACAGGAATATATAAATTAACATCTTTATCAATATGTTGCCAATAAGTCAACTGTGAGCAGACACAATTTGGGCTCAGTAGATCTTGTGTCGTTAAGCCCAAAACCAAGAACAACATGGCCTTCTCAAGCTTCTTTGCCCAAAAAGTCTTTTAGTTCAGGCGAAGAAATCATCTCGACTGCCAAAATGCATTCCTGTCCAGTGTGAACATGGAAGATGTAAGTGTCCTTGAGTGTACGTCTATGTGTAAGTGCACGAGAGTGTCTAACTGTGCATGAATGTATGTGTAGGAGTATATTCATATCTATGTGTATAAGTAACTATGAGTGTGTAACAGTATAAGGTGTATGTGTATGTTTAAAAGTCTACGCAAATATATGGGCATAAGTGTATGTGAATTGTTAGTGTATTCTTTGTAAGTGTGTGAGTATATGATGCGTCAGCAGATGTGCTTTGGGTGGGAACTGTGTTCACTTATCCTGCAAAAAACAGTGTCCTATTTTATTCAGAATGCTGAAGTGGATGGAATAAATGTGTGTAACTGATCGAGTGAGTGTGAATGTCAATTAGGTGTTTTAATTGTGTGTTTATATAAAAAAAATATTCCTTTCACGTTAAGATGTCTATAAGTAGTACAAATGGCAGGTCATACGTATAAGCTATTCGGTGACCGAATGAATTGTGATTTTTTATTAAAAGAAACGTGTGTGTCTCCCTATGTAGTTCATATTTGAGGGAAACTGTCTCTGAGTGTAAGACGAAGAATGAAAAAAGGAAAATGTGTGATTGAAAATCATCATCTAACGTGCAATAGTTGTTACGCCTCTCAAATATAGGTATATAATTAAAAAAAAAAATTTATGTACATGTAAACATGACAGATAAGTGGTTGGTATACATGTAAAGCGTGTATGTGTGTGGTTCTAGCAGGCTTGTTGGTGTTGGGTTTTAGGAGCGTCGGCCACTAAGGCCATGTTGCTCCATGTATATTGTCGGTAAATTGTGTGCTGTGAGGTCGTTTTTTGGACGAAAAACCTGAGTTTCAGGGAGAAAAAACCATGCTACCGTCGCCTGAGACCGACTAACTCAGCTACGTTGTGAAAAAGACCCATAAAAATTCCTCACGTCATCGACGGGATTCGAACTCAGGTCTTTTCCACCCAGTGTGGGGAGGACGATGATCCCACCAACTGTACTACCCACGAAGGCTTCTAGCAGGCACACCCCACCAAAATTTGACTGAAGTGGGGGTAACCTACATAGGGACCGTGGTAATCCAAGGATTCCGTGGCAAGTGCCCAGAGGAACAAAAGACAAATACTACACTACGTAGACTACACAAAAGCATACACTCTCTGGCCTTTATAGAGTTCGTACTGCAACACAGAGTATACTATGCGAACTAGGGGAGATCCCAGGTGGCCCATGATTCCTGGTTGCCCACCCTCCTGAGAATTGCAATAGTCCACTGGCTCAGTCATTTTGGACCACAAACCTTAATGAGGCCATGATTATCGCATATCGTGTCCCATGCATGGGCGATTCATTGTAATTCGTAGCTCTCCAAGCCAATAATGTGCTCTGATTAATTTACCCATTTCATCACTCTCAGAATGGAATATCAAAACGTCAGGAGTTTGTAGAGACAATAGCGAAAACCTCGCTCTCTGAAATCTGGTTCCTGCACTACCAAAATTCACTAAAATGTGCTGCTATAGCCGGATTTAATATGGTGCCGACCTGAAAATTAAATCGTAGCTGTCTTCTTGAAGACAGCCGTTTTCTCACTGACTGAGAAACATTGTAAACATTGCCACGTCAAAATAGATGTAAATAGATGCAAACATTGATGAAATAGATGCAAATAGATGCAAAGATGAAAATATAGATGCAAAGATGAAAATATAGATGCAAACATTGCCACGTGAAATTTAGCAGGTCACTTATCAATATCAGTATAATCAACTTCTCTCTCTCGTTGACCCGACCTTAACGTTATCAAATTGCATCGTCTAATCCACTGACAGAAATGTCAAGCTGTCCAAAAAAACCAAACTATTATATTAGGTTCACCCGGTAAGTTATTACATACATTCATATGTATTGTGTCTGTAAATTGCATGTGTTCCCTGGTTGATTTACCTGTTTTGTGGACGAAAAATCTCAGTTTCTGGGGAAAAAATAACCTTGCTGAGACCAACTAACTCAGCCACGGAGTGAAAAAAGCCCACTAAAGTTCCTCGCGTCATCGACGGGATTCGAACCCGGGTCTTTTCCACTCGGTGTGGGTAGGACGGTGACGATACCACTGTGCTACCGCACAGATTGTCAAGCTGTCCATGGACATGTATTTTTGTAAGGGGCGGCTCCTAGAACGTTAGTTCAACTCCGCCTCGTATCTCTGTGAAGTACAGTATCACTACAAATGGGCCAGATGTGTGTGACGTCGGTTTGTGTGTATTATGTGTGTGTTCTGTTGTTATGTTCTGGCCACTTGGCTACCCAGAAGCATCAGTCACCTGGACAGATGATTCTGGGTACTCGTCCACACCATGGAAAGGTGGGCCAGTCCCAGCTAAACACGTACTGTCTCAATACGAGACAGTACGTGTTTAGATTTTCCTGTGGTGCAAAGAAAAAAAAATAATAATAATAAAAAAAACAAAAAAAACATGTGATTGATTGTAGAATGCGAAGAGATGGGAAGAAAAAAAAAAAGAAAGAAAAAAAAAAAGAGGAGAGAGAGAGATGGTGTTTTCCGTCCTGCACACAGGCCGCAGAAACAAGCTCCACAGCCCGTGTAGCAGGACGAGGGGGGAAGGGAGATACATGATCGGTTTCAATTCACTGCTGGGTCATCGATGTTTGCCACTGGGGGCCTGTTAATCCTTCGTCTGCGCTTAAAGACTTAAGCTGTCCAGAAATATCTCAAATGAACTCTTGGACAAGGGAAACTTTATATTGCCTTCTACGATCTGAGTTGAGGCTTATCACTGAAGAGATCCGCCATATCAGTGGCTGGATTTCTCTGAACCATTTGAATCACGTGATGTAACAAATGCTGGTAACAATGGTATAACAAACGCAAATCTATCAAATATTAAAATCATTACACAATATTTCATGGCCACAATCAATATCTCTCTCTGAGATTTGCCACAATTGTGGGTAGTACAATTTATGATGAAAAGTCAAATTTACTTTATTTTTAACATTCTAATAGAACATTATTTTTTCTCCTCTTTAGACGATAAATCAAGTCACCCGCAAAGATCCGAATCACTATTCATGTGCAACATTACAGATCCACCGTCTGTACATCCGTACATCCAGTCTCCTAGTCCTCTTGGCTAGCACTGAAGTACACAGCTGTATTTATACAATTTTTTTTTTTAATGTCATGGCCGAGTTGTACCATCTCGACCGAGCGCTGCATGATTCTCCCTCTCGGAAACTTAGGTTTTTCATACAGAAAAACAGGCAAACTGGCTTTAGATTACATGGACATTACACACTGACGCGTCATGGGTATATTTACTTTAGCACTAATTCTAAAAGAACTAATAGCCAGTCCAGCCTCTTGAAATCGTTAGAAAAGGCACCCTGACCCTCCTGGCTAAGGTAACCAGCTCTCTACCACTTTTCAACTGGTCATAAACCTGCAATTATTGCGATGATCTCGGTTCAAGAATCGAAGGCTGAACTCACTATTACTTATATCGATCTTAAGATAGTATTTGGCAGCGCGAGAATCCCCCCATATCAATGACGATATTTTTTGGTTCCTCACTCTCCTCAGGAACTTAAGAAAATCAGAGGCACCTCATGTAATAGTTGGTGTTCCTTTTGGGCCCCTCTTTGGATTTTTGTTTAAACTGTGGCTGCTGTCCTTCCACATCATGCAGAAAAGGACTTGTTTCGAATCCTGTCAATGTAGGAGGAATTTTTATCGGCTGCTTTTTTTTTTTTTTTTCACACCCTGACATAGTCGCTTTGTCATGAACGAGGTTTTCGCGGTTTTCTTACCAGGAACTATCTCGAGTTTACCCAAACAGGAAACATGACCATAGTATAAATGCAATTTACAGACAGAATATGAAATGAAATAAATGTTCTGTTTATACTCCAGGAAGACCCAATAGGGTCATTTCACAAGAGAGAGAGAGAGAATTCGAGAACAGCACCGAATTTGTCAGCCACGTGGGCTTGAGCCAAAATCAACTCAAATGTATTTACAACTGCACCCTCATGTTTGATCACTCAGTTACAGTGACTAACTATTGAGATTTCATAGACTTTTTCCGGCTTTATTATTTTTTTTTTTTCACACCCTGACATAGTCGCTCTGTCTTGGACAAGGTTTGCGCGGTTTTCTTACCAGGAAAGTAAACTCGAGTTTATCATATAGCCAAACAGGAAACCCAACCATAGTAAACATGCAATTTACAGACAGAATAAATTAGGCACAGAACTCTGGCCGCAAAACAGCAACCAACAACAACAACAGCCGTGATTATCCTTATAGCTATCGATAGAAATATATGCTATGCAGACAACAATAAACCTTCTTACATCAGTTTTATCATGTGACAACCCCACACAGTAACCTTAGATATAATAACAAGGTTATCATCAGTAATAAGCTTCAAATTCTTGCAGGCTTTTTGAGACTGTTCTGCATGACAGTCAACCCAGAAAAACGAACAATGATGGTTTTTCTCGGTGCAGCCCACGACTACGATGGAAACTCGCGCGAACATCCTCCATTGTTCATTGACAGTCCATAGTGATTGCTTCCTTTGTATAAATATAGTATCTTCATTTTAAACTTCTCACGCTACGAGCAAGTAGTAGGATGAGATGACCGATCCTTCTTGACTGCACTTCGTACAATCAATGAATCACTAATGACTAACTTGAGTTTAATCGAACAAGAATACACAACCATTATTACCTCAGTTGACTGATATCATACAACAGCACCATTTATGGATACATAAGAAACCAATGCCTATTGAAAAATAGGGAAAAAAATTGGAGAGGTTCCCTTTACTTTAATGCATCAAACACTATTTTGCTGCATGCCTTCGACATAATAACTAGCTTCAAATTCTTGCAGACTTTTTGGGAGGTTGTTCGGCATGACGGCAAACCCAGCAAAATCTACAATGATGGTTTTTCTCGCTAAAGCCCACGACTACGATAGGCTTCAGAGAGAAAAACGACTACGATGGAAACTTGCGCGGACCATTCACTGCCTCAGAATAAATTTTTGACGCTCTAAAGATCGTTGGTAAGTAACCCTCCGCTATGTATAATTTACAAAATATTTTATAAAATTTACAAAATATTTTCTTTCTTTTATTTTTAAAGCACATCTAGTTTTTTTGTACCAAAGTACCGTCGCAACCTCGCGGACATGGTCTGTGCTGCATAACATCTGGTAGATAACGCCAAGTTAAATTGGTTTAGCGGAGTAAGGCCTTGTTTCGAATGATGGCAAGAAGTTCAATTGGCTTTCGGTTAGAGCAGCAGTTTTCAAACTGTTCCAGTGAAAGAAGGCCCATGTGGAAATAATTCGGTAAGGATAGACATATTGAAGTACTTACGATTTTCTTAAATCGTTATAATTTGAAACTTCTGTTTCATTTTGCAAATTAACCGGGAAAAAATTAGTCTGCATTGTGCTTACAAGCGTAAACGTCCCGTTATTCATGGAGGGATTTTGCGAACCTAAAAGACCACTATGTGTATTTTTTTATGCATTGCTAAACTCATTGAAGGAAGGTACCTAAAAAGTTACGTGAATGCCACTGGATGTGCACTAATAAAACGTATAAAAGTATTCTGCAGTGGCTTTGGTGCCTATGATATTCTCGTAAACGTACAGCAGGGCTAAATGGTCCTGGCTTCGATATTCTCCACCAGCCCCGATTAATTCGCGGTGAATTATTTTTTTCCCCAAATGCAAATATTTGATATGCAAAAATGGAGAGTTACCAAATGAGAAAAAATGTAGGTCTGTATAAAAGGTGATATTTTTAACGAATAATTAACTATGTAAGAGCTGAAAGAAATAGAGAACAAAGGATTATTCTGAAGGTATTTTGAGAGCAAGTGAAATGCTATTTGTTTCTTAAAACGTTACATGTACAGTGGCGGACAAAAAAACTGCATCACATTAAAAAAAGTAACATTTGTAGTGAAACGTATAAGATATTGTTTGATTACAGTTATTTTGTTTGTTGCAAAGCAAACGTATCAAATAACGCTTCTATTGCATTAGACAGTAATTGCAAGGTATTGCATCAACCTTTTCTATAAATACAGCGTTGGAAAGGTATACTGTTTTGCGGAGGTGTTCATTTGGCACCAAGAAAAAAAAGCGTAGCTGTTGCTCTGCCCCAGGAAGGGCTTTCTACGCGTGCTATCGCTGATAAAATAGGCTGCCACCAGTCAAGGGTATCCCGGGTGCTGAAATTAAAGCGTGAACCCGGTGATGTGAAGGGAAGACCTGGATCAGGCCGTAAGAGAGTGACTACGCCTTGCCAAGATCGATATTTGAAGTACGCGAACTATCCAAAGACGGCTTTCGGAATGTGGTCTGCATGCCTATCAGCCGAAGAGGGCCGAGGCATGCCTTTGTTAACCCAACAAATGAGGAAGAAGCGACTTGCTTGGGCTAAAACACGTTTCATGGACAAAAGAGCAATGGAACACCCGTCATTTTTTCTGACGAATCGAAATTCAACCTGCATGGCTCGAATGGGAAGCGATATGTTAGAAGACGAAAATCGAAGGCATACCATCCTGACTGCATAACACCGGCTGTAAAGTTCTCCGCCGGTCAGATGGTCTGGGGATGCATAACAAGCAAAGGGGCGGGGCGGGGCGAATGAAGTTTATTAACGGAACGGTGAATGAACAACCTACACTGCTACCTTGGAGGAGTGCCTGAAAGCCATTATTAGGGATCACGATACAGATTGCCATTTGCATGATTTCTCATATTTCCATTAATTACGCATTTTACCCTTTGGGAAGATATTTATGGCAATTAGGTATATCACGCGGAGTCTTTTTCTTGGATTTCATTCACAGAGATATATATTCCATCTAACAAATGCGTTTCGAACATTTCTGCAATCACAATGCAGCGCAAAACACACTATTTACAAATTTCATAAGTGATGCAGTTTTTTTGTCCTCCACTGTATACTATTCAATCACTCGCAATGAATGAAACGGATGTACACAGCGGTACTTTTATCACACAAATGGCAGTAGCTTAAAAAAAGTCTATAAATAACATCATTCTGTAGACGACATGCGCAGTAATAAAAAAAAAGGTACTGCATGAAGCAACTTTTTTTCTTTTTTTTTCTAAACCTTGTCAGTTCCTTCGACATGTCTCCTTACGATTTGTTGAGTTATATAAACCGATTAATTTTGGTAAGATTTATCTGGAATATTACGAGAGGTTCATTATCGAACAGACAAATAATGCAAATCTAAAATGGTTGCGACAGCGATGTCAGTTCGTATTTTTTTGGCTTTTATCACCTCTTGCATAACTGGTACCCAGTGTCTACAAACACATACAGGAAAACACACATGGAAAAGAGAGTGGTGGGAAAAATATCAGCCAGGTCGTTAAACCCGCAAGTCTAGAATAGAAAGAGAGGCAGTCATTTTTAGACCCAATCTGTTGCAGATATAATTCCTTGCTTGAACGAACTACGCTAAATGCGTTTTGCAACTGAATTTACTCAAACGTAATACCAATGGAGAAATCTCAATGGATACATTTTTCAGTTATAAATGAAAAAGTTAATTTCTTAAAAAATATTTTGTCAGCATAAGGACTTTTAATTAAGTCACATTACACGATATAGTTTAAAAATATCTCTGTTTACGCACAAACGTTTGTATCTGTTCATATTTTCGGTGAATGTGTTTAAACAATATTACCAAGAGCGGATTTATAATTCTGACTGTCCTGCTGCACGATAGCAATTCTCCCCTCCCAGCCAACTTTCGTATGGTTTTCTTACAGCATCAACTAACTGAATTTCTTTACTTGTTTTATTTTATTTATTGTTTTTGTCCCCCCTCTCTGATACGATAAGTCTTATGAAAGTAAAACGCCTTTAACTGGGGCGATTTAAAATTTAGCAAACTTTCGATATATCTCAAGGTGGTTACAATGTTTGAATAGTTAAAAATAGCTCATTGAAATTCAGTAAATATATTGAATTGTACTGTATTGAACTGAATTAACGGAAGTCAGAATATTTCTACCGCAACAGTTGACAATGGGCCGTGTAATTTTCGTGGTACCATATGGACTCGAAATGGAAATCATATTGCTTATGGTGGCGCGAGGTAACCGAGGTTAGCGGAAGAGGCTTCCTTAAGCCTCTTCCGCTAACCGCGGAAGAGGCTTAAGGAAATGGTCATCATGGGAAGCAATAGACAATAGGTAGTCTAATCGTTCGACGATGATGGGCATAGTGTATTCTCCGTTCTTTCCAGACCCATCGAAAGTCGATCGAAAATGAAATTGTTAGTTGCATTTGGATTTATGTGTGTCCCCATCTTTTCATATAAAAGGTCAGATTATTGTCAGCTCTAGATCAAGCGGTCTCCTCTTTGGGCTAAGTGTTACAGTTCATCTGAAATATGTTCGATGAGGCCCAGGTCTGGTCTCTGGGTCGCTCAGGCGAGCTGTTAGACTTTTTCGTTCTTCAAACCAGGTTTTTATACTTCCCGTTGTATGGGATGGAGCATTATCGTTGGAACATGAAGGGCCGACTTCCACAGAACTGCCAGAATGCCACCACAGAATTTTCCAAGATGTATGATTCGGCGTTGATGGTTTTTTCATAACAACCAATAGTCAGAGTCCGAACCACGAAAAGTAGCCCACGCCATTACCCCTCTTCTTCTGAATTTCATTGTAGGCAAAATACATTGCGGTAGATGACTTGGACATTTTCGCAATCACACTTTACCGTCTGATCTGAAGACTGGGTAACGTTACTCGTCGCTCCATAGGACCACTTTCCAATGTCCCATGGGCCATGAACGATGAGCAGGGGCCACTGAACGAAGTCCGGCGTTCGTTGACATGTTGTCCGGTCTGTGAAGCTCTGAAGTCGAACGTATTGTTTTCCAAGGATGTCGCTCGGTTCACTTTCGCTGCATTCTTCAGTGATCGGCTTTTCTGATTGTTTGCACACATCGTCCTCATTCTACCATGATTTCACTATGGTTGACTTTGCGAGGTTGAACCAGACTATTAATTTAGGGCCATCTGTAATTTCTCACATATACCCATATATAGGGGCTCACATCGGGTGAGTATGGGCTTGGCACATCCAGGGTCCTGAGCTGGATATCATCATTCTTCTCTTTCTTGGTGATTCCTCTCTCTCTCTCAAATTTTTTTGGTCGGTGCAGCATAAGCCTCAGGCTTCCTTGCCATATGGATAATAATAATAATATGTATTATGCCTGTAAATTGTGTGTGTTCTCTGGTCGATATGCCTGTTTTGCTGGACAGAAAAACCCCAGTTTCTGGGGGTGAAAAGCCTTGCTATCTACAGCTGAGACCGACTAACTCAGCCACAGAGTGAAATGAGCCTATTAAAGTTCCTCTTGTCATCGACGGGATTCGAACCCGGGCCTTTTCCACCTGGTGTGGGGAGGACGGTGACGATATCACTGTGCTACTACACGCGCAGACTGCGAGGTTGAACCAAATTATTATATTAGGGTCACCCGTAATTTAATACATCTACCTGTGTTTGTGTCTGTAAATTGCGTTTGTTCTCTGATCGATTTACCTGTTTTGCTGGACGGAAATATCCAGTTTCTGGGGGGAAAATACCTTCCTGTTTACGCTTGAGACCAACTCAACCACGGAGTGAAAATAGCCTATTAAAGTTCCTCGCGTCATCGACGGGATTCGAACCCGGGCCTTTTCCACTCGTTGTAGGGAGGACTGTGACGATACCACTGTGCTATCCGCGCATACTGCGAGGTTGAATAGTTTGGCTATTACACATTATAACAAATTGCTAATAATATGGCACCTGAAATTAATCCTCTTTGATATTACTGGTGGATCTTGCTGCCACTCATTCTGCTTGCTTCTGATATCATTGATATTGCCTGCACACTTTTAAAGTTGTTCTAACTTTTCATACACCTCGTTTACGGTCGTTCACTAAAATGAGAGGGATTACACAAACTTTTGGTAGAGTAGTGGGAACAGAATAATCCCCGTTAATGGAGATTTTTACTAACACAGTAAAGTATGCGAATTTTATTTGATTTCAACGACAGTGTTGAATTGTTTTAGAGTATTGCAGTAAGTCGTAAACATGTGTAGACATGTATGCAGTAAGTCGTAAAGTCTTATCAAATCTATAGGCATACGGAATACGGCCAAATAGGTGAAAAAAGTGTCATAACCTGGAGCTCATGATCTTTGACGACGCCGTTATAGTGTATTCTTTGGAATCATCATGTTTCATTCTGTTCTTCCTCCAGTTTCGCACTACAGATTCTGTGCTGTTTGTTTTGACTCTTGCACTATCGCGCGAGTGCACAGTGGTTAAAATCACCGTCCTTCCCACAATGCGTGGAAAACGGCCGGGTTTGAATCTCGTTAATGGCACGGGGAACTTTTATGGGCTTTTTTGCACCCCGTGGCTGAGTGAGTCGGTCTGAGATGTGGATAGCAACGTTTTTGTCGCCGGAAATTGATTTTTTTTTTTTTTTTTAATCCACCAAAAGAGGCAACTGTACCAGTTAATACACGAAATTCGGCCTTGATGATGGCCTTAATATGATATATATATATATATATATATATATATATATATATATATATTTTTTTTTTTTTTTTGCCTCCTGAATGCCACTCCCCATAGACCCGCAGAACTGTAGGGAACGTCCCACTAGGCATGCCCTCCAGTGTCTAGTGGGCTATTGCCATCAGGGTAGTGGTGTTCGTATTTCAGTATCCTTTTAGTGTGTGTGTGTGTGTGTGTGCGCACATGCATACACATCTTGCTAGATATAGAACAAAGGTTTCTAATTCTTTGGCCGAGTGTATACTCACTGGCCAAAAATTTAGAAACCTTTATTCACTATTTACTAGGGCCACCTTTTGCTTGCATGCTTCGTGGCATGGATTCTACTAGCCGTCCAAGAGATTCTAGCTCCAGTTTTGCACCGTTCTTTCATTAGGATATTTGTCAGTTGCTGTATGTTCGGTAGAAAATTGTGAAGCCGAAACGTCCTTTCAAGTATATCCCAGTGATTCTCAGTTGGATTCAGATATGGAGAATTAGGCGATAAGGGTAAATATTGAACATCTTGGGAATGTTCATTGAGTTATTCAGATACAGTTTTGGCACGATAGTTGCGTTGTCTTGTAAGAATCCACCGCAATCCTAGTTAAAATGAAGAATTTCAGGGGAAGTTGGTCCGATACGACAGACGATCTTGAAGCATGGGGAGTATGAACAAGCTACGAGTAAATCCAACTTCATGACTTTTAAAAATCACTTCAATTATGCGAGACCCCCTAAGATTCATCTGAACGATTTACAACTACCGTACGTCTCAGACCAAATATCTCGACTTATTATTGGATGACAAACTGACCTTTTTGCCACATGCAACTAATTTGGTACATAAAATCCGAAATTTTACAGCTGCTGTAACAAGAATTTCTAAGAAAGAATGGGTATGAATAAGAAAACATTGAGACTGTATTACAAGACGATATTCTTACCTATTGTCTCGTACGCTGCAAGCGTTTGGCATCAGAAGGTTTAGAGAAAGTTAACATCAATTCAAAGATCTGTTCTTTTCACTGTTCACTACATCCCTCACACGGTTTCAAATAATGCACTCCAAATTCTTGGTGGTGAAATGCCCGTAGATTTATATATTTTATTCAGAGGCACAATCTACAAGTTAAAGAAAGGGATATCTACAACATTTTTGGGCATAACATCAGGCCCAGCAAATGACATTAAAGTAGAAAAGAAAATAATCTGGACTGAGATAACAGCTATTTGGCAGTCTAGATGGGACGAATCTGTGTCTGGACTGGCAACAAAAAAGTTAATTCGACAAGTGGCTTTTGTGAATTCTCCGGGAATCTGTTCATGGATCGCAGGTCACGGTTCTCTCAGGGCTAAGCTCCATGAGATGGGGCTTGAGCCAGATCCGTTCTGCACTTGTGGTCAGAACGAGGATTGGGAACATGTCCTGTTAATGTGTCCACTGTACTCGGAACAGAGACGACGTCTTATAAATAGGGTCCCTAACCTATCGATGGGTAATGTTCATATCCTTCTAGAAAATGAACAAAATTTTACCGCCCAACAAATCTTCTCAGTGTCAGTTTTTCAGAAGAGAACTGAACTGAACTTAGGAATCAGCTTGTTTAATTAAATTGAAATCAAATTGGTGTACAAACTGCATGAGCTGCATTTTAATGAACAAAACAGCATACTGTGTTTCGTTGGAATACCACTTGTTATAAATAAGGCAGATATCAAGTAAACAATGTAAATAATAAAAATATCAAACTAGGAGGGAAGACCTTCTTGGACTACTTGGGGGAAAAATCTTGTAACCTCTTGCTTGCTGGACTCTGGAAATAGATATCATACTGATCCAAAACCACATAGCCCAATATAAAATTCAAATTACATGCTCAAAAACGGCACTTTTGGATTAGATTATATAAATCGTACCGTGACAGCCTCATTGCGAGACAGCAAGTTTCACAGTTCACAGCAACTTTCATTACTCCTAATTTTCTGAATAAAAGATTTCCTAGACTGCGTGGGAAACGATGAATTGCAGAACTATGTATTATAGAGGCACAGTTTCATTGTGGCTGTTGATCTCATTCCTGACGCTTGAGGTTTTTGTCATCTTTATCCAGTATATATCTACTGTGGAAGATTGAAAAGCAAGATTTATAATTGTTGAGTACCTTTGACAAGGATTTATTGACATCATTTATGCTCTTCCGTGGCAGTGGTCTTTTGTAAGGTTGATATTTCAAGTTGAGCAACGTCTCTTTGGACCAGCTAATATTAATGGGCTTTGACAGTCTCATTATGCCTGTTTATAAAAAACATTATCACCATTAAATTCTGATCAAAATTTCCTGAATTTGACTGCATAGCAATCAGTGCTTTATAGAAAAACAGTCTCATTGCGGCTGTTGTTTCCCTGTTGATGCTACTGGCTTTATCATCTACTTCTAGTACGCCTCTTCTCGTGGAAGACTCGTGTATTTTATTGCTGTGTATCTTGGAGCAGAAGAGACGAATATCAACATGCTTCCTGTGGCAGTAGTCTCATTATGACTACTTGCCACCAGCTATCCTTTTAAATGCTTTTGTATATAGTTAAAGTTTTAACATTTAAATTTCCTTGCAATATCTTAAAGTTAAATTTAAGTAAGGTAAAAATCAAAATATTTCTGAGTAAAATAATTAATAGGTTAATTTACACAGTTTTTTTTTTTTCCTTTTGCTGGATCCCTGGTTTGGGCGACCTAGGAGCAGGATTGCTGGCGTCCACCGATATTGCACTATCTCCGGTGGGTGCGAGATTTTGTGTGTTTCAGCGCTACAGGTGATAATGGACCAAAACCAGCACATTAGTAGGCTGACACACGAGCGCCACTTTTTCGGGCCCGCTCTGCAGTGGTTCTGCACCAACACAGATGAACAAGGTGGAGATGGGTAAATGCCTAGGAGCCACCAGCGATACCACACACACACACACACACACACAATCTTCGAACGCTATGATCTTCGAACCCCATACCATAACGCTACAGCTAGGCTTCAGTGGTGGTCATGAAATAGTCTGGATGCATGACTTCATGAAGTTCACGCCACACGTTCACCTTACCATTGGTGTGGGGGGAAAAAGTACAAATCAAGACCGCATGGTGTTTTTACACAGTTTTAGCGTTGGTGGCACCACTCCAGTCGAATATTTCGATTTTTTACAGAAAGAAATGGATTTCGTATTAACACGACTACCCAATACCAGATTCTTCAACTCCCACCGCATAATTCGGTTGAAAATGGGTCTTTCTCTCTTTGTTTAAATTAAATTTTTCAATCATGTGCTGCACACTGGACCTTCTTTTCTGAGGCATATTCGTTTTAAATTCCTGCGGACTCATTTTTGGTATGTCGACTTGTGCCTCATTTCTTCCTTTTAGAACTGCATTCTGCTCCCATCTTCCACTCATTGTATACTTTTGAGATGATTTCCTTCATTTTCTCAATACTTTTCTGAAAATCGGAAAGATAACCTGTCTTCCCCATAGCTGGCGACTAAGGAGCTCCAGGGAAGGGTTCATTATTCATCTGTTACCAAGGTACTTGTGATCATACATTGTGAAACTACGTTTGCATACCGTACGTTTAATTAGCTTAAAAATTATCTCTTTTTGTTCTAAATTATTTTCGGCCCTTGCCTTCTTTCTGACCTTTAAATTTTTTAAAAGATTAAACGGTTGCTATACTTTTACTTTTATTAATACCTTGTTACAGTTATTGATATTAGTATTAGATTCTCTGCTAGTATATTATATATAAGAACGTTTTTAATTTAGGATTTTGTATCGTGGCTTTTGTTTTGGTTACGAGGAGCGCCCAGTAGTTTTGAAGACGGACAATCTCCCCTCTTTACGCTAGCAATCATTCCTCGTTGAAAGTCCGTCATATTTCGACTCGCCTTCCGTTATCTGTGATTTTATGTGCCAGCTTTGTACACACCAGTGTTGAACACAGAATTTCATTCTTTTTCGTGCGCATATTAATATTGTCGCAATAGCAGGGGACATTATTAATTTTCATATGCCATTATAAATAAGAGAAAACAACTCAATGTTCCATATTAATCATAATAATAACAATATTAATAATTTTAAAAATATTCTTTAAAAAGTTGTGTATTAAGCTGATAATTTTATAGGAAATATAAGCTGCAATATGTTTATCGGTACGCTGTGCTGGTACAAAACGTTGTACCATTTCTCCTGTGAACCGTGATGACTTTCAGGGATAACAAACCTTGATAAACATATCTACGCCTGAGACTGACTAACTCAGCCACGGAGTGAAAAAAGCCGTCGGCAGCTTTTTTATACATTTTTAATTTAAAATTTAACGTTGATATCGTCTTTGTTGTTCGATTTTGTGTCAACGTAACTAAGACTACGAATGAATTAGCGCATTTTTCTATAAGTTATTTGTGTTGTGTGGTAGATTTGCCTGTTTTGCTGGATGAAAACCCAATGTTTTATTTGGAGGGGGTTAGGAAGAGTGCTATTCTCGCCCGAGCCCGACTAACTCAGTCATGGTGTTTCGTTTTGAGGTTATTCAAATTTAGGCCTTTTCCACACGGGAAATCAGTGATCGTAACTATAGCGTCACACGAGATGGCTGTCTGGAGTGTCACTTGTATCAAGGCCATTGGCGGGGATCTTGTGCCTAGTAATGAATGTTTACAATTATGTACTGTATACTATTAGCTGAGACTTTACGCTTCAGAGGAAACTGTCTAATAAGTGAATTAACAACTGCTTATTTATTAAATTAATTGAAATGAAAACATCTGTGACATGGTGACTCATCAATACGCTCATTTTATTGAGATGGCATCTTAAACGTATTTTCTATAAACGTTTAGAGAAGTATACAAATAAAAATATTGAATTAGTTATTGCCAATGGCAGTTGCGTCGGCAATAAGCAATTTGTGTTGTCTCATGACAGCTACGGGCAAATTTATGAAACAAGAACAAGTGTGCATGTGTGTTTGCATTGAAATTTCTTCAGGACAACTTATTTGATTTTAATTTTGTTAATTTCACTTAATGTTTATTTATTTATTTATAATATTTTGTCAGTGGTCAATGTTTCAAGTACGTATTCCATGGAAGTGACACAACAAGGTATTAATAGAAATGTAGTTATTAATATGAACTAGCATTATCTGAGACATTTCATTAATTATGTTGTTGTTTGGATTTTATGCCAACGCCATAACGCAAGAAACAGAAATCAGAAACTGTTTCAATGGTTTCATTGAAAGTCTAAGTACGTCACATGAAAAACGCAAGTAACTGGGGTCGAAATGGAAAACTTTTCGAAATGGAACGGTCGTTAATAAAAATACTTTATTTTTAATCTAAAATAATACTAATAATACTTTATTTTAATCAAGTACGTATATGACGTTACCGATGCGTGTGAGGAACAAGAACGGCGTTCCATCCATTTCGAGCCTTAGGAGCTCTTTCAAAATTAATATAAGGAGGGCGAGGGGATACATTTATGCTAACTGTGAAAGAAAAAAGTAATATTAAGTCCTAGTTGGTTAAAGCCTTAACAAAATCTAAATTAACAAATTTTTAAATTTGTTAATTTAGATTTTGTTAAGGTACACGTACACGTATAAAACTATCTCCCTTGTTCATATAATAGTAGTTGTGATCTTTCTGTCTGTCATGCTCTCTCTCTCTCTTTTTTTCTTCACTCAGACGAGGTTAATCAATAATGCCGGTCAAGGGTTGCAAAAAATGAAAACACTCGGATTTTTCTTCCAGAATAATAGACTAACCGATCATGAATATACTATTGCCTCAGGTGCACTGGGGCAAAAAAAAAAAAAAAAAATATATATATATATATATATATTTATATAAATAATAAAATAAAATAATAATAAAAATAAACGCATTACAATATATATATATATAGTTTTTATCTGTCCGTTTTTGCAGATCTGTCATTTAAATGAGTTAATTGCACTTCACAATTTACTACAAAGGTAGAAAAGAAAATAGCAGAAAAAAATATCCTCAGTAAAAAATCTCTGAATCGTGGTATATGTTTAACATCAATTAAATTGTTTCCTTTACAAGGTTCATCAATATAAAATTATGCAATTCCGAAACTGCCAGTATGGGCACAATTAATATTTATAAACCTTCGCTCTCTGTAATGCATTATCAGTACGACATTTATGGTAGCAATAAGTATCTTCATTGTTCTTCATTAATTAAAATTATGCTCCGTAGAAAGAATTAAATGTCCTGTTATAATGTAAATGCCCAGTTTGGCAGCTAAATATTTCGATTTTTCAATTACAATGGATAATGACGAAAAGTTTTAAAATAAAATAATGCTGCGAATTATGACCGAAGTATATCCACAATTGTTGCATCGACTGCAAACCTGAAATTATCAATAAAATACAATAATGAGATCACTATATCATATTCGATTACTGCAACTGCGGTGGCTACACATACAAGAAGAAAGACATGTGACTTACTGAATATACTTACGTATTATTCTTTACAATATGCTAAATTATAACGTGTTTCTAAATTCCTTTCAAGATATTGGCCATTACCGAAAAAAACAATATTTCCAACTTGGTATCAACTTCTACACCACTGTTAGGAAGGCAAACTAATGCGTAGAAGGCTCGAGGGTATGATATGTTCTCTCGGGGACCAGTGACGTACACTTTAGGCACGACTCGCACTGGTTCTTCTTTTGCACACCCAAAATAACACACAGTTCGCTAGCTTGTGCTGAATCACGAGCCTTACACAACTTTCGGGTACTTAACGGTACCCACAAGCCAAGCACTGGACCTAACGGCGCGCTGGATAAAAGACAACAGTCTGGAGACAGTCAGAATAGCAGTTTGCTTTTTGTGCGCTGTTAGCGATAACAGCGTTGAATAAACCATCTGACCTTTAAGAGAAAAGATGGGGCCGATTTCACTATACGAAATGTAGCAGTTAGAGTGGAAAAGATCAAATACGCAGAAACGTATGAAAAGAGAGAAAAGGGAAGAGATTTAGATCTCGTCTCTTTCGTAGGCACTTTGTTGCTAATATCCTAAGAAGGCTGCTGTGTTACTAAATTTGCTCCACCGTCTGGAATATGTCGCGGAATGCAGTACTTAACGACGGGTTGTTTATCTCAAACTGGTACTGAGCGTGGAATATTTCGGATGTAAGAAATTGACACATGCAGTTTAAATCAAACCATTACTCTTCTTAGATATGCTTGTACGATTTTTTCCTGAAACTTTCCATCTAATAAGAACAATACCAGAAACTATCTAAACTTAGCATCTGAATGGGAAAGATGTCCACCTATTGAATTATTACCTGTCGACACCGGGAATCAACTGATGTGTTACATTTCATTTTAGCCAATAATATTTATAACGAATAAAATTATTTAGAGGTAAAAATGTGCTCATACCAAGGATTCTCAATGATCTAGAGAAGTCCAATACGGTACTGAAGCCACAAGTTGTTTTATAAGTTTAGAGCACAAATATTAAGATCTGTATGATGAATCTTGTTTTTATTATGCATCTTTAATATAGTAAATAAGACACAGTCCTAAATAATACACAAGTACCTTTAGCATATGCCTACATCTGAGTGCCTAGGCTGAGGGAAGTGCAGTATATTTCAATTAAAGTCCGCACGTTCTTCATTCTGGACTAATGCAACAATTTTTTCTTCGGTTAAAATATGGATAACCAGGTTCATCAGCATCGTTGTTTAACCGTGTCCCTGCATCATCTTGCCCACACTCGGAAAACCCGGGAATCCATTAAAATAAAATTACAATCTCACTTTCTTCATTCAAATCTTGCACATGTGTGACCGACTCTTCTGCAGCACCCCAAAGTTTATTTCATGCCATTTTCAGATTTCTCTCCGACAACACGTTCCAGATGCCTGGAACGTGTTGTCGGAGAGAAATGTAGCGACAATCCTTAATGTTGAGCTTCTTTGAAAACTGAACCACGCTCTCTTCATCTCCCTCTGATAGCAGCAAGCGACGCGAGACTTGTTTTTTTGAACATCTTTTTTTACTTTTTTTTTATAACACCTTGATTTTTTATAACACATTGGCTGCAACAGGGCTGTAACATTTGGCGATAAAAACCCGACAATGAAGTTCTCGTCAATTGAATTCATATTTTCAAGAGGGGGGAGGGATGGTGCATTATCGATAATAAACAAAACTTTACAAGCTTTACCCTCATTTTATCGATGCTTCTTCGCACTTGGAATAAAATCTTGGCTAAATCAATCCAAAAAAAAAAAAAAACGTTGGAATTCATCCAAGCAGTTTTCTATCCTTTATATCGTACTGCTAGGCACTTTACATCTTTAATGCATATTGGATTACCCAATCATCAACAATGGTAAAACATGCTGTCCACTTGCATTTGCACACGCCTTAACTGTAACACGCTGTTTGTTAGCTTTGAAACGAGGAGCAGCCATTTTGCGTCGTGATGCAAGTGATTTACGGGGGAGTGACTTCCAATTAAGACCAGTTTTATCTGCATTGTAAACGTCATCCTTGAAAAACCTTCTTCTTTCGCCCTTTTCCGAAAAGCTTCTGCTTCCAGGACATTACCTGATAAAGCTCCCTTATATCGTGGCGAGATTTGAAAACTTTCAGCCATCCTGTACTAGCTTTAAATTCAGATGGGCTTTTAAAATTGATTCAATTGTAACGCTTTTTCGCATAATAGAGATCCAGATTTAGGTTCGCCTTCACTTCTCTTTTGTAGAAACCGTAAATGAATAGTGTCCAATTTCTCATCACTAGCTTTTTTGATAGTTTTTCTGTTTTTAGAGCCATGTTCATTGTCTAACTTTTAAGTAAACTTCAAAATTTCATTTTTTTCTGCTCTTTGTCAGATATGGTTGCTGTACCAACATTAAAAATCTTAGCAAGAGATATACTGGTTTTTCCCTTTTTGCAGGCTATCAATAATTGTTATCTTGTCTTCTGTTGACAACACATTACGGTTTCTTTTGCCTGTAGACTCCGTTATTAACACAACGGGGCGGCAGTATTAAAATTAAAAAGCAAAATGACATAATATTTCACTTTGAAATAGCCACGAACAAAAACTCGAACATTGAGCAATTAGAAAGAAAACGCATGAAATAACCTCACACTGCATTGGCTCGCAGCAGACTGAGTGAAAGCGAAAATCCCCACCATACTTCCGCGCTGACAACAGGCAATGACGCAACAAGGTCACGGAAGACTGTCCTGGGTTCACACTGTAGTTAAAGCCAACATTTGATTTTTAACTCTTGTAATGACAAATCAAGACTATATCTATGCTATTCTGCACATATCTTCGAAAAAGATAACCGGAAACGAATGCATCAAGCGGTAGAAGTAATATTTCAGCATAACAACCAGTGCACTAAAAGCAGAGACTGTAATTTGAGAGGGGGGGGGCTTCTGTTGTTCAGATAATCAACGTTCGGATAATCGACGGTCTACTGTAGTGTTTCTTTTCTTTTTTTTTTTTTTTTTGCACCACCTTTCAAAATAGATATACGCGAATCCTTCGATCTTGGGGAAGAACCTCCCGCTCGTGGGCCATGCGTCGGAAGCCATGTTATCTATGTACTATTGATTGAAGTGCCTTCGTCGCCTATCTTTCTGATTTTGTTTCTTCTGTCTGTGCGAGTAGGATTTCTTTGTTAAAGTTGTGAACAGTTTGTGTATCTTACTTATGGCTTGGTGGATTGGCGCTGTGTTTTCTTCTTGGAAGTATCTCTCATGTTCTTAATCGCTTTCTTCTGTTATTCAGTGAGGTCTGTCAAACCCCTCCCTCCTTCCTTCCTTCTTTGCGGGCTATGGACAGTTTATGGATGACCGACTTGGGCTTTATGGATGACCGTTTGCGGCTTTTGTCATCATTATCTTGGTCGATCGCATATTCTCCACCAGCTCAGTGGTGGTACAATCTTTAACCCCAAGAGAGTATGTTAATACTGGGACTGTGTAAGTGTTTATGGAAGAAGCCTCAAAAAGAAGAACAAAAACAAACAGCAAGAGGGGCTTTTGGGCTTCTTTTTTGTTATAGCTTAGGTTACACATATCTTTTCTTTCATTATTAACTACCCGGTTTCCACTTTTTTTTCTAATCAGTATAGTTGTTTTTATTTTCTTATTCTCTAATATCAGAGTGTGATGTAATGTTTGATTAACAGAACTGATTGATGTTTATTCGATAAACATCAATCAGTTCTGTTAAATTTACTTTAAATATTATCATTCTTCATTTATATGCCTTTACTTTATATCTTGAACTCTTGGTTCAACATTTGTTTTAATTATATAATATTCTATATATGTGTATATACATTATGCAGGGTTTCAAAAATGATGGTAAATAATTTAAAGGTGAAAAGTACATGTGGACATGTGTATATGTAAAGGGCGGCTCCTAGAACGTTTGTTCAACTCCGCCTCGTATCTCTGTGAAGAACAGTAGCACTACAAATGGGCCAGATATGTGTGTGACGTCGGTTTGTGTGTATTATGTGTGTGTTTTGTTGTTCTGTTCTGGCCGCTTGGCTACCCAGAAGCATCAGTCACCTGGACAGATGATTCTGGGTACTCGTCCACACCACGGGAAGGTGGGCCAGTCCATGTAAAGCACGTACTGTCTCAAGAGAGACTCTGACCCACCTAATGTTGTCAGAAGGTAGGCCAGGATCCTCTGGGGGCCCATTCCAGAGGGGAAGAAAAAAAAAAAAAAAAAAAAAGGATCACCCGTGGTGCTGGATTTGGAACCAAAATTATTAAAATAAAACATTTATGTAACTAAATAATAAAATAAATAAAATTAAAGAAAATAAAAATAAATAAATAAATAAAATTAAAAAAAAAGGAAGAAAGCACTTAATTTTGTCTGCAGGCCGAGGAAAATTTCATTTCTTGAGGATTTGAGTTTATGTATTATTAAACGAGATCTAACCAGCTATGCATCAGCAGGACCGTTGTGCTGCATCCTGTTGAGATCTGTCGACACTGAACGCCTTCGAAGAAATACGCCTTGAGCGAAAGCTTGAAGAATCTGAAATGACTCCGAGCTTTGAAGCAGAGACGACTCCTGTCCTGATTGAAAATTAGTAAGTGCTTGAAGAGGAAGTCTGAGATCGTCATACAGGGAGCAATGAAACAAGATGTGATCCCAACTCTCTGGTGATCCACACGAACAGAGGTCTGTTTGTGATAAATTGAACCTAAGAAGACTCTGGTTCATCGATCCATGTCCTGTCAACAGGTATGACGTGAATATGTCCATACAGAACCACAATCGAACACGTTTATCAAGGAGAAATGAAACTTGCGGTATAAATTTTCTCGTTGTTGCACCAACGGGAGCTGTGTCCCATCGAGACTGCCAAATGTTTACTAACTCGTTCCACAGTCTCCTTCTTTCTCTTTTAGCATCTTCTTGAAGGTTGATGGTTATTCCAAGAAATTCGGTCTCAATCTGCCTTTTCAGTCTGTATAAAAAGCCTCTATAAGTAACTTGCAAGTCTAAAGGTAATGTTCCGGCTAGTACTTGCAGAGCTTGCGTCGAGACTGTCCTGCATGCCTTAACTAAACACCGCAAAATGGTTCTCTGCAATGAGGCGAGTTTTGTAATGAAGTGTTTGAGCCGTGCCCTGTGAAACCATGCACCGGCAGCATACGTGATTAGAGGGAGGAAAACTGCATTGTAATAAATCCTTAAAGTTTTTCTGGAGTGCCCCCATTCTACACGGGACACCCTAACAATTGCACCAGTAAATCTACGTATTTTAGATGATAAGTTTGTCAAATGAGGAATAAAATTGAGACTGGAATCAATTACCACTCCTAGAACCTTGTACTCTTTAACTATGGGGAGACGAATGTTGTTGATCTTGACCAACGGAGGACGAGTGATATCCAACTTTGATCCAAGAATCATCATCTTTGTTTTTGACAAGCTGATTTTAAGCTTATTGGCCACAGTCCAATCGTAGAGATCCCGGAGAACAAAATTTGCGGTATTTTCCAGATCGGCCCTAGAGTTACCATTTACCAAGATGGTGAGATCGTCTGCATACGCTATTATTTTTACGTTACCGAAAGATCGGGAGAGCCACTGCTGCAGCACCATGTTCCATGTAAAAGGACCCAATATAGAACCTTGTGGGCACCCTCTAGATACTGATCTTGATACTTGGCTATGTTTAGCCTTGACTATTATGGTTCTATTGGCAAAATAATTGCGGATTAAAAGGTAAAGGTGGTTGGAGCACCTAGCCGATCGCAGACGCTCCAGGACGCTCTCCCACCAAAGGGAGTCGAAGGCACCCTCGAAGTCGATGAAAACGGCCAGGGTATATTTATGTACCGAGTTTTGAACTGAAGAGACAAAGTCCACAAGAGCATCCTCGCAGGAACGTCCGGGACAGAACCCATATTGACTTCTTGAAAGCAGATCCTGTTCTACCAGTAGGGTATTCAATCTAATGGCCATTAGTCGCTCTAGCAATTTACCCAAGTTAGCCAGCAGAAAAAGTCCCAGTGATCATCGGGCCGCAAATGAACCGTTTTCCAGATAATGCACATTTTCTGTAAAAATCCGCCACTGACTATGGGAGCACTAGTTTAGCAAAAAGCTGTGAATCCGTTGCTAAGGGTGGTTTTATTAAACATAAGATAATACATTTTTAATTTTTGGTTTCGACACCACAGGGTTATGTTCGGTCTGCAGTGAGGAGCGCCCATGTTCTCTAAGGCGTTGATGTACCTTGATGAATGTGCGCCTGTTGGGCTGCCTTCGGCGGGGAAATGCTTCTTGGTATAAACGTGCAGCCTCGAGTGCACTGCAGTTGGCTTTACCATACATGAAGCGCATGTCCGCATACTCTTCGTTGCTGTTACATTTTTCCATGTTGACTATTCTTTGACAAGTACTAGTATGCCTGCTACGTCTCAGAGCATTGAGAGAGGGGAAATGGATAGAATGAGCATAACCTAACGTAAACAAACAAGTCAGTGGTGGATCCCAACTCTGTACAGTTCACCTTGTCAGCTTTTTTTGTATATTGTAGTCTGAACAGTTCACCTTTAAATTATTGACCATCACTTTTGAAACACCCTGTATATACACATTAAAAATGTACATTATATATTTATAATGTATTAATTTTCGTCGTAACGTTTGCACGAAGAGGATTTAAAAAAATTGTATTCGCCCAGAAGTGGATGTGATAGAATGATAATTTTTTTTTTGTTTGATACCTTGAAATCTCTATAGCAGTGATTTTCAACCTTTTTTAAATAACGGCACCCCTAAGTAATTTATTTTATTTTGCGGCACCCCTACTCAATTTTCTGCCTGTTAGATCCGATTCTCTCTCTCACTCTCTATAATATTAAATATATATATATATGTTATATGATATTTATTACAATAATATAATTACAAAAATTACATTTCATAATACAAATTATATATATATATATACAGTATATAATTTTATTCTTTATATAGAGGTACTAAGTAAACATCAATTATAGATCACCACAAAATTAAAAAGATATTGTACACCTTGTTATAATGAAATAAACATATAAATTAAAAAATAGTAATAAGTTTAAGTAACTTAAACCCAAATTACGTGGCATCCCTGGAATGTTGTTGCGGCACCCCGGTTGAAAACCACTGCTCTATAGCAACCACAGAAATTTTGGTTTCGATCTGCTAACTTTTCTTTTTTTTCTTTGCATCTCTGAATAGAGTGAGGTGTCACAACGGATAAAGTAGAATACAGGTCAGCGATTCCGTTCCCCTTTCTGCAAGGAAAAACACACGAAGAAATGGTCGCAGTTTAGGGAGAAGACTGCCCAGGTTACAATGTTGTTGCACATTGGTATAAACAACTCAAATGTGGAAGAATCTCAGTGCATGATGAAGAAATCTCAGAACGCCCAGCAGCTGCTGTAATAGAAGAGTGTTGCAAAATTTGAGGCATTTGTCCTGGAAGATCGCCGTATCAGCGTCAAAAAACTAGCTTCTGAACTCTAAATTAGTGTAAGGTCTGTGAAGAACGGGTCTGCCCCAAAATCCCGACAGTATCTACTATATTGTAAAAATATATTAAATATAATTCTGTATATTTATTAGTTTTTTAGTAAGGAAAAATTTATCATATTAGATTAATTTTGTATAGAAAGAATATAAAAAAATAAAAATGTTAGCGACAAATACCTCATTCAATTTGAAGATCATGTTTTCTGTTACAAAAACAAACAGTTTTAAAATACGATCAGCAAATAAAAACGACTTATTTAATTTCACTTTATTATATTGCATTTAACTGGTAATTTTTCCAAGTCGAAATTTGATATTTCTATAGGGCGTTTGAGCAATAATTATAGGTATAGCATTGAAATGCCAACGATAAAAAACTTGAAATAAGAATACTTTCAGAATATGAACATTTAGAGTAATATGTTTTGTCAGCTACATAACATTTGTCATAAATATCATTAGCATAACTACAACTGTAATTATACAGGTATTTATTTATTTATTTGTTTGTTATTAGCTATACTTTCACGAATTTCTTTGACAAATACATTAGGCGAACAATTCTCCAATTGTTCTCAAAACCTGTGCTCCTCAACTTACTCCTGTTCTTTGCCGCCTTTTTTCACTTTCTTATTCCAAAGGTGTTTTTCCTTTTGCTTGGAAATTTGCTCATATCTAGCCAGTTCCTAAAAAGGTTGACAAATCCCTCCCATCCAATTATCGTCCCATTGCAATTACTTCTACTCTTTCTAAAGTAATGGAGAAATCAATTAACCACCAACTCTTAAACTACCTAAAAACCTTCCGTCTGATCAACGATCGCCAGTATGGATTCCGTCAGCGTCGATCCATATTCTGGCTTATGTTACCCATTTATGGACTAATTCAATGGAAAGGTTCGGTGAAACACAAGTAGTTGTTCTTGACATCTCAAATGCTTTCGATCGTGTTTGGCATAAAGGTCTTCTAAAAAAGCTTCCATATTATGGTTTGCCAAATGTTTTTTGTAATTTTTTATCCAATTTTCTCTCTGATCGCTCACTGAGGGTGATGGTAGATAGCTCTCTGTCTTCTAACTTCTCCACTAATGCCGATGGCCCCCAAGGTTCTGTTCTTTCCCCCACTCTTTTCCTCTTGTATATCAATGACCTTCTTCCATTGACTGGAAATCCTATCCATAGTTTTGCCGATGATAGCACATTGCATTCAACTTTCCATTTTGAGAAACCTTGTCTTGCTCAATCAGCTTCAACTTCTCGAAAATCTGCTACCAATTCCTTAAATGCCGATCTTCAGGTAATTCTCCAGTGGGGCAAAGACAACTTAGTTGATTTTAATCCTTCTAAAACTCAGTCTTGTCTTATATCTCGCAAAAAGGATTCTTCTGCTCCTATGCTTATCATGGTGACACTTCGATTTTTAGGCAAAATGATATATCTCTTTTGGCGATTACCCTGACTTCTAATCTCTCTTGGCACAAGCACATTACAAATATTGCTTCCTCTGCATCTAAAAAACTTGGTTTTCTCTTTCGTTCTCGGCATTACTTTTCTTCCAAACAGCTGCTCACCCTGTACAAATCGCAAATCCGCCCTACCATGGAATATTGTTCCCACATCTGGGGTGGTGCCCCCAAAACCTCTCTAAGGCTTCTAGATTCTATTCAGAAGAGGACAGTTAGATTAATTATTGACTCATCTCTAACAGAGTCCCTCCACTGTCTGTCTCATAGACGTACTGTTTCTGCTGCATGCCTTTGCTACAGATGGGCACTGTTCTTCTGAATTGGCTTCTATAATTCCCGCTCTCTTTCAAAACAGTCCGAACACGTGCCGCCACCAGCCAACATCCATTTACTGTCCAATTTCAAACTCACAGAACCAACTTTTCATCTTCCTCGTTTATTCATTCAACTGCCGTTTTCTGTAACAACCTTCCTTCATACGTATATCCTGAAAATTACAGTCTACAGAAGTTCAAGTCCAATGTCAACAAATATCTTCTTTCGTCTTCTCAACCTCCAACCGAAGCACGGTACTAAGTACTATAGGTTATAATACCTCTCGTGTTTGGGGTTTACATAAAAAAAAAAAAAGAAAAAAAAAAAAAGGCATGATCATGGGCGCCGGCAGGATATTTTTAAAGGGGTAACAGGAAAAAATATCCCATTTTCTTCTTATTATTATAGTATTTAAGATTATTTAAGTATTATTGAAGTATATTAAGGTTATTATAATACTTAAACGTTTGATTATAATTTGTATGATTTTTTGCAAATTTTAATCTGCGTTTTTGATATCATTAAACTGCGATTATTGTCAGTAATGTGGGTTTTGTGAACTGATTTAATTAAAATTAGAATTTTAATTTAATGTTTTGATTACATGAAAAACATTTTTTATTGCAAAAATAGTTTCTGAGATATAGACTAACTTTTGTTTTTTTTTTTAAATACAATCGGTTTGTCGGGATTTTGGGCGGCACCTGTGGAGAACATCATTCGTCAGCAGTTGCATATGAGTAAGGTGTCTGCTAGATGGGTTCCTAGACCTCTGACCCCTTACCAGAAGAAGGAAAGGACAAAATGTGCACGTGAAATGTTGTCGATGTTCCAGGAAAAATAAGAGGAATTTTTTTCACGGCTAGTCATCATGGATGAAACTTGGATCCATCACTATGATCCTGAAACTAAACAAATGTCAAAACAATGGAAGCATTCAGAATCACCACCCTCCAAAAAGGCAAAGGTGCAACCAAATGCTGGCAAGGTGATTCTGTCAGTTTTTTGGGATCAGCCTGGTGTAATTCTAATAAGATTATCTTCAAGAGGGCTTTACTGTGACGGCGAAGTATTATTTTAACCTTCTCATAAAGCTACGTGCTGCTATAAAGGAACGCATTCTGCTTATTCTCCCTACCTTGCACTCTCGGCTTTCTTCCTCTTTCCTGCCCTGAATTCTTTTCTTCGTGGAAAACACTCTCTGTTGCAGAGTTGTGGTTTGAAGGACAGTCAGAGGACTTTAACAAAACTGGTCTGCGGAATTGTATTGCGAGGTGGTAAAAATATTTTCTTTTGTCTGGTGACTATGTTGTGTGATACATTGTGTCGGTTTCAACATTTTATCACGTCTACTCCTAAGTGAATACAAATCGTTTTTTGAACCCCCTCCTTCTCAGATGTATGTAATTTGAACGCATTATGTACTCATTCACTCAACGTGAATCGTTGAGGAGGCTTCCATCCTGCAGTGGATTGATAATGGCTGCAGTTTACCTTTTTACCTTTATGTACTTTTGCGCCCTATGCGCGTACTATATATAAGACATCATATCCACTGCATACACTGGTGTTCAAAGAAAGTGCGTCACCCCTTAAAATTGTACTTGTCCAAATAACGTACATATATGAGAATGTTTTTTACGGACTGCATCAGATAAGATTGACACGCGTAGGTGGTGACGTAATATTGCATCAGCTTTTTTTTTTTTTTTATTTTATTTACATACATTTTTATTACATATATACACAGATACAAACACTTTATATTTACAATCGTCGCATTCTGCGTAAAAATAAAAACAATTTTAATTATACAGCTTCACTTGCAAGCAATAAAAGATATACTATGTGTGTATGTATGCGGATGTACTTGTTTTGGGTGGCACCTAGACGTTTAGTCGAACTCCACCTTGGAAATTCTGTGTTGAGAGAGAGAGAAACTGTCTACACTCTACAGCAATCAACACCCTGTCAATCACTGCCCATTTCTAGGCTTGAGTAGTTGTGCCTGCTTCTATTATCTAGTGCTGCTGCACTAATTTGTCGTCCAGTGGAAGGAGTGCAATACCAAAGGACAGGAGCTCTCAGGTTGCCCAACCCGAGGGAAAAAAAAAAAAGAAATAATAATAAATAAATAATAAATAAATAAATAAATAAAAAAATAATAAAATAAAAAAAAAAAATAAATAAATAAAAAATATAAAATAAATAAATAAAAAATATAAAATAAAATAAAAGAAAAGAAATAAATAAAAAAAAAAAAAAAAAAAAGTTAAAATAAAATAAAAATATGTATAGTTAATACCATTATATACATTGAATGTTATTACTAATTTAAGACCACAACAGTTGGTTTCTAAGTTAACAGCTGTTTGACCTAGTAAGGTAGAAATATAAGTTCATGAACACATCACTCTACTGTCCACTTCTAGAATTAGTAAACAAGGTGCGTCTTCTTTTAAACACCTTGTCAGAAAAGGATTGGAATGCTGCAAAGTTCTTGGCATCTTGAATCAAAATATCGAGGTTGTCAGTCCTAATAGGTTGAGTGCTGTTAAATAGTTCTTGTCTGAAGTCGTCATAAGCCGGGCAGTAAAGCAGAACATGCCTCCAATCTTCTACAGCCCCACAAAAACACAAAGGGTCAGGTTCGAGTCCAAATTTACACAATTTATCCCGTAGTGAACCATGTCCAGTAATTAAATACGACGTTGTCATTGAAGGATAAAACCATCCCATAACTTTCTTATTTACAGCAAATGTTGCATCTTCAATGAACTCCCTGGTAGTGAGTCCCGTTTCACTGGATTGCCATCTGTATTTCCACTTCTCAGTGAATTTTGTCCAAAGATTAATTTTCTCCTGCCGAATGTCCGTGGCCGGATTACTTGCAATGTCGAGGATTTGAGTTGGCAAACCTTTCTTTAAGTTAGAAATCATGCCTCGGTATGCCACATAAAGGTCAATCGGAATACAACCTGAGATCACTTGTAAAGCATTGGTTGATGTCGTTCTGCAGCATCTGTGTGTTGCCAATATTATCTTTCTCTGCAATGATAAGAGTTTGGCCTTCACTGTGACGTGAGTAACCCTAGGAAACCATATGGCAGCCGCATATACTACAATTGGCAAAAATATAGCCTTATAATATAATGCCAAAGTTTTGTGCTTTATACCCCATTCAGCTCTTGAGAGCCTAATCACATTGGCAGTAAACTTGTTAATCTTTTCAGCTAAGTTCTTTACGTGGGGGATAAAAGAAAATTTATCATCAATTATGAGACCAAGATATTTATTTTGAGAAACATAAGGAATTTGGACATTGTTGATATGGAGTTTAGGAGGTCTGTTATAATCCAATTTATTGTTGAAGATCATCATTTTAGTTTTCGTCTCAGAAATTTTTAATTTGTTTATTTTAGACCATTCCAGCAAATCATCCAGGATTTCTTTCCCATGTGTTTCTAGCATACGTCTTGACCTGCCTGGTATGCACAGCGCTAAATCGTCGGCAAATGCTATTTTATTGCAAATTTGACTTTCTTTTAGTAACCACTGGTCTAAAACAGAATTCCAGAGGAGAGGCCCAAGGACCGAGCCTTGTGGGCATCCTCTGGAAATGAATTTTGAAAATACCAAGTGTTGTGAGATGACTTTTATCTGCCTATTTGAAAAATAAGATCTCATAACCTGATATAGTAAATCATCACATTCTGCCTCTCGAAGTGACCTGAGGGCGCTCTCCCACCAGAGTGTATCGAAAGCGCCCTCAAAGTCGATAAAAACAACCAGCATGTATTTTTTGTCTGTAGTTTTGCATAGATTCACCAAATTTCTGATGGCATCTTCGGTGGAGGAGCCTTTTTTAAAGCCGAATTGTGAATTAGAACTCATATTACTTGCAGCCAAAACCTTCTGCATCCTAGGCGCTAATAATCTCTCATAAAGCTTTCCAGGATTTCCTAGAAGGGATATTGGGCGATATGCCTTGCATCAGCTGTCACTTTCAGCTATATAAGCACGCTCTTCAAGAGTTGCAGTCATTCCTTGCTTGTGCCACGATGGCGATTTACGTGCAGTTGACGCCACGAAGAAAGAGTGCTATTGTTGCTTTACTTGAGGAAGCATGTTCTTTCCGTCATATTGCTTAGAGTGTCGTATAAGTCGAAAGTGAGTAGATTTCTTTCCAAACTCAAGAATACTGGTTCTGCTGATAGAAAAAAAGGAACCGGACGCAAACGAATCTCTACACCAAAACAGGACCGCGTTTTGAAACGCTTATGCCTTAAAAACCGTAAAGCTTCTTCGTCTGAGCTGAGAAGAGAATGGGAAGAACATAGTTGTAGCAAGTGCAGTAACAGTCAAAAGACGCCTCTTCAAAAATGGACTTGCAGCCCGTCGTCTTAAGAAGCCCCTCCTCACACAAAAAATGAGAAAGGCCCGATTAATTTGGTGTAAGGAGTATGTCAAATGGATCCTCGAGCAGTGGAAGTCAGTTATTTTCTCGGATGAGAAGACATTCAACCTGCATGGCTCTGATTGGAGACAAACGATTCGCTGTAGACGTGGTGAAGAATACCATCCAGACTGTATGGTGTCTACAGTGATATTCCCCATCAGCCAAATGATATGGAGGTGCATTTCGTATCACTTGTAGTTTATAAAATGTTTCGTAAATGCCAATGGATACCTGGCTATATTGGAAGGCAAATTTCTGCCAACCATTAGAGATCATTTCAACCTGCCAAGTAACTACATCTTCTGGACGACTCTACTCCTTGTCATCTGGCGAAAAGTGTAAGTAGGCACTTCTGTAGTTACTTTAGCTTCATTTCTGCATTAGAGGTTCGAAAGTGATGCGTTTACATTTGTTACAGGTGAAAAAAATGGTTGGAAGAACGGTCTACTCACAACTCATAGCTGGCCAGGAAACAGCTCGGACCTGAATCCTGTAGAGAACTGTTGGCATCGTGTGGAATCTGCAGTTTCCAGAAAGAAACCAAAGACCCTTGGTGAACTTCATAATTCGTGTTTGGAACCACGAACTATCAGTTGATTATCTTCACAAATTCATCTTGTCAATGCCTCGACGATGTGCTGCTGTCATCAGGGCCAGAGGCGGTTCAACGAAATATTTAGTTTTCACCTGGTGAACTTTTCATATTGTTTTCTATTTAAAATGATAAACTGAAGCAAGTTGAGGGCTTCTGATATCATTTCAGCCATAATTGTCGTGTTTACCAAAACTGTTGTATGAAGGTTGCAAATGCTCATTTTGGAATATTTTGAGAGTAACTGTCAAATATTACTTAGCTTTGCTTATATTTTGTTTATATTTCTATTTGTGATGCTAGTCATTAATGTAACATACCATCGCGAAAAAGGGTTAGAAATGTAAAATTTCTAGGTGATGTACTTTCTTTGAACACCACTGTATATTTCCTATATACAGTAATGTATACCGTATGACACAATTTATGCAGAACATACAGTGCCATGTTCTGCATCTTTGAGTCAGTACGGTATAGTATAGTGTAGTGATCAGTATAGTATTGAATATATTCAAACCTTGCACTGGAATGAATTCATTTCGTTGAAAGGTTTGAATGTTTTGATCTACATCTATCAGTCTTTGCGGTAAATACAATCCATATATAATTATGCTATTTTAGTCATTTTGTTCCTCACACTACGCCACAGTTGTTTTATGCGGCGCTCCGACGAGGTAGTGTAAGGAAATTGGGTGCAGCAGAAAGAGAGAATTCGAATGCCGACAGTAGTTTTTTTTTTCGGAGGGGGATTAGTCATCCCTGCCCAAAAGCCAGAGGAGTTTTTCAGCTCCTCCTCTTTTCATGTTGTCTCGACAATCCACTTAAAGCCTTTCGGCTCATCTTATAAAGAGCACTTTTATCCCTTAAGAGCGAAAAAGATTAATACTATACTGAACTCTGGCCACAAATGAGTATCATTTGTGGCCAGAGTATCATTATTTAACGGACTTATTTAAATGCGAAATACTTTTTATAGACCTATGAATATTTCTTGTGTTAGTACAGTATTCGATACTTTAATTTTGTAACTTACTTTTGGCCATTACATTTATCAGCAGACGCCTTACAAAAGGTTGTGATTCGGTGCTCTTCAGTTAAAGTGGCAAAACACTAAAATCTCGCCCTTAATGGCACCAAAGAAGCGGAAGTGACGTCAAAAAATCAAGAGTTAAGTACCGCGAAGTGTTTATAAACCCTGAAATAAATGCTTCTGCTTTTAGCAGCACAATGTCGCTTGTTGTCTGCAAGCAATCGCCACCCCCTTTCATAAATCATTGCTTGGGTCAATGTGGGTGCTTCAATACGCCTCTTCCATATTTTACTATCGGTTAAAAAAAAAAGGATAAACTTTATGTGATGACTTCGTCGCATTCTGTTTGATGTCATTTTAAGGAATTGTAAAAAAAAAAAAAAAAAAAAAATCTAAACAACAATCTGTAAGCAGTTTATATAAAGAACAGAACAGAAGGTCGTATTCATTTTTACTGTTTTTTTTTTTTTTTTTTTTTAACTAATCTGTAATAAGTAGTAGTATTAGCAATAAAGTGCAAGGAAGCCACAGGCTTTTGGGCACCGGCCATTGAAGAACGGAGAATTCTGACACTAATAATAATAATAATAAATAAATTTCTCACTCAAGGAATCACATATCTGAAGCCTAAAGACGAAGATACAAGAAATCCGGCGAAATATAGGCCAATCACTTGCCTCCCAACAATGTACAAGATCCTGACCAGCTGCATAACCACGAAGATAACAGACCACTTGCAGAACCAGAGTATAATGGCCGAACAGCAGAAAGGTTGTAAGCGGCTGAGCAAAAGATGTAAGGCGCAATTAACCATAGATGCTGCGGTTATGGAGCAAGCATACAAGAAGCGCCGCAACATGTACACAACCTACATCGATTACCGCAAGGCCTTCGACTCCGTGGCTCATAGCTGGCTAATAGAGGCGCTGAAAATCTACAGTCAATCCGATAGTGACAAACTTCCTAGGAGAAACGATGGAGAAATGGAGTACCACCATTAAGGTCGAAAACATCACAACCAGACCAATCCCCATCAAGAGAAGAATCTTTCAGGGAGATGCCCTGAGCCCATTGTCTATCACTTAACCCACTATCTGCCATGTTCAACAGTAGCATGGTAGATAGTGGGATAAGTGATAGACAGAACTACAATGGATGACATCAAGCTCTACGCGGGAACCGAGAAGCACCTTCAGCAACTACTCCAGATCACCGAAGAATTCAGCAAGGATATTAGGATGGAATTTGGTCTAGACAAATGCAAGACCCACGGATTGCGCCAGGGAAAATTAGTCAACCGAAACTACCATCTGCAGAGTGGTAAAGAGATCGAAGCCATGGCAGAGGGAGAGGCCTACAAATACTTGGGGATGATGCAGGCTCAGCAGTTACAGCACAAGGAAATTAAGGCCTGCCTGACCGAAAAATACCATTAGAGACTCAGAAGCCTGCTGAAAGCAAAGCTGAATGAAGGGAACACAGTTCAAGCCATAAACACCTATTCAGTCCCAGTGCCAACATACTCCTTCGGGGTCATAGACTGGACTAACACCGAGCTGGAGGATATCATGAGAAAGACAAGGACAATGATGACCAAGAGCCGCCAACACCACACGAAAGCTGCCTTGGAGAGACTGACAATTGCCCGAGAAGAAGGAGGAAGGGGCCTGATAGACCTCATTGACCAACAGAAGACAGCGATAGTTAACCTGAAGGATTACTTCCAGAAACACACAACATCACTCCACCAGGCCATAAGGAAGATAGACAAGCGGTATACTACACTCAGCCTAAGCGAGAAGTCCCCCCCAACCAGGAGGTACAAACGAAGCTAGAAAGATGGGCAGATAAGACACTTCAATGCAGACACTACAGTGATCTCCATCAGGGTCACATAGATAAAATTGCTTCCAATGCATGGCTCACGAGCTGGATGCTCTTCCCCGAGACAAAAGGATTCATGCTCGCCCTCCTAGACCAGGTATTAAACACCAGGAACTATAGAAAATACATCGCCAAGGAGCCCGGGGTGTTAGATGACACATGTCGACGATGCCACTTGACTCAGACTGAGTACACTCATAGACACGACCAGGTAGCCAGGATAGTACATCAGAAACTAGCAATGAAATATACCAGTTGATCGAAGAAAGTGTACCGTACTACCACTACGAATCCTAGGCAGTACTAGAGACCCCAACCCACAAGCTGTACTGGGACCGCGCTATAATAACGGATAGGACAATCTCGCACAACAGACCGGACATAACCCTTGTGGACAAGAAGGAAAAGGCTACCTATCTGATTGACATAGCGGTACCCAACACTGGCAACCTGCAGAAAATCCATGGGGAAAAAATCAGGAAGCACACGAACCTAAGACAGGAGATCAAAGAGATGTGGCAAATGCAACAAGTAACGACCATCCCGATCATCGTGTCAACCACAAGTATGGTGCTAAAAACAGTACATAACAGCCTAGCAGCAATAGGTCTCCCAGAAAACACCTACAAGGAACTCCAGAAAGTCGCAATCCTGAATACATGTGGGATAGTCAGAGAGTTCCTCGACCAATAGTAACACCAGACATAACAACAACCATCCTGTGTACTTGCTAGCAATACTCGTCGTGAGGTGGAACCCCCAATCAAGGAGAAATAATATAAGAGCAGAAATAATAATAACTAGGGGGCTTCGCTCGCCGCGCTCGCTTCGTTTGATAAAATAAAATAAAATACTTACAGAAGTTTTCGACTCTATGTGTGTCTCTTCCTCAGCAATGAATACATAAATACGTTGCTATATCTATATAATATTGGTGTGGATACACTATAGACAACTCTTAAAGAAAAACTACGATCGTAGTGTGAAAGGCATCATTTCATCTATATCTGATATTGTGCTTATCCTTCACAGCGAGTTACCATGCATGTATTGGACTACCTAGAGAAGACTATTATCACTTATTCTCGTTTGGAACCACCACCCAGATGGCACCCTTTCAAAGCTAGTTGGCTTTTCATCGGTGGGTGCCTTTCACACTACGATCGTAGTTTTTCTTCAAGAGTTGTCAATGGTGTATCTACACCGATATTATACAGATATAGAATCTTAAACTCTCAAAATATTATGCCTTGTTGCATTTAGTTTATTTAAATAAATACGTTACATATGGAATTCAAGAATGGTACCACGTGGTCATATTAGATGAAATAGCGCATAACCGCGCTTAAACATGTTTCTTTTACAGTAAAACAAGCGTCTGTTACGTATTTTTGTATTTGTTTCGTATTATCACCTAACGCGCATCTCTTTTCCCATTGGCTGAATAAATATCACTAGGGGGAAAATTATTTTAATGTATAGAAAGATAATAATGATTATTATTATTATCATCGTCATCAGTATTGTTATTGTCATTACTTATTAATAAGTAATGACCAATATCCTACACAAGAGCCTAGAAGCAATAGGCCTCCCAGAGAACACCTACAAGTAACTACAGAAAGTGGCAATTCTATAGAATAGTCAGAACACCTGTAGAATAGTCAGAGTTCCTCGGCCAACAGTAATAGCCGGAAATAACAACCACCCTGTGCACTTTGTACCAGTACCAGTCACGCAGTGGAAACTCACCCTATTAAGGAGAAATACAATACCATAACAATAATCAGCTTATTAACATTAGTTGCCATTCATAACTTTTATTAAACACCCTCTGTTTAATAAAAGTTATGAAAGCATCACGTAGGCTGAGCAGACTAAAAGGGCTGGATAGAAGTGGTTTAATATTTCAGGATCGAATCCGTACATCCCCGCAAATTATTCATAACCCATTTACAACTGTGGCGCTAATGTACCGGCTGCCATAAAACTATTTCAATGAGTTGTAAGCACCTTTAGCCATCTTCGGAACAAAAAAATAAATTTATTAATTATCGGTCATAGAACGGTCACGCCAGTAAATGAAACAGTCACAGCTGCTTGGGGTATAGGGCAGTACATTAGTGTGTTGGTACAGATGTCAACTCCTGTTGAAATCTGTACCAAATCTGTACTGTCTCGTGATGTCTTAAACTTCTGGTGATGTTTTTGGGTGGATGTCTGATATCTGTGATCTTTCTGCGCGTTGCTGAACAGTGGTGGTACTGCTTTCCTTCCTTTCATGATAACATCCCCGACGATCGACTTCAAATAACAGTACCGGACCTCCGAGCTTGCAACCGATGTCATCGGAGAGGTTGTTTGTTTGTTTGTTATTTGGTTTTTAGGAGCATTAGAACCTAAAGCCATATTGCTTCGGGGATATGCGGTGGTCATTCCCTGATCTTTCCGCATCCTCCGTATTTGGTGGTCACGGGCTCGAACCCCGGTCTAATCAAGAAGCGTGTGCTACGTGTGGGGGATGGAAATATGTTATTTTGTGGGGATTAGAATTCTTTATTTATTATTATTAATTATTATTCCTGTTATTAATAAATCTTGTTAAACTTTCAGACCCACCTCTCTTAACTTTGTATTTCCCCGTTTATTTTCCCCCTAATTTACACCCTCCCACATTAACACCTGACTTGTATATTGTATAGAAGATCACAGATTCTGGGGGAATAGAAGTTCGTGTATGTCTCCTCTGGACTGGCTGAGTATTCAGAATGACTCATACTACACTTGATAAACATATACAATATTGTTTATTCACAGTATATACATTAAAAGAATATATCTTACATCATCATTTGGGGATTATGTTAATTAATAGCATTATATGTATGCTAAGATGTAATGATAATCACAACTCATATATCTTCATGTCTTTCTGCCTTTTCTTCTTCTGGTTTAGTTTACATCTCATAACATTCTCTTGTCTTCTAACAATTTAAACTTCCCAACAGGGATTACAGCAGTGAGCATAACACCTATGTGTATTTTCTTAGATTTATAAATCCCCGCTATAATCTTTCTTTAATTATCCCTTCCAAAATAGTTACATGTGCATAGAACAATAATCTCAACTTAAAACACACTAGTCTCGAGTACATACATCTAAATTATCCTTGCTTAATAAACTTATCTTTGTGATGAAGTACATATATCTATATCTTATGAACTTTTTCCTTCCTTTTATGCTAAACAATACCAAATCTACTATCAACTAAATAAAGACATTTCCTAAAGTCTTTCCCTCAATTCAAGCTTAAACTATTATCTGGTACTTACATAACAGCTTAGGGGATCACGCTTTACACAACCTTTTTCTCAGCTCAGGGGCGGCCATCATCATCAATATAGGGCATCATCAGACTCCTACTGGAATTAGTCAACGGCAAAGGAACTGCTGCTCATCTACAGGAACTCACTCTTTCTCCATAAATGGGTTGCTCTGGCCCGCTTTGGGCGCCTGATCAGCTCGACGATACTGGGGTGCATAATAAAATTATCAAGACTCTCCTTAGTGCTTTATCGAGAAGCCAGACTGTATAACTCTTCCTTATCTTTCTATACCGAGACTTTTCGATCCTTATCACTCAGCTCCAGCATATGTGTTTCCATCTTTCATTGGGCATCTCCTTCATATTTCTACGTTGCGGCTGACCTCTCCCAGAACTTGCCTAACGAATTGTCTTTGCGACAAACTGCTTCAATTTCCACTACCACATTCCAGCGATTCTCTCGGCACTTCTCGGGATTTCTTTCCGGCCGCACATCACTCAGGCACACCCACAGGAACTCTCAAAACTTCTAAAACTCCCGAACTGTCAAAAACTGGAACTGCTCCTCCCGTTTCATCTCCTTTTGTTTCAGCCACCCCTTCTATTCTGATCCAATCGCAGTTCGTTCTTCATCATCTCTATATTCTCATTTGCCCTCTCCCACTTCCTCCGTTTTCTTGGCCCTTCCCTTTCCTGGGGAAACATCCAATTTCTCGAAATTTCTAGAAGCTTCGACGAACTTCCGGAAGTCTAGAAATTTCTGGATATCTCCTTGTTATCATTCCCGATTCACTTACCGCTATTAGTCCACTCCGTTTTTTCTCCACCGCTCCTTGAAATCAGTAAGTGCTCAAGGAGTCGGTTAGTTTTATCTAGGGGCTAGCCATTACCACAGGGGTATGCCGCATCCAGGGTCCCCTCCGCCCTCTTAGTCTTTAAAATTCTTCCTCTCCACAAGGGGGAGTCGGTTCCCTTGTTCTTTTCTTCCAAAGAGCTGCTCACTTTCTGTTTATAGCGACTTGAACTGGCCTAACGGTGCTCCCATTGTACTTTTGTGCCCTGTCCAGCTACCCCCCCCCCCCGTTGTTACGCTAATCCTCCCCTACTTAACTGTACGGTACGGAGCGATCGCAACCTAAGCTGAAAATTATCCTATGTAAATAATATTATTTAATATATACATATATTTTCTTGTTATGTTATAATATTTATTTCCCTAGGATAAGTGTAAGAATTGGGTTCTTACACTACGCACTGCTGCTCCTGCCCACCTGGCTACGGAGGTAGCCAGGTGGGCAGGAGCAGCAGTGCGTAGTGTAATTGGAGCCATTGGAGAGGTAAAAAGTAAATTCAGAATACATCACCTCCAAAAATAAGACTGCCAATTTCGCATCCTTCCGGATTTAACGACACCATGATAGAATATAGGGCTATACGGGGTAGAAATATGACATCGGCAGCCTAACACCCTGAAGATTCTCTCTCTCTCTCTCTCTCTCTCTCTCTCTCTCTCTCTCTCTGGTGCTGAATATTGGCTATTCTTATGGGTAACAGCCAAATTTTAGTTACCAACACAGATAACGATTACAGCAAAAATGCAGTCGTGGGATTAATTCGATTCCCGGAGCTGATTTTTCTCAGGAGCTATTATTGACCCTAACGTATGGGAACTCTGCGCGTCTGGCATATCTCTATACTACTACTATGGCCTTCCCCCAAAGCTCTTATCATAAAACAACAGATTGGTGCTTCCCGACTTATTCCCACCTGAGCAACTTCGGACTATAATCGAAAAGTTGGACTGCTGCGATCTACACTTAATTTTCATCAACTCTAAGTACAGGAGGTCCATTCTGTATAACTACACATTTTTTGTCATTTGTGAGACTCAGAATAATGGCCTCCCGGACTCCCGTCCATATGCCACTGAAACTTGTATCTATCTCTCAACATTTATATGATCAATTTTCACAACAATTCATCTAATTTTACACATAATCTTGTCTTATCCACCGCTGAGTGTGCAGAAGGAGACTTACTTCTCCAGCAGTTTATACACTTTGGTGCATCTGCTTTTTTCGTCCAGTCTTTATAAGTGTGCCCTCTCCCTGCACAATGACCGCAGAACTCGTCCTCAGAATAGTATCTCGCAACGTGCCTAAATGCTATACATCGATAACATTGAGTCGGTGCCAGCAGGTCACGCACTCGTGCTCGACATAAGAGGATTCTCCTCACAGCTCCAGAGACTTCTATAACAAAATTTTAACCAGATGTTCCTCTGGCCTTATGTCTATTAACTATATACACCTTAGAAAGCACTTTGCCCTTTGAAAGTCCACTACCTGTGAAGTTCTGTTGCCAAAGTTCCTCCTTGAAGTGACCCCTTGTTACTTTAGGATCTAAATCGAACACCACCAGCTTCGGACGTTGACGGAGAGTCCTCTCCATCTCCAATCCTGACTACAGGTCCTGGACACTTTCTGATGTCTTCAGCATGTCCTTACTAGAGGGAGCCTCAATAGGTCTTACCGCCAAAACCGTTAAGATCGGCAGAGTGGGAGCTAATTTCTAAATCAACTCCACCTTCACTTGATCACTTGACTCTAATCTTTCGGAATTGGCCTTAATTATAATAGTCTTAATAGCCGGTTTTTCCTCTACAGAACTCCTTGCTACTTCTGCGTAGATCTTCTCCGTCGAGTCTCGCTCTTCGGAACTCAATTGTAACCTTGTTCTCAGAATTCACTTCCTGAATAGCTCTTGTAATTTGATCCCAACAAATCATCACTTTGTTGACTACCTTTGCAGGTAGTCGATTACTTTCACTGTACAATAAGTAAGTCCCTTATATACAGATATTCTTATCTAAGTCCTCGAAGTTTTGTAGTAACCTTAACACCAGGACTAGTGGTATAAGGACCAGGACTTTCCCTGGAACCTCTTAAAGTGGAACCTTCTTCTTCATCAGAAGATTCGGAATCCTCCGTTTCTTCTATAAGGATCAGCGGCTCTGGTTCCGGCACCAACTCGGGGGCCTTCTTCCGTGTTCTGACCATTTCTCAAAACTTTATTAAACACAAAACCACAATTAGATAGACACAACAAATCTAAGCCTGACAAATTCAACACGAACTAAAACACACCTGCAGAATTTAGAACAATAAGACCAAAACTACTCACTCTGCCGCTGGCGGTTAATCCCAGCAGCCCGGCCCAGACCACGAGGAGGTAGAGCACTTCAGAGATATTGCTTCGTGGGGAAAACGCAATATATGCACAAAACACTATAATCACAACCAAAAATGCTGTGAAAATAGAAAACCAACCGCAGAATCAATAATCTTTGGCATCTGGGTCTGTATAAAGACACAGAACACTACAAAACGACGGCTTTGTTGTCTCCTTCTTAGTCAACCGACAGTCTTAGTCTACAGCAAAGTCACATCTTATCTATTAGTTGCTGATAAGCCTTCGCGGTTCTCATCACAGTCTCGATGCGCGCGCTATTACTTAAGACACTGCCAGATTATGATCTGATTTTGCTGATAGAACTGAAAGCCGCGAATTCCGCCACTTGGCACTATGAAGAAATTATTCATAGCTACAGGAGACGAAAGCTCCCCGCTGTAGAGAGTAACTTCTCTGTAGATAATGTTTAGCTATTTTATCCCTTTATCTTTGTAACCACACTATCCTTTCTTGCTTAATTCTTGTCGGTTTATATGTTTTTATGAATATGCGGTATGTGAATCTCGTCGTGTGATTATCTCTCCCACTTCCCCAGCATCGTGTTTTGAAGGGTTGTTGTACTTATTATTTTTGTGCAATAAAGATTTATTTATTCTGTCGAACTCACATTAAAGTTCTTACAGAAAATTTTCGGGGAAGGTATGAAAGATAATATACTTTTAAGCAGCCAGCCGCTAATTCTTTAAAAAATGTTAATTTTACTATAAATACAGTATTATAATAGCATAACAGTGGCCGTTAAACAATTAAACTTTTTAAATACTGTATAGAGATGTGTCTAAACAGTATTTTAAATACTGTATTCCTTTATCACTATAAACACAGTATTTATAGTGATAAAGGAATTATCACAAGAAATTATAGTGATAAAGGGATAACAGAATAGCGATTGAAGCATTTAATAATAATAATAATAATAAAGAAAGAAATTTTGTACCGTACTACAAGTACGAACCCCAGGCAGTACTAGAGACCCCAACCTACAAGCTGTACTGGGACCGCGCCATAATAACGGATAAGACAATCCCGCTTCCACTCTGATCCTCTCGCTGCCGTAAGAGGGGGAGTGAAAGCTGCTGGGGACTGAAGGCCATTTCTTTCGTTGTGCTGTCATGTGCTGGACGGTTTGGCCTTTTCCTCTTCCCGCTGACCAGGTGTCTTGAAGAGAACCACTCTACACATTCATTGCCATCTAAATGACGTAACAGGGCTTACCATCGAGAAGGTGTGCATGAGTGAATTTTAGGGAGGCAGGCCAACCGGACTTCTCCCAAATCTTCTGAAACAGAAAGATATTGGATCCATCGGTGTTTTAGACTGAGTGTCTGATAACACACAGAATGCCTGTTCCCCTCTAAGCCCCTAACCTAAAGTTCTAAAGTTGTAGAAGAGATGTGCCGCAATTTGCTTTTAGCCAGCGGGTGGTTAATTGCTGTAACAAACTTCCATCTGTCGTTGTGGAAGTTAATGGCTTAAATAAATTCAAATAGGAACTGTACAAACTTTTAGAGGGAATGGATGTGTGAAATTGTTTTTTTTTTGGCTGATGTTACGTAACGTTTACTGTCTTGCATTACATGTCTATTACTGTTGCTATTATTTATGTAAGGTTTTTAGTAGAGCAATTTCAACCACTTTCAATATTCCGAACAATTTGATCACGTGTTTTAATCCCAGTTTCGCCTTTTGCAGTTAATATATTTCGACTGTTCTTCTTTATGTGTACACTCAGAGAAAATGTGTTCTCACATAGCACTGTGTTCACAGGATACCGCTTTGCGGGTGCAGGGTTTCGCTATGTGCCGGTAAGCTAACCATCGAAAGCATGCTGAGACAATTATAAATCTTCTTTACTTATGCGAGGTGTGCCCAAGGTAGATCCTGGTATCATCAAAAATGTGTTTCAACGTCTTAGGACTGAAGCCAATGACCCAGTTAGTAAATTTATTTTGTCCAGAATTGAATCTAAAATTCATCTCATGCTTTATTTCTTCTAATGTAAACCCATAATTCTTAATATTCTTATAGTAAATGTCTCTTAATGTCTACTACTAATAATAATAAGCAGTATACCCCACTCAACCTAAGCAAGGAAATACCAGTTGATCAAAGAAAGTGTACCGTACTACAAGTACGAACCCCAGGCAGTGTGCTAGAGACCCCAACCCACAAGCTGTACTGGGACCGCGCCATAATAACGGATAAGCCATATGCCGCACAACAGACCGGACACAACCCTAGTGGACAAGAAAGAAAAGATTACCTATCTGATTGACATAACGGTACCCAACACTGGCAACCTACAGAAAACCCATGGGGAAAAAATCAGGAAGTACACGAGATCAAAGAGATGTGGCATATGCAACAAGTAACGACCATCCTGATCATCGTGTCAACCACAGGTATGGTGCCAAAGACCCTACATAACAGCCTAGTAGCAATAGTCTCCCAGCGAACACCTACAAGGAACTCCAGAAAGTCACAATCCTGAACACCTGTAGGATAGTCAGAGAGTTCTTCGGCCAACAGTAACACCAGACATAACAACAACAACAACAACACCCTGTGCACTTGGTAGCAATATCCGTCACAAGGTGGAACTCCCAAACAGAGAGAAATAATATAAAGAGCAATAATAATACAATACAATTTATTCATCAAAATAATTTGTTTACAATAAATAAACTTGTTAAGAAAATAAAATTTCTTGACAAGTTGAATTCATCACATAAAAACAGTTTTCCATACAAATTTATTATTTAACAGAAAAGATAAAGAAATGACAACTCATAATACATTCCACACTGCAAACAGAAATAGTAATTTTTATGCATAGCAGCTCTAATCTACTGAGTCATTAAGTATCAAAATTTTTCTTATTAAAAATTTTAATTTGAAAATAGGATAACTTCTCCTAAGTCTGAAATCGACACTAGCCAACAAGTTGTTAATATATTTATTGTATGCCTTTCTCCAAATCTATTTATTACCCTAGGTGAGGCAAAACAATTGCTTTTGGGTTCCTGAAATTATGTGAGAAATTCCTTTATTCATTCAGCTCTTCAAAAATAATGTTCAGATTAAATTTAACTTCATTTTTTGAACTGGATTTTGAATTTAAATCATTTAAAATATTTTTTTTCCCACTATCAGTCTCAAAATTCTGTTAAGTTGTTTATTACCCTTACTTCAGTTATATTTGTTCGTGCCCATACATTTACTAAATAATTGAGTTGGGAGTCAACTAATGCATAATATAAGATAACTTTTGTTCTAAGATTTAACTTCGTCTTAATGTAGTAAAAACAGTACACATAAAATCTCATTTTCTTGTACAAATTGAATTTTTGTACAATATGAATTGCCCAACTTGACTGTAGTCAGTCCATAATCCAAGGTAACAATGATTTGAAACTTCTACTACAGTTTGACATTTGCAATTCTGGAAATTCTGATCATTTAGGCATTCATGTTTATGTAATTTAATAGAAGGATGACTATCTAAGATTTGATGAGGAGGTCTAAAAAACCAAAAATTTTGTTTTTTCAAAGCTGAGTGCTGATTTATCATTAGTTAATTAATTAGCTGAGTGCTGATTTATCATTAGTCATATCTGTTAAGTTTTTTCCAACTGTGAATAAGATTATATCATCTGCAAAATTTTTTATAAATAGATCTCTTAATTACTTCAAATATGTAATTTATATAGATATTGAATATTATTGGCCCTGCATGAGTGCTTTGAGGTACCTCCCTCTCTGTATATTATATGATTTTCCTTTTATATTTTCTACTTCAACTGTTATTTTTCATTTGGTTAAATAAGGGTAAGAGTTGATTGATTCTTCCCCTAATACCATATTTCAATAATTTTTGTTGCAATATTGGGGTATCAATTAAGTCATCTGCTTTGGTAAAATCTATAAATAAAATCATAATGAAGTTATTGTTATTTAAATTGTAAATGAAAAGAATCCACTAAAAAAGATTTGTGTGCTCTTATCCTTCTGATGTGAGAATAGAGAGTTGTTTAGCAGTCCATATTGATGTAAGTACTTGCTAATATGAGAGAAAATATAATTTTATATTATCTTATTTAGTACTGACTGCATTGTTATTGGTCTATAATTGTAATAATCATCTGGTGATCCCTTTTTATATATTGGAATTATCTTAAATGAAAGTAAATTAGCTAGATAGCTCCGGTCATGCGTGCTATGAGCTCCACCAAGAGTACAGAGAACTGTTCCTTATTTCTCTTAACTTCGGTTACTGTAATACAATCCAGTCCATAAGATTTCTTGTTCTTCAACTGTTGAATAATCTTAAGAATCTCAGTATATCGTGGAGTTAAGACTGCACAAGAATTCACTATTTGAGGAAGATTTTTTGTTGGTTAGTTTTAGCTATAATGATTATGAAGCCTATTCATATCTAAATTAGCATTGGCAAACTTATTTCCAGCCTCATATTGTTTGTTTGTACCAGAAATCTGTTCTAATAGTGTTTTAATTTGATTTCCCCTTAATTATCACTTCCTTGTACTTAATAGATTATTTATGATATTCCATTTCCCCTTCTGAGTGCTTATCCATACATAATTGATTGTAATAAGAGTTTTTTGCTTTTTTAATCATACCTGTCAGTTTATTTCTAAGGATTTAATAATTGTGATAAATGTTCTATCGTTGATGGACAATTCCTATACTGCTTAAAATATTTATCTCTTTGTACCATTAATTCTTCTATTTCCTTAGTCATCCATGGTTTTTTAAAATTGTTTCTCCTAAATTTGTACTTCTAGAATTGAAGTTGCAAACTGAGTAATTTTCTTTTCTCTGCGTAGCAGGCCTTGAATTATTTATCATTTGTATTATCTTATTTGAAAAGACGTTTACATTTGTTGTGTAAGTTGTTTGCTCTTTTATTAACATATTTTCTATGTTTTATTTCAATTTACCTGATGATAAATAATTTTTCTTCCTAACATTAGTTAATCTTATTTCTTCACATGAATGTTGCTTTGAGTACATATCCACCATTAGTATTAGTAGCTGCACATGATGCAAGAAAGCAAGCTTATATAGCATCAGCCAAAAAAAAAAAAATCTCATTTTACCGATCCATTCATGGCAAATGTTTGTCTAGTTCTACCTTGAATTTATTTAAGCTATCAACATCTACAACTACAGATGGAAATTTGTTCCAGCAATCAACTACCCGCTGGCTAAAGGCAAACTACCGCACATATGTTCTACAACTGTCTTTCCTCAGTTTGAATCTATGTCCCCTCAGGTTTGTTATATGAGCAAGAGGAAGAATCCCATCAGCATTCAGCCTGCTCAATCCATTCAAGGCCTTATACACCTCAATCAGATCGCCCCTCAGGTGCTAGTCTCCAGAAGCTGCAATTTTCAGAACTTAAACCTTTCTTCATAAGAGCACCACTTTGTTCCCTTTACCAGTCTTGTTGCCCTTCTCTGTACTCGTTCTATCAACTCTACATCCTTCCTAAAATGAGGCTTCCAGACCTGTACGCAGGTCTAGAATCCTCATTCAAGGTCAGTACTCAAGGTGTAGTACTGACCATTGCCTTATACAGGGGAATAATCACCGCCTTATCCCTGCTGTCTACCCAACTTTTCCATCTTTAGCCCATCGACCCAACGTTTCCAGATCCTGTTGCAGCAATATACTATCATTACTGTTATTAACAACCCTGCCAACCTTTGTATAATCTGCAAACTTTGACATTAAGCTTGATATACCTTCATCAGTATCATTGATAAATATACAAAACAACAATGGGCCCAAGACCGAACCATGAGAGACACCACTAATAACATTAGTCCCCGTACAGCAGTACCCATATATCACCACTCTCGTCTTCTCCCACGAGGCCACGTTATGTCAAGGATCTGGGTATATTCTTACAATGTGTACGCCATATCCAAAAATTTCATTACTTCATAGAGCATGTCCCACCCACTTTTTCTCACTATTGAATACACCATGAATTGTCAAACTAATAGAGTAAGCTTATCTGCGAAAAGATCTAAACCTCCCAAACACTTCCTAATTCATTTCACAAATATACGTGGTCTCAGTTCTAATCTCAACGATATCCATTTCCACTTGCATAGTGGCATTGTGTTTTGTGAAAGGCGCCACCTGTGGTTTCCCACATCTGCACCATGATACTTTGATATGCAGTCTGCCAAACCCCATGTATTTTTCACAGAATCTCAGTTATCGGTTGATTCAACTACTGCGCATCTCAGTTTCCCAAATTATTCGCTGTATGATTCTTTTCACCTCGAAGGTGGTACTTGTGCATATGTCCGTTCCGATATTCCCTGTCAGAGATTTGGTAATTTGGAATCTCCTCTTTTCGATCTTCTCTGGCTTAAAATATCTCTACCTCATTGTGTCAAATTCATCTGTTGTCTCTACCGTTCTCCTAACTGCACTGATCACTTGGAGCTCTTTGACTTCCTCTCTTTGCAACTTGACTTTCTCCAGTCTAACTTTCCTAACAGTGAGGTAATTTTCCTTGGTAATTTTAATGTTCACAACTCCAGCTGGCTTCCGTTTTCTAGTCACACAGATCCAGCTGGTTGAGATTCTGAGGCTTTTGCAATTACTAATGACCTTGCGCAGATTGTTGCCTCTTCTCCAATGGAGCCTTTATCTCATGGCTATTCCCGACCTCGTATTGTTTGGCATTACAAGAATGCAAAATGGTATCACCTGCGAGATTTATTTTCTTCTTTTCCTTGATGGGATTACTGTTTCAAAATGACTAGTTTGAAGATGACTAGTTTCAAGATGACTAGTTTCAAAAATACTTATTTTAGTTTATTTTAACAGTGTGGAGTTTTCTAATTACCCAAAAAAGAAATAGAGCTTCAAATTTCCGCTACTTTGTCACCATTTAGAATTAAAGCTGTTTCAGGCCTACTGTTTTTTAAGAGTAAAGTTCCTTAGTTTTCAGAGCCCAATTTTTAAATGTATTTTAATTTCTTCGAATAACTGCATTTCATTCCCTGAAACTGTCTTTTTACTTACAAAAAATAATTAAAAAAAAAAGAATAATGTATAATAATTTTGCTGTCTTTAACAAGAGGATTAATTTAAGGAGCAACAAACCACTTGCAGATTTTTCAAATTCAGACACCACAATTTGTTAAACTGGCAAGTTTTAACGGCAAATTTAATAATCACCACTAATATACACGAACAACTTCAGGTAATTTGAATGCCTTCTGGTCTCGTGCCCAGTTGAATCCAGATTGTTTGCACCTGGGGTGAGAAAGTAAACTTCGGGGGTACATGCACCGCCGTAAAATTTATATTTATGCACAATATGCATAAATATAAATTTTAAATATGCATAAAATATACAGTTTATGCATATTTATATTTATGCATATTTATGAATGTTATAATAAGAGAATATGAGGAAACAAAAGGAAATATTTATTATTTAACGTCTAAATACTAATAGTTAGTTCACAAAAACCACATTACTGACAATAATCACAGTTTAATAATATGAAAATCATCGATTAAAATTTTCAAAAAATATATATATATACAAATTATAATCGAACATGCAAAGTACTGTATTGTAATAATCATATTCTTCTTTGCTTTTTCTTTGAGTGTATAAATCACTTCATTTATTAATTTTTCTGATAACTCATTCGGACTCTCTAAGCTTATCTTCATCCAATCTTACAGTAATGATGCATATAATAAAAAGGTTATAAAATGTATTGTTTCTAGACTGCAACCAAACCGTCTTGTTTGCGGTATACAAAAGAAGAATTAACCACAAGTAGACTCTTGCCGTGAAAAAAATAAAGGGTATGTGATAACCAAAAGCGAAACTGCTGACAATTGAATTAGTGGCTGCAGTAGACTCCTCTGAAAGCCACGGAACACTTTATAATTACAATACCATCTGTAAGGAACCAATTCAGGCGAACCTATTCGCGGCCTGCGATCTTGTTTGTGATATACAAACAGAATTAGTCGCAAGTAAACTGTTTTGTATGAAACATTATCAAGAGATGGTTTGTGTGAAAATAAAGGGAACCTGAAAACCATAAAACGAAAATGCGGACACTTGAAATAATGGCTTTTAGCTACAATTCATGCAGCCAGGAATATTGCGCATTTAATTATTTGGAAATTTTCGTGTCTTTTGTATTTTAGTGATTTATTTTCGCTGTGTACAACTTAACAAGTACCACACTTAGTTGATGTGATATTTTGTATTGCATTTATTTGACATAGATTTATTAAATTCGTGTTTTATAAAATAAAAGTTACTATTTTTCACCGGGGGGGAATTTTATTCCATCCCAGTGAAAAATAGTAACTTTGAACCCTCCTGGATTCAACACTGCTCGTGACTCTCCAGTACCTTTTCTCGTTGTTTCTTGGTCCCCTAATACTATTACTGGTAAAGAGATGGCGCCACCGAACCATGTCACAATTTACAAAGCATATTTAGGGTTTTGTTGTGCTCTCATATGCTGGAGCTCAAATAACACACACGAAACCCTAAATCATGATGATGATGATGATTTAGGGTTTCGTGTGTGTTATTTGACCGATACGATAAACAGCAAAGTGATTTATCCATTGCGAAAACAATAGATTAGTTGTTTTCCAGTTGAAAACAACTAATCTATTGTTTAGATTCTAATCTAATAAATTAATTAGATTAGTATTAGCCATATGGCGTTAGGAAACCCAAGGCTTCCTTGCTAGGCAATTAAGAATTTGGAAAAGAATCTTCCCCGGGCACTATGAGGAATTATGGTGTTATTTTAAGTAAATCAGTCTACTTTCAATTAATATTCTGAATCTGTTCAATTAATATTCTGAATCTGTACACGAAAATTTCTCTCCTTTGCTGTACCACCTTCACGGATATCAACAAGGCAAAATATATGGCAATAGCGTCTTCATAAATAGAAATCTTATAATAAATCAAAAAAATCTTATAATAAATATTATAATAAAATAAATAAATAGAGTCGGAATTTACACAGGGTCAAGTGCCTATTTATTTATTTCTGTTTATTTATTATTATTATTATTTGGTAAACTGCCTAACAAAAAAAAAAAAAAAAAAAAAGAAAGAAGGGAGAAAAAAAAAAAGGATTAAACAATATAATTTTCGTGATGTTTCGCGATTCAAGAAAGAAAATGTGCCATTTTTGCATTTATTCAGTATTAACCCCAGGGGCTCACATCTGGTGAGTATGGGCTTGGCACACCCAGGGTCCTGAGCTGGATATCACTATTCTTCTGTTTCTTGGTGATTCTCTTCTACTTCTCTCTCTCTCTCTCTCTCTCTGGGTAATTCTGAAATTTTTATTTTTTTTTGGCTGGTGCAGCATAAGCCTCAGGCTTCCTTGCACTATATGGCTAGTGATAATAATAATAATAATAATAATAATAATAATAAGTGCGTATTCGCTCTTTTTTCATAAATATCACCTTATTTCGGAAAGGTATTTTAAAATTTTTATTTCTGTTGGACATGTATGTGTAAAACGAATTTTCGATCATAATAATAATAATAGTATTCACTATATAGTGCAAGGAAGCCACAGGCTTTTGTTGCACTGGCAAAAAAAAAAAAAAAAAAAAAAGAAATACAGATAAGAAAATACAGTACAAATTATATGCTTCCCTCCTCACACAGGTCAAATATCTAGTTGACCTTTGAATCTATTCAAACTGTCAACCTCAACTACCTGCGAGGACAACTTGTTCTGGCAATCACCGACTTGCTGCCTAAAAGAAAACTTCCTACAATATAATCTAAACCTGAATCCCTATAATTTGAATTTATGGCCTAAGAATTCATAGTTCTGGAATTCTTTAAAACAGCGGAAATTCCACCTTCATTCATTTTACTAATCCCACTCAGAGCCTTATAAACCTCAATCAGGTCACCTCATGCATGTTAACAAATACAAATACAAAACCCAATTGTAACTTTAGCCTGACTTGTACTTAAAATTAACCATGGTTGCTCCAAATGTCACAAAGAACGTCCAAATGTCCTTCACTTTAAACCTTTAAAATTTGACTACATATTTTTAAACTTAAACCCTACTCTTCTGGCGGTAGGATCATCATACTGGTAGCCCGCAAAGTTCTCCACATTTTTGTTTCGATGGTACAAAAACAAAAAATATTGAGGACCGTTGTTCCACCTCAGACGGTTTGAAGTGTATTATGTCCGATTTGCATTTTCTGCTGGCTGAAATGCCAGTAACTCACGGGAAAATCCCTTCTCCCTGCGCCGGAGATCAGTTAGTCTGGAAGTACACAGACGCAAATTCGCATATTGTCAAATCGAGCCCGTACACTTTGACAAAATTTGCAAGGCGAAGACAACAGCTAAATTATTAGCTGTTGAGCTGGTTCGACACTTCAAAAACAAAAAAAAAAAAAAAAAAAAAAAAAGGGAAAAAGAGCTACTATGAAGTTGTATAAATTCTTATAACATCCGTCTTCCTCCCTAACCAATAATTAACGTTTGAGTTGATCGCGCTTTGGGCCTACGTGACAGCTAAATACAATGAGGTTCTTAAATTCTGTATTTTATAAATTCGTTTGACTCAATATACAATCCTGGAAAATAAGCAGAAAATATATTATTATTAAATCCAATCTGCATCCCTTCATCTTTCATCTCCTTCGTCATATTTGCAATGTTGGCTATAAAAAGGAAAAAAAAAAAAACATTGACATCAAGTTGTGTAACATAATGAATGAGAAAATACGACAAATATGGTGAGCATGACGTATGTTTAGTGTACAGGAGCATGAGATAATTCGCATTGATGATGAAAAACGAATATTTCACATGTAGATATACAATATATGGAACTGTACGTAGATGTACATACTGCAAGTGATCTGAAAGCGAACGGTATCTGAAAAAGAAGGAAAAAAATCGATTTCAGGGAAATGCATGTTCACACAGCAGAAAACCTATAGCTACAGCATCTGTGACTGCTAAGTGCAGATCTCTCAGTAACATTGAATAAATTGTTCGTCCGGAACTGATTTGAATTTCTTGCATTCCATCACGGGATCTTCTCCAGACCGAAGAATACACGGTAGATAGTGACGGTTATTTTTATTTATTATTATTATTTTTTTATGATATAATGAAATAATACAATATTATTTCTATTTATTCGTTGCAATATTTCTTTACGGTTTTAATATCAATTATTATTTTTTATAGTTTATTTTATTTTATTTTTTGTTCTGATCCAATGGAGAGTATTATAACATTTTTCTCTCCAAATACTGAATTCATAATTATAATGTACAATTGTGTTAACATTCAAAGTTATATTAAAACCATAACCTATTGCTGTTGTAAATCCTTTAAAATCGGATGCAAAGTTTTTTTTTTTTTTTTAAATTCGGTGTAAACCCTAGATTATTCAAATTATATATTGTATCAAAGGTATTTTGATTAATACCAAATATTATATATTTTAACTTCAGTTACTGCTGTTTTAAGTGCAAGAAAAAAAAAAAAAATATATATATATATAAAAGACTATCAGCAATTTTATCATTAAAGTAAAATCCGAATTCAAAACCGAAGATGAACCGAGTTAAAAAATATATATTATTTTTTATATATATAAATGTTTTTAATATATATATTTATTATTATTAATTTTAAACTCGTTTTCAAAAAAATTATAACATAATTTTCCAAGAAACTGTTCTGTTTAGTTTTCTCACTGTTGACGATGTTGTTCTTTTTTTTTTTTTTTTATCTTCCTTTAAAATGACTATCTGAGAGCGTGATTACAAATAATTTATCAAGGACAATTTTCAGCATATCGAACTGTTGTTCACAATATCTATAAAAGTACGCGTACGCGTACTACAGTTTGTTTTTCTGAGATGGACTGGAGTATCATAAAACCTGGCGCACTTTGCCCTGAGTAGTCGATGCGCCAAAAATTTCGAAAAACAAAAACAAAACAGCTAAAAAACAATTTGAATTGAAATTATGAACTGACACACTATTGCTGAAAGTAGTCAAGGAGGGGAGATGCCAAACAGATAATAGCAGCTTTATATATTGTACTATACTAGGCTTAAATTTAATTATATTTAATAAGCAGTTTATTAATTATGTAAACTAATAATTTAATAATATTGTAATATCCAATCCCGAAGTAACTGCTTATGCCTCATCAATAAAGAAAAAAAAAAAGAATAATGAGTCAACTGTCCACCTAAATAAACATCATGGGAGTAGCAGAATCGACGAATAGTTCTTGTACACGCAGGCTTGCCATGTGTGCGTGTTAAGGTGCCAAAGCAAGTGAGGCTTCAAATACAGTATATTGTGTCTGTAATTGCGTGTATTCTCGGTCAGTTTGGTCGACTAAAACCTCAAGAGTTTTCGGGAGAAAATCACGTAACCCTGGCTTGAGCCCGACTAACTCAGCGAGGTTGGTCAGCCACGACGGGATCCAACTCAGTGACGTTCCACTCGGTGTGTGAGGACGTTGATTATTTAAAAAATAACGATATTCTGTTTATTCTCCATCACTACCCTTAACTCAAAGGAGTATACAATTAATCAATTCTACAGTGAAAATAACCATTAACTGTAATTAACAGACACGCGATCTAGAACCACTGTCCATTCAAATGCATATGCGACTGTATCCATGCGCATCGCCAATCGACAACGTCTGGCCTTTACACTGTTACTCGCTAGGGTAACAGTGTAAAGGCCAATGACGTTGTCGAGTGGCGATGTCATGTTCTCAAATATTGCGATACCTTATGAAAGTTCTCCATACCCGGCTAAAAGTGCAGGAATTCTGCAAGTGCACGAAGTGTGCGAACATTATCTCGTGTCAGATAGACCTTCCGATATACTGCATTTTATTTTGCATGCTTGTCTGAGCTGGCTTATGGCATTCAGTTTATTGGCGTCAAATATAGTTTCATATATTCATAATGAATTATTGCAGAAAAATTCGAGCAGGTACCAAGAATATACATATATATAAAATAAAATAAAAATAACCGAAAATAAAAAAGGTCTTTTATGTCTTTCCATCCTGTATTTCATAAATCTATCACTAGATGGCAACACCAGCCACTAGGGTAAGTAGAATTATTTAAGAATTTTACTGTATATTAACTGCAAACTCTAATATGTTTTCGTTAAAAAATAAACAAAAAAAAAACACCGATTTGTTTTATGTTAAGAGTTTAATTTATTTACCGAGTTTTGCATTAAATGTTACTGGGTAAACACTTTATTCGATGTAAGTGTTTCGATGAATGACCATGGTTCAAACCCCGTTAGCGTTGTAAGTGATTCTGGCGTTCAATAAAACCCCAGGGGCGTCTCACATCTGATGAGCATGGGCGTGGCACACCTAAGGTCCCGAGCTGGATATCATCATTCTTGGTGATTCCCTTTCTATCTCTCTCTCTGAGTAATTTAGATTTTTTTTTTTTTTTTTTTGGCTGATGCAGCATAAGCCTCAGGCTTCCTTGCACCATATAGCTAATAATAATAACAAAATAAAAATTTATAAAACCGGAAGGAACTCGTTTCACAGAAATACAAAAAGTAAGTATATATATATATATATATATATATATACAGTATGTCCTCGTTTCACAGAAATACAAAAAGTAAGTATATATATATATATATATATATACAGTATGTCCAAATCATAGAGCCAAAAAAGATTATTTAACTATTTTTTTAGTCAAAGCAAAATTTTAATTTGATTCTTGATCCTTGCATATCCGAGGAAAACAAACCAAAACAATTTCAAAGCAAGGACTGCGCAATAGTTAATATCTTGTTGAATATTCAAGAAATAGGGCTGAAGCGGAAGAGAAATACCAGTTAAGTCATGTGTTCATTTTAAGTAGAATTTATTGTGTTCATGTGGAGCTTACAGAAAAACAAGGATGCAAATATATAATTACGACTCTTTTACTCTACTTACTATAATGGGGACGTTTTTGTATCCTTTTGGAATCTCGTCATCAGACCGAATTGATAGGCATAGTGTTTAGGGTAAGGCGCCACCGGTGGTCTCCGCAACTGCGGCCTAATTGATAGGGACGAGGAAACGGCAAAATGCATCGGGCTATCCCAGCTGCTGCAGTCGTCCTTTCTTCTTTTCAAAGTAGCCCTCCCTGCTTTGCGCCACAGACAGCGAGTTTTTTACTCGCTTGCCACATAATGTGCGGTAACGTGTTGGTAATGTGCATTGTAGCCGAGTAATCAAGAGCTAGAAGAAAACCTGAAAAACAACGACGGAGATGGACAGATGAAATTCATGAGTTTGTGGGTAGTAGATGGATGGCAATTGCACAAAACAGAAGGAACTGGAAAGTTGCTGGAGAGACATTCATCCTGCAGTGGATTGAAAATGGCTGATGATGATGATGAATCAAGCGCGAAGGATATACAAGTGCACACGCTTTTAATGACCATGGTTCAAATCCCGTTAGCGGTTCCAGGGTATAGAGAAGTAGCGTTCTTTCAGAATGAAATTGTAAATGTCATATTATGAACAAATTCGGGATTATCACGAGGAATTTTTAGGTATGCGATGAATACCAACTGGAGGCGACGGTGGAAGGCCTTTGGTGGCTGGGCTTTATCAGTTTCCGTTTAGAAATTTGAGCAAAGGATTGTAATATATTCTCAGGAGTGATGGAAAATGCCATGTCTTGATTATTAAGGAAGTAGCATCGAACTGGTTTTTGAGTGTTTTTCTGTTTTACAAATTTATCTTCTGCATAACTGAATTTCTATCAGAAATCCTTGTGCATCGGGAATAAGCACACTGAAACAAATATTGTCACTACCGACGAAATGTAAAAGTATAAAATAAAATTTTAATGAACAATAAAAATAAAATATGTACTTATTAAGAATAGTAATAAAATATACAGGAGGAAGAGTAATTATTTTGGGAGGTCATAGTATCGATTATTCTGAGTAAATATGTTCATATAAACATGTGTCCAGTTCTCAATGGATATGAAGATACAGCTGTTTGAAACTGGCACGCACAGCTCCCTGAATCAGATGTGACCAAGAAGCAGTTATAACCTGACGCTGTTTGGTGTTAGAAGTGTTGTTAAAAATGCCGCACATCTTCACACATGCTGAATATGCTGATATGGTGTTTGTCTACGGTTTTTGTGGTGGAAGTGCTACTGCTGCTTGTAGAGAATACCGTCGACAGTTTCCTAACCGCAGAATACCGTATTCAAGAGCGTTTACTAGTGTTTACACCAAACTGCGTGAAATTAGTACAGTTCCCAGCGCTCATATTTCTTCTGAACGTGCAAATGAACAAAATGTGGTTGAAATAGAACATTCTTCAGTCTTTAGAACGTAGTCCTGCTATTAGCACACGAAGAATTTCTACGCCTATCGGTGTTCCACAGACAAGAGTATGGAGAACATCATGACTTATATTCATTTCACATACAGCGAGTGCAACACCTTCAACCAGGAGATGCCGCCCAGCGACTGGAATTTTGTCGGTGGGTAAATGCTAATCGCCGACTAATTCCATTAATACTGTTCAGCGATGAAACTACTTTCACCCGTGACGGTCAACAACACCCCTAACTCTCACACGTGGTCAGACGAAAATCCACATGCCACTGTAGAAACAAATTTTCAACATTTCTGTGTAAACGTTTGGTGCAGTCTCATCGACAATCAGTTCATTAGGCCTGTTGTGTTACAAAATCATCTTACAGAGCCCATTTACTTAGAATTTCTGTAAAACCAGCTTCCACGACTATTAGAGGATGTTCCCTTGGCTACAAGGATTGGTATGTACTTTCAGCATGACGGAACTCGTGCACATTATACCCGCCTGGTGATACAATATCTAAATCGAATATTCCCTGAACGAAGGATCGGCCACGGTGGTCCTCTTCATTGGCCAGCAAGGTCTCCAGACCTCACTCCGTTAGATTTTTGTTTGTGGGAATGGATGAAAAGCGCAGTATACAAAGAAAAGGTGAATACAAGAGACGAATTGCTCGCTCGCGTTTTGGATACTGCTGCTCTCATAAAGGAACGCAAAGACGACCTCAGAAGAACAACGCGTCATATTACAACAAGCGTTGCAAAGTGCATTGAGGTTAGCGGTGGGATTTGCGAACATTTATTGGGAACTGTAAAAGATTTTTCAATTATTTGTGTTTTGCATCATTCAAAAAGTCAATAAATACAAACAATGAGTCATTTATCGTTCTTTAATACCTCTCATAATGGTTTTGTGCGCGCCAGTTTCAAACAGCTGTAGCTCCGTATCCATTGAGAATTGGATATATGTTTATACGAACTTTTTTACTCAGAATAATCGATACTGTAACCTCCCAGAATTATTTACTATTCCTCCTGAAGCACCCTGTATACAAATAAAGGTTAAAAGTGATAAAAGCGATAAGAACAAAAACAAAATACATGTATACATTAAGTAGCTTTCGAGCGATGTGCTCCGTAAATATCTTTATATATACGAGGGGCGTTCAATAAGTTATCTACCTAAAGTACTTCCAATAGTTATATTTCAGTGATTCATGATTTATTATGTTCCTACATATCTCAACTTGAATCATACTAAATTTGATGCCTTATGTTTTTAAGTTGTGCTGCTGTAACAGAAAGAAGGAAGACACCTGTATCAAATTATTCATTTGCTGAAATTGGAGCATCTTTCAGTCGTCAAGTTTCTCACCAAAGGAGGAAATGGGCTAAAGGCCATTCGTGAAAGCATGTTGGCTGTATATGGCAAAAGTGCACCTTCAGAGTACCAGGTGAAATTCTGGTGAAAACGTTGAAGTGGGACAGAGAGTCCATCGAAGATGATCCACGTCCAGGAAGACCTGTGACAGCAACCACTCCAGAAATGTGCCAAGCTGTGGAAATTCTTGTGCTAAATGACATACATTTAAAGGTGTCCTAAATTTCTAGGGAATGTGACATATCTGAGGAAACAGTTATAACCACCCCTAATGAACATTTGGGGATGACTAAGATCAGTGCAAGGTGGGTCCTCAGATTTCTTGTCCCTGTGCAGAAGAAATTCAGAGTACGGTGCTGTGAGGAGAATTTAGAGATTTATGGAAGGGATCCTGAAACTTTCATCTCCAGAATTTTTACGGTGATGAAACATGGGTTTGTTGTTCCTCACCACAATATAATGATTTTATGTCATACTACTAAGCTGTCTTCTAAGTTGATAAAGGGGCACATCACAATGGTTTTTGATTGCTGAAACTACTTAATGTAGTTTTCGCAGTTTTTTTTTTTTTTTTTCCCCGAAAGGCTGTTTAATGTATATTTTGTTCTTATCGTTTTATTTTTAGCATTTATCTGTATATATTTTTATTAATTATTCTATGTTATGTATTATTCTTAATAAGTTTCGGTCCATTGTACTTTATTTTTACTGCATTTTTAATAAACTTTTATTTTATACTTTTACATTTCATCGATAGTGACAAGATTTGTTTCAATATGAATTTTTATCTTTTTGATATTTTTCATTACACTTTCTTTGGTTGTTTATATTGTAGTTTTTATTGTTATTATTCTGCATTATTCACAGGTAATATGTGCGAGATGAGATCTTAAAAATCAGATATACGTGCAATACATCTCTACGTCAACTAAAATTTAACATTCAAGTAAAAAAGAATATAGGGCTGACACTATCCTTCCAAAAGTCACGAAATAAATTGTTGTGACTTTATTTTGCCCTATAAAAGTAGTCAGCGGTTACCCTGGAATTAATTTTAAACATGTTTATTCATTGTTAGGAAACACATATCTAAAGAGCTAATAGAGTTTCGGAGGCGAATGATAGTTGCATGTTGTGTGGAATAATGTCTGAGCTCTTTATATATGAGTATCCTAACAACGTAGGCACTTCCAGGTCAACAGTTGCCAACATGCTGAAAACAAATTAAAAAAGTGGAAGTCCAGACGTGACAGCCTAAAAAACGATCAAGGCGAAAATACTGAATGATAGACGTTAGCGCACTTTGAGACTTTAGGTCACCTCATCACGCCAAAAGGGCTTAGATCTAGAAGCTGATTTTGGAGCTGCGAGCACTTACAGGCAAACCTTTAAGTGTTTCCATAACACGTAAAGAGATGCATATATGAATTCTCACGGAAGACCTCCAGTCACCAAGCCTTTAATAAGAAAAACAAATGATCACCCTCGATTGGTATTGTGCAAAAGCATACACCGAACCTTTCAATGGAAATGAGTCCTACGGAACGATGGGTCATGCTATATGCGCTTCCAGTTTGATGAAACGTTTGGATTATGGAGGATGCTTCCACACGTTTACTACCTGATTGTGGTGCTAAGCTGAGAGAGGCAAGTATCATGGTCTGGGAAAGTGTGTCGTTCGAGTGTTTCACTACTCCCAGTGGACTTGCTCCGTTGTTTGCTGTGCAAGGTACCATAAAAACTACATCATACGTTGATATCCTCGACAATGCTGTGCTCTACATTGTGGCAATTTTCTGGGAGCGGCTATTACTATTTCTAACGCTGCATGTCAAAAATAAACGAATGTGAACGCACAGTTTGAAAGCAGTAACATCGGAGAACATTGCAGTGGCCACCAAAAGGAGCTGCTAACCTCAGCCAAACTAAATATTTTCAGAAAACTGGAACACAAAATTAATCAAGGCCAAAATTATTATTAGCAGAAGACATTATTGTGCACCATTCCTCCTATTTAGAGCTCAGAAATGCTTAAAGGAGGAGTGGAGCACAATACCATCATCAATCTACCAGAAATTAGTAGAAAGTCTCTTATGATGAGTTTAATCAGCCATTAGGGCTAATACACGATTAAACGAATATCAACAGAGTATCAGTTTCTTTGAATTAATAAGTTTTGTTCATAACTTCACGTATAGGGTTACTTTTGGTAAGATAATATATTTCTGCTTCGGAAAGTCTTTTGTTTGTCGACGGAATCATTGCTTTCCTGCTTTATTTTTAATTTCTGCGCCTCAATTGAAAAGAAGTCCTCTTGAAGCTTTTTTTTTTTTTTTCAATGGTAAACAGAATCACATTGTCTCAGTTCTAGACTATACTCGGTTAACATTAGCAGTAGCGCAAATGATGCAAGAAAGCAAGCTTATACAGCATCAGCCAAAAAAAAAAAACCACCTCCCATTTCACAGTTCACCTGTTCATTTCCTCCAAAAAAAAAAAAAAAAAATTCAAATTATTATATTAGGACCACCCGTAAATCTCTGACATATACCCATATATGTATTATGACTGTAAATTGGGTATGTTCTCTGGTCGATTTGCCTGTTTTTCTGGACGAAATATCCCCAGTTTCTGGCGTAAAAAAACCTTGCTATCTACGCCTGAGACCGACTAACTCAGCGTTCATTCCTTACATGTGGACATGTGATTTTGTAAGGGGCGGCTCCTAGAACGTTAGTTCAACTCCGCCTCGTATCTCTGTGAAGATCAGTATCTCTACAAATGGGCCAGATATGTGTATGACGTCGGTTTGTGTGTATTTTGTGTGTGTTCTGTTGTTCTGTTCTGGCCACTTGGCTACCCAGAAGCATCAGTCACCTGGACAGATGATTCTGGGTACTCGTCCACACCACAGGAAGGTGGGCCAGTCCCAGCTAAACACGTACTGTCTCAATATGAGACTCTGATCCACCTGATGTTGCCAAAAGGTGGGCCAGATTCCTCTAGGGGCCCACTCCAGAGGAGAGAGAGAGAAAAAAAAAATAATAATAAATAAAAAATAATATATATATATATATATATATATATATATATATTTAGATTTTCCCGTGAAAAAAAAATAATAAAATAATAAATAAATAATAAAAAAAAAAACAATGTCACTGTAAAACGCGAAACAACAAAAAAAAAAAAAAAAAGTGACAGCAACCCTGAAGAACGCAAAAAAAAACAAAAAAAAAAACAACCATGTGATTGATTGTAGAACGCGAAAAAAAAAAATAATAATAATAATAAATAAATAAAAAAAAATAATAAATAAATAAATAAAAAATAAAGGGGGGGAAGAGAGAGAGAGACAGAGAGAGAGAGAGAGAGAGATGGTGTTTTCCTTCCTGAACACAGGCCGCAGAAACAAGCTCCACAGCCCATGTAGCAGGATGGGGGGGGGGGAAATACATGGTTGGTTTCAGTTCACTGCTGGGTCCTCGATGTTTGCCACTGGGGGCCTGTTAATCCTTCGTCTGCGCTTAAAGACTTCAGCTGAGTAGGTTTGCAGTGCAGGGAGGTTGTTAGGGTTCTGTAGGAAGAGCTCTAGATGCTCGCCAGAGATCTGTGTACAGCTGACAAGGTTGTGTCTCAGATCAGCATACTTAATGCACTCGAACAGTACATGCCACCAGTTCTCTTTGGCTCCACAATGGCAGAGATCTGTTGGGTGGAGACCCAGATGGTGTAATTTTTCATTCATGGATCCGTGTCCGGTAATTAGGTATGATGTTTCTAGTGAAGGGGTGAACCAAGACTGTACAGATTTAGTAGCAGTGTAGGTTACATCAGGTAGGAATCTTTTTGTGACAATGCCCAGTGTTGAATTATGCCATCGAGTTTGCCAAATGTTGAAGAGCTCGTTGTAGCAATGCGTTATCTCAGCCTTGGGGTCAGCATCCAGATTAACCTCAATGTCGAGGATCCTTGTTGGGATATTCCTAGTAATTCGGAAGCACAACCCTCGGAAGATGATATGTAGATCGAGCGGAAGTGCTCCCGCAATGACCTGAATGGCAGGAGTGGAGACCGTTCTACACACTCTGCAGATTGCCATTAACATTGACCTCTGGATGGTTCCAAGCTTGTCTCGCATCTTTACAAGAGTTACCCGATGGAACCAGGCTCCAGCTGCATAGGTCACAATTGGTAAAAATACTGCATTGTAATACAACCGTAGGGACCTTTTGGAGAGTCCCCAATCATTCTTAGAGATGCGTATGATGGTTCCTGAGAATTTCTTAACTTTGTTTCGTAGATTAACAAGATGTGGGAGAAAGCTGAGTTTGTAGTCAATAATCACTCCAAGTACCTTGGTTTCAGTGACGATTGGCAGTTGAGCGTTACATATCTTTACCTGCGATGGGCGCCTGAGATCCAGTCTATTCTTAAATAGCATCATTTTAGTTTTCGTTGGGTTGATATGCAGCTTATTAAGTGCGGCCCAAGTTGAGAGATCTTCGAGGACCTGGTTTGCATTTTCTTCAATGGCCTTCCGTGAATGCCCTGACACCACAACTGTGAGATCATCAGCAAAGGCCACAATTTTTGCATTCCTGAAGGTGCGGGAGAGCCAGTCTTGGAGGACTATATTCCAAATGAGGGGTCCCAGGACTGACCCTTGGGGACAACCTCGATTTACTGATCTGGTGACTTGCTGGAATTTTGACTTGAGAATAACTGCTCGGTCGGAAAAATAATTCTGGAAGAGGCTGTTAATTACCGGGGCAAGCGGCAGTTCGAAGGCGTGCCAAGGCACTATCCCACCAGACGGTGTCGAAGGCTCCCTCGAAGTCTATGAAGATGGCCAATTCGAATTTTTCTTCAGAACTTTCAATATGTAAAACCAAATCGAAAAGAGCTTCTTCACACGACCTTCCACGGGTGAAGCCATACTGGCATGGTGAGACCAATTCATGCATTTGTAGCATGGAGACAACCCTGAGAGCCATGAGTAGCTCAAGGACCTTACCAAGGTTAACCAGCAGGGCAATAGGCCGGAAGCTGCGGGGGTCTGTTGGTGGTTTGTGAGGTTTCCTGATGAGGCGAATGAGGGCAAACTACCATTCTTTTGGAAAGCATCCTTCTTCCAAGCATTTATTGAAGAGAAGGAGTAGATGGTGCGGCCGCAGTGTGTGAAAGCGGATGATGAAGATATATTCTATTAGGTCAAGGCCTGGACACTTTTTGGCATTAATGTTTTTAAGGATTGCTCCCAGTTTTTCTAGTGTGGATGGGTCGGCTTGCTCTTTTGCTATATAATTGCTGTTGGCAGCCCTAATTGCTGAATGTTCTGGGTGATCCTCAGAGATGTCATCAGGTGGAAACAGTTTGTCTAGAATAAGGTTGGCAGAATCCTGCCAACACTTAGTTTCTTGAGCATCTACTGAAACAGTGTTGAATATTTCTGGGGAGAAGGTTTTCTCTCTCAAGATCTTATATGCCAGGCCCCATGGATTTGTACGGTTGGTCTCTTTTACGAAATTTGCCCAAGTTTCTCTCTTTCTGGTTGCAATTGCCTTGGTATACTCATTCTTTTTGGCGATATAATCCCTATGAAGGCGTTCGACATCAGGAGCTCGCCAATCACGGTGTCGCTGGTAGTTCCTGCGCGCAGAGTGGACTGACTTACGAAGGATGGTAAGTCCACCATGGGCAGATTGCTGGGCGGAACACCTTCTTCCTTGAGGACCTGTATGAGGCTCTGAGTATGGAGTGCTGGATAAAGGTGGTCAAATCCTCTGCATTTAGCGAGTCCATCTGTGATGGGTCTGGATTTGGAAAGTCCAGTTCTATGGAGCTGTCATATGCTTACCAATTGACGTTTCTTGAAGAGAATCTAATGAAGTCAGTTGGCCTTGCTCTGTTGTTGTTGTTTCTCGGTGGAACCAAGTCATGATGGAACAGTATGGCTCTATGGTCGCTAACAGTCAGATCCGGAGTTACCTTCCAGCAACTAACTGACTGACGTAGGTCCTTTGTAGAGAGGGTTAAGTCAATATTAGATTCACCGGTGGAGCTAGAGTAAGTAGTGAACTGGCTAGGCTGGTTATGGATAATAAGATTTTTGCTGAGGACAAAGTCCCCAAGAAGCTGGCCATGGCCATCGGCAACCGCACTGTGCCAGAAGGGGGATTTTGCATTCAAGTCAGATGCAACCAGGAGCCAATAAAATTCAGGACGAATTCCAAAAAGTTTAGTGCTTCATTGATGTTACCTGAGGGAGGGCTGTACAGTGACATCAGGTAGAATGATTGATCTGTTCATTCCTTACAAATATTTATAGTTCTTTCTTGAATTTATTTAAACTATCAACTTCCACAACAACAGATGGAAGTTTGTTCCAGCAATCAACCACCCGCTGGCTAAAGGTAAACTTCTGCGTCTATTCTGCAAACGTCCTTCCTCAATTTGAATTTGTCCTCCCCTAAAGAATTCCTCATGTGTGAATATAGACACAAAATACTCATTTGTGTGGTCTGAGCAAGAGGAAGAATTCCATCAGCATTGACCTTCCTCAATCCATTCAAAGCCTTATCAATCAGATCACCTCGCAGGTGCCTAGTCTCCAGACGCTTCAATTTGCAGAATTGAAGCCTTTCTTGGTAAGAGCACCTTTTGTTCCCCTCACCAATCTCGTTGCCCTTCTATGTACTCGTTCTAGCAGCTCCACATTCTTCCTAAAATGGGGCCTCCAGAACTGTAAGCAGTACTCAAGATGTGGCCTGACCATTGCCTTATACAATCGGATAATCACCTTCTTATGCCTGCTATCAAAATTCTCGTATATCATTGACCCATGAACTTTCCTGGCAGCCTTTCTGCATTGCTCAGAGAATTTCATATCTGACTGCAAAATTATCCTCCCCAGGTCCTTTTCATTCTCCGCTACCCTGAGTTGGTACGTTACTCCGAGTACAGCTACCCATATACAGAACTTTGAATTTATCAATGATAAACTTCAGTTTCCATTTCTCAGCCCTTCTACCTAACTTTTCTAGATTCTGTTACAGTAGCATATTGATATTCCTGTTATTAACCACCCTTCCAACCTTTGTATCATCAATATTAAGCCTGATATACCTTCATAAATATCATTGATAAATATACAAAACAATGGGCACAACAGCAAACCCTGGGGTACTCCACTAGTAACATTAATCCACGAAGAGCAATGTCCATTGATTATCACTCTGTCTTTTCCCACTCAACTATCCCTTTATCCCTAGTAGTAATTTGCCCTTAATGCCACACAACTCCAAATTGTACAGCAGTTTTTTATCTGCAAAAGTATCAAAAGTTTTCCTGAAATCCAAGTATATGATATCAAAATTATTTTTTGATACCATGTCAGTCTGACCAGTTTGACTGCTTATTATGATGTGGTCACATTTGCGACCACATCGTAGTAAACAGCAGTCAAATTGGTCAGACAAAGTTTCCCGTTAACAAACCCATGTTGTGTTTGAAGTATAATTGCAGCCTTGTCTAGATGATCCTGCATTACTACCTTTACCTGTAATTTCAGTATTTTCCTTGGAACAGAAGTGAAACTAACAGGTATGTAATTACTCGTGTCACCGTTTGATCCCGCTTTGTGAATTCGGGACACATCGCACATTTCCAGTTCGCGGGGGCCTCCCCTAAATCTAAGCATGCTCTCATAGTTATGGATAAGGTTTTGCTTACTACTTTCACTGCCTCCCTTAATATAACTGGATAGTCCCATCCACCCCAGGCGCCTTTTTTATGTTTAACTTCAACAATTTCTCTTCTACTTTGCTCACAGTTATTACACAATCATTTAGATCCTTGTTAGAGTTCGCTAAAATTCCGGCATCTCCCTTCCCTAAAGAGTTCCCGATGAGTGAATGAGAGTAGAGGCAAAATACTCATTCAATTTGTCAGCAAGGTCGAGTTGATCAATTTGGTTCATCCCATTCCTTCTAGTGTTTACATAAGTAAAGAAGTTGTTGCTGTTTTTCTTTGCATCCTTTGCCAAAGATTTTTCGTAATCTGCACAGAAGCCTATGGTAGTTTATATCTACCATAGGCTTCTGTGTCGTCCGATAATATACATGCATTCCATGCATTTTTCTTTTTTGCCACTAGTTTTATTAGTTCATCTGACATTCATTTAGGCCTATACATTGAAGAGTATTTCTTAGTTGGTATGAAAAGCCTAGTAGCTTCTATGATTAATTCCTTGAAAGCATCCCATTTAGAATTTGCTGATGGTAACATCATCAATTACTTCCACTGTATAAAATTTAAGAGCTGTCTGAAACTACTGTAGATTACTTTACGGTTTGAAGACCTCCTAGCATCTCTTTCCAAAAAAGAAAAAAAAAGTTTGAATCGGCTTGGCAACGTCTGGGTGTGATTGGTTGCTTCAGATTTTGTGACAAGGCAACTAGCGCTATGAGAAGTCAGTATATCTTGTTTGTACACTGTTAGTTGTATAATCGGTTTACTTTTTTTTATGGAGAAAAAACTATCTTCTGGTATAAAAAAATCATGCAACCTTTACTGGAGACTGACTAACTCTGACACAGTTTGATAAATGTCAATAAAAGTCCTGCCCATCTGGACTGGACTTGAACCGAGTTGGAAGGACAGCAGTTGTCATCACTATATTAGCAGTGAGGACGACTGTGAGTTACAATGAAGCAGTGTGATTCCTTTCTTCAGATGTTCTGGTTCCTTACATTTGATGCTATGGTGCAGACAGTTTTTAAAGCTCAGTTTTTAAAGTCCGGTCTACAAGTCTTAAGAACTTGTAGACTGGAGATGTGCAAATGTATCCTAATTTACAAAGGGAGTTCAAAGGGTGAAACGAATAATTACAGACCTGTTGGTTTAACGTCTATTCCGGGGAAGATAATGGAGTCTGGTTAAAAAAGCATTGCAGGATCATTTAGATAAGACTGCTGTAATAATTCAGACACAGCATGGGTTTGTTAAGGGAAAGTCTTGTCTGGCAAATTTGATTGGATACTATGATGTGATTACAAAAGAACTGGATGCGAAAAATAATTTTGATATCATGTACTTGGATTTCAGGAAAGCTTTTGATACTGTTGAGCATGGAAGACTACTGCACAAATTTGGAGCAATATGGTATAAAGGGCAAGTTGCTGCAATGGATAAAAGGGTGGTTGAGTGGGAGAAGACAGAGTGATAATCAATGGACGCTGCTCTTCGTAGACTAATGTTATTAGTGGAATCCGTAAGGTTTCGGCGTTGGGCCCACTGTTGTTTTGTATATTTTTCAATGATATTGATAAAGGTATATCAGGCTTAATGTCCAGGTACGCAGATGATACAAATGTTGGCAGGGTTGTTAATAACAGTAATGGCAGTATACTTCCGCAATAGGATCTAGAAAGTTGGGCAGATGGGCTGAGAAGTGGCAACTGAAGTTTAACATTGAAAAATGCAAAGTACTTCATATGTAACCCCAATGAAACGTACCAACTGTGTGGTAGTACACTTATGGTGGTAGAAAATGAAAAAGACAAGTTTTCTCAGTAGTGCAGACAGGCTTCCAGAGCAGGTCACTGGGTATTATCAATGATATCCAGGAATGCTGCTAGTAGGGAAAAGGAGGTGATTATCCCTTTGTATAATCCCTTGAGTACTGCGTACAGGTCTGGAGGCTTCATTTTAGGAAGGATGTAGAGTTGCTTGAGCGAGTACCGAGAAGAGAAACAAGATTGGTGAGGGGAACGAAGAGGTCCTCTTACCAAGAAAGGCTTAAGTTCTGCTAATTGCAGCGTCTGGAGATTAGGCACCTGCGAGGTTATCTGACTGAGGTGTATAAGGCCTTGAATGGGTTGAGCAGAATCAATTCTGATGGGACTCTTCCTCAGATTGCGAACCTGATGGGGCATACATTCAAATTGAGGAAAGACAGTTGTAGAATAGATGTGCAGAAATTTGCCTTTAGCCAGCGAGTAGTTGATTGCTGGGACAAAGTTCCATTTGTTGTTGTGGATGTTGATAGCTGAAATAAATTAAAGGAGGATCTGAACAAACGTTTAGAGAGAATGGATGTGTGAAATGTTTTTTTTTTTTTTTTTTTTTTGGCTGATGCTACATAAGCTTGCTTTGTTGCATCGCATGCCTCTACTACTACATCTTCAATCCTAAGATGACAGTACTCATAATGAACTGAAACAGAACCGATCTCAGTTCTAACATCCGAACAGTTTACTCACACTTGTACAGTTAAAGGTTCGTTGCAATCATAATAATCTCGTCTGAATCCCTCCTCTGCATCATACCAAGCGAAGTGAGTTTTTTTTTCCTGTCCTTCGAAATAATTTATATGGTGAATGACAAACAAATTAAAGGCTACTTAAACTCTATTCGATCCACTTTACGACTCCAAATTCAATTTTGTCATCATAACTGATATCTTGCTGAAAGAATATTCTGCTTGTTTATACTGAGCAGCCATCATTTTGTGATAAATGTTTTTAGCTTTAGTTTTGACTAAAAAAGAAAAAAAACTGCAGCCATTATCAACCCACTGCAGGATGGAAGCCTCCTCAACAATTCATGCTGAGGGAAATGGACCGTAATCTGCCACGCTGGTCCAGTGCGGGTTGACAGATCGACCGTATTTAGCAGTCAGGGGCTTGAACCCCGGTCTATTTAAAGAGCGTGTGCTACTGCACTAAATCCAAAATAAATTATTTTATGAAAAAAAATGCTTTCTTTTATATTTATATTTAAAAAAATATTGAGAATAGAGTATGTTAGAATGCTTGCAATCTATTCTTTTTGGTGCAGTTTTATAATATTTTCTAATAGGGTACCTACCCACCCACCGGTAAAGGACTAAATATCCCTGAAACGGCTGTCTGGGTGGTGGTATCCACTGAGAATAAGTAACGATAGTCTTCTCAATTGTGGAAGGGTTACTTATTTGAAGTACGAGTATAACTAATAAGGCAACTCGTTGTGAAGGCACTCACAAAATGAGATGTAAATAAAGCTATGACATGTAATCAACTTCGGTTGACTTACGACGTGTAGACTTGATGCAATGCACTAAATTGTATGTCTACGTTCTAATCGTTCCCCTCCCCAATTCCTTTACTGCTCGTATTTCACGTTTATAGTTTCCATCGCACATTTTTATCCGCTGCTTTTTGATCGTGTCTCACTCATCTCTGTGCTTGCGCAGAAATATTGTGGTGAATTCTATAGTGAATTCACTTGTTGGGAATTACATTTATATCATTCCTAAGAAAGTGTTCTAAGATGGTGCAGGAGTAATAGCGACCAATTAGGTGAGCGCAGAAGGGAGGTCAGGTTCTTGTGGTAGAAGTGATGTGTGACGAAAATGAAAGTTTGGGAGAAAGTGATCATACTCGTACGTAATATGTATTCACACAGGGTCGGTCACAGTTATGGGTTAAAGGGACTATATTAGGACTCCCTCATTATTAATTAAAATAATGCTGATTTATTTCCCGCTACATGATGATTAAAGCTTAATAATTCCCCTGGGCACTGTTTTAGCCACTTTCTTTAATTACTTTAGCCCCTCCTTTAGAAAATATTGAGACCGCCCCTGTATTCACTTGTCTGTATGAGTATTGTACACATTCTCAATTCATTAGTTATTCGGCTTCGGTTAATGGCTGTTATACAAGTAGTACGGTGCGGATCCGTCCGCTTTGTTCGATGTGGTTATGGTGTCACAAGTTTACTACGAGCTGTTTTCACCGAAGTGGGCAATGGTTGTTTGGTTAAATGTCAACATGGTCCACTAGTTTCATAGTGCCAAATCAGTTTAGTGTGAGATGCTGCTCAAGGGTCGTAATTGACTTAACTACTTCTTCCCTTCTCCATGTGTAACACGCATTTGTGGGAGGTACGTCCGTCTTCATTATCACAGGTAAAAGGAGTATATTTAGCAGGAGCTCTAGAATGCAATATTTAAATTTTTATAAATAAATGTTGGTTTTTGCGTATTTCAAGCACAATTTTTTTTAATTTTTTTAAAACAATAATTCAGAATGTTTTTTAAACAGTAGTTCAGTAGTCAGAACGTTACATCATGTAGATTATAAATTCGCTTCGAACATTAACCCTGAAGTACACAAAACCTTGTATAGTTGGAGGCTATTATAGTTAAGATAAGTTAAGATATTCAAAGTTTGTAAAATTGAGAATTAAAAGTACTTAGACTTTTGTAATGTACTATACACGTAAGGTTTCGGAGATTAAATAGTATAAGAAATAAATAAGTGACCAATTAGGTAAGCGCAGAGGGGAGGTCAGGTTTTTGTGGTCCAAGTAGTGTGAAGAAAATGAAAGTTTGGGAGAAAGAAAGTGTTCATACTAGTAACATATATATATATATATATATATATATATATATATATATATACTCAAACAGGGGTTGTTCCAGATAGGGATTAAAGGGAATATAGCCATTTCTTTATGGTTAAAGTAATATGGATTTTATTTCCTGCTACTCGATGATTGAAGTTTACTGATTCCCCAGGGCATTGCATTAGCTTCTTCCTTTAACTACTTTTTCGAACGTCTCAAAATAATTTGAATTTTATGGTACCATTAGGTAGAATTATACTTTAATTCTAAAAAAGAAATTATTTAAAATTTTTAAAAATAAATGCTGAAAAAAAAACTTTATTTTTTGGAATTGCTTTAAATTAAAAATGCAATAACATGCTCGCATACCATTTAAATGCAAGGGTGTGTTAATATAATCTTAAAAATGAAAGATAAAAATCTTTTTATTGAGAGAGAATCTTTTATTGAACCACCTTCAATTGTAACAGTTACAAGACTGGATAGTGTTGCAATGTCCCTTCACGGCCAAACTTCACCATCTGTACTGTAACCTGTGGGGAAAGTGAAGTTTGAAAACAGATATATTGCAAATGCTTTGGGTCTCTACAAAATAAAAAAAAGTACTTAAGGCAGTCTTTCTTAACTTCTTAAGAGGAAGAGATGAACAGAGTTTGATTTTTCAGCCGCTGGGGATGAACTTGAGGGTTCGTTTATTTCTTAATCCCTAAAACTAGATTCATAGACAGCCTTAGTTTTCGGCTGACTCTAGGATTCTGAGCATGTCTCTTCATTTAAAGTTTTTCTAACTTTAATTGCCAAACATTTTAAATTAATAAAGCACAAATATATTTTAATAAGGGGATGATAAAACAACTATTATTAGTTATGATTAGTTATTGTTGAATGTGACAAACAATTTTGAGGCAACTACATCTCCTTCTCACAGATGCTTTGTATGTGAATCAGAACTGTTGGTAAAGTACGGACATGAGGATAAAATGATCTAGAGAACTCATCCGAAATGTTTTCTACGTATATTTTATAACTTTATTTATAATTGCATAATATAAGTTTATCTGTGTAACATCCGTCTATCATCATTATCATCCTTCCTTGATGATGGATAAAAATAATGTATATAAAATTATGTAAATATCAATTAATATTAATTCTTTTTCAGTAAAAATGTAAAGTTCCTGGCCCTGCTGCTGTGATGAGCATATACTAGTAATACATTGTAAACAATAATATGGACCCTTACTAGTAATAAAGATTATTTATTTATAATTCGCATTTCTTTGGTCCCATTGTGAATACACGTATTTTCTGACTTTCTTCTCGTAGATTTTAGTGTACTGTCCGGTATTAAACTGATAAAAAGAGAAATTAATGATTTCAGATTTCTTGGTTTATTAGTGAGTAGTATATGCACGAGGTAATTCTATCGTCTATTAATATACTGTACAAAGGGTACTAGGAAAGTTTTGCAATATGACGCAACAATGAATCACAGGAAGCTGCTTGTTGCTGCATGTTGAGACATGTTCATACGTGCATAGTAGCCGCCGCGCCAAGTCGATGGGCTCAGTTATTCATTAGTAGTGAGAGTGTAAAGTGCTTGCGATGGCATCGTGGTCACGAAATGAGATAAGGACAGTTTTGCGGTATAATTTCGTGCGTGGTTTAACCATAGACCAGTGCTTAGAAGAAATGACTCTTGCACTAGATGATGATTGTCCACATCGTACAACGATATTCAGGTGGTATAGAGAATTCCAAAGGGGAAATTTCACTCTGGAGGATTCTGAGAGGCCGGGAAGGCCACGAACGTCAGTTACGGAGGAAAACGTTACTGCTGTGAGGAAAATGCTTGACGAAAACAGGCGCGTGACCTACCAACAGATAGAGGATACTTTGGGCCTAAATGCACCAGCAATTCGTTCGATTCTGCAAGATCATTTGCACGTGAAGAAACTTTGTTCTCTCTGGGTGCCGCATCAACTGACTGAAGAGCAGATGACACGACGTGTGACTTGGTGCCGGGAGATGTTAAAAAAGTTTGATAAGGGACAATCTCGGTATGTGAAAAACATCGTGACAGGTGACGAGACTTGGCTGTACTATTACGATCTGCCGACCAAGGCTTAAAACAAAGTTTGGGTCTTTGATGATGACGACACACCCGTAATTGTCAGAAAATCCCGATCTGTAAAGAAGAAAATGATAGCTGTATTTTTCAAATCGAGTGGAATTGTGGAACGTGTCGTTTTGGACGCGCAGAAGACAGTCACAGATAAGTGGTATACTGAACAATGCCTGCCTAAAGTCATTGGATCTATGAAGAACCTGCGGCCAAAGTCAAGAATGGACACCTGGTACCTCCATCGCGAAAATGCTCCAGCTCACCGCGCCAAAGCCGGCACCGAATATTTGACAACGACAGGACTGAAACTTCTCGAGCACCCTCCCTACAGTCCAGACCTTGCTCCCTGCGACTTTGCACTGTTCCCGCATGTGAAAATGAAGCTAAAAGGGAGGCGGTTTTCCAGTGATGAGGACCTTCTACGGGCTTGGGACAACGAGTGTGCTTTACTCCCTAGTGAAACTTGGCAGAACTGGTTTAAAGATTGGTTTCGGAGGATGGAGAGGTGTATTGAATGTAGAGGAAATTACTTTGAAAAAATTAAATAAACAAAGCTGTATTGCAAAACTTTCCTAGTACCCTTTGTATATGTGTTTGTTTTTCTGGCTTCCGAATATTTACTTTGAGAATATTTTGCCTATTCCAAAATTGAAATTCTGCGAAATATTTTCATGCGCCGAAAATTACTTTGAAATGTTGGACATCGTGACAGTCGTCTCAACTTCGTCATGACTTTAGTCTACGGAAGTGTTTCTATGAGATTTACTGGAATATTCATCTGTGCAGATTAGTCAGATGAGTATTCCGGCTGATGAGACAGTGGAGCTGCCTATTTTGACTAGTGTAGGAGTATGCCGTTCTGTTCCTCATTTTGTCATGAGAATGAGACAAAGTAGTTGATTCTACGAACTGCACTCATTGCCAGTTTGAGGTAGGGTGACCACATTTCAAAAAAGAAAACTGGGCAGGAAGACTGTGTTGCGTTGTGAACACGTGACTTCCACTCAAGTTATTTCAGAAACGTATATCACAGATGACTATGCTTGGAGTTAGTTGCTGGTTTAATTCTTGTCTGAAACGTTGTCCGTATAATGAGTCTTTAAAACCTGATATAAAACTGTATGTTACAGATATAAAAATTATCTTTTAGCCTCAGCAGTATCAAAATAAATAACTTTCCGTTTATACTCCGGGACGGCCAGACGAGTTAGCAAGATATACAAGAAACGGCACCGTATTTAGCTTGCACCCGTGATTACTCAAGTTCGTGTGCTTATGTATCCTTGCGCCTCACCACTAGATTGCTACGACCTTTATCGACGATTATGCGATCAACTTCTAACTAAAGTAATATTTATTATTAATTAGGTAAAAAATAAAAAAAAACAGAATTTACGAAATGCGTTTTAACATAAAATTTTCATGAAACTTTTCTAAATAAAATGGCTAACGGATGCATAGTGAGAAACCATACTCTGGGGACGTCTGGCCATTTTACTTTAAGAAGCACGTTCCAGTTTCACTCGTATACTTTTTTTTTTTTTTTAAATTAAGAGTTACCAAGTAAATTTGCAGTAAATCCAGTGTTTCATCCTACAAGCGGTTACCAAACACTAGTAATATGGTGGAATTTCTGAAAGTAACAAATTTTTATGTTCGTTTTAAAAGGGTATATATATTGAAATATCAGTTATATTCCGCAAAAATTAATTAGTGATAAATGCAGATATTATGTTTTATTTAAATAAGTTGCGTTTCTAACTGCATTTGTCTCGTTTAGGCATTAAGTCGTGTTAGCAGTTGCTGACCAGTTCGCTTAAACTCTGGAGAAAACCGTAGCGATGGGCTCGTTAAAAAAACCATATGCTGGTAAAAACCATGGAAGATATCCAGAATGATATTCAACGCAAAGTTCAATGTGGGAATTCATTAGAGAGAAAGTGGCGCAGAGATGTTGCCACTTAACTGAGGAGATACTGCAACAAGCTCCCTGAGGGAGTTGCGATAACAGCATTCCGGTAATGTCGTGTGTTTCTCACACTGCGTATGGAGGCACATAAATGGTTTTGAAAAAATGACGGTGCACCTATTCTCCTGGCAGGAGTACCCGTCATTATTGATTTTTGTACATTTATATTTCATTAATACAGTATTTGATTTTCTGTTCAGTATTAACAAAGAGTAACTTATTTCTAAAAGTAATTTGTTATTAATAACAGCTAATAGCTTTTTCCACTTCGTTTGTATATGGTTATTACTTACTACGCGTACTCTCTAGCTGATCTCCACATGATCCCTTTAAAAAAAAATCTACATTTTAAAAGCAGTTATACAAAGTTCTGTAAAAGTTGTTAGATGTAATCATTTATATATACATTATATTGCCAAAGTATTCGGTTCATTTTTCCCAAATCACCCTTGAGATTTGGGAAAAATTAACCATATGCGCCATCCACGTGAATGGCGCATATGGTTAGGAATAAGTATAAAATCAATTAACTTTACGTTGGTAGTAAGATCAACAAAATATAGTAGATGGGTGCAGGTGTTGAGCTTAACTACTGACATCCAGCACACATTTAAAATATTACACAGAGATTAAAGTACGCAGTAATCAGTAATATCCTAGCAAGTCCCTTTCAAAGCTTGGAAACTTTGGCGTTAAATTAACCGTCATGAACAACAGTGCACAGAACAACAACACCTTGGTCAAACCTGCAAGTTATGGCGTTCAAGCAGACGTGCTTTCTGAAGGTAATGCTTCCTAGTTGTTCGAGAGCTAAATTGACCACCTTCTCAGAAGCACAATTAGCCTTACACTGCATTAGTGTAGATAAACGGTGGCCGATAATCTAAAGATGGAAACGCCAATTGTGATACTGTATCTACAACTGCGAAATATTCGGGCTGATGGCAGAAACTGATCGAAAGAGACTGGAGATTAGAAAGATCAAAGAAAGCAATCAGAAAAGTGGCAGTACACAGATCAGCTGTCAGTCCTAATCGAATACTATCACCTAGGAGTTCGAGGATCCATTTGAAGTGATATTGGTAAAAGACGATATGTAGTTCCCACATATCGTCTTATCGTTCAGATAAGAAATAAATCAGATTTGGTTTGTGTATATTAGCACACAATCAAATCTAATTAACTTTGTTAACTGTGCTATACAGCACACCGTTAACACTGTCGACTAGCCTGGTGCATAATCCGTTCTAATTGGCCATTTGAATTGGAACGTTGCATTATGAAGTGATGACTTACGGTACACGATTTTTCTATCTGGTGGCTGTATTTGGGTCTGGTCAAAATACAGACAATGTTCTAGCAAATGCCCAGAGTATTTACCGGAGCATTCACCAGTTTGCCGTCCTATGTATCGTCCTAATTGAAGTTTTCTCACATATGGGGTTTTCTCGTTGTTCGGGCTTTGACCTCTGGTCACCGTTCCTGGAAGATTGAATGCTGCGCTATACTATTATATTATGCGCTATACTATATATAAAATTAACCTTCTGGTCAATTTCAACCTTCTTACGTAAACTTTGGTAACAGTAAATGCAAGGACCTTTTCTGTTTCCATGTTAGTGTACCATGCTTCACTGCACAGCTGAATTGACTCTGGTTTAAGACATGAATGTGCAAGTACTTCATTGCCTGCCCTGACTTTATCCACATTAAACACCTTTGGGATGAACTGGAACATTAATTTTGGGCCATGTCAACACATTTGTGATCAATCGCTGAACTGGCCACTACGTTGAAGGAGGAATCATCCAAAATACCGCTTGCCTGTTATTAAATATTTTTGCTCATGAGACCGGTGTGTAAAGCCCGACATGTTACTTTTATTTAGTAACAATAAAAGATTCGATGAAAAACCTGCACATGTCTGCATACTTTTGGCATTACAGTAGACTTTCGAAATAACGGCACCTTCGGGGATTCAAGGAGCCGTTATTTCGATTTTTCCGTTATCTAGAAAGTTTTTTTTATTTTTAATATATTTAATGCAGAAATAATGAGGCCAAATAAGAAACAGAGAGATTAAGAATGTAGTTTTATTAACTGCACATAAAAAAACATAAACATGTTGGCGATATGATGTTATATTCTGCCATTAATACCATGTGCTCACGCCTCGTTCTATTTTCTTTATTATATCAAGTTTAGTCTGCGCAGTAGCAGTGGCCCGGATCCGAATCCCGTCGATGACGCGAGGAGCTTTTATGTGCTTTTTTCACTCCATGGCCGAGTTAGTGGGCCTAAGGCGTAGATATCAAGATAACCCACCGAAACTGGGTTTTTTTTCCAGCAAAACAGGAAATCGACGAGAGAGAGAGCACACGCAATTTAAGGACACAATACATATGGGTATATGAATTAACATTCCTGGTGACCCTAATGTAATAGTTTGGATGATATCAAGTTCGTCACTAAGCTTTAATGCTGTTCTTCTTTTCTTCTCTGTATGAGGTTTATTAACTTTAGGAGCCATAGTGAGGGGTTTTTATTTTAAAATAAACGTAAAACAGCTGTATAGTCCATGATATCAGTACCGAATTCACTTTGAAAATGGCGAACATAAACAAATAAAGCAATCACGTGACTTGCCGTTTTCCTTCTTCGGCACTGCAAGACGTCTGCGCTGTATGTATACATCCGATATCAATGTGCCGTTATTTCGACAGTCTACTGTATAATGCGTATAACAATATGCTGAAATCAGACACGTTCTATGTAAATTGCGTTTTGCACTCTACAAAATGCTAATGTTTTCGAATTCTACATGTTCTTCCTTATAAATGTTGAATTTTCAGGATATTAAGGACCAGTTTATTCTGTGCTTAAAAATATCTCAATTTTTAGGCACAGAATAAACTGGTTTCAATGTGTATGAACGACGTAATTATGTCCACACATTTATTTTTTAAAATGTAAAGTAAGAAATGCAGTTGAAGCGCATCTCAATTATGAGTGCCGCATCCCACATACAGCCAGGAAAACTGATTATTCTAATCATTCCCCCTCCTCATAACTTCCGCTGCTCTTGTCTGAGGTTTCCTTCTGGAAAGTTCACAGTCGAGGAAGGCTAGTCTTTCCAGGAATGTCGGATAACTCTTTGCATCCGAACGATACTAAGAATAATGATAGGCGATGAATATGGGCGAAATCTCTACCTCTTTCACTAAAATACCATCAGATATTGACATTCTTTTAAAACTCCTTCATTTCTTTATATTACTGGAAAAAACAGATTCAAAAAAATTCTTTTACTCTGTGATAATATGGACGTTTCGTTATTTATAATTGAGATTTCGAATCCAAAGACCTCATTTGGAGGTGTCTGGATTTGAATCGAGTCGGCGACTGGAGCCGGAGGGAGTACAATTCCTTTCTCCGTGAGTTACTTCAGGTTTTTCACTTTGCGCGACGTACGCATCTACCTTCGAACTCATGCTTTGCACAGACGCAATACACCGGCGCAGTGCTGATGCGCCGTATAAACTACAGCAGATTTTCATATTTACCAAATTGATCAATAGTTTCTTAAGCAACTGGCTATGTGATCACGGAATGCTACAGCAGCCCATTTCATTGTAGTGGAGCTGTAGCTGTTTGCTTTAAAAAAAAATAAATAAAAATGAAAGCTTCTGAGCTTGTATTATTTACTTGGTGAATACGGAGGTTTTCATTTCCTTGAACTATTATACCGAAAAGCTGGGAGAATATGTTGTCAATGTCAATGTATTTAAACACACATTTTAAAGGATAAAATTGGTTATTATACGTTTTCGGACAGCATTTTTAGGATCGTGCTTAATTAGAAAACGAGACTTGTAGAATGTCATCCCACAGAATAATGACGAGAAATAAAAATACTGATTTTAGCAGTCTGTGCCAAAAATAAAAAGCATACTTTTTATCAAAAAATTTTATACTTAAGTTTGCACAATTATCGTAAATCGAATTTTAATTGTGCAGTTAAAGTAAAGTGATATACATGCGCATTTAAATTGTTCAGAATGCAAGTATTAAACTTGAAGTAGAATTATAGAAACGAAATCCCTCAACCCTACGTTATGTTTTAGGGTTGCAGTAGGCCTTAATAGGTCCGTATAGTGGATGATAATGCTCTTCTGTATACAGGTTAACTGGTGGATTTTTGTTTATTTTTTTAAGAATGAGGATATTTTCTGAATGGAATGTCTACCTACTCCAGATCTGAATCCTACTGAGCATCCATGGGTTGCTTTTGGGTTGCTTTACTTACTCTTACCTAGTAAGAGTAAGGAATTGCTGGCGTCGAAGGGGACCTCGTGGGTAGCACAGTTGGTAGGGTCGCCGTCTTCCTCACACTGGGTGGAAAAGACATGAATTCCGTTAGAATCCCGTCGATGTCGATGGCGGGGGGGGGGAATTTTTGTGGGTCGTTTTCACAACGTGGTTGAGTTAGTCTACCTCAGGCGAGGGTAGCATGGTTTTTCTCCCGGTAACTCTGGTTTTTCGTCCAGAAAACAGAAAATCGATCAAGAACACACGCAATTTACAGACAATATACACGAAGCAACATGGCCTTCGTCGCCGATGCTCCTGAAATCCAATAATAATAACAACAACAAGGGTAGGCTTCAGTACGACTACGCTTAAATATTTACTTACTACTGTACGTAAATATTCAAGGATGGGAGTCCGTCGGTTCCCCCCTTTCCGAGTGTTGTTTAATTTAATTCGGAAAGGTGCCAAATGAAAGCTATAATTGTGTAGCTTGCCAAAAAAATATCCAACTTTTTAAAAGCTCAAATCAATGATTTATGATCTATTATACGATTACGTTATCAAAGCTGTTCTAGAATATATAAGATGTTTGTTTGTAATTGAAAAACTTGCAGAGAAATCGTTGACAAAAATATATCCTTTGAAAGGTCTTGATGAGTAATCGGGTTTATGACATGAATCAGATTTATGTCAATTACGTAATTGAAAAATCACTTCTGCCCTCAATTTTCGCGATTCGAACAGTTTGCTGTTTTGGAACGCTTACAAATGTTGGCTCTTGCTCAGGCCAGTCTGTCCTTGGATAAGGAAAGGGATCTCGTAAGGGATAACATCTCATTGGCAAATTAACAAGAAGTACAAATTTGTATAGCGTAGATTTTCCTCGTAGTAAATGCGCGTGTGGTAAAACTGTGTTTTGGTATACCTGATTAACGTTCAACTGTGGACGTTGAGACGCTTTTTCACTCCTATTTGTTGACTCTACTGATATAAAAAGAAAAGGTAAAAATCACTGGGAAGGACTGAATATTAAAATTGAGTTTTCATGCAATAAATAACAATTTGTTTGTTTGAAATGTTACTTGCAGTATACTAACCTTTCCTGTAGAATTCTGGAAGTCGGAGATCTACTTGGATCCCAAGTATTACGTAACTTCATACCTCCGAGTAAGAATAAAATCGCTGCCGTGAACACCCAGTAGGATGGCTGTCAGGCTTCAGCCATCCCTCTACCCGCGAACAAAAAACTTCTAGATCTAAGCAACGAATCTGATCTTCAGTCTCCCCCAAAAATAAATCCTGGTTGTGCTACTTGCCATTGATACGTATTCTGTTAAGAGAATAGTAAATTATAATGGCAAAGGGGAAGAAATGGTAAATTTGCTAAAGTTGACTTTTCTTGCACATTCTCGATGATCGTATAGTGGCAAAACCACTGTACGATCATCGAGGATGTGCAAGAATCCGTTCATTGACTGGAGCAATTCTTAAAGGATTCTTCTTCAGTGGGACTTCGGTGGTTAGCCGATCTCAAGTGGAGGGAATTTTCCGGTTTATCATTCCACATAATGTGCAGATCTGCTCATTAACACACTTGTACAACTAATCGCATGAACTAGATTACTAATTCAGTTAATCATTGTAAATGCCTGATTATCGATTCGTAAAAAAAAAAAAAAAAAAAAAAAACAGCATTGCGAAAGTTGTTATTTGGTTTTTAGGAGCATTAGCAACTAAGGCCATATTGCTCCGGGAAATTCGGTGGTCATTCCCTGACCTTTCCGCATCCTCCGTATTTGGTGGTGACGGGCTCGAACCCCGGTCTAATCAAGAAGCGTGTGCTACGTACTGCTGCTCTTTCCTACCTGGCTACGGAGGCGCCCCCATTGAGAAAGCCTCTTCAGTTTATACCAAATCTGTCGAATATTTTGGGAATATTTCCATAGACACTTCCTAGGTGATGAATATTAAAACGAAATGGTACTGCTGAAGAACAACAGGAATTATGCTGGGTGGATGTAGATCGTGACTGGTTACCGAATTGAATGTAACTAGAAGTTGTCTTACCAAAGTTTATGTACATTATATTGCTAAAAGTAATACCTGCACGTTTCAATGAACCCTTTTATTTATAAAATATTTAATAAAGTGTCTGCCCCACCTTTACCCATAATTAAACACTGTATTGGTTCGTTAGGCTCCAAACCAATTTTTGTATTAGAGGACGGAGTTATTTTGGTCCATTTTTCCTTAAAAACTAAATTATAATTTCAACTATTGACTGAGGGCGTGTTCCTCTTGTACAGGCAACCCCCGTATAACACAATACTTCTAAAACACCTTTTTCGCTCTAACACGATTTATAAAGTGCGGCAATCCTCGCATAACACGGTACTTATATAACACGGTTCGCTCTAATACGATTAGAGAATTGTGGCAACCTCGCATAACACTATTTTTGAGCTTTTGCGCAGGGAAAAACTGCTATTATGTTGGATGTAATGTTTCAACATTTCCATTCTTTTTTTGTTCTGTGCTATTAAACTTGCGTTTGTCGAACTTCTGGAAAAATCTAGATTTCAAAGTTTTATTACTATTGGATAACGTGCCAGGCCATCCCAAAGATTTAAGTTATCCAAACGTTGAAGTAATGTTCCTATCACAACTTCTTTAATTAGATCAAGGCTATATCTACCTTTTGAAACTCATTACATCAGAAAATCGTTACAATGGATTTTGGAAAACATTGATTCCGAATTGAATCGATGGAAAATTGAAGTGATGGAGGCATCGAAACATTTTTAAATTGTGGACTGTATGGGAATCGTAGCTTTATCGCTCAATGAAGTAAAACTGTCAACATTAAATACGTGTTGGAAAAATGTATGGCCAGAGTCAGTTCATTCAGAAAATATCGTCTAACCGACAGAAAACGGAATCCGTGCGATAATAGAATTTGCTAAGTCGGTAGGAGGGGAAGGTTTTAATGATATGACTACTGAAGCCCTCGTAGGTAGCACAGTTGGTTGAATCGCCGCCCTCCCCATAGCGGGTGGGAAAAAACTGAGTTTGAATCCCGTCGATGACGGGACGAATTTTTATGGGTCTTTTTCACAACGTGGCTGAGTTAGTCGGTCTCAGGCGAGGGCATGTGGACATGTTTTTGCAAGGGGCGGCTCCTAGAACGTGACTTCATCTCCGACTCGTATCTCTGTGAAGAATAGTATCACTACAAATGGGCCAGATGTGTGTGACGTAGATATGTGTGTGTTCTGTTATGTTCTGGCCACTTGGCTACCCAGAAACGTCAATCACCTGGACAGATGATTCTGGGTACTCGTTCACACCACGGGAAGGTGGGCCAGTTCCAATGGAGCATGTACTGTCTCGATACGAGACTCTGACCCACCTGATGTTGCCAAAAGGTGGGCCAGATTTCTCTGGGGGCTTACTCCAGAGAGGGAGAAAATTTAAAAAAAAAATAATATAAATAAATAAAATTTAAATAAAAATCCCCGTGGTGAAAAAAAAAAAAAAATAAATTCCCTGTGATTTAAAAAAAAAAAAACAACAAAAAAAACCGAGAGAGCTGTCTGGCACCAGTAACAGCCCAGGTGCCAGAACAGAACGCGAGTTAAAAAAAAATATATATATTTATTTATTTAATTCAATAGACAAATATAAGTTAATAAAAAAATTTATTTATTAAAATAAACAAGAGTAGTATATTTTTCGTAATATCCGGACAAGGATAAATAAATTTCAATGATTCTCTAATGACAGGTAATAAATTTCGATGGGCTTGAAATAATCTTGAATTTTAGTTTATTTGATTAACCTTTTCATATTGTGTCTGTGAATTCAGTGTGTTCTCTGGTTGTTTTTCTGGACAGAAAACTGGAGTTTCCGGGGATGATCCTTGTCAGGGGAAACCTTGCCATCCTCACTTGAGATGGACTAACTCACCCACGGAGTGTGCCCACAAAATTTCCTCACATTATTAACGAGATTCCAACCCGGGCCTTTTCCACCCTATGTGGGAAGGACAGTGATTATAACCACTGTGCTACGTCCGAAGACTGAACACATTTCTGCAGAAAGTGCAAATTTCTGTATATTTCTGCTGGCACAATCTGGTCTAAGTCACTGATACACCTAAAACCCTACAGCGACCTCGCTGCAGCCGTGCGTATTATACACAGTGAGTTCAATTCTGAACTGCCCTATAGCAGTGACCTTAATGTCTTTAATAATCCTGTTATGTCAGTATTTGGTGATTTAACCAGTAATTTCAATGATACAAACTAATGGGGCATGAATTTAAAACATGTGCTAACTGAAAATATATAAGATCACAGTTCATAAGTATAACACACGCTACGTATTAGCTCAATTCTTATTAAAATGTGCAAAAGATTGTTATTAGTAATATTTTGTCATTATAAAAACAAAAGGAAAAATGTTTGGAACGGAAATAATTGATTTTATTTATAATACATCAATACCAAGTTAATGAACTTTTGGAATATGATTTACAAGATTTGGCATTTGTCCTCAAAGATAACTGGGCAATTCCACTGAAAATGAGGCGAAACGATATCGAAACAAATTATTAAGAAATGCGCCCATATTACATTCGCCAATCTGATAATGCACACCAGTCGAAATGAAAGATTTTTAAATCGGGCTGATTAGAGATTGTTTCAATCTGATAATGACTGGGGCTGGTTGTTCTGTTCTAATGCCGTCTGCCGTCTTCGATATCTTGAAAGCAGAATCTTGTTATAGCAGTTCGCTGACCTCATCAATATCCGCTGTAAATAGTAAGAGAAGTCGGAAACACTGATATCGTTTCAACTGCAGAATTGCTGCATAAACAATTTCCAGGTTGGTCTGCGTGCACGAGTGATCATTGTGCTGAAATGTTTAAAAAATTGAAGTTTTGTCGAAATCTTCAATTTTTTACCGAAATTGAAATTAATTATATAGAACATTTGAATATCATTCTGTCTAAATCGCCATTAATTTCCAATCCTAGTTATTCTTAGCTTTTACTTACGATGAAAATATAAACTCAGTGATGACAACGCCTCAAACGGTACAGACACGTGAGTAAACTGAACCAAAAGTAACTTCGGATAACTGAATACTTCATTTTTACTGAATGTTCTACTATTTTTAGCTCTAGTTCTTGATGAAATGTGTAAAGTTTTCAGATAGGCTAATAAAAATCTAAGCGTCTTGATATGAAATTACGAAACAGAACTCGTGTACAATTCAGTTTTTTTTTTTTTTTTTTTTCATTTTGGGAGTTTATTATTCCGATTGATCTTAAATTTGCCATTTGCAAGTGACTTGTTAAAATTATTCACATATTTCAGAATTTTCTTCCGACTGTGTCATATCAGATGATACATATCCGCTGGAGTTTCTGTCTTATAAGTTCTGATCATTGGAAGCTAGCCAAAAGTTGTCGACTACTATTCACGTACCAGAGTGGTTGTCGCGTGCAAGCGAAACGAAAGAAAGCCTTCCTGTGGCGAGTTTCCCCAACTAACTACACAATTTAAGAATGGTTTATAGATTATATGTCGCCGATGAAACTGTATTCTATTTCTGAATATAAAGTCATTTTTTTTTTTGTTTATTGCAAGCCTGTATACTACTTACGTATATACAGAAGAAACAGCTAAAATAAAGCTCAGTTTGAGAGTTCATCTTTCTCCATTCATTGGAGCGTATCAGGGAACAAACACTATTATGGATGGTTACATAATAGTACAATAAACCGCAAAAATAAACAGTATTTTCTAATTAAAGATTATCTAAACACTACCACTATATTTTTGTCAAGTGCATTTCGAGTATACACGGCATTTTAACGTGCAGCAGACTGCTAGTACTGCATTCTTTCATTTTTGTGCGCTCGTATATTGCATTGATGAAAGAATGATTGACACATACTCATAAACGCTATTAAATCGTATAATATCACGTGACAATTAAAACATCATAAAAACTAAGTTGCAATTTTCATTTTTGAATTAAACCGAAATGCCTCATTTTTTGATCAAGTTTACTTTTTAAACTTCCCAAAATTTAACTAAGATTATTCCAAAATGTTAAGATATTGCCGATTATATATTCAACCGTATTTTTGTTAATATTGGTAGTGTTCGAATGTAAGAACCAATAAGAACTGGTGACACGGGAAGTTACAGACCTGTTAGTTTAACTTCTGTTCCAGGAAAATAATTGAGTCACTAGTAAAAGAAGTAATGCAGCATTATCCAAACAAGGCTGCAATTACTTCAGACACAGCATACATGGGTTCATTAGGGTAAAATCTTGTCTGACCAAATTTGATTGGACACTACGATGTGGTCACAAAGCAACTGAATGCAAAAAATAATTTTGATATCATATACTTGGATTTCAGGAAAGCTTTTAATACCGTTGCACATGGAAGACTGCTATACAAATTGGATTAGTATGGGATTAAAGGCAAGCTGCTGCTATGGATAAAGGGATGGTGAGTAGGAGAAGACAGAGTGGTAATCAATGGACACTGCTTTTCGTGGGCTAATGTTATTATTGGAGCCCTCCAGGGTGTTGGGCTCATTGTTGTTTCTGTATTTATCAATGATACTGATGAAGGCATACCAGGCTTAGTGTCCAAGTTTGCAGATGATACAAATGTTGGAATAATGCTGAATGACAGTATGCTACTGCTACAGAATCTAGAAAAGTTAGGCAGATGGGCTGAGAAATGGCAAATGAAGTTTAATATTGACAAATGCAAAGTACTGCATATGGATAACAGTAACCCCATCAACTGTGTGGTACTCCTCCACTCAGGGCAGTGGAAAATGAAAAAGATCTCGGGGTAATTGTGCAGTCGGATATGAAGTTCTCTGGTCAATGCAGACTGGCTGCCAGGACAGCTCATGGTGTTTGTCATAATATGCAGGAATTTTACTGGCAGAAATAAGGAGGTGATTATCCTATTGTATAAGGCAATGTATTGAGGCCACGTATTGAGCACTGCATACAGGTATGGAGGCCTCATTTTAGGAAGAATGTAGAGCTGCTGGAATGAGTACAGAGAAGCGCAACGAGACTGGTGAGGGGAACAAATGGGTGCTCTTACTAAGAAACTCTTCATTCCGCAAATTGAAGACGTCTGAAGACTAGGCACGTGCGAGGTGATCTGATTAAGGTGTTTAAGGCTTTGAATGAATTGAGGAAAGTCAGTGCTGATGGGATTCTTCCTCTTGCTCAGACTAAACAAATGAAGGGGCACGAATTAAAATTGACGAAGGACGGTTGCAGAATGGTGTGCGAAAGTTGGCCTTTAGCCAACGGGTTGATTGCTGGAACAAGCTTCCGTCTGTTGTTCTGAAGGTTGATAGCTTAAATAAATTCAAGGAAGAACTAGACAAACTACTGAATGGAATATATAGGTGAAATGTCTTATGTTGTTGTTGTTTTGCTGATTCTGTATAAGCTTGCTTTCTTGCATCATTTATCACAACTAACGCTAAAACTAATGCTAATGTTTGCATCTGTTGAATGAACTCTTGGCAGTTGAACTTATTTTTGTTGACATATTAGCATTCCAGCTGTCAATATTTTCCAATTCGAGCACTGTACGTAACGTCTGCATTTTTCATACATCGAACCGAGAAAACCATGAAAGGAGCAAGCTCAAGACATAAACTTGGCTTTAATCGCACAATCCTAAAAATTTTAAAAGGAAGTTAACAACGAGCGAAATTTTGAAAAGGCAGCTAAAACATGATTGTTCATGGTATCGATGGCTCTGAGATAACGTCAGGGGGTTTTGTGGCTGTGAAGTTGCTATATTTGTTTAATAATTTACGAGCAATGGTTATCTTGGTTTTTTTCGCGCCACTGGGTTCAAACCGGACTTTGAACGGTTAATTTTTTTTATTTAATTTTGATTTAAAAAACTGAAGTGATGATCAAACATTAGAAATAAATTGCTGATATTATATATTACACAATCTATATAATATTGGTGTAAATACACACCATAGATCACTCTTAAAGGGCATCATTTTATCTGTATCTCATATTATGCTCCTCCTTCAGAACGAGTTGCCATGTATTGCACTACCTCGAGTAAGTAACGCGTCAATGATGCCTTTTTACACTACAAACCTAGTTTTTTGACTTTAAGAGTGATATATATATGGTGTATTTACACCAATATTATATTAAACCTATGATGCCTTGTTGCATTGAGTTTAACTTATATATTTCTGATATTCTGGACAGAAAAATATGTAATACATGGCGAAGTGGATGTTGTTTTACAGTTTGAGTATGATAACGATGCCTTACGACTGGGATCTAGTGAAATTGCCAGGAAAATTGTTATTTAATAATGGGAGGAACTTTTTAAAAAAATTTAAATCGCTTTAGGTTGTGTTTCATAAATAAATATAATCGTCATTTCTTTATTTTACAGAAATCTTTTCACGGCTAAGGAATTCCACGTAGTTTGCAACCTAAGTGACGCAATAAAAGCATAATAACTAACGATACAGTTTCATTTTCTTTATTTCATTTCTATATTTTTTTTCATCCGTAGTACTTTATAAATTTTATGACTCAGAAAATCCCGTTGACAGGTATATTATAAATTGTGTAAGTTTAGCATTAGAATCCCTTCCGAGTAATGCACAGTGCATACGAAGAGCATACCCAAGCCCACTAGTAAGGACCTATAACTCCCTGGTTGAAAGCATGTTAATTAAATTTGGCGCTTTGCTGCTTAATTAAGCCAAATGCTAGCGTACGTATGAGCGCATACATTTTTCATTCAGTGAAACGGGAGAACCAGCGAATGAAAGGAGTAACCTCTGGAAGGAAACCGTGACTTCAAGATCCTAAAAATTTCAGTTCATCGACCAACTGGACTATGGAGAACGTACGTTTGTGATATATATACAGTAGCTCACGTTTACATTCTGGTCTTTATGGCACAGATTTTGAATTAAAACTATGATTTCTCAGAGCTAAGGCAATATAGTTTGATATACATTACTGTATATCAGTCGTAAATCCAAAATTAAACGATTATGGCTTTCCGCTTATATTACGTATTCTAATATAACTGAAGACAGTAGCAGACAGTGATAATTTAATGGGCGTCTGCAAATCGCAGAAACCTAAAACACCCCTAATTACATGTTTCTGTTTTAACCTTGTTCTCACTCAGCAAGTCTCTTCTAGTTGATCTGATTTTAGCAGCATTTTAAACCATGAATAAATTAAGTTTTATGTATAATTACAATCTAAAGGAAGACAAGACTGAACCAAGTTGGGCTCTATATATGCGAGCCTTTCTTCGGACACGGTCATGGCTCTGTCTAGTGTTCAACTGGGAACCGGCTAGTGTTATTTAATTTTTGGAAGAGAGCCAGTAAAGTTGAGGTCGGTCTTAAATGGCACCATAACTATTTCCTTCAACAAGCCAGCTTTCTATACATCTACACTGAACGTACACTCAAGAGACGAAGAACAGGGATCAGTATTCTAGGTACATATTATCATTTTAGTTGCAACGTTACATATAGACGCTAAGTTGTCGATTTTGAATATAGGATGGACCGTTTAAGTCATCTTACTAACCAAGATGATCTCAACAAAAATGCATACAAAGAGGCAGTTAAATTAATTGTATTCTACCAAACCAACTTCTGATATGCTAATACAGTAAGCTTCACAGTATACGTTTAAAAGACGTAAATATTTTTTCATACCATAAAAATCTTCCTGTGAACTTTTTTTGAAATTAATCTCTTTAATGGGACATTATAAATTTCAGTTTTCTATTTCACTTTCATTGGGGATGCAAATGTCTTTCGACTAGTGTGTCGACTGTGCGTGAACAGTCAATGAATCAAACGACAACCGCCGCTCCATCACTTACTTCTGACGTAATCCAGGAAAATGTTATAAACGTAAGAATATTTCTGGCAATACGCCCACTAATGCAAGGATGCACGTCGATTGCTTTCACTGTATGCACTTACACTATGACAGCAGCGTTAACGCGACGTTCTAAAGAGTTCTACATTTGCCCTTTCACGTTACACGGTTTCGCACAGAACTCCGGAAGTTATAGCTAAAAAAGAAAATTATCCCGGAATACTTATGAATTCCGATGAGCTCACTGTAGAGCTTGACCTACCTACCTACAAGAATGACTAATTCTTATTACATTAACGTAATTCTAATTCTGCACAATGCAGTTCCAGGACATTTCAACACTTAGAGCATAGATAGCGATATTAAAATTTTATGGAAGAAATCAGCCGAAATTCTATTTTTATGAAGAAAATGCCATAGTAATAAGTGCACGTGAAATATAAACATAGTTTATATTGTATTCTGATCCATTCTTATGGAGTGTTACACGATCTGCTTTGGAACGAGCGACTGGAATTTATGGTTAGTTAGAAAGCAAGCAAATAATCCTTAGAGGGTTGCGTTTGTGTGATTTGTAAAAACTGTCAAACATGCAAACTTTCAAACATGCAAACCTACCAAGGTAGGTTTGCATGTTTGAAAGCCGAAAGATCCCAGAAAATTCTGCATCTCCACTCGAGACTGTCCAACCAATCTTCTTTTGGAGAAGTAACAGATATTTGCATTTTTTGCCCATTTCTGAACAACTGACAGTAACTTAACTGTTTATTTAATATGGCGATGAACCTGGAATGATATACATGTATATCCTTGAACATGTTATATTTTTCTAAGGAAACAAACAGTTTCAAGAGCCACATTTTAGATGAGTTGGAAGATACGGGATTGTTACAGAAAATGCATCCAATAAGAACATTTGGTCCAAACGTATACAGATAGCATGGATGTTTCTCAAAAAATACTTTCTCATTTTATTTCTTCGTAGGTATTTTACATTTTCGTTTATATACCGTGCACAACTTCCAGCAGCATTTTCTTAGGCAGACATAATTTTTTCCTTTTTAGTAAATTTACCATTGCAGTTTCTGATGCAGAGGCCCTGTTGCATTTAAATACACGAAATATCATACTGTTCCAAAATAGTGTAACATAATTAAAATAACTGTACCAGCATAGGGGTGAGAATATTCTTAACTTCATCATTACTCACGAATTAGAGGACATCACAAAAGGCTTAAAATACAAGAACCACTGGCAGGTAGTGAGCACGCAGTCGTTAGTTGGAAGATGAAGCATTAGTTAAGAAGATGTTGCATTAGTTAAAGGCACCGGACTTTGACAGTTTAAGGCGCTGTATGGTATCTATTAATTGAGCTGATGCAGAGTGAGGGCGAATACACTTGAATTATGGAATACCTTTTAAAGCAAAAATCGGAGAAGCCATGAATGCATAAATACCATTAAGAAAATATTGCAGGAGGAGGATGCTGAAAATGGATGAATGCCGAGCTGGCAGGTCAAATAGAGCAGAAAAAGATAGCATGGGACAGATACAAAGCGATGAAAAGTACTGAAGCCTATAACGGCTACAAGTTTATTTGTTATAGCACCACAGATAAGGTTAGAGAGGCCCAAGGATGCGTATGAGAAAGCACTGGCTATGAGAGAAACGCATGGGGGCGAGGAGTCTTTTTATGTTTGTGAATACAAGGAAGAAAAAAGCGAATGAGTTCGGACCCTTGTGTGCACTGGATGTGGGGATGATGTTGATGTTGAGGATGAATTGAACAGATGCTTTGTATCTGTATTTTCTGAAGAAAGATCCTTCATGCTGAGAGGTGGCTGTGAAAGTGTGGCTGAGTCATATGAAATTAGTGATTTTCTAATAAACAGTCAAAATGACTGTTTATTAGAAATGTTTATTAAAATCCAAATAATTTATTTGGATTTTAGCAAGGCATTTGATATGTCGAAACCCTTCTCTTCTACTCTACAGCTTCTCTACCTTTTAAATCTACTCTTGTGTTTATTTTTTCCATTTTTCTGACAAAATTTATAAGTGTAACAGTTAAGTACATGCATATTAGAACCGAAACATATTTAGAAAATAATTTTCTGCGCGGTTTCACAAATGCTACAGATTATCTTTGATTTGAAGACTGCTGTAAGTATCTGTAGTGACAGATGGAGATTGTACTGTAGTTTTTTAAACGGAGCATCTGCACTTGTTTGGGAGTGAATGGAAGATTTTGATCTGTTTAAAGTGAAACTTCGGTGATCGCTACGTCCTACTTTAGCAGTCTTCAGTAAATGGCAGGTTCACCTTCCCCTTCCATTCTAAGAATGGTAGTCAATATTAAATGACACAGTCTGTGAGGCGCGAACCGCTGACTCAATATGAGGAGTGCCTTACACGGAACCTATTTTTATTTTAATAGTATAGGCCCATTCTGTTAGAACACTTATACGTACTTGCTGAAGAAATTGCCTTTTTTATTTTAGCCCTTAGATAAGCACTGGCCAATAAATCATGCTGTCACTATCTACGAACTCTGCTAGTATATCACAGGTATATGGCCTATCCAAATATTACAGCAAAATCTGCAATGAGACTGATTCGATAATTAAGCTCTTGGATATTATTCAGGTTTCGCAATTGTGGTGCCATAGTTTTCATGGATTTCTTTTATTATAAAAGCCCCAAATACGAAAGGTATTAGAATATATTACTTAGTATCGTGCATTGGACAGAAGAAGATTTATTGATATTAGACCTCAATTTCTTTAGACTAATTTTCAGGAAATACTTGTCCCACAAAGCGGGAGATGAAGGAATAAATGAGGAATAAGAAAAGTTGGTGCTGTGAGTTTGAATTTGAACAGCAAATGGATTGTCGACTGGAGTAGCATATTTTCTGACTAGTTTGGATTAGACAGGATGAATTAGAGAAACCAGTTCAGAAGAACAGGATACATGAAAGTATCTATAGAAAAGGCATGTAACAGAAAGTTTGAGACAGAATGGTGTGGAGAGACTTTAAGAAATGGATCTTTAATTATTCTCTAACTGCTCTCTTTTGAATGGAGACAAGAAGTCTGAGAGATGTTATGGGGGCCCCGCCTCAGATGTGGGAAAAGTATTGCATGGCAGGGCGGATTTGAGATTTGTATAAAGTGAATAGCTGTTTAGAAAAAAAATAAAGCCGGAAGGGAAAGAGAAAACTCAGTTTTTTAAATGCAGAGGAAGCAGCATTTGTGATGTGCTTATGTCAAGAGAGATTAGAAGTCAGGATAATCCCTAATAGAGATATGTGATCTTGTTTAGAAAGTGTCATCTGAGTGACATCGAAGATAAGCATCGGAGTAGAAGAATCATTTTTGCGAGACAGCACTTTTAAAAAAATTGAAATTGAGAACCTGGAGATCAGCATTTAAGGAACTGGTAGAGGATATTCGAAAAGTTGAAGCTGTTTGTGCTGGGCAAGGTTTCTCAAACTGAAAGGTGGATGCAATTGCTGTCATCAGCAAAACTATAGTTGACATTTCCAGTCAGGAGAAGGTCATTAATATACAAGACGAAAAGAGTGGGAAAAAGAACTGAATCTTGGGAAACACCAGTATTAGCGCTCTCTCTCTCTCTCTCTCTATATATATATATATATATATATATAATTTTTTTTTCTCTAATAAACATGATCTGTAGAAGGTCAAGGGCGACTGCTTGAGTTTCACCAAACTGCGTATGAATTTCTCTATTACCTTGGAAGGAATAGTATGTGCAGTCGGATGATAATTGGATGGGGGATTTATTACCGTTTTTTGAAACTATCTGGATGTGTTCAAATTTCCAATATGACGAAAACATACTAGTGGAATAAGAAAGTGTAAGAAAAGAAGAATAAACTCAGGAGCACAGGTTTGGAAAACAAGTGTAGAAATACCATCCGGACCTGAAGCAGCACTGGTAAGATCTCGGCACCATCATTCTGGGACCTGTGCTCTTGGAGAGTCCCTCAGAGCGACTCCAACTCTGTGTCCAAGTAGTCTCCACCTATCCGATAGGTTTCTGCCATATCAGCTACTTTCATGTGCCCAGTCTTTGGATGCTGACCTTAATAAGTTTTCTTGTGATAAGGAGTACAGACGCCGCATCCTTAAATTGTACTTCCCTGTCCCTGATTCTTCTCCTTGAAGCTCACCATAATGCTGCAATCCAGCAATATGACATGAAAATGGCTTACCAACCAACCTTGCAGTTTTCCACCTATATATTCTTTGTACATTGCGATGTTTATAATTGTATTATACATACTTTGAGTGATGAGCTGTATTTACTTTTTATTCGTTCACATATGCATTTTTATATTTAATTTATTAATTTCTTTTCCTTACATATTGTAATATTACTGTTAACCCCTGGCCTTGTGGTCGTGAAGGGCTTATTGCAGTGTATCCATTGTATTATTATTATTGCAATAAAGATTTCTAAGGTTATTCAAAATTATTCAGACGAAATTATTCTTTTGACGAAAGATGACAGGAGGCATTGAGTGGAGCGTACTGTGAACAGTGGCCTACCAAGATCGTCAATACAAGAATTAAAAGTGGGTTGCTATTAAGTCCGATTTATCTTTAGATGAGGAAGCAGTAGAACCATCAGGTTTTTCTTTTAATTTTTTTTAAAATTTATTTATGAAAACCCCAAGCACAAAATGTTTAAAATCTATAGTTGTTGTTATTTGTTTTTTTAGGAGCATAAGAAACTAAGGCAATATTGCTCCGGGATATGCGGTGGTCATTCCCTGACCTTTCCGCATCCTCCGTATTTGGTGGTGACGGGCTCGAACCCCGGTCTAATCAAGAAGCGTGTGCTACGCACTGCTGCTCCTTCCCACCTGGCTACGGAGGCGCCGAAATCTATAGTACTTAGAATCGTGAGTGGGTTGAAAGGTGGAGGAAAAGACCTGGGTTCGAATTCCGTTGATGACGCGAGGAATTTTTATGGGTATTTTTCGCAACGTGGCTGAGGGGGAGGGCATGGTTTTCGTCCAGCAAAACAGAAAATCGACCAAAGAACACACGCAGTTTACAGACAGTATTCACCGAGCAATATGATCATAGTCGCTAATGCTCCCAAAACCCAATAACAACAAGCTCTCTTCTTGTTTTTGATAGGGGTACCGTAACTGCGCAGAAGTACCGAGAACAAATTCTCGAACCCTGTGTGCGACTTTTTAGGAGTACGGTTGGCCCAGATTTTCTTTTAATGCTCGACAATGCCACTGCACATAGAGCTCAAGTGGTGGAGGAATATCTTGAGAGTGAAGATATCCAACGACTGCTGTGGCCAGCACGATTACCAAACTTGAATCCGATCGATCATGTGCGGGACGCCCATGGGCGTCGCATTGCACGCCAACAGACAACTTCTCCGTTACTTGGTGAGCTAAGGTCTGCGCTGGTGGAAGAATGGGATTCTATGATATAAATCTGATAAGCACAGATTAGCAGGAATAAATAAAATTAGACTTGTTATATATATATATATATATATATTTTTTTTTTTTTTCATTTTAATATTTAATGTATACATATACAAAGAATATGTCTATTCTTTGTATATACATTGTATACACATTTTAAATCTAGGAGTTCTGTAGGCATTGGAACGCCTCAGAATCCTAGTTTGAGGGGGTGGTATGCTTGAAAGCAGGCTGCTATAACAGTGATTTCCACCTGGTTGATGGTCCGATTGATGTACAAAGTATTCAAAGTATTTTATTATTTTTTTTGGCGGGCTCCAGGGTTTCCCCTACAGGCAACTCTCGGTTTACAAACTTTTCGATTTACGAACATTCGCTATAACGAACGTCACAATTCATTCAAAATTTCCTAAAGTCGCCAATAGATAGTTCCTTATGAAACGGAATGCCAAACTTACAGTGAACGTAATTGTAAGTTTTAATAAATAAACTTTTAAAAATGTATTTATTACAATAATTATCAGAAAAGTATTATATGATAATTATACTGAAATGTTCTTGGTTAATAAAACTAATCTAGCCAGTAAAAACTTGTGTCCACAGATTGTGAATAATTTAAGCGATTTTAAGGAGCCTGTAGAACCCATGACTGAAGAAATTGTTGAACTGGGCAATAAGATGAACCTCGATCTTTGATGTGACTGATGTGAGAGAGATTTTGGACTCGCATTTTGAGGAATTAACAACCGATGTAATAATTGAAATAAGGACACATCTAAATTGCTTAAGTAACAGAAGAATCTGATATTCCACAAGGCAGAAAATGGCTGCAGCTTTTTAATAAATTTCTGAGGGGTTGGTAATCTTTGAAGAAGACGCAAATATGGAAAGAATTGCAAAAGTGAAAAGAGGCGTCTACATACGCACGTACAGTACATATAGTACGTTAGTACTCATTTTGTTTATTTCGTAATTCTTTGTTTTTAATTAAAATTAACAAGTACAATATCATGTTTTTTTTATTCTTTTCTTATTTTATTTTACGTTACGTATCTTATACGATAAACCATAACGCATACATACTTGCTTCTTGCCCTAGTGGTAGCCGAGCATTCTGGTCTCTCTTGTCAAAGCTATTGGCTGCAACTTTTGCCCATCTCTGCTCCCACCTCTGTCAAAACCGGATGGTTCTGTTGTCACTCTAGCCAAGGATAAAGCGGAACTGCTAGCATCCCATATTTCTTCCAACTCATGTATTAATGATCTTGGTAAAACACCTCCCACCTTTCCCAACACGCTCTATTCAATGCCTCCTGTGGTCTTCCATCAAAAGTATGTCAAACGTATTTTCACGAATCTCGATGCTAAGAAAGCTCCAGGTCCTGATGGTGTTTCTCTACTTGTTCTCAAAACCTGTGCTCCTGAACTTACTCCTGTTCTTTGCTGCCTTTTTTCACTTTCTTATTCCAAAGGTGTTTTTCCTTCTGGTTGGAAATTTGCTCATATCCAACCAGTTCCTCAAGAGTGATAAGTCCCTTCCATCCAATTATCGTCCCATTGCAATTACTGGCGCCTCCGTAGCCATGTGGGCAGGAGCAGCAGTGCGTAGCACACGCTTCTTGATTAGACCGGGGTTCGAGCCCGTGACCACAAAATACGGAAGATGCGGAAAGGTCAGGGAATGACCACCGCATATCCCCGGAGCAATATGGCCTTAGTTGCTAATGCTCCTAAAAACCAAATAACAACAACAATTGCAATTACTTCTATTCTTTCTAAAGTAATGGAGAAATCAATTAACCACCAACTCTTAAACTACCTAGAAACCTTTCGTCTGATCAACGATCGCCAATATGGATTCCGTGAGTGTCGATCCACTGTTGATATTCTGACTTATGCTACCCATTTATGGACAAATTCAATGGAAAAGTTTGTTGAAACACAAGCAGTTGCTCTTGACATCTCAAAGGCTTTCGATCGTGTTTGGCATAAAGGTCTTCTAAACAAACTTCCATCTTATGGTTTGCCAACTGTTTTTTTTTTGTAATTGGTTATCCAGTTTTCTCTCTGATCGTGCACTGAGGGAGATGGTAGATGGCTCTGTCTTCTAACTTCTCCACTATTCTGGAGTTTCAGTTCTTTCCCCCACTCTTTTCCTCTTATATATTAATGGCCTTCTTCCATTGACTGGAAATCCTATCCATAGTTTTTTCCGATGATAGCACATTGCATTCCACTTTCCATTTTGAAAAACCTTACCCTGCTTAATCAACTTCAACTTCTCGAATATCCGCTACCAATTCTTTAAATTCCGATCTCCAGGTAATTCTCCAGTGGGGCAAAGACAACTTAGTTGATTTAAATCCTTCTAAAACTCCGTCTTGTCTTATCTCGCAAAAAGGTTTCTTATGCTGATCTTTGGTGACACTCCGATTTAATCTGTCTTGGCATAAGCACATTGCAAATATTGCTTCCTCTTCATCTAAAAAACTTGGTTTTCTCTTTCGTTCTCGGCGTTACTTTTCTTCCAAATAGCTGTTCACCCTTTAAAAATCGCAAATCCGCCCTACCATGGAATATTATTCTCACATCTGGGGCGGTGCCCCCAAAACCTCTCTCAGGCTTCTAGATTCCATTCAGAAGAGGGCAGTTGGGTTAATTAATGATTCATCTCTAACATAGTCTCTCCACTCGCTGTCTCATAGACGACTGTTTCTGCTGCATGCCTCTTCTACAGATACTTCCATGGGCACTGTTCTTGTGAATTGGCTTCTATAATTCCCGCTCTCTCCTTCAAAACAGTCCGAACACGTGCCGCCACCAGCTAACATCCTTTACTGTCCAACTTCAAACTCACAGAACCAACTTTTCATCTTCCTCGTTTATTCGTTCAACTGCCGTTTTCTGGAACAACCTTCCTTCATACGTATTTTCTGAAAATTACAGTCTACAGAAGTTCAAGTCCAATATCAAAAAATATCTTCTTTCGTATTCTCAACCACGGTGCTAAGTACTATAGGTTCTAATACTCTCGTGTTTGGGGTTTTCATAAAAAAAAACATACATTATAATAAAACGTATTGTATAGACCATTCGATGTTTAGTAAATGGTTTTAATACTTTAAAATGGCTGCTAACATATAAGATATCGTAAAAGCTCAGGAATGCAAGATACGTCTTCGAACTGAATTCGGTCGTAAACCGAGAGTTGCCTGTTCAGCGTTTATTTTCTCCTGAAATCGAATGAGTTGAAATCCTCAGGCATTTTAAACTATATATTTTTTTTATTCTTACTTAAAGTGTCGAAGTCGCAACTCTGCCGAAAGATGTTAGCATGTACTTTTGGAAGGAACATGTCTGGTATCGCAAGTGACCCATAATGCAGGTGGCTGGAGGATCCCCCAGGACCAAGTGTCTGATATTTTGCCGATAAGTATTTTGGCCTTCTTTCTATGGACAAGGAATTAATTCTTCCGATTCCCAGCGCTTGTCATGTTTGTTGTCGAAATATGGGAGGAAGATGAAGCTCAGCATTGCCCATTTCAACAGCCAGTATTGTGCTGTGTACAAGCGCTTAAGGTTGGTAGGTATAGTTGAGACCCACAATTCTATTCCATAGAGAATGGCAGGGCAGAGTGTGGACTTGAAAAATCGTTTAATAATGGTAGGGGTCTTAAACGTGTAGAATTGCTGCTTTAAGTCTCGAGTAAACCGAGAAAATTTAATATTGATTTTATCGATCTGTCTGTTAAATGACATCTTATGGTCAAATAGGACACCTACGTCTGTGTGGTAGAGCACATTTGGTATTGCGACCCTTTCGAATAAAACGTTCAGTCGTGTCGGTACAGATGTTTTGAAGGTTAAAACCAAGTACAATTCAAAATCCCTGAGTTGTAACTTTATTTTATTTGTCACCTATACTTGTTTGTTTTGTTTTGTTATTTGGAGCATTAGCAACTAAGGCCATATTGCTCCGGGATATGCGGTGGTCATTCCCTGATCTTTCCGCATCCTCCGTATTTGGTGGTGACGGGCTCGAACCCCGGTCTAATCAAGAAGCGTGTGCTACGCACTGCTGCTCCTTCCCACCTGGCTACGGAGGCGCCTCCTATACTTGTCACCTGCATTGACTGGTGTCAGCAGTTTAAGGTCGCCAGTGTTTAGTCCTACCGTATTAGACTCGCATCAGTAACCGAACTCGAACCGGAAAAAAAAAATTGTATTGAGATAATCTGCTTGCTTTAAATTTTCAATATGTCGATAATAATGCCAAAGCTGGTGTTATTTTAAGCTGAAATTTTCAGGGAATTTTTCATCTTCTTTCAGTTTTGTATTGGAAGATTTCATTTATGTTGTTAAGTTTAGTTTAGTGCTATTTCTGCAGCACAGGCTTCATTATCAGAAGCGCGATATGGTGTTATATACTAACATATCATATAATAATAATAACCACAAAAACGCCATAATCATAGATAAATTGCTAAAGGATGCCCATTTTTTTTTCCCGTCTGGCAACGCGATATTCACAGAGAGAGAGAGAGAGAGAGAGAGAGAGAGAGTTTTAAATCTAGAAAAGTAATCATACTTTGATTAGGCGAATGTACTCAATTTATGAAGATATCAGCAGTGGCGTAGTGTAGTATAATTCAAATTACGCAATAAAAATACGAAAATTGAATAAAAGCCAATCCTTTAGAAAACTAATAAAAAACAGTTACTTTTTAAGATAATATATTAATTTATATTATCTTTTAAGATAATATAAATTAATATATTAATTTTTAGTATTTCTGTATTAAATTATTTATATTCCAAAACACTGGAAACGCACACGATAGGCGAATCGCAAAGGTTACTGAAACCCCACCTCCCCCAAAACGTATCGGGGGTTTCCACGGATACCCGCTGGACCCTTGAGGCGACACTAGACGCTCAGATCTGATCTGAAACCCATTAAGAACCTTTGTGAACGAACTGACAAAAAAAGTACTGTAGCTCATTCATGGCACAAAATCACTCGCCCAATTAAAAACTATTTTGCTTGAGGAATAAAAAAACATTTTCGTCCACGTTTCATAATTAACGGAAAGAAAGTGTTTTAGGACAATATGCTTTATCATAAGGTAGTCTGATTTGTAAACTGTTTTTTTTACCCCAATTAATGCTTTTAATTACATTTTTCTTTTTATTCTATATTGTTTATTTATCTGTTTTCATTTACGTGTGCTATCGATTTAACATTTATTTTAATTTAATTTATTTATATTGCGATCTTCTGGATTATCGTCCACATACAAATTCATATCAGACAGCGTACCGTACCATATAATACAGTTGTGTATCACTTTTAATTCGATTTTTGTCTTTAATATTGTACTTGAACGCACACACAAATAGATTCTTGTAAAACTTCTTTGAGAATGAAAATGTATCACTTTCGCCTTATTATAAGAATTTTAGCATATTTCGTGGTTTGCCATTTCTATAAGTTCAATATTGAAGCAAGAGAATCATTGGCTGCCTTGAAAATGAACGTGCACAGTGACAGAAATATTAGCGTGGGTTATGAACAATATTCACAAATACCATTTTGTATTATTTATATGCTATCAGCGCAAGTTTCCCCTTGTAGCCCTCTTTCCGTTATGACAGCAAGCGACGTGATATAGGGGTGCTTTAACCAGTTCGTATGTGTCACTGGAGCCTGATAACTGCTATTGCGGCACTATCAGCTCTCAGAAACAAAAAAGCAACCAAAGAACACTACAGAATCTTGCTGAGTGAGAGAACTTAACGAGCAAAAAAGGAGGGAAGCGCATAAAGTTTCGGGAACTGTAGTTACAGTTATGGAGAAAAATAATAATGCGGAGTTTCCCTCTATACTATACTAGAGAAAGAAAAGGGTTTTTTTTTTTACTAGTTATATTATTAGCGGAAAATTTCATTTCATTTCAAAGAGGAAAGCTTCTTCGTTTTCAGAAAATGAAGAAGCTTTCCACTTTGTTGTCGAATATTTCGACAACGGCTGGTTGTGGGTTTTTGACGTTTCGTACATAGGAGCAACCTAAAAGAGCAACTTCGACTTTTGGGTCTTCCGCAAATATCGAAAAAAGGTTCTCAACTCAACTGTAGATGAACATATTTTGGGTTCATTTCAGAAAACCTTGTACCTGATACCTCACATTCAATGGGTGATTGATATTGCTGCAGCAACGCAAATTTCAGGTGAAGTAATTCTTGTTGCTGTCATTATTGATCTCTGGAACGTTTGGAGTTGCTACGATGCAACTCCAAACTGTGCTTTCAAGATAGCTCCTAAGTCGTCAATCCGTTTAGATGAATCTTCTGATCCTGTCTTGAAAATCTCTATCTCCTTCCCTTCACTTCTTTTACATTGTGTACCATCTTGCATAAAGATTGTGGTATGTATCACTCTCCTCGTGTAACGCTTTCACAACATCTTTTTATTTATGCTTAGTCGTGATGTACATCAGTTGTAGTCCGCTGTCACCTCCGAGAGGAGGTGTACATCTTGCCTTGGAGGTATACACCACGATTAAGCTTGAAGTCGATCTTTGCCAATGCTTATTTCTAGATGCATAAGCTCCATAGCCTGGACATGACTAACACCTTCCACAACTAGTCATTGTCGGAGTCGAGAAATTCGATCTTGAAATAGCATAATTTTCTGTATTTCTTGCATTAGTTGCCCAATAATTTCGGTTTATTTTATTTTTTTATATTGGAATTTCATGTCAAAACTGAGATTTGCCGTTCTTCGGCAGTAACATTAAATAAGCTTAAGCAAGGAAGAATTATTCCCTCTATGCCCAACGTGTCTATTTGATATGGCTTACTGCTCCTTACTTGTAAATATCACAACTAGAGACTGTTAACAATAAGCATTTCAGCATCTTCGTCTTTCGGGACCTGTCTCTGTCACATGCAATTCATTCTATTTGTTAGGTGGTGAAAGAAGGCAACCGTTAAAAGCTCGGCGGGATGTTGCGTTTTTATCAACATCATGAGGACGGCAAGAGAACTCATGAGAGTACAAGGAATTTCCATTTCAAGTTGTAGTCCGCTGTCACCTCCAGCTAAAGGAACCTCAAAAGGAAAGTAAGATTGAACTTCGCTCCTAAAGTACAATTCGTGATAAAGTGTAACGGCAGCTCTTTTAAGGGAAAATTAATTCTTAGGGTAGTACGCGTTGCAGTAGCCTGCCATAGTACAGCGAAAGTCTTTCAGAGGAAACGATTAATTTCTTTAACTAGAGAAAGAAATATACAGTTTAACGCAATTAAAATTAAATAGATGAAAATAACACAAAGTAAATATGCAGAAAATTCTCCTACAGCGCCCGGAATTTATAAGTTCTTAGATATTGAATGATTTGGAGTACTCTGTAACAGTATAGTAATTTTCCAATTGTCCCTCGTTTGGAGAGGTCAGAGTTCAAACTCTCTTCTATTTACCCGATACCAGGTATAGCGTTCCTCCCGTGAATTGTACAAGTTTTTTTTTTCTTTCCTTTTTATTTTTTTCTAAAAGGAATGATAAAATGAAATAAAGGTCTTCAATTAAACTCTCTGCACTACGGTATTTGCTTGCTGACTTGTATGTTTTTTTTCCCTTAGCCTGAAAGAAAAAAAAAAAACATACAAGTGCAGAGAGTTTAATTGAAGACCATTATTTTATTAGTTTTATTTTATCATTCCATTTCTTTGTATTAATATCTCTCTACACACCCATTTGGTGGCCTCAATTTGGTTTCTGAATCGGGCGTGATTAAAAAAAAAAAAAAACGTACAGACGATCAATCGTCTGTACGGTTGATTGTTCTGGAGTCGCAAAACTTGATTAACAACAACCAATTTGGATTCCGGAAAAATCGATCTTCATTGGATATCATGATCAAAACTGAGACAAACATTAGAAATGCTTTCATCAAGAAGGAACATCTCGTAATGGTCTGTCTTGACGTTGAGAAAGCCTTTGACACTACATTGCGCTTCGGCCTCTTAAAAGACCTGCATTCTCTTGGCCTGAGAGGTAATTTACCATACTTTATCCAAAATTTTCTTCATCGGAGATCCTTTCAAGTTCGTTATCGGGGAACCCTCTCTACGATCTTTACCCAAGAAGAAGGAATTCCGCAAGGGTCGGTTCTCAGTGCCACTTTATTTGCAATGAGAATTAACCATATAATTGAACTCATTCCGAAAACTGTAGATTCGTACCTTTTCGAAGATGATCTCTCAATATCCTGTCATTCTCAAAACATGCATTAAATTTAACGCCAGCTACAAATATCAGTTAATCGCATCCTGACATGGATGACACAAAATGGTTATAGACTGTCCAGTCAGAAATCTGCTGCCATTCACTTTGTACCAGACGCAATATGCATCCTGAACCCGAACTCCACTTGAACAACCATCCTCTTCCCATAGCTAATAGTATTCGTCTACTAGGATTATTTTTCGACAGCAAGTTAAACTTCCAAAAGCACATTGAATATCTCCGGATAAATTGTCAAAAGAAACTGAACATACTCAGTCTTATCAGGGACAACATGGGGAGCAGATCGTTACAGCCTGCTTCACCTATACAGAACCATAATTAGATCAAGCCTGGACTATGGGGCGCCCGTTTTCGATTCTGCTAGGGAGAGTGTTTTATCTCGCCTCAACCCAATTCAACATTCAGCTCTTAGAACAGCATTAGGTGCGTTCAGAACATCTCCAGCGCAAAGTTTTTATATTGAATCTCATGAACCTCTTCTAAATATCAGAAGAAAAATGTTGCTGTTGAACTATGCAATCAAGATCCAAAGCCAGGTGACCCATCCTAATTGGTCAATACTTTATAATCCGCTGTATATGACCCTATATAGAAACAAACCACAAACAGTTCGGCCTGCTGGTATTAGGCAAAAACATCTAGTAGAAGATTGGGATATACACTTCGATAAAATCTTGCAAGATCCTATAGATCCCGACTCTCCATGCTCGGTCATCATGCCATGTTGTGATAATTATTTCCACCAGTGGGGAAAACACTCTATCAGAATTTACCATCCAACAGCTACACATTGAACATACTCAACATTATCCCGACTTCGCTAAAATATATATAGATGGATCGATGTCTGAGAGTGGATCGGGTGCAGAAGTGGTACTTCCTGATAACATCATTTCTCTGTCTCTTCCGACAGAGTGCAGTAGCTACACGACTGAATTATATGCCATAAAGCTTGCATTAGAAAATGTCTTCCATATGTCAATTCAAAAGAGCATAATATACACAGATTCGCAAGGTTCCGTATTAGCATTGCAAAACAACTCCCCGCCTACTCACCGGTTATTGAAGCTCATCAAAACACAGTTACGTCTTAGAGAACATCAGCAAAAGGTTATCTTCTGCTGGATCCCACGCCATACCGGAATACTAGGAAATGAAACTGCAGATGATGCTGCCAAAAATCCATCCAGCTCAGCCCCAACGAATTCCATAGTACCGGTCACAGATTATAAAATGAATATACAAAGAATAAATATGTAAAGATCAATGGACTCTTCAGTGGCAAACGCAATTACATAATCAACTACTCCAAATAAAATCCTTACCAAAATTATGGGCGTCTAGCTCCATAGCAAACAGACAAGAAGAAATAATTCTAGCCAGAGCCAGAATCGGCCATACTCATTTAACCCATCTGTTTCTTTTGTCAGGAAATGATCCTCCCCAGTGTAGTCATTGTCATACACCACTCACAGTCAAACACATACTTCTGGACTGTACTCTATATAATAATTTGGTATTTGGTATGTTGAGGGTCTTGCGGCTCCTGGGATTTCTCCAATCTTCGCGGTGTTCTCTGTATCGAGTGACAGTACCCTGTCAAGCCAGAGATTTAAAGTGTGTGGACCGTGTATAGTGTAGTCTGTTGTGCCCATTGTTCATCTGGCTTATTGGCCATCGGGCCCCTGATGGGACCCGACGTTGCCCATACCGCGCCACGTGGAGGCTAGCCAGGTGTTACCAGTAAAGAATCAGTACTCTAGCAGGTCCTGCCACCTACTTTCCTCAGATTTCAATGGCTAGGACCTAAAAAAAAAAAAAAAAAAAAAAAAAAAAAAAGACATTGCTTTAATCGCTGTTGGTGCTTTGTTTGGTCATAGAGATTTGCCTTAAGAGCGAGAATGGATTGTACGCTGGATGAGTTTTATTTTTGGCCGAAAAGGGTCGGGCAAACAATTTTGGTGTAGTTACAATTTTGACATGTGGGTCTGTGCGCTGTGAAGGTAGACAGATTTGGGTGGGGAGAAGGAAGGCTGGAGGGTAGAAAAAGAAGAAAGGGACCGATAGAGAAGGTGGCCCCCAAATGTTCAGTGGGCATGCCCATGCCACACCAGAGGGAAAGTGGGTTTTGCAGGGAGAGGAGGAGTCAGGGGTGTCCCCCCGCGAGGAAAAGGAGATAAAGCAGACCCGGAAAGGTGTCGGATCTGGGTCGCCATTTGGCTAGTTGGCAGCAAGGCTGCAATCTAAGTCGTTCACTTTGACTCTCCAGGTGGTGGACTTAGTCTCGGCAGAGGCCAGGATGCGTCACCTGCACGTGACAGGCCAACTACATCTAGGTCCCAGTGTTTGGTCGCATCCAGTCAGGACCCAGTTGTCTTTCAGTTGCTGTAGGTTGTCCCTACCACTTGTGTTCAAGTGCTGTAGTCACTCAGCTGGTCGTCAATGGCCAGTTGTGTAATAATGCTCGACTAATGTCTTTCAATTCTCTGTCAAATTTAAAGGAACCTTTGTCACTTAGCCATATGATAGGCGAAAATTCAAATCTTGCAGAATTCTTCTCCTTCCTAAAACGAATAGGATTGTATAACCATTTTTAACTGCTTATAAATCAACAAACACAGGCAGTATGCACCACTTCCATAAGTGCAATATGGCCTAAGTAGGCATTGCACTTAAAACCCCAACAACAACAAATGTTGTTATTAATTGATAGTTCTGGAAATTTACCTGTTTTGAAACTGTGTGCATATAAATCGTATATAACATTTATATTGCATTTACAAATTTCATGTGGTGTTTTTTTTTTTTTTTTCAGCCTTCTGTGCCCGCTTGATTGGAGCTCTTGTAAAACTGGTTGTGGTACAGATAAACCTATTATTATTTATTAAAAATAATCATTAAAGATTTATTATAATTCTCTAAAGTAATGGCATTAGGGGTTAACCGTGGAAAGATAACGCTGATGGAACTTATGAACAAAGTCTGAGTTTGCATTAATGCAAAAAAAAAAAAAAAAAAAAAAAAAAAATTTGAATTCCGGTAATTTGTGCACGCACAGAAAATTATACGCTGCATTGATGACACGCCTAAGTCCGGCAATAATTTAAACAAGTTAGTTAACGTAGCAGTGCGGTTAAATTTCAGGGCTCATAATCAAATAGTAAGAATTCGTGATTAATAAAAAAAAAAAAAAAAAACCGGAAAGCAACGACTTTTATTCGCGAACTGAGAAAATTTCGTATCAGTGCATCCGACACATTGCCCATTCATTCCTTCAACCAGCGCATGGCAACCAACATAATATCCACTGCTCTAGCTACAATATACAATATTGCATAACCAATGATATGAAAAAATATATAATAATTCTCGAATTCATATTAGTCTGATTTTAATGACATTTAGGAAGGGTTCTATTGGAGAAAAATCTAAAATTTGATGAAAATCGATTCACTGAGAGTTCAGTTGTTAAATGCCGACGGACGAAAAAGGATATAAAATTCATGAATTTATATTTTCGCGATTTTAACGAAATTTGTAGTGGATTGACAAAACTTTCTAAAAGACCCAAATGAAAAAATTTCATGATAATTCATCCAATGGGAGTAGGGTTGTAACATGCTGATGGAAATGGTTAAGATAATGGGAATATTATTTATATATGCTAACGCACGTAACAAAAATTATTGTATAGCAATAATGGTACAAAAGCTCTTTTTCACTCGCTTGTGCATCATAGTTATGTTGCTTTCCCTGATCGAGGAAGCCAGCCCTATGAGAGGGGCAGTACACAGTTATGGAAACATAGTCAGGACTCGATAAATCAGTGATTTTAAATGATTGATGTCCTACGCAAACTCATGCACAATTGGACATCAAATTTGCTCTACTCAAACTTTTCGAAACAAATAAAAACAAAAGTGGGGATTCCTTCTTAAAACAACTTTTAATCCTTATTATTGAGTAACGATTTGTAATGAAAGAATTCCGCTTCCACAAGTTTTGTACTACTCATCCGTCAACTCATCCCTTTTTTTTTTTTTCTGATTTAAAAACGCATTATCCAGTATGCTATGTCTTTATAAAAATGGCAGTTGAATCTAACTACTGAATTGAGCAATATTCGTTCAATATAACTGGATAACATCATTGATTGTTTTTTTTTTGTTTAATTTCGATAAAAAAACCCGTAAAACATGTTATTACTGAATATTAAGATTTTGTTTTTGTACAACTGATGTGAATCATTACCATATAAAGCAGGTAATTTTCACAATACAGTAATTTTTCCTCTGCAACTCGTACTGAACTTCTTTTTTTTTTAGTATCTTACTTAGAAAATGAAAAAAAAAAGAACAAATTTTGTCATATAATAAAATTTTCTCAGAATTTGTTATTTAAAATGTTATCCGAGTAACTTTAATTAACAGTTATGTTTTGGAGTTAAATATATTTAACTCCAAAACAAAACATTTTTGTTTTAAATGAAAGTTTTAATGCAGCAAAATATAAAAATAGCAACCCCAAAATAACTTATACACTTATTGAGGTTGAATTAAAAACAATAGAGGAAGAAAGAACTGGGAGTTGGTACGGTCAGATCTGAAATTCTGTGAGTAGTGTAGACAGGATGCAGGAAAGCCCATGGTATCCATCCATGAGCTATCGAAAAACAATCCTTAGAGAGGGACACTACAGCCCACTGTATAAGACAACTGTGAGACCGCACTTGGAATACTATGTCCGAGTATGGTCATGATCACGCTATGTGGGTAGCCTCTACCCACATAGCATGATCTGTCAAATGGCGGGGGATCTGATTGAGCTTGTATAAGAGGAGATAGAAAAATGAATGAAGACGAAATTTTCACTGTTATAAATAAATGGCGCCTCCGTAGCTAGGTGGGCAGGAGCAGCACACGCTTCTTGATTAGGCCGGGGTTCGAGCCCGTGACCACCAAATACGGAGGATGCGGAAAAGTCAGGGAATGACCACCACATATCCCCGGAGCAATATGGCTTTAGTTGGTAATGCTCCTAAAAACCAAATAACAACAACTGTTATAAATGATTCTAGAACTAGAATAATTTTTAACAGTGAATTAAAAATTAGGCTGGAAGAAGTTTAGACTGTATTGCAAAAGTTTTTGTTTTATCCAGCGAGTTGTTGCGTATTCCGGAGGTAATTCAGGCTGCTTAGAGAAATTCTGAAGTCAACTGAATAGTTGGTACCTGCGTGAGGAGGGAAACACACTGTTAGTCTATTTTCTCACCTACTTTTTTATATATTTTATTTTAAATTTTATATCTTTCTTTATGTTTTATAATAATTTTTATTATTATTTGATGAATAAATTGTATTATTATTATTACCTACAAGAAATTCCAGAAAGTCGCGATCTTGGAACACCTGTAGGATAGTCGGAGGGTTCCTCCACCAGCAGTAATAATAATAATTATTATTTTGACTTTTGCAACAAAAGGCAGTGACTTCCTTTCCCTACCTATTAGTTATTCTGTTTCTGTTAAATATATCGTGACTTCTCATTCTCGACTTTGAATGGTTATTCCTTTTCATGTGATGGGCATCTCCTTTTTCCATTGGATATAAAGTATAGACCTTACATAGCATTTCTTACAAACAGACAACATGCCCATTTTTTATATACTAACTAATGGGATAGAGAATTTTTGATAAAAATGCACACCGAAAATTTAACATTCATTTTCTTGTTTCCCCATCAGTTGTCACAACTTGGCTGTTTTGCTTTTTCTCGCAAGTTGAGAAATTAACCGTAGAATATTACTAAATATAATCCCACTCTTAAACCACGTGAAACTAATAATATAATTTATTAAGCTATTCGCCTAAAGTACTAAACATTAAAGTAACATTTCATGTATCTTACCGATACCCATCATCAGACCGTGCTGTTGGGGGAACAAAAATATTGGGGGAGCATCGGCAAGAGCAGTCTGTCAGCAGGTAAGAATTTAATCTTTGTACTTACCTAATTTAATATCTGGTTCTATTGTAACAATAATGCAAACTTAATTGTTTATTTGTAATTCATAATATTAGTAATTGTAATATTCATAATATTGTTATTATAATATTGGTAATTGTAATATTCATAATACTGGTAATTGTAATATTCATAATACTGGTAATCGTATTCAAATTTGTAACCCTTTCTATTTTTGTTCCCCAACAGCACGTTCTGATGATGGGTATCAGAAAGATATCTGAAACGTTACCTTAATGTATAGTAGTTTAGGCGAATAGCTTAATAAACTATATTATTCATTTCACGTGGTATGATATTTAGTAATAATCTTAATGGAAAACAACCACGTAACGTCCTTCCCTAACTATTTTAACCATAGCATATTTACAGTAAGTAGTTGAAAATAAAAATTAGGTTTAAATTAATTAGTAACTAGTGCACGTCACGATGATTATCATTGGTGAGCTCTGTCGTGCTTGAAACTTCACTGTAATACATCACTTCTAATTAGTTGGTATTTTCAAAGGTAATCGGGCACATCACGTACCGTCATGTGTTACCATGTGATAGCAATAAAACAGATGACAGTATCATGGGAGGGATATAACTGTCCTACTATCGTACTTTCACTTTGAGTCGACCATTATTCACGAAGCAAACCGTCTTTCAATCCAATAAGTTCTAAACTGATGTTAACTTTCCGATCGCAGAAATAGTTAATGAAGGCAGTTTTTAGAATTTACATCAAGCACAGCTTTGAAATAAAATAAATAAACTGACAGTAAAAGAAGTTGTGCAAAAGACCTTCAGATCTAAATAACCTTTTCAGTTTACAAATTTTACAGCAAATGAAATTTATTGGAACATCTCTCAAATCTTTATTCATTAACAGATTTCTAAAGGAAGTGATTCCGGATTAAAGAAAAGTCGTGGAATGGATCCATCTGATTTAAAATCTGTACTAGAGTAATAATAGATTTAACGTCTACTAAAGATAATTTTCATTCTTCATCTTTTTAAGTGAAGTAGAATGAAATGTAAAGATTTCAATTAATAGAATGAAAAAATAATTTTCACATTTCGTGCGCCTAAGGGCTGCCAACGAAAATGAGCTCATAACCTTTACAATATTGTGCGACCATCCCTCTGGGCTTGTAGTCAGTGGGCGTTTCCCTGTTCCGTGACTTCTAAGTATAAGAACATGAATTCCATATCTAATTATGCTGCGGAAATTCGTAGTCGGTGGTCATTTTTATACTTATTTCATACATTGCAAATCAGCGTGTGCAGAGCTGCTGCTTAAAATGAAGTAATCATGAACAGTCTTGCAATGACGAATTCAAACCAAAGATTTAAATCTCTTTTTTCACATGCATCTGAAAAGTAAACGAAAGCATATAAATAGTTTTTTTTGAATGATTATGTAATGGTCGAACAGCATTAGAATTAATAAAATAACATTTGATTTTAAAATAGTAAAAAACTACTCCCGCTTTAAGCATCTTAAAGAGAAAGAACGTGATAAAATGCTAATATTCTAAGGCAGTAAACTCTTTGGACCACTAATTGAAACGTACCTTCCACCCTCCCCGCTTTCCTTTTTTTTTTTTTTTTTTTTTACTCTCGAATTTTAGAATTGAAAAAACCAAATTCGGTGCTGGCTGCAGAATCACAAACCTCATCTCCTAGCGCATGCATGCGCCGTTATAAACAAAGCAGAAATACTAATAGACGATGCTACAGGATACAGATGTGTATACAGTACTCCAAAAAATATTTGTTATACGGAGTTCTATAGCAAAAGAACTGATTTTTGTTAGTTAGATACTATACTCCATCTGCAAATCACAGCTAATATCGAAGGTAGAAAACTAGAAAAGAAGAGACTCCATAGTTTGGTAATCCCATTTCATAAGTTTTTCAGAAAACTTTTATGTGCACGCGCGGGCGCGCGTGCCTGTTAAACTAAAAATAATAAAGCGTCAACGCTAAACCATGAGGCTCCAGAATATCGTGTGTTCGATTGACTGATTTGTAGCTTTTTTAGTGCATGGGAAACTTAGGCCATGATGCTCCAAGCCCAGCATTTCGTGTGTGTGTCAGCTGCGTGCATTCCACAGTCGGTTTGCCTGTTCGTAGGATGAAACACTAGGGTTTCCGGTGGGATAAATTGCGCAGCACTCTTCGGAGACAGGCTAACTCGGTCAGGCGGTGCAGAGAAATAAAAAACCCACAAATTTCTTGTCTATACAGGAATCGAACTCTGGTTTTTACTACATGATCAAGAAGGAAATCGGTCATAATTAATGGTTAACTACGATGGTCACCTAAGTGGCAATCAGGAATGCAGAGAAAATGGAGAAATTTATAAGTCTGTAAATAATATATCGCACTTTCAGTTTGGTCTTGATGACATTCTTGAATTTTTAAATACGAATGTAGAAGAGAAGCAAGCATTAAATAATGTCTCAACATATACACAGAAGGTGGGGGAAGTTATTCTGCTGTATATCGCAATCACTTTCCTTCGCCCAGACAATCTACTACTACTGTATTGAAGTTCACTCTTACTTCTCACAACAGTTAACTGTTCATCAGAGGATCTGAAGTAATCCTAGTGACGCGAGAAGCGGAAGAAGAGAGACAGGGAACAATATAGTCCTGATTTACGGGTCACCTTAACATATCTTTGTTGACAGGAACAAGTCACTTATCTTGAACAAGGACATTACATGGAAAAAGGAAATGGGCTCGTTTGTTGTTTACCAAGAGTTTGCCACTCTGATTCACAATATATGGCGAGATACATTGACACTGATATTCCATTAGTTGAAAGACACATAAGTTTTGGAAAAGGGAAAAGAATTAAAAGTTTTTTTGATATTTGCGCTACTTTTACCATTGTGAGAGTGAAGTAATTTGAACTGTCGGGACTTGAATGATTTATCAGTTCACCATTTTAGAATTTTCCCACGTAGAACAACAGACTGATAAGGGACGCTTAACTTCTTTCCATAATTCCGGAAAACAAATTGTCCCTGCTCTCTTTCCATTTTTTTAGCTGTAAATATCAGAAACAGACAGATGTGTGGCTTGCACAATTTCGCTTAATTCTTCATCAAGAGATTACCACTAACTAGTTTCAATTTGTTTTTGACGTGTTTCGGGCAGGACACTTTTTTTCATATCGTGGTTTGGTTGTTTTGTTTTAAGCAAAAGCAAATAAGGGTGGGTGTCTATACTGCCTGACACCAAGGCCAGGAAGCCTCAGTATTATTGTCTATAATTCTTCGGCGTGTATTCTTCGGCTTCTTTACTGGACGATACGCCTGAGTTCCGAGAGATAAAACCATGCAGATCTCTCCAAAGATGGATTAACTCGGTATAAAAAAAGTGTAAAAGTTACTGCCGTTTCAACAGGATTCGAACCCACAGTTTTACTCACAAGGTGTGGAAGACAGTGATCAAAATTGCTATGCTATCCACAAGGGGGAAAACAAATGCTTTGAAGCATCACTACATTTTGTCTGATGATCGCATGTATTCTGTGGCCAATTCGCCTGTTTTGCTCAATGAAAAACCGAAGTTCCTATGGCGGAGGGTGTGAAAACTTTGCCCGAAATAAACTAACTCGATCACTGTGTGAAAAGTCCATAATTTTTCTTGTCTTGACGGATTCCAATGAAGACTTCACACCGTGACTGAGTTGTCTCGGGAAAGAGTTGCACGCCCCTTACCCAAAACTGTTTTTGTTTCCATACACGAAGGGTAAACTGACTATGAAATACACGAAATTTATAGTACAATGTACCGTCATCTCATAGCTTTAGGTGTTCAGTCATAAAAAATAAATAAATAAACAGAGGCAAGCCAAGTTTTAATGGCATCTCGTTGGCCTCTCGCATCAAGAAGCTGTTTCCGACCACAGGGTCTCTGTTGGCTGGCTGTTATTTTATTGGACCAGTATCGAGACAGTCGTACTTGAAAACCTAAGTGGGCTCGCAGTTTCCGACATACCAATGCTGGCAAGTCTTACCCATTTTCGCACTGAATCAATCTACTTATTTATATATCTCATGGTAAGAACACTTGATATTACCAAAAAAAGTAACCACTCAGTATACAAAGAAGCAGAAGGAAATGTGTTCCTGATAAAATGTAATCAAAATTCTGCGATTTGTATACAGGTGATCATTTTAAATGGGAATCTGTGGAGATACCTGTAACTTGGAGTAAAATAGTGCTAAAGATATGACATCGATAAGTAAAATTTTTTATTCTCAGTCAATATGAAAACATGATTCACAACGTTCATATATCCAGTCTCCCTGAACATTTTCTGATCTTCCATATCGCAGATTTTGATGGTGCTTTACGACTTTCAAAATTGCCTAAAAAAACTCACATTGAGTAGTCTTCCAAAATCTGCTTTGAAATAAATGTTCCATCATGAACACCTACTCCTCTATGCTGAACGCCAGTTTCATTACTGCTTGTACTGCGCATGGACGTTCGTAAATTTACAAATGGTTGACTTCGAGAAAACCATGCTCAAAATGAATGACGTTACGTATAAATTTCGTGTTCTAGATATCTTTTACTCGAAGTTATTTGCATTTTTTTCATGAGTTCTCATTTAAAATTGGTCATCCTGTACTTTAAAAATCATAATATATTGATAATTACTATATAATATCGGTGTAAATACACCCATAGTTCACCCATAAATTTAACTACATCAGTAGTGTAACGGCATCGTTTGATTTTGATCGTGATGGCAAGTCTGCATTATCAGGGTACCTACCTGCCCACCGACGAGTGAGCCAACAAGCTCCAAAACGCATCTGGGTCATCACCCACTGAGAATAAATAACAGTAGTCTCCTCTACTAGAGAAGCGTTATTTATTCGAAGTAGTTGTTTGTTGTTTGTTATTTGGGTTTTAGGAGCATTAGCAACTAAGGCCATATTGCTCCGGGGATATGCGGTGATCATTCCCTGACCTTTCCGCAGCCTCCGTATTTGCTAGTCACGGGCTCGAACCCCGGTCAAATCAAGAAGCGTGTGCTACGCACTGCTGCTCCTGCCCACCTGGCTACGGAGGCGCCATTCGAAGTAGTGCAATACTTGGTATCTCGTTGTTGAAGGTAGCCACAATATGAGATAAAATTAAAAAGATGTCTTTTACACTACTTACGTAGTTCACATTTATGGGTTAACTATGGTGTATACTTACACTGATATTATATGATTAAAGTTAATGAAAATTACAAACCAGCCTCCTAGATTAACTTTTGGCTGTTATGCTTTACCGAGAACTATTTTCTTTTATATTTTATTAAGAAGCTTCACTAAATTTGAGTGGTGGCTGATAAGCAGAAGGTAAATTCCTGAACGTTGATGATTATTATGTTCATTTCTCAGGTCCACTAGTAAAGGTGCCCTAGATTCAAATCATTATTTACAACCACAGAATAATTTAACTAAGAACGTAGAACAAAATGCGCTACTTAATACAGTTGCCAGATTGCACATTCCTATTTCAACTTGCGTTCGTAAAATGAGCAAATATCTTTTACTAAGAGAGCTGGCTTGCTCTCTCAAGGACTTGTTCTGTCTGTTGGTACTTGATCGGTCTCTCTCCAGGTCTTATGTAGGAGGGCATTCTACTTTAGGGCAGACAACGGTCGATAAAAGTATCTCGAGTGAGTCTTGTGCCCTGTTCACAGACCTTACAAAGATTAATAAATCATAAGACTAGCTCCGTCAGTAGGAAGTCGAAGGTTATATAAAACCTGTTATTACACCTTATGATAACAGATAAGTTAAATTCTTGAAATATTAAGAAATGATAAAGGCATTTGACTCATGCTGGTTCTGTGCTTAATCAAAGAAATATAAGTTAGGTGTTGGCTCTACGATATCGAAATATATACTCTCGCTAAAAATATTTTTAGAATGCAAGAACATATTTTTTTTTATTCGTGTTCATCTTCTTAAGAGGCAATATCAACAATGAAATGCATATGCTATTCATGAAGTCTTTTGAATAAAAATCAGAAATAAAAGGGGCAAAGTGTTAAAAAATATGTGAATAATTTTTCTGTTTATACTCCTGGATGACACACTGCTAAAGGAGTTCACAAGACAGAGAGAATACTAGAAACAACACCGTATTTAGTAATCACACCATCTCGAATCACGGTCACTCGAAGCACGTGTAATATAAACCCTCATGCCAGACCACTCTATTACGGCATATACACGCATAGATATTTATTTAATGACAGCACTTAAGTATAATTCCATTTGTTTTGTATGCATTCTTATTTAATATTTTTTCTTAAATAAGTAGTCTGATCTGTTATAGCCTAATTTTTCACTGCGTAATGGCTGCCATTATTCAAATCTACTCCACTGATGGGTTTGTGCATCTGTCAGGTCGGTGATGCATTGATTTAGTTAATTAAATGTTGTTGGCTTTGTGGCCTTCTAACGAGATGGAGACACAATGGGCAACCTTAACATTTTCAGGCCACCGAATGTTAGACTTTTTGGTCGCTCTCCAGCGTGGACTCATAGGTATTCTTCGGTATTATTCCAGATCGTAAGTTAAACTTTCAGAAACATGTCTTGCACCTTCATGATAAAATATTCAAGTGTACTGCTATGCTTTTCTATCTGTCGCATCAATCTTGGGGTTAACCATCGTATACCCTTCGTTTTTTGTACAAAGTGGTGTTCCGATTTGTACCTCTGGCGCTGGTTTCGGTATACTAAGAAGGTTGCTACCCAAGAGAAACTCTCCTCTATCCAAAGACGTATGCTCTTCATGATGAGTCGTTCCTGTCGCATTGTCTCAAGAACTGCGCTACAGGTTTTAAACGGTTGCCTACCTCTGGACCTCCAAATCGCTTACCAAGGTTTTTGCAATTACCTTAGACATGCAGGCCATTTCCGTTGACTTTTTAGACATAACTATTAATATCCACTGCGATTCTGAAACTGAAAAAACTCGTTGCTGGAACCAGCTAGTTAAACTCGGGCAAGATCGTCTTCTTCTTCCAAAGGCATGGTCACAAAAAAGTTTATTCCATCTGTGTTCTTTGCCTTACAAAAGTCTGTTCTAAAATCGTTCATTCCGAGTCTCCATACTTTTTCTTCTAACTGGCCATGGTTCCCTTCGCGCCAAACTTGCTATGTTTAACCTGTCTCATTCTCTCCTCTGTAAATATGGCAGCCCAGAACACGTTGGCAATCATTAATTTGATTGCCAACGTATTCTTTTCATCTGTCTATATTACGTGGATCTTCGTCTCCTCGGTCAGCCATTTTCTACAGGCAATGAGTCATCTCTTGGACTGCAAAGCAAAATTTTAATCTTTGCAGAATTTTGCACATAAAGCCGTGAAAAAAATCATCCGTAGTGCTTCAATTCCGGAAACTACCCTTATTCTGGCTCTACCTCCAATTCAGGCCATCACCTAAATTTCGTGGATACCACCACTATTGTCAATACCACCATCTTCATCAGCGCCTTGGACTTGGACAATTTCTAATCTTACTTAAACGATGCTGAACGATATCACTGCGTTTTCCTGTTTTTCCATTCCTGCTGGTCCTGAGGCGGGATCATCTGCTGACCCAGGTTATCCTGTGTGGAATCTCTTCTCTCTCCCCATTTAATTCACGTCTTTTCCTTTTGTCTGTCTATCAAGTTTACCTTTTATTCTTCCTCTTTCTTTTACTAATATTCTTTCTTCTATTGTGTTTCTCATTGCTGGCACCAGCCTTGCACTGGTGTGGGATTTTTATTATTTTTTACGATTTTTTTGTAGTTTGCTATCAATTCCTAATTTTTATTACTTTTATTTTATTTTTCTTAATTTAATTTATTTCTTTATATTTTAAAATTAATTCCTTTTATTTTTATCATTTTATTACTTTATTATTTCATTTTATTTGCTCATATTTTGAATGGTTTGGACATTCAGTACGTAACACTGGAGGTTTTCTGCCTTTGCGCTCAGTTGTGGCCCGCCTCCTCGTGGCGTAGACGGGTATCCAGACGCATCTCCCTGGTGCTTGTTGCTTCCTGGTAGCAAAGTGGCCAGAAACAACAGAACAACATATGCACAGCACAAACATAGTATTACATACATTTATGGCCTTTCTGCAGAGTTTCTCTACCATCACAGTGTACCACGGCAGAGTTGAATTAGCGTTTGGGAGCCGCCTTATATAAGATACTACACATGTCTTTTGTTTAACTTTGTGGTCACTTTGTTGTGGTTGGTTTTCATCTCCGTTTACAGTGATATTTCACGCAATTTGGTGGATGTGGTGACCTCAAAAGGGCACAGCTAAATTTTAATTAATTAGCATTTCTGTAAATTAATATTATTTGGTATTGTTAGTAATTGGCGTTCTCCTTTCTACGTCATTTTAGGAGCGCATTCCTTCTGCAACACTCTTTATCTCGATTTATTTTTCACCTCACCATATATATATATATATATATATATATATATAAGCTAAATTAAAATAGGATATTGCCAGTAGCATGGCAAACCAGTAGAGTGAAAATGAACTAAACCAAATAAAATAACAATAACAGAAAAATATAGGGGGGGGGGTAAAGAAGAAAAGGGTGGTGTTGAAGCAACGTTCCTTACCCCCCTATATTTTTCTGTTATTGTTATTTTATTTGATTTAGTCCATTTTCACTCTACTGGTTTGCCAAGCTACTGTCAATATCCTATTTTCATTTAGCTTATTATACGCAACATGTAGTGGATTGTGCTTTTCTGCTGCCAGTGATGTTAGCTTTTCTATTATTTCTCAGTAATTTTTATTTCTATATTTAATTTTTGGATTAATTTGATCACACACACACACACACACACATATATATATATATATATATATATATATATATATATATATATATATATATATATATCCAATATTTTAAATAAAATAAAATAAAACATAAGCCAGTAGTATGGCAAAAACTGTAGAGCGAAACTTAACATAAAAATAATCCAAATAAACAAACGAACGAAAAAAAGAATAGACATAATAGTAGCCCGATAACCCTTGTATAATTTCGAGTTTTAAATCCGATTAATAAAAACTATACAAATTTTAAGATAATGCCAATTATATAATAATTTAGCGGTACCCCCCCCCGAGAGGTACCAGTTCCGAAAGACGTGAAATATCACCAAAAGAACGCCTAATTATTTATTTATTCACTTTATTATAATTTAATTTATGTTAATATTTAATATAATTCAATGATAGTATGTATATATATGTATATATACTGATGTTCAAAGAAAGGAATTTCACATTTATAACCCTTTTCCGAGATAGTATGTTACATTAATGACAAGCATCACAAAAAGAAATGCAAACAAAAGATATTTATTAATAGTTGAGGCAAAGCTAAGTAATATTTGACAGGGGCTCTCAAAATATTCCAAAATGAGCATTTGCACCCTTTATACAACAGTTTTGGTAAACATGACAATTATGGCTGAAATGATATCAGAAGCCCTCAATTTCCTTCAGTTTATCATTTTAAATGGAAAACAAAATGAAACCAGGTGCAAACTAATATTTAGTTGAACCGCATCTTGCCCTGATGACAGCTGCCCACCGTAGAGGCATTTTGACAAGATCAATTTGTGAAGATAATCAACCGATAGTTGGTGGTTCCAAACACGAATTCTGAAGTTCACGAATGGTCTTTGGTTTCTTTCTGGCAACTGCAGATTCCACACGATGACAACAGTTCTCTATAGAATTCAGGTCCGGACTGTTTCCTGGCCAGCTAACAGTTGTAATGGACCGTTCGTTCTTCTAACCATTTTCTCACCTCTAACAAATGTAAACACATTACTGTCGAACCTCTAATGCAGAAATGAAGCTAAAGTAACTACAGAAGTCCCTACTTGCACTTTTCGCTCGATGACAAGGAGCAGAGTCGTCCTGAAAGATGCAGTTACTTGGCAGGTTGAAATGGTATCTAATGGTTGGCAGCAATTTGCCTTCCAATATAACCAGGTATCCAATAGCATTTACGGAACCTTTTATAAACTGCAGGTGATACGAAATGTACCCCCATATATCATTTGGCTGGTAGGGAATTTCACTGTAGACACCAAACAGTCTGGATGGCATTCTTCACCACGTCTACGGTAAATCGTTTTTCTTTCATCAGAGACATGCAGGTTGAATTTCTTCTCATCCGAGAAATAACTGACTTCCACTGCTAGGGGGTCCATTTGACATGCTCCTTACACCAAATGAATCGAGCCTTTTTCATTTTTTGAAAATGTGAGGAGGGGATTCTTAAGTACGACGGGCTACAAGTCATTTTTGAAGAGGCGATTTCTGACTGTTACTGCACTTGCTACCACTCCTCTATGTTCTTCCCATTCTCTTTTCAGCTCAAACGAAGATGTTTTACAGTTTTTAAGGCACAAAAGCTTCAAAACGCGGTGCCGTTTTGCCGTAGAGACTCGTTTTCGTTCGGTTCTTTTTTTTTTTTTTTTCTTTCAGCAGAACCAGTATTCTTGAGTTTGGAAAAATTTCTATGCACTGTCGACTGATTACAAGACACTATAAGCAATATGACGGGAAGAACATCCTTCCTCACGTAAAGCAACAATACCACTCTTTCTTCATGGCGTCAACTGTACGTAACTCGCCAGCCTGACACAAGCAAGGAATGACTGCAACTCTTGCAGAGCTTGCTTATATAGTGGAAAGTAACAGCTGATGCAATATTACATCATCACCTGCGCTTGTCAATCTTATCTGATGCAATTTTTAAGAAATATTATTATTATCACCAGTTTATTCAGCAAACACCCCTGTATAGAAATTATCTAGGTGGGTGGGTCATACATACATCCAACTAAACTTATTAGAGTGTAAAATATTGCCACATACTTACATTATTCGGACGACAATTACAATTTTAAGGGGTGATGCACTTTATTGAACACCTGTGTGTGTGTGTGTGTGTGTGTGTGTGTGTGTGTGTGTGTGTGTGTGTGTGTGTGTGTGTGTGTGTGTGTGTGTATACACTGTGCTGCCACATTATTAGGTACACCCGTGCTGTGCACACAAATAGTTTGTCCCACAACGTTGCAAGTCACATGACCGCAGGCGTGCATATAAATGCAGCAGAACAATCTTTCTAGTATCAGTTAAGCGTACAAACCGTAGCAAGAATGGAGAAAAGGATTGATCTAACGGACTTCCAACGTGGCATGGTAGTCTGTGCAAGACAAAATATCTCTGAAATGGCAGTTCTCCTGAACTTTTCACGCACCACAGTTTTAAGGGTGTATCGAGAATAGTGCAACGAACAGAAAACATCCTCTCAACCGCACTCCTGTGGAAGAAATTCGCTTGTTGATGAGAGAGGTCAGAGGAAGATGGCTAGAATTGTGCAAGCAAACAGACGGGCCACAATGTTGCACATCATGTCAGAATACAACCTTTGTGCGCAGAACAAAATATCGCAACGGACCACTAGTCGCACTTTGTCGCGAATGGGTTACAACAGCCGATGGCCACATCGCGTACCTTTGTTATCAGAAAATCCATTTACTGTCCATCTTCAAACTCACAGAATCAAATTTTCATATTTCTCGTTTGTTCATTCTACTGCCATTTTCTGGAATAGCCTTCCTTCATACGTATTTACTGAAAATCAGTCCACAGAAGTTCAAGTCCAATGTCAATAAATATCTTCTTTTGTCTTTTCAACATCCAACCCATGCACGGTACTAAGTACTACAGCTTCTAATACCTCTCGTGTTTGGGGTTTTAATAAGAAAAAAAAAAAAGCAATAAGCCTGGCTAAAATAGGCGAAGTGAGAGAAGAAAGAGGACAACAAATAGTACCCCAATCAACGTCGAATTCAACCCATTCAAGGCCTTCTACACCTCAATCAGATCACCACGCAGGTGCCTAGTCTCCAGCCACTGCAATTTGCAGAACTTAAACCTCTCTTGGTAAGAGGATCCCTTCATTCCCCTCATCAATCTTGTTGCCCTTCTCTGTACACGCTCAATTAAATCTACATCCTTCCTGAAATGAGGCCTCCAGACCTGTACGCAGTACTCAAGGCGTGGCCTGACCATTGCCTTATACAGAGGGACAATCACCTCCTTCTCCCTGATAGCAAAATTCCTATATATCATTGACAAAACCCCATGACCTGCCCTGGCAGCCTGTCTGCATTGCTCAGAAAACTTCATATCTGACTGCACAATTATTCCCAGGTCTTTTTCATTTTCTACCACCTTAAGTGTAGTACCACACAGTTGGTACGTTTCTCTGGGGTTACTTCTACCCATATGTAGTACTTTGCATTTGTCAAGGTTAAACTTCAGTTGCTGTATTTTAAAAAATTATGAAATCCAACGATGGCAAGCCTAACACTTTTTATTAAAGTGAAAAGAAAAGCCTTGCCGAACAATACAATTGTAATATCTGCAAATAAAAGAGAGGCCATGCCTGATTTTCAAACTATTCTTTTATATAAATATAAAAGAATATAGTTTGGAATAAAGGAATACTAAGCAGCAATAGCATATTTTTAAGATATGTCGTAAAAAAATAAAATAAAATAAAATAAAATAGCATAATAAAATATGATGACCCAGGCAAGAGAAGCCTATAAGGTAAAAAGAAATTAAAGTTATCAATATGCAAAGGCATTCCTATAACTAAAGAAAGTTATCTGCATGAAATTAAGAAATGCCTAAACAAAGGAAAACACAACTTAACCAATTGAACACCAAAATGAGCAATAAGTAATATTGTAAAAGCATCAAATATACAAAGCTCAGAAAATACTAAAAATAAATGGCCCACTCTTAACAACAAAAAATTATATATATATATTAAAATAAATAAATATAAAACAAATGGAATGTCCACAGAACAAATATTTCAAACAGTGCAAGTTATATATATGACATGTTCTGTCGAAAGTGCCTACAATTTATACATGTAACCAGGCCCGGCGCTAGGAGTGCGCAAGTGAGGCACTTGCCACAGGTGCCGCCTAAAATAGGCGCTGCTAGATGCGTTACTGCATATACATGCCTATTAAGATATCATATAAATTAGACGCCAATTGGAAGACTACTGAGTATAAAATTAGAAGACTACCGACAACATCAGCCAAATTATCAGCTGTAGAAAAAAAATAAATTTATGCTGTTTTTTTTTTTTTCTCTATTACATGGATAAAATCGTTATAACGAGACCTGAATTTACCGTAGCCATGAATTCCTTCCCCCAGCCTCCTTCTGGAACAGCTGACTGTGATGGAGTACCCCGAATTCACTTTGAAGTGTTTCGGCCCGTTCAATATCGATCCTTTCCTCGCAATTTATCACAAAATCCTCGCTCAGCGTTTCTGGTAGCCATGAAATTCCTATTTCGTAAAAACCTATGTTGAAGGTTCCTCCAAGAATCTTACGCCTATCCCTACTAGCTGAATAGCTATTGTCTTTTCCAGACAGCTATAAATGTACTAAAATATCATCTTCTTTCGAACAGTGTCCACCAATGCCATTTTTCCCTAAAAGTAGGTCCACAACTGCCAATCAACATGAACAATATGTAATGCTTTCGGCTTTTGAGGCTAATGCGGAAATGGTTAATAACGTATATTGACCTCCAGCGGGTAACGGATACCGTATTGGTTACGTTCACCGATTTCCTGGAAAACGCCTCGGTTTGAATCTGTTAAGAAAGAAGGGTTTTTTTTTTTTTTTTTTTTGTTAAATTCCACTGACGAAGTCGGTCTCAGGCTGGCGAGGGATGCATGGCACTTTTCCCACCTCTTAAATTCTAGATTTTTATTAAGGAAAAACGGGCAAACTGATGGGAATACCACAGAATTTTACAGACACAATGTGTTGATATCTCATAGCCTTAGTTGCTTTGGCGAAAAAACAAAAAACTGTGTGTTTATGTTGATTCGTTCCATCTTCTCTCTCTTCACGAGATGAACATTCCACCTCCGATGTGGACAAACTTTCAATGTGGTATTCTTGGTGAAACAGGTCTCTGCTCCCAACATGATCGAAGGGAACAAAAGGGTAAAAAACCCCTTATTTAAAATTGTTAACCCACTTGGCACAGAGATCAATCCGGTCTCTGTACGGGGTTAAATGTGTAGACCAACCGGGAAAGCAAAACATCACAGAAATTTAAGGCAGTGCACCGCATTCAACTCCCCAGTCTGTCCTAAATTTGCACTCCTCCGCTCTTCAAGAGAATCGAATTCCTCAAATACAGTTAACTATATAATATCGGTGTAGGTAAACTATGGTGTATCTATGGTGTATAAATTTGAACTACGTATGTAGTATAAAAGGCATCGTTTTAATTGTATCTCATATTGTGGGTGCCTTCACAACAAGATAGCTGGTATTGCACTACTTCATATAAATAACGCTTCTCTAGTAGAGAAGACTACTGTTATTTATTTTCAGTGGGTACCACCACCCAGACGATCGTTTCGAAGCTATTTGGCTTGATCATCAGTGAGTGGTACTCTGGTAATGCAACAAGCCATCACACTTGAGAAGTTATTTCACAATATGAGAGATGCCTGCCCACTCACTGATGATGAAGCCAAATAGCTTCGAAACGATCATCTGGGTGGTGTTACCCACTGAAAATAAATAACAGTAGTCTTCTCTACTAGAGAAGCGTTATTTATTTTAAGTAGTGCAATTATCAGCTATCTCGTTGGGAAGGCACCCACAATATGAGATGCAATTAAAACGATGCCTTTTACGCTACATACGTAGTTCAAATTTATGGGTAAACTATGATGCATCTACACCGATATTATATAGTTAATTACCAAAACCCATAAGAAATTGTGCATTTCATCTTTTAATCAAATACAGTGTATGTTTTTTCGAACATCTTTAGAATGGTATACTCGATCTTCGATAAGAAAAGATCGTCGCTTCATCGAAGGGGTAGCCCCAATCTTCCGATTCACTGGCAGGTCGTCTGGTAACTTCACAATTTAGTACGGTTAAAAAACACCAATGTCACGTTCGCGTTATCCCCAGATTTGTTTGGCTTATATCTGCTATGACAGAAAGAAAAAGGTAAAATTAATATATTTAATTATGATCTCTTATTTATTGCTGTTGTAATGACGGCAAAATACAAGCACGGGAAAACAGAAAACTATGCAACTTACTTGTATCTTCCATACGATAGGTCAATAGCTTAAAAATCTCACTGAATGATATTCGTCTCTCATTGTTTTCTGTTAATCATGACTGACAGTGGTCAGTCAAAGTGTCATTACCGGCAAGTACTGCATATCAAACTTCACGTAACAAACTTCTAATTTTAATTTAACTTGTAGAAACCTAAACTTATTTAACATAAACAAATGATTAATTAAAAACTAACCAGTAATTATCCTAGTTTAACTTTATTTAATGCGGTTAGATTACCATAATAAGATTAAGTATTTAATATGGCGTAACTTCGTATGATATTCACTTTACATTATGGCGATGTCCACGTTACATTGTTTTCTAACTGCTTAATAACACTAGCCACTCATTCTTCTATTATAGGTAACTTACCTTATTATATAAGGTTAAGTTACCTAAAATATAATTGGTAGTTTCTAACCAAACTACCAATTATATTTTAGGTTTGCCACTAAAATCTTGGATTTTAGTGGCAAACATTAGCCGGAAGGCGTCTTGTTAATGGCAGTCCGTATATTGCGTGATCCCACGTTTCTTCAGCCCCACAGTGAATCATCTTCTATGCCTAGGAATGTTAGCTTCCCTTTAAACGGTCCGTGGCCTGTCAATAGAAATGTATCATGGAGGCCTGGTGATTACCAGGGCTTTGGACTGATGAGGTTCACAAACGGAATGAACATTTTGGTTATTATTTCCACAATATGAGAGATGCCTGCCCACTCACTGATGATGAAGCCAAATAGCTTCGAAACGATCATCTGGGTTGTGGTACCCACTGAAAATAAATAACAGTAGTCTTCTCTACTAGATTGGTAGTGTCCCATGTTTCTTGCGAGGTCCTGTAAATAATTTCAGTGATTCTGTTCCTTTCCTGTTTGGGGTTGTTATCAAGTTTAAGAGTGATGCCTGCTGTTTCGGTGGGAATACTCTTCAACCGTTGATGCAATCCTCTTCTTGTTATCTCTAGGTGTAGGGTATACATCCAGCTAACACTTGTAGAGCTGGGGTGCTGTTTGTTTGTTATTTGGTTTCTAGGAGCATTAGCAACTAAGGCCATATTGCTCCGGGGATATGCGGTGGTCATTCCCTAACCGTTCTGCATCCTCCGTATTTGTTGGTCACGGGCTCGAACCACGGTCTAATCAAGCAGCGTGTGCTACGCACTGCTGCTCCTTCCCACCTGGCTACGGAGGCGCCAAGCTGGGATGCTAACTGTACGGCACGCTCTATTACAGCAAGGAGCATGAGGCAGGCGCATGCAAGGCGAAGAATGGGGGCGGCGGGGAGTGAGGAGACGGCAGAAACTGTCTTCTTCTCCCCGCCAGGAAGAGGAGGAAGTTAGACCACGCAAGGGAGCGCTGTCAGGAAAGCCAATTTGGCCATACAGCAATGGTGCCTCTCTTTTTTGCTGTTATGTTATTCCTATCCGGGTCACCAGAATTTGGGAGTTACTTATGGAAACAGATTCCCATCCGGTGTGGTCAGGGGTGTATTGGCTTTGCTTGCACTTGAGGTGCGGTCTCATCCGTTTTCCATTTGTAGGTGGAGTCATCTTCATCTCTGTGGACGTATTGTGGTAGGTGAGTCCTGGGAGGTTCTTTGTTCTTATTCTGGTGCCCCCCCCATTCGGTTGTCACTTGAGAGTGGGTGGAGGTCAGAGCTCTGATATAGCTGAGTGAAAGACAAAGTTCAGTTGACGGTCAGTCTTGCGGTAGTTCGTGGGACCTTTGTCCTTTCAGTTCGTTGGTGTATTGTCAACGAGGTGGATGCACTTTAGTCCTTGGGTTTGTAGTTCTGCTTTGTAGTTCCCTGCGTCATCACGTATCAGCTTCTGTCAGCTCCATGGTTCAGTCTCCTTTACTTGACTGTGTCCGTCCGTGTGCTGGTAGCGTTCCGCTCGCTGTCTTCTTCTTGCAAATAGTTTTATGTGTATATTTGCTGAAGGCATTATATTCATCCTCGGATTCAAGGAGTTGGTGTTCCTGGTTTTTAGGCAAGTACATCATTTGCGTAATAAGTATACATTTTTAGGTCTTGGTATAGTGTGCATTCATACATCAAGTGTTTCCATGATTCTTCTTCGTCCCATCTTCAATAATCCCAAGCGATGAAAGTTTGGCCTTTATCGGTCGTGCGGCGTCAGCAAGAAGGTTAAATTTAGCCATGGGGAAAACTGAAGGGGGCAAAGACTTGGGATACACTCTGTCTACGTGTGGTATGAATTTTTTTGGTAATTTCTCTCTTTGTGGATGCGGACCATCGGTTTTGGGCCATTCCCAGCAGGTCACGTCGGGGTGGGGGATATGAAAATATTTCCCTAGAAACACTGAACTTTCCCCGGGGGTATATGGGGACACTAAAAACAATGGTAGCATTGAAAAAAATGGCGAGTAAACATATTTCTCGAGTAAAGTTGGGCTTCAGCCATGGTAAGTCTATGGTGAAGGGAGAGAATCACAAAATTCATGAAAAGTTCATTAAAAATGGAAGAATTCAGTACGAATTATTGGGGCACTATTTCAGCCGGGTTAATACAGGGGGAACACCTCTCCTCAGTCAAGGAAGTCAGATTTAAGGGTGGTAGCCTTCTAAAGTTTGTATGGCTACTCTCTCTCTAGCTCCCTGTCAACAGCGCCATGGTGACCTGACCTTTTAACATAGGAATAAGATAAAAACTCTGAGATATAACATATACGAAGGTGTATCTAAAATTTCGTACCCTAACCTAGAAATGATAGCTCTAGAAAGGTGAAACTTCACAGAAATGTGTTACTATAAATGTACAGTAACACATTTCTCCCATCTACGGATCAGTTGTTTAATGCATTGATCATAGAAGTCTGCACTTTTTGCCTGAAACCACGATTCCACTTCATGGATGACTTCCTGAGACGAATCAAAGCGGCGTCCACGCAATGGTTTGTTCATTTCTCGAAACAAGAAATCTGGTGGTGCTAGGTCAGGGGAATAGGGTGGGTGATGTAGTAGTTCGAAGCCGCACTGGGAACAGAGTTGGTGGTGGCAACGGTAGTGTGAGCCAGTGCATTATCTCACAGAAGACGGACATCTTTGGTTAATATTCCACGCCTTTTTCACCTTCAAGGAGGAGGTGTGCTTCCACTGCTTTGACATGTCTTTAGTGTCCGGATCATACCGGTACACCCAGCATTCGTCATTTGTCACCAACCGATCAAAAAAAGTTCTCAACATCCGCGTTACACAAATCCAACAGTTGGCGAGAACATTTCATTAGACATTCCTTCTGCAAAGGTGTCAACAATCTTAGAACCCATCGTACGGAGACCTTAAACATGTGCAGATGGTCATGTAAAATGCTGTGGGCAGACCCATTATTAATTCCCACTGCATTTGCGATGAAATTAATTGTCAAATGTCTGTCGCTCAGCACCAACTGCTCAATCGTCTCACCGTCTATGGATATTGATGGCCTTCCTTCTCTTGGCTCGTCAAAGACACCTGTACGACCGCATTGGAACTCATGTTTCTACTTTTTTACAATGTCATAGGATGGACAATTCCGCCCATACACAGCTTTCATTTCTGCGTCAATTTCCTGAGCTTTTTTGCCCTGCAAATTAAGAACTTGATCACTGCTCAATACTCCACTTTGTCAACCACAGAGTCCTTCCTCAGATTCCGGGCGCCACCTCTGGTATACAATCACCGACGGGAATGAAATTTCACGTGTTAGTTATTGAATATGTAGACAACTTTTATTAAAAACGGTATCTTCCTGCTGATGTTTTATCTAGGTCGGGGTACGAACGTTTTGATACCTCCTCATAAACCCATAAAAACACTAATAGTTTCTTACCAAGGGAATCCTTGTAAATCTTCCACCTGAAACACTTTGTAGAATTTAAACTGGAAATGAACACACTTTACACTTATCCGAGTGGACGGATAAGTGTAAAGTGTGTTGATGGCAAGCGGCACAAGGGGGTTTCCCCCATCTCCGTGCTGCTTTCATTGTAGGTGTACCAGTTTTCTGGTAAGGCTAGAGATTTAAAAGTGTGTGGATCGTGGAGTTGTATAATGTTGTGTACCATTGTTCCTCTGGCAATTTAGACGCCGGACACCTGCTGAGGCTCAACGTTGCCCACACGTTGTCCCCGTGGAGGCAGACCAGGTACTCAGTAGTCTAAGAATTTTATTCTGGCAGGTTCTGCCACCTAATTTCCTGAGATTTCAGTGGCTAGGACCTAAAAAACTAGGTTGGAGGCCGAAAGTCAATGGGCGAGGTTCAATTTACACGGTTAAATTTTGACGTGTAGGGCGTACGCTAGTGTATAGGTAGAGTGGGGGGAGGATATTCAGAAGAATGGGTGTGATAGAGAAGATGCTCCCAGTTAGTGTAAAGTGTATTAGTTGACAGATGACACCAGGGGTTTCCCCCATCTCCGCATAGTATACATTGTCATGTGAAACAGAACGCTGTTCAGGCCAAAGATTTAAAAGTGTGTGGATATTATATATGTGTTGTGTATCGTTCTTCATCTGGCCATTTGGCCGCTGGATCCCTGTTGGGACGTTGCCCACACTTGGCCCCGTGGAGGCAGACCAGGTACACTGGCTAGGGCCAAAAAGAGAGTGAGTGAGAGAGAGAGAGAGAGGGGGGGGGCAGGTGCTCCCAGTTATAATGTGTTTAGGGTTTAATGGCACCAGGGGTTTCCCCCATCTCCACGCATACATTGTCGTATGATACAGAATACTGTAGAGGCCAGAAATTTAAAAGTGTATCGATATAGTAGCGTTGTGTTGTATACCGTTTTTCATCTGACATTTTAGCTGTTTAAGTGTAAGTGTTTTCAGTGTCTAACGGCACCAGGGGTTTCCCCCATCTCCGTGTTGCTTTTGTTGGTGTACCAGTTCACTGGGAAGGCCAGAGATTTAAAAGTGTATGGATTATGGAAGTGTGATGTTTTGTACCGTTGTTCCTCTGGCCATTTAGCCACTGGACCTCTTCTGAGGCCCAACGTTGCCCCACTTACTTACGCCCCGTGGAGGCAAACCAGGTACCCGATAGTCTTTAGTTCACTCTGGCAGGTCCTGCCACCTAATTTCCTGAGATTTCAGTGGCTAGGACCTTAAAAAAAATAAATAAATAAAATTTTTTACACATATACGTATAGATATATGTGTGATATCTCTCGATTGCGTAGGGTGATGTCGATTGAATAAAGAAAGACCGAAATATGGGCGTAAGTTAATTTGGATTCATTGAATTTATGTCTGGGGGGAATGCGCTTGTGTAAAGATAGAGAGGGTGGGGAGACTGAAGACTGGGGGGTTAAAGGAGGAAGGATAAGGCCAATAGAGTAGGCCTCAATTTGGTGTCAGCAGGGCATGCCCATGCCCTGCCAGAAGGAAGAATGGGGGTGGCGTGGAGGGGAGGAAACAGTATGACCGTCTCCTCCCCCCTGCCCGGGTGGGGTAGAAAGGGCCGGACAAGGGAGCCGGAACAGGTCGCCAATATGGCGTGTGTGCAGCCTGGCTGCAGAGTGGCTAGGTCAGCAGGTTTAGAACAGCTTTAGTGGCAGTGGGGCAGGCCTGTCACTAAACCAGAAGGAAAAGAGGGCGGCAAGGGGGATGGAGCAGGAGTCCGGCTCCTCACCCCGCCAGGGAAGGGGAATAAAGGTACCTAACAAAGGAGCAGGATACTGATCGCCAAATAGCGCGTAGGCAGCAAGACTGCAGTTGGTCGAATCCGATGCGTTTCCTTTCAGTACGTTGAAGTCAGTATCATGGACTGGCCAAAGGTAGGTCAATGTCCTGTCCAAAAGGTCAGTCTGATCAGTTCCCACAGGTCAGTCCCAGACAGTGGTCGCTATGATGGATCTCCGATGTCGCATGTGCAGCAGAGCTGCTATTTGAGTCAGTCTGTTGTAGGAGTCCAGTAGTTGGGTCAAGTTCGGTAAAGTCTCCCTTTTTAGGAGTTCAGGGTCCATTCCGAGTTGTGGTCTAGTCCAGGGATTCCGTCTTTCTTGGGAGAGTATCTCTTCCAGGTTGTTGGATGGGTTAAGTTTGGTTTTCTTTGTCGTTTTTGGGGTTCGAGGTCCAATCCGGGTTGTAGGCATTGTCCAGGGCTGCAATAATTCTTCGAAGAATGTCCCATTCTGGTTAATGGTCACTTTTTGTTTGAGGAACAGCAGCGTGGAGAGTGCATCTGGTCCCAGTCACTTGCTAGTTTGTCAGTGCGTATCAGGTTCTCTTCTCGCAAAGAGGTCCTGGGTGTATTTTATGAGGATTTGTAATTATCGTATGAGTCCAAGACGTGATGCTCCTGGTCCTGCGGAATGTTGTCAATCTCGTGTAGAATAATCCCAGCAGATCTTCGTATCTTGGACACTGATCCTACTAAATGAGTAGGATACCTGGGTATCCTACTCATTTCTTTCAATTGGATCTGGTAACGGAGCGTTTAATTTCACCATGACTACCATTTATACATGAACACCCTCTATGGCGTTATCGGAAGAGTTTTATAAACGTACCAGTCGATGTAGATACAATGGTTCTTCAATTACCAGAGAATTGGATAATGATCATGCCATAAATGTACACACTATTAAATAAAAATTTATACGTAAATCTTCGTATCTAGAAGGGTGTGCCAAAAAAAATAAATAAATAAATAACTGTTAAGGCATGATTGCGATATTTTAAAATTTCGCCTTTATGTAAATTTTATGGTATTAAGGTGAAACATGGTTTTCTCAATGATAAAAATGAAGAAAAATGTCACAGATCCACGGTATGGGATATTAAAACCATCCAGATAATGCATGAGATATTGTTTAAAAAAAGTATATTTTCATTTATTACAACAATCATGGTGTTAAAATCTTAAGGCGTTTACAATACCTGCAGGATTACACACCTGGTACATAATTAATTATAAATACATTGCAAAACCCCTCGTGTAAATTTAAATATAGCACCAGCAACTACTACAAACAATTACTCTGCATTTTTTTTATTGGCTTAGAGGCTGTTTTAGATTCCCTGTGTTGGGAGAGAGCCCTCGAACGCCTCAGTTTGCTAGCTGTAGTAATCCCCTCTATAAAGTCAGCAACCGTTTTTAAGATAAATTTGTATTAATTAATATAAACAACAAGAACATGTTAAAAGAGCACTTAATAGAGGGTGTACTCGGAAATCTTTTCTGGGCCTCTTCGTTTGGAGTATGGTTTTGAATAAATATCTTTTTTTTTAATTTTCCTAAAACACACATTATTGCATGTGTTGACGAACTTACCCTTATCTTCAGTGGCAGATCATGATCAGCTTTAGAACTACAAGCGAAAACAGTTTTAAAAATTTTTTTTTTTTGGAGGGGACAAAACAAAATAGATTTACAATTATCCCTTGAAAACTAAGATGGTTTTATTTAAAGGTAAGCTGGATTATAATAGGACTCCACAGATTAAAATAAATAATATTCAGTTGCCGTTCGTGCGTGACACACTGGACATCTTGGAATGGAATACATTTAAGTGATAAATTTAACTTAAAATGCACGTTTAGATCAACTGTCTATAAAGTTTTTAAAATTTTTTCAAGAGTTCTTTTGAGAATTACTCGTCAGAACTAGTTTATCCAGAAAAACACTGTCCATTTATACAACTGTCTTCATACCCATAGTGACTTTCGGCGCACGTCCTTTCTTTCACCGAGTTATTAAAACGATTCAGAGTAAGCTCATTTCTTTACAAAGGTGTATGTTGCTTGCAATAGGTCGAAATGTCTCTTCTGCAGTATTACAAATTCTTGCGAGTAATATTCCTCTGACTTGCATGTTGCGTTTAAAGGGCTAGTTACCGTCTTCGAAAGAGTACCTAACGGAATTTTCTTGGACTAAGGCTCAATTTGAATAATGATAGCAAGAAAAAAAGGAAAATTATATGGAACAAACTGCTTAACATCTGGCAGACTAGATGGGATACTGCCCCAACTGGACACGTGACGAGATTGTTCTTTCCGGACGTAAATTTCCTTCTTGACGAACACAGGAAACAATGGTTCTCAATCGGTCCCCATACATCTTCTTTATTGACAGGACAGGAGTTCATTAATGATAAACTTCATTCTTGGGGTCTCCATCGTTCTGATTTATGTGTCTGCGTTTCAGTGAAGATTGGCAACATATTATATATCATTGTAACGCATATGCGGATTACAGAGAAATACTTCGCCCTGCAGTTGACAACTTTACTCCTTGTTGTGAAGTCTCATTTCTTCGTAATAGTCATACCAACCAAGCCTTACAAGAATTCGCAAATACAGTATTTTACAGAAGACGTTCTCTACTGACCACATAAAATTCCCCATCAAACTTCGTCATAGTTCATTTGTATTTGTTACCAAGCTGACAACTTAATATATGAACTTTTGACTTGCCTTCTTGGATTCTGGTCAACCTTACAGGATGCTTTTATTGGATGACGCACTGAATTGAAATCTTCTCTTGTTGATGAATACCTGCTATTTTTGAACGTCTTGAGTTTTGAATTTTCATTGGATCTCTTCAGATTATACACATGTAGGTTGTCTAAAATGAATGTATATATTCTGGGATGTGGGCTTCATTTCTGGTGTTGATCTCAACTTTTTGTGTTATTTCGTCCACTACTTTTTTTAGTTTTATGGTTTTTTTTTTTTTTTTTTTTTTGCTAGGCCGTCCGGAGCAGCATTTTTCCTGGCTGCCAGTTTTTTCCAGGGATGAAATTCTCTTGTTGTCCTTTGTGGGCGGGAATTTTATGCTGGTGCCGTTGTCTTGGGATGTCAGCGGGATAAGATAGACCCACCGATATTGCACTTCTATCGGCGGATGCTTTTATCTTGATTTTAGTAGTTTCCCCGTCCCGCCTCCTCATGATATGATCGGATGCCAGGGTTAGCAGTTTGAGATCCTTGGGACCGTCACCTTCTGGTAATATCGTGGCCGGGTGACAACACGGACAACACACGCCTACACCACACCAACGCAGATGCACACCAACCCTACATCTGGCCTTTACAGTGACCTGTATTTATACAGAATAAAATCGGAGTTTAACTAATGCAAACGAGCTTCTCTACCATAGAATACATACATACATGGACTCTAACCAGAGGACTACCAGCAGTGTTTCCAAAACCAAGATCCTACGAACTCTCCTCCGTAAGAGGCCTCGGTAGGCGCTCGGGCAAGGTATCCATGCTTATGGGCGTCCATCGCCAACATACGCCTAAATTTTGCATGTGAACGGAGTCCTTATGCCAGTAACTACTAGAAAAAAAATTAACTTTTCCGATAAATCATATTTTCTGATATGCTGTGCGGACGGCAAATGGAGGATACGGTGACACACTGCAGACACCGCGGAGAGGAATCATTCCGATGTCATGGTCCAACAGAAACAGGGAGGTGGTGGTGGCAGTGTTTTGGTATGGAGATGTTTTCCTGGGAATATCTTGGATTCCTGATACTCCTAGATTCCACTGTGAATGCTAAAAACTGCCTATCAATTGTGGCTAATGAGGTATACCCCTTCACGGTGATTGTCTACCCGAGTGGCATAGATGTGTTCCAGCAGGATAATGTGCCCTTTCACGTTGCCCGTATTGCTCGAGAGTGGTTTCCCGAACACGAAAGTGACTTTCAGGTGCTACATTGACCGCTAAATTCGACGGATATGAATCTCATAGAATATTTCTTTGATTACGTGGATCGAGAGATCCGCTTATGGATCATCGACCCGGGACTATCAGAGATAAGTGGATGCAATCCTAGCGACATGGTACAACATACCTCATACAAAGTTCAGAGGCCTTGCTAAAGGTACCCTCCATATCCATAGGCCTCCCGTCATTCGACTTCAAGGCACATCTCTCAAGGTGCACAGAACTGTAAAATACTTCTGAGTCCTCGATCATATCGATTATATCAAGTAAAAGATCATGAGATACACGGCCATGCTGGCCCGTGTAACCAGAAAAGACGGGTGACTTAAGGGAAGAACTCTCGAGCTCTTGTACTCTGCAGTCTTCCTCCCGATTGTTTCATATGGTGTCCCTGCCTGGTTCCTCAGGGTTGAGAGAATCACTTTCGCCAACAAACTTAGAATTGAGCGTCTCTTTCTTCTCTGATCCACAAGAGCCTGCAGATTTACCTCTATTCCCAGCACTCCAGGTAATTTCTGATAATCTACCTTAGGACGTGTACATTTCTTCCTGCAGCCTCCTGCACTGCTCCAGAAGGAACATACAAACTACATTCATCGGTATCTCTGTTGCTGCCGACGCCAACCTTGCAACCGAAAAGAAGAGACCCTGGTGTGAAGTTTCCAAACTCTGGCAGGTCCACTAGTCCACTTTCATGCTCACTGGGCATGGATCCATCAAAGCTCGTCTTCATCAATTTGGTGCAGTTGATGAGGCCATGCATCTGTGGTGAAACGGAGAACTGTGATCGCCTTATGCTCTACTGCATCGTTTACTTGGATCTTAGAGAACAACTCCTTCGACAAGGCAACTTGCCTGCTCTGCAGCCTTTTCATTCTGATGAAAAACTAGAGAAACCTTCAATGCCTTCACACATTTCTGTACTGCCCTATTCAAGAGGAAGAGACACCTGACTACTCCTCCCTGCTGTTCCACCGGAACCTGATTAGGTCGCTCAATTAGGCGATCTCCCTGGACTGTTCCTACTTTCTTCATCTAACTTGGGACCACCTTCATGCAAACCCCGATGTTAGGTTGGATTTCTAATATTTCTGCTGGCGCGCGCGTAGCAGCGCGAGGTTCATTCTCTAGTAGTCTGCTAACCCTTGTGGGTAGGAGTTATTTATTTTTTAATATTTATTTTTATTGTACAGAGTTTTGTATATCATCACGGAGAACCATGGCGGAATTGAACAATCGTTTAGGGGCCGCTTTACATAAGACATATTATTTATTCACATTTTATTTATTTTTTTATTTATTCTTTTTTTATTATTTTATTTTATTTATTTATTTTTTCTCCTTTGCCTGCCTGCTGACGCCCTACTCTGGATGTATGATCTTCAAGTGCAGGCCCTTCCTGTTGCCTCTTGCTTTTCGGCGGCGTTCTTCCTTGTCATTTCTCATTGACCTGACTTTTTTTCTATCCTCTCTCACCTTTCTTAAGGGTGCTCTCTCACTAGTGGTTCCTGACATCCCGCTCACCATGGGACCTCCCTTCCTCGAGGTCTCAGTTTTGCTCTCTTGGGGGGGGTTGACTCTGACAGACGCCCCTCTGCTGAACTGATCCAGTTCTTCGTGCCGTGGAACGACGCTTCCCAGTGACGGAGCCTTCCAGTAACTAAGTGGCCAGATGAAGAACACAACAACACTCCATCCATGATACCTGCACTACTCACACGCTCATCTGGCATTGGCAGATTTTGATTCTTCACAGTGACACTTTCATGCGGTTTTGTGGGGGACCACTGGTACCGCTGACTGATACACACTCTATCCACTAGGGTCCATTCCGTCCCGTGTGGCGGCTGTACTTGCTGCAGTATGAGGACATACCCACTATTAGGTAGGTGGTCGTAATGGTCTGACTGGACAGCGTGTATATATATGTATAAATAATATATATAAAAAAGAAGGAAAAGGCAAATAAGTAAAGTGAGAGAAAAAAGAGGGTAAGAAAAGGAAGAGAAAAAAATAAGAAAAAAGTTTAAGGATTAGTGCCACTGATAATCAAAAAACACAACGGCCATGATGAATATCAGTTTATTGATAAAATTAATGGAGAGAAAGCGAAATAGAAGAGTGAATAAATAGAAAAGGAGTAAGGAAATTAAATAAGTCAAAGCTTTTAAATATGATACAAATACACTAGCGTAGAATATTTTTGCATAACTTACAACCTTGGCGTCGTCTTTCCTGCAGTCTTCATGGGTGTGTCACCCATGAAGACTGCAGGAAAACACGACAATATCGTGCCTCGGTTTCGGACGCAAAATACATGCCAAAAAGTTAGGTTATGCTCATACTGCCATCTATAGCTTAATTTCTTCTGGGTGTATTCAATGCAATTTCTATTTTGTCAATGGTTTGGTGTTGCCATGTGAGTGGTCTGTTATGTTCCAGTATAATTTTTCACTCCAGAAGAGCCACCACTATTCAAATCTGTTGCATTGGCGGTTGATTGGTGTTTCGATCAAAATGCACTACTTTGTTTAGTGTTCAAAATGTTCCCTGGCCATTCTTGGCCTTCTTACGAATCGGGGCACAGTGGTCGGCCTATTTTATTTTATGCTTGCTTGTTTCACCCTGCTGGTCACGTTGTAGTGGGCATCCCTGTCTCCGTCTGTAGTGATATTTCACGTGATTGGTGCCGTCTAGGGAACGCCGTTAAATTTTATTTAATTGCCGTTTTTTAAATTTATATTATTTTTATTAATTGGCATTTCTTTTAAATAATATTAGGAGCGCATTCCCTTGTGTAAAACCGTTTATTTTGATTTATTTTTCCACTCCACTCTTCTTGGTCTATTGCTGCGTTATGTACTAGTTTTCCTTTCTAGTGGTCACTTACTTGGCTTACCCTACAACTGGCTTATCTTTCATTTGAAAAAATATATACACGACTGGTATATGTATAGGAATATATGGGAAATTAAATAATTAAAGTATGTAAAACACAATGAGAAGTGTAAAGAGAGAAATAACCTAATTCAAATCAAGAGTGTTTACCAAGCGTGCCAATAGAACCAGTCTGTAAGCTAAGTAAACAGTAAAGCTCTAATAGAAACAAAAATAATTAAGCAGGTCAATTTAACAGTTGGAAACGGTAAGAGTGCAGTGAACTAAAACAAAGAAAAAGTCCTAAAACTATGTACACGTAGAGCCAATATAATTAACACCAATTATTAGTAATGGGATACATTGAATGGTACAAAATCCACAGCCATCGCCATTCAGTATATTCAATAATAATTAGCAGAAGCTGTGCGTTCTGATTGTGATCTGATATTTCATTACAAGTAGAGGTAATCACCGATTTACGTAGTTTCGAATTTATTAGCTTTGATATTACGTCGTTTTAAATTTCTAAATTTTAAATTCTGTATATCGCTTGTTTTTCCCTCAAATAACTTTCCTCTCAACGTGACTTGCCTTATTTTTGACAACGTGTGGCCGCTTTTTAATAACATTGAAGACCTGGATGACAATATACATATCATTTCGTGCCAACAAATATAACCTCTTTGTTGCAACCAAGACATCAACGGGTGACAGCGCCATTCATAGTATTTTATCTCCATCTGATCACAGAGTATCCCATCAGTTGGACAGTTCTGTTTCAGATACAACAGACAAGTTTCTGTAGCCAAGTGGTCATACGCGAGGGTAGAGTAGTGCATGCATTTAAGTTTACAATGGTTTTTTGGCTACGTAAAAGCTAAATACGACGATGTTCTTGTTATTCTCTGCTTTGCAAACTATTTCGATCCATGTGGTTGTCCTTGAGCATAAAAGAATTTATTTTATTTTCCATGAAATCCATAGACTACAATGCGGAGTGGGAGTTAGTCACTTGGGCTACGAATGAATGGTGTATGGCAGAATATATGTGCGGAGTGCGTTCACTGTGTTCAGTAACTTGAGGTGGCCCCGAAATCGAATTACGTCTTGTGGAATTGGCAAATGAGATTGGCTTTGACAAAGTGGACGTAAGTAACGTGGTAGAAATGCTGGAATCGTACGATGCTGAACTAACCTAACGAGGAGCTGATTGAGTTGGAGCAACAAAGGGTAAGGAAGTAGGAGGAACAGCAAATGCAGCCAGTACTGCAAGATAAAACAGCTGACGTAAAAAGGGTATCTGAAGTATGGGATGGGATGGGATGGCTATTCTCCGTTGAATATGACACAAACATGGAATGGAGCGACAAATTCCGTCGAGGATTAAGTGATTGAGCGCTGCTGTAGTGAACTGTATCAAGAAAAACAATATTTTTCATTCGTCTGTCCTTGTCTTCTTAAATCGTGAATAATTTGTACGACTAACATAATATATAAATAATAATTGTTTATGTATACAGTACAATACATATGTGTATTTTTGCTGCTTCTTTCCTGTTTAAATGCTGACTTTTTAATTTTTTTTATTTAATGGGTAGTTAAATAAAGCTTAAATCAAGTTCATGAGTCAAAAATATATAAATGTACATATGCCCGATTTACGTCGTTTTGATATACGTCGTCGTTCACAGGAAGGCATCCCTGGCGTAAAAACAAGACTACCTGTAAGGATTTAAATGTGTTAATAAGTAATCTTAATTGTACACAGAAAATTGCCAATTGAAGCAAGCACTTCCAGCGGTTTTGCAGTGTTATGAGAAATGACAGAAGGGCGCGTCTTGCGAAAAGTTTCGGGAATTCCTCAGGATGTATTTTCTCCTTTCTTTTGGTGCATGAATCCAAACTTCAGTTATTGTCAAAACCTTTTCAATAACCATTTTAATCTAGTTTTTTTTTTTTTTTTTTCAAAAATCATTTATATAATTCAATATAAACTTTGACAGATTTGCGAATCATAATAGCTGCTTCCACACTTGCTTCTCCTCGTTTTGTTCCTTTCGCTCCAATATGAATGAGAACATTCTCTCAGATTTAACGAATCTTTGTTTTGTTTCTGACATTACATCAATTTTATGTTCGTGATTTTTTTTGTTCTTCTTGTAGTTAATTCCTTTAATATTATAATTCTAATCCGTAGTCCTATTTATTGGTCTAAAATTAGTATCCGAAGAGGCAATCTAGTTAGCTTTCCTTTGAAGCAGAGTGAGAATGAATTTCAGCACTAAGTTTCCAGACACTATATTCCTTAAAGTTACAAAAAAAAGTGCAGAAAGTATTTTTTCATGTTATTGTGTATAGTCGAGGGACACTGCATACGACACGACAAGAGCACACTGTTGTGCACCTCCTAACGTGTATTGTATCTTTCTAAATATCTGACACCCAATATCGAATTCATTCTACCATACCTGGATTCATTCAAACATACTTCTCGATGTTTAAAGATCAACACCCATATTTTTATATTATTTTTTCCCAGGAATTAAATTGTCTTGTAAATGTCTAATGTATTTTTCAAAATAAAGCCTTGAGGATTTTAAGTGGCCATCTGGCTCTAACTCGGCCATTTCTGTTTTAAACCATTGTTCTGTACTGTACATTAAAAATAGTTTTACATTTTATGAAAGAGGAAACTTTCCGGTTCTTCAAATCACATTCCCTCAGAAGGGGGAGAATCGCCCACTGCATCATTTTCTAGTATCTCAAAACAGATTGATTTTTTTTTCTTCACGATAGCTGTATGTCCCTTATGGGAGACCACACATGTGAGAGATTTCCCTAACGACTGGTCGATTTCTAGTTGTGTTCTTCATATCCCACATCATTTGGGGCTGTTATTTGAATTTAAGTCGAAATACCATATTTGAGAGATAAAAGAGCGTTCAATATTCGCTTACGAAAGACAGAAGAAGAGAGAAAGACTGTTATTATTCTGCATATCTAGATGGTGTTATCTACGCCATGTGTTAGCATAGCTCAGGAAATAAGCTTTCATGGGCTATTTCGCCTTCCTGCGATAAGAGCAGATTTTATCGCCTTATGCGTGATCGATTGCTCGTATCATGTCCTACAGGAAATAATTTTTTATACGTTGGTTTTACCTCGGCATCACTGTCTATCCGCTTTATATCTTATCTTTTCTATTACCCGTGAGAATATACGTTGGTAAAGAGGCCTAAAAGTAAATACGTATATCAACCTCATGAAAGCTGTAAAAGGCTTTAGCAGAACATCAGGCAGTGAAAGTCAATCGAAGTACTGTCAACCAGTTAACTCTTGTGACATAAATTCCGATTTTGTCAGTTTGCCTTACAGGTGGAACGCGCGCATTAGAAATTCAACTTAATCTATTTCGCAGCATTATTGTGGCTATAAGAAGCAGTGAGCAGAGTATCAATGCAGGAACGAAAAATATAGCCCTTTTGTGAACCCTGACTGAAGTTTGAAATGTTTAATTTTGCACGATAACCTTAAATGGCAATGCAGTTCACAGAGAAAAAACATCCAATGTAAGGATTTTTATTATACATAACAAAGTAAAAACTATTTTTGTATTACATAATAAAATTTAGAGGCTGACGTGATTTGAAAAATGCAACGAAAGGAGAAAATTGATGCAAATGGTAGAGCTCCAATAAGATAAAAATATGATGTCCGTGTATCCTCAGAGATAAAATTGAGAAATAAATCTGAGCAATAAATTGTGACTGAAGTTACAAATTCTGGATGAAAATATACTGCAACTCCAAATGCGCATTTTAGACAGAATTATATATTCCATAGTAATGTTCGATTTCTTTGTTGCTTTTCTAAGTAAGAAGAGCAGACTCAAGAATGAGTCAATGAGGGTGGAGCTGGACTGAGTAAGACACGCACATTAATATTACTAACAGACTCAAGGAAGAAAATGGAAGAACAGGAAGGAAGAAGACAAGATTTTAGTGACCCCTAAAAGCAGGGGCGTTCTAGAGTATGTGGCGCCTGGGTGCCAATTGAAATTTGGAGCCCCCCTTTAAAATTTTCTTCTTATGTGTATGTAAGTTTCAGGTTTTCAGACGCCCGGGCGGGTGCTGTTCACCCTCGACCCGCCCCTGCCTAAAAGAAGTCAACAATCGCTTAGGAATAGCTATAACCAGAAGGCAGACATAAAGATTAGTACTTTATGTAATGTCAATTAATATAAATAAATTGTTTTTAAATAAAGAACGAATAATGTAAGCCTCTTCCTATAACAAAGACTTTATAGTGATAAAATTTATTATTATAATTTTTTTCATGGGTGTTTTTGTAGATCAGTCTCGCTCGTTTAGCCCTGTCTGCAACGATAAACGAGTGATTTGAAATAAAAATACATACGAGGTGATATCAAAAGGTTTTTTCCCCTGACCATGTTTTACGTGTCCCAGGAGGTTTAAATTTGGAACACGTTACTCCTTATTTATATAGTCACCACTCAAATCGACACATTATTTTCTCTAGGCGCCTCCGTACCAGGTGGGCAGGAGCAGCAGTGCGTAGCACAAGCTTCTTGATTAGACCGGGGTTCGAGCCCGTGACCACTAAATACGGAGGATGCGGAAAGGTAAGGGAATGACCACCGCATATCCCAGGAGCAATATGGCCTTAGTTGCTAATGCTCCTAAAAACCAAATAATAAATAAATAATAACATTTTTCCTCACTTCCTTATGCCATTTTTGTAGGTCTCACTTTGCTCTTAAAGCCATGCTCCTGTCGCAGAGTTACCTCTGCGTTGCCAGAAAAAAATGCTTTCACACAAAAATGATTTCAGATGCGGAAAGAGGAAGTCAGAAGGTGCCAAGTCAGTAAATAAAGGATGTGGAAAGATATGAAGTCCTTAACTTCCGGACAAGATCAGTGGTTGCAACGGCACGCCTTTGCTCGGCATTCACCTTCGCTTTTGCTTAATTGTAGCATGTAATTGCTTCAGTAAGTTGTAGTAATGTGCATTAATGGTGGTACCCTTCTCCAGGTCATCATCATCTGTCATCGTTCCGCCATTCCACGGGACGACGTAAACCTTGAAAATAATGCCCATCTCATCCCAAAAATCTGATGGCAACACCTCTGCAAATGGTTGCACCTGGCACATTTGGAAGTTGGTGATTATGGATATTTCCATTGTTTTGAAACCTGTTTTATTTCTGGCCCAAAGTGATGTATCCACGATTCATCCATAGTTACCAATCGGGAAAAAAAAAACAGGCCAGAATCGTTGTCACATATGGCAATCAGTTCAGCAGAGTAAGCCTGCCTTTTGTAGTTTTTGTGAAAACACGTGAACATGTGAGGAATCCATCATGCTGAGACCTTATTCAAATCATAGTGAATTATGCTCTCCACTGATCCATAGCTAATCCCAGTCTCAGAAACTATTTGTTTAATTGTTCACCGGCAGTAATTGAGGATCAGCTGTTTAATTTTCTTCTACGAATTCAGCAGTGTGAGAAGTGGATGGCTACTCACTTCCTTCCTCTTATGGACGTTCTCCTGGCCGCACTTGAACTGTCTTCACCAATGGTTTACCACGTCATCTGATGGACAGATATCTCCATATACCATAGATATCTCTTCATGGATAGTCTTTGGCTGTTTGCCTTGCAAAATCAGGAATTTGATAATGGATCTAGTTTGACAGTGATGGCAGTGTCAAACATTGACAGTGCCATCAATGTTTGACAGTGCCACACAGCCGGACACAAATTCTTGGAGGGTACTGGTGGTTTTTTTGGCTTACTTTTTTGCAAGTATTCACACTTGCAAACGTATTTACTTTCATTATTATGTGTATTAACCATTGATATAATATCAATAAAATTTTTTTTTAAAAATTACTATGAGAAAATTTTATGTTTATCCATTAGGCGAAAATAAAATAACAGAGTAATAATTCGCTACTTAAAGTAGAACTCTGTTAATTATCGGAAATATTTGAATACTTACTTAACATCATGGCTAAAGACCCTCCCCTTTACGCCCCTATAGTACAAAAATTCCCATACGTTTTAAAACAAAAATTTACTTTCTACACCTTTTGTTTATTAATAGCATTTGTAAGTTAATAAATTCTTCAAACTCCACCAATTTCCAATTTTATGATAAGGCACAGCAGGAATGGGCATTATCGGTTTAACTAATGTTAGGTACTAAGAACTTCCATTCGAAAATGTAATCTGTACGCAGTTTAGCATTAAAAAAAACTGCCATTCGAAGAATTTTTCAAATAATTTCTCATTTGAAAAATATTCAGTTTAAAAATTAAAATTTCAAGGAATGTCTCATTTTGACAAAATTATTAATAGAAGAAGCGCTCCGCTTCAAAGGCTGGTGGAATTCATAAACCTTTTCAACTGAGACTGCAGCTAGCCGATATCAGAAGGAGGGAGGGAGTAGGGGTAGCCCTAACGGGTAGATGGTGGATACAATCACCGTCCTTCAGACACTGGGTGGAAAAGACTTGAGTTCGAATTCCATTAATGAAGAGAGGAATTTTTATGGGCTTTTTTCTTTTTTTTTTTTTTTTTTTTTCACAACGTGGCTGAGTTAGGCGAGGTTAGCATGGTTTTTACTCGGAATTTTCGTTCAGTAAACAGGAAAACCGACAGTACACGAAATTTAGCCATATATGACATAATATGGCTTAAGTCAACGATGCATCTAAAACTCGACAACAGATAGTTTGAGTAGGGTTCCTTTCATGTACTGTTTCGCTTTTTTCAGCCAACGCAACATGTAAATCGGCCATGAGCATCATTTGTACAAACATAATACGCAATAAATTCCACATATGAACTGCCTCACTATGAGAAAATTAAGCGGTGCGCTTTTACATCATTAATTTTGTTATAACAATAATCCTTATAACAAGTGATTTCTGATTTACTCATCTGTTGCTACAGACGATTTGCTATAATAAAAGCAAAAAAAAAAAAAAAAAAAAACATTGAAATTCATGGACTAGTCAATAAATATTCTTGTAGAACATGAGCGTAAATACTATTTAACATATAAAAAGATAAAATAAACAAAAATTACTATTTTTTTCTTACTTAGTTTCTACTTCTGTAATATCTGTATCATCGATTTTTTCGTGTCAGCTTTTGTTAATGGTAAAATGATTTGCGTGACTGAGAGTGCAATAGCGCAAATTGATGTCTCCATCTTCTGCAGACGTTACCGCTTAGCGCAGCGACCAATGCAGTTGTGGTCGACTGCGTCGTCCTCATAGTCTGTACCCGCTGTAGTTAAGGCTGTTTCTAGTAAGCCTCCTTCGTACACACCAAGAATTTAATAACAGCACGCTTCTTCGGACGAATTCACGGAGAAAGCCTCATTAAGCGACTGTTACAGCAACACCCCCTGTAAGAAGACAATATCATATGCGTAATAAGAGGAAGGATATGCCCATACAGTGCACCAATAGGGCTGCTTTAAATAAATAATTTTAAAAGATATGTGGGATTGTATGGAATTAGCACTACTGTCCCTTTTTTTTTGCAGCCAACAGAATTTAAACCGCTCAGTTAATGTTATGATTTTAATTCCAGCGGCATAAAAAAACTTGCTTTCAGATCGGGTTGACCAAATATTGCACCGTTTAAAAAACAAATAGACTCACCTGAAAAATATCTGTTGCGCGCTGATTGCTGGTTTTGAAATTAGCGCTATTAGCATACGCGTTATGTGTTAAAAGAACATATATAAGCTTTTAACGCATAAGAAACATTTCATATATAAGATACATTTCGATTTAAACATATAAGTAACATAGATGAAAAAAAAATGTAAAAAAATTAGGATATGCGAAACGATTACATAAAAACAAGAAATAAAATATAGTATTAATTATCACATTGTTTACGTCTTTGGACATTATTCGAATTGTGAGATTTTTTAATTTTATTTTATCGTTTTTCATTTGAGTGTTGATGTTGGGAGAAATGTCTCCGTTTTTATTAAGTTACTATGGAGGTTACGAGCTGATGTAGCTCTCAAGTTTTGTTCTTTTTTATTTTGTTTATTTCATTTTAGAAAACAGCTGCTCACATTTATTGGTACTCCTGATCAGGGCGCATATTTTATGGTCTTACTCCCAAAATTAAAGTAAATGACAGAAAAGCAAATAAAAAAGCGAGTTTCTGAGACTCTAATCAGGTAAAGAAGTTTATATTGCTCAATAACAAAAAAAAAAGGACTTAACATTTTTTTTTTCTGCACGTTGCCGCAATATTCGGGCCAAATATATGAAAGGTTCAGCCCCGTGTACCATTTCATGTAACACTGAACAGATTTATCATTTTCGTCAACAAAATGCAGGCAAATCCGAATTTGAATGTGCAGCATGCGGAAAGTGCAGTTGCTTGCTATATGTTATAAATAGTATTTCCTTTCATTCTAGCGGCTTTCATTTATTAAACCCTTCTTTTTGTGCAGATCACAGTTTGTTTTTCTTCTTTGTGCAGACCCAATCTACAGAATTGGGCAGATTATCTCTGTAATGGCTGATGTATCAAGCGAAAAGGTCAAACTCATGAAAATATTAGAAACTAAGTTATTAGAGGTTCAATTTTCTAAAGGAGAAACTTCAGAAATCATTCTGTTTGACTGGAATGTATACTAACTTTGAGTCCAGCATCGTTGTTTTGTATTTGCCAAACTGAAAGACAAGTTGTTGAAAAAGATTCGATTGAAATTGGTTGCGGTGCATATCATTCACGAGTACTTCAACAAACTGTGAATCCTTTTCATAAGAATTTGAAACGCCTATAATAAAGTTGAACCAAAATTTCCTCAGCGCCTCTTTTGAAATTAAGGAGGGAAAATTAATAAAAATCAAGCAAAATCGACAAAAGTGTTTTTCAAGACAATGTAATATAGCTTTTACTTTGATCTTCACTTTCTCAAATCGAATTTGATAAAGAGAAAACATGTTTAAATTTGTGCCATTCAAAGCAGAAGACAAAAGGAGCCGTTTTGAGAGAATCACTATAGATCACTTTTTCATATAAAACCTTCGCTTTTGTAACTTAAATTATCAGTATTGAGAGAGAGCTCTTTTAATGTTTCTTATTGTCTCTAATGTTTCTTTCTGTTTCTTACAGCTTTTACTCTTCAATTTATATTATTTCATAAGACTAGTATTATCTACAATCTTCTATAATATTGAAATGATACTCCCACTTTCTAGAATCACCTACAATGTTCTACCACATTCAGGAATCTTCTGCAATGTTCTTCTACCACATTAAGGATATTTCCACACCTTTATGGAATATTTTCGAATATTCTAGAAATGTCTTAAATATTATTTAAGTTTTTTGATTTTTACACATATTAGAAAACCTTTTAATAAAAATTGGTAAACAAATTGGCCCTACTTTAATAGAAACTTTTTGAAAATTAAGAATAAAAACGTGATTCCAAACTTTTAGGCGGAGTGTATATATTTAAAACAGTGTAAGGAACATATACAAGAATGGTCATGCTAGCCACATACAGATCGAAATAGACCGAAGGTAAATGTAACTTACGTTAACATTACTCTAAAGTAGTAAAGTTAACCTAACGACACCGCTAATGGTTCAATACAGCACATTCATCAGTTTATTGTATTACAGGGCTGAGAAGAATGTGACACATAAAAAGCTATCAGAATGATGAAATAATACAGTAAGAATTTTGACCAGTAATCAGCAAACTGAGCTAACTGCCAAATTACCGCTGTTTCCTCGCTAAAGGAAGGAACCATGCCCATAATGAAAGACATCATTAACGTTGTGGAGAGTGCACGGTGACGGTCGTTAAGTTTCTATCCCACATATTGTACATAATCCGAGACAGGTTTATAAATTTCTGGGCAAGTAACAAAGAATAGCCCCTCATTAGACTTAACTTCTGTAGATAAAAGCGACATTAAAATAGAAATATTATTGCTTATTCATCATTGTGCGTAATTATCATCCTGCTGGGAGCCTTCGTATTTTAATTTTGTTGTCCTCATTAAGAGAAGCTGTCCATAACATGCAAATTATTTTTCATTACGCCGTGATACTTGATTGCGCTGCCACTTTGAACTTCTAGAAGATACTTTTTTCTTTTTTAATAGTGATCTTAAACCGGAAAGCTTGGTGAAACCTATAGAATTCTAGAATGGATGCAGGCTGGTTGAAAGGAAAGAAATGCAGATACAGTATAACAATGTCCATGTAAATATTTGCACGAAAAGTAAGCGACAGAAGCCGAATTTCTCTCTTTAGCAGTACCATTTGATTAACGTTCTCTTTCATTCGGACAGTCGATTTTTAAAGAGGTTTGAGAAAACTATCCCAAAATTGTAAATAATACTTGTGTCTGTAATTACATATGTCCTTCGGTCGGTTTGCTCTTTGATAAACGAAAAGTTTTCTTCCCAGAGTTTTGGAGAAAAAAAATGCAGTTCTCGCCTAAGACCGACTAACTCAGCGACGTTTCGAGGAAAAAAAAAAAAAAAGCCATAAAACTTTTGTGCTTGTTTGACGAGATTCGTGTTCAGACCTCCGCTGGTGAACAGCAATAATAACCATTATGCTGCCCGTGAAGGCAATATTCAATTATAAAAAAAAAAAAAAAAAAAAAATCAGGTTTGAACGCAGCAAGCTAAATACTAAAGAAATCAACAAACTCCACAGGAGAAAACCAGCGGGCGCAAGCTCTAATATACCAGCTGTATTAGATGCACCCATCTGACAACGAGTAAGAGCCCCTTTAGCCCTCAAAACAGCTTGGGTTCTTCGTGGCACACATTCAAATAGGTGTTCAAAGCGTACTAGAGGTATACTGCTCCATGTTGACTCAACTGCTCCCCACAGATGTTGCAAATTGGACGTTCTGGATCTCTACTACGAAGAGCTGGTTCCACCTTATTCCATAATCACTCAATTAGATTCAAATCTCTTGACTGGGGAAGCCACTACAATAGACTGAATTCACCCTCCAGATATGTCGGAGAACAGTATAGTATTGTAAATAGGTGACTGGGACTTCCTGGTTTAATAATAATAATAAAAAAAAGTTCCTGGAACCAGTTTTTAACAATTTTGACTTGGTGACATATCTCCTTCGCGGGCGTAGCACAGTGGTATCGTCACTCCTCCCCACACCGAGTGGGAAAGGTCCGGGTTCGAATCTCGTCGATGACGCGAGGAACCCTATGGCCTTTTTTTTCACTCCGTGGCGTAGATAGCAAGGTTTTTTTTTTTTTGTTTGTTTTTTCTTTCTTCCAGAAACGGATTTTTCGTCTAGCAAAACAAGAAAAACAATCAGGGAACACGCGCAATTTACAAACACAATACACATGGGTATATGAATTAACTTCCTGGGTGACCCAATGTAATAGGTTGTTTTTGCTCACATTTGATACGTTGGCAAAAACTTATATTCAGATAGATACACTGCAGCCCTGAAAGGATGCACCAGACAAGAAATAGTTTTCAGATGACCTGTGGCTTCCAAATATTTACTCATTAATATCAAGGTACACAATGAGCACCACGACAATACTCCCCAAGCCACAATTAATGAGTAAATACTGTCACAACTATCCTGCACTGTTTACGCCTGGCAGGATGGATCCATGGACTCTCCATAATTTGGTCCTCCCGTCACTGTGAAAGAGCAAGAACAGGGATTCGTCACACCAGGAAACGTTTCTCCAATCCTTAACTGTCCAGTGTTAGTGTTTCTGAGCCTACCATGTACATACCTTTTTTTTTTTTTTTTCTGACAGGAATGGAACTTACTTTGGCTGTCGGCTGTGATACCGTCACCTGTGACAAAGTACGAAAAGATGTGGTTTCTGGATTGCTCCTTTGATTGCCACTGTTGTACAGAGTTGTTATTTAACTGACTGTGACCTTTCTATTACTCAACATGTCTTAGCAGTTTTCTTGGCTTCTCACATCAACAAGCTGTTTCCGACTGCAGGATATGGCTTGAGTCGTTGATGATCCTACAACAAACAAACAATCTCTACCATGGAATATTGTTTCCAAATCTGGGTGGTGTGGTGCTCCAAAAACCTCTCTCTCAAGGAACACGATGAGCACCACTCTGAAGACTATCCAACCAGGTTCTTAAAGTCCCATCTCTTAAACTCCTCCACTCTGTCACGCGGGCGTTCAGTTTTTGCTGCTTGCTTTTTATGTATTTTTAAGAGCACTGTTCCTTCTGAATTGGCATATTTAAATCCACACCGCTCTCTTCCAAACCCCGAATAAACATGTGCCTCAACCATCCAACATCCATACATTGTCAAATTCCAAACTCGGTACAATGTATCTTCTCTCTTTTTCATTTCTCTCTTCTACTTCTGTTCATTGTTTGATTTCTGTTCTGAAAAAGCTTTTATCTTCTCTGCCTTCAGCACATACAGGGTATTAAAGTACTATAGATTTTTTGTGTCATTTATTATGCAACAGTAATTATGCATTTGCAAGCTGTCTCTCTTATAATATACTTTCAGAAGAAATATGAGTGGGCTATACACTGAATGGTGACTTCATTAGGTACACCTACTCTTTTAGTGTAATGGCGCACTCCTTCAGCAATAATATCATGCGTTCGTACCATGTGATACGATGGTAGTCGAAACTAGTATGAGTGTTTTAAGAACGGAAGCCCTGTTGGTGTTTTCAAGTATGAATGTGTCTCAGGTTTATCGAGATTGGTCCAACAGCCAAATAACATCTGACCAACTGCGATCCTGTAGTCAAAAAACTCTTTGAGAGGAGAGGCTAATGGTGGTTAACAAGAATTGTGCAGGATAATAGAAAAACTACAGGGAGTCAAATAACAATCCAGTACAACAGTGGTAACCAAAGGGGCAATTTAGAAACCACATTTTGTCGTACCTTGTCACAAGATGGGGTATCGCAGCTGCCATCGAACCGTATTCCATTACCGTCAGCAAAGAACAAGCGGATACAGTTACAGTGGGCTCAAGAGCACCAGCACTAGATAGTACAGGATTCGAAAAACAGTTCCTCATCTGACCAATCCCGCGTTTTTTTCTGTTTCCCGCTGATTGGAGGACCAGATTATGGCGAAAACAGTGAGTCTAATAATAGTTTCAGAAAGGATTCATCCTGCCAGGAGTCAATGTTGGCTGGTGATAGAGATGCAGTCGTTGGTGGGGATTGTTTTTGTGGTGATCATCGCATCCCTCGGTACCAGTGTAGAAACATCTGGAAACTGTTTCTGCCAGGTGCATCATTTGGTGGCTGCAGTGTGTCCATCTGAGGGTAGCCTTTCCAACAGAAAAACCTACTCTCAAATGGACACACTGCATAAATCAAGATATTGAGTCCTATCAAAAGCCAAGACACACTGCAGCCATCAAGATTTCGTATGCCAATCAGTCATGTCACAAGACCAGAACTATATAGAACTAGTTCCAGGAAAACGAGAATGAATTCAGTCTATTGCTGTGGCTTTCCCAGTCCATTGATATGAATCCAATTGAGCAATTGTAGGACGAGGTGTAAAGATCTCTTCGGACCAAAGATCCAGAATCATAAAATTTGCGACAACTGTGGGAAAAGCAGTCGAGTCAACATGAGTCTAATAATAGTTTCAGAAAAGATTCATCCTGCCAGGAGTCAACAATGCTGGCTGGTGGTAACGATGCAGTGATTGGTCGGGAGTGTTTTTTGTGGTGATCCATTATTCCCATTGTATGGTTTCGATACTTCGTTGAGTTTTCTCATAACGAAATCACGCTGTCCTGAGGGCTAAGGAAGGATTGGCTCGCTGTTAGGTAGGTGTACCTAATAAATTGGAAACAGTACATAAATACTACATACGCAATGCTCCGGGTGAATCAAGGTGGCGATGAGGATTACTCATTCGTATGATAATAGTTGTTTTTATATTTAAAGTTATTGTCTTGGTATATCGTCATGCCATTCCAAAGATATTGCAATACACTGTAAAGTATTAAAATTACTGAAAAATGGCAACAACGAGTTATTGAAGTACGCATCAAAGTAATGGACCTGGTAATTGGCGATTTCCGAAGTCCATGCGTGAGGTTCAATGTTATTGGCGAAGTACAACATGCAGAATTTATTTTTGTCATGGCACATGAGTATATTTAACATCGCCACGATTTTGCTCTAAAATGTTAATTACATAGAGATAAATCTCAAACAAAACCATACATGCAACTCCAGGAATTTATGAGGGACAGCTGAAAGATTATTTTATTTACGTTTTATTTGGACAGCCTTGTGTTTTACTAATTTCTAAAAGAGTTTGATGCCTTAATTTTTGTCTACAAATTTGTCTGTTATGATGAATCGGGGTAACAAGCTTTTAACATTTTGGAAGACTTTTTTTTTTTTTTTTTTTGTTTTTGTTTTTTGGGTAAGGAAATGTAACAGCTGAAACGCTTTAATGTTAATTTTAGTAAAATCAATCGGAATGGCGTTTCTGTCCCATTCAAACAATGCTCAAGTGGATTCCAAACTTCGTTTTATCTGCAAACTTTTGAAACTCTACAGAAAGGAGAATAAGAAAACAGATTTTATTATTTATTGACGTGTTTGGATTAAATTTTATTCATGAGCAGAACTTTAGCTTAATGTAGAAGCAGTTAATCAGTTAGTATTTCCTATAGCCCAAGAGACTATTCATGTTGAAATGTAATTTATTGAGTTCGATTCGGTTTCTGAAAGATTGTACTGGCTGTGTTAAAAAGTACCATTACTATTTTAATTGATTCTGGTGTGTGTCTGTCTGTTATTATGTTTCTTTCTGCGTTTAGTTTCTGTTTGTGTTTTGATTCTGGTTATTGTTTCTCAAGGACACAAGTGCACGCGCGCAAAACTACCCACATTTAACATATAATATGAACTGGAAAAAATGTTATATAATTTAGTAATGAATTAATCCACCAGATTTTTACACGTCGTCGTTTATGTTATATATATATTTTTTTTCAACACTAATGAGGCAACTGGGCCAATGTGCGCAATAAATGTCCAAAATTTAAAAAATCAAAAAATTTAATTTCCACTTTTTTTAAATTTTAAACTTAATTTTTTTAAATTTAAACTTAAATTTTTTAAATTTAAACTGAAGGCCATGCAATTTTCTGTTCTTCAGGTTGTTCCAAGAATTGGTGACATTCACAGGTTTCAAAGGACCACAAATTAATACGAAAATGCCGAGTCGTGTCTCGTGATTTGAGAACGACAAATCGTTATCAATGCACTTTCATCCTGATTACTACACAGTCGAAAATGCTCCAGTCTCCCCATGGCGTGCGGGAGGGGGATGATTAATGGTGTTGTTGTTGTCCCTGCCACACTGAAAATGTAATGGGGGGTGGGAGAGCTGAGCAGAAGGCGTTCCCTTAAGGCGAATCGCGTCATATGATGATCGACCGATCCAAACAAATTTGTTTCTGTAGATGTTCCCCCTACCTGGTTCGTTCGCTGCTGACAAGCAGAAAACGAACGGAAAATTACGCAACAATCGTGATTATTTTTAAGACATTGTGGAAGTAGACCATTCAGCTTTGTCCAAATTATCTTACTTAATATTAGTAAGCAGCCAGTTGGACTGCTTAATAATATAAAGTGCTTATTAATACGAATAATCATTAGTACAAGTATGGAAGAGGCCTACATGTTTTGATTCTTTCGTTAATAATAATTATTAAAACTTCATGATCGTATTGGTCTCTCTAATTAAGTAATTAATGTGCAGTTTACATTCTGGGATTTTCCTTGTATAAATCAGGAGTTGTACACACGAATATAGAAAACATTAAAACTTCTTTTTTTTTTTGAAACGTTTGAAAAAAAAAGTGTTAAAATATTTAACACTTTTTTTTTTTGAAAATTTTCTTTGACATGCTCAGAAATCTATTATTATTATTTTTTTATATATAACGTTAAGTCAGAATTAATTCATATCATCTTATTCCTTATTTTACTTTTCAGAAATAAATTAATAATAAAGATAACGATAAAATAATAAAAATAATAACAATTAATAATAAAGAATTAATAATATTAATAATATAACCAGTAGAAAGTTACAACTCCATAACGCAGATGGAATTCTCTTATCGGACGAATTCAGTATTGCTTAAGAGTTTGCCAAACATTTTTCCAGAATTCAAACAAATGATACATTGAGACCTGCCTCATTTCCTGACTTCACATCTGTTAAAAATGATATCCTCATTAACCTCTTTATCACTGATGAAGATTTAAATTCGGCATTAAAAAGCACGAGAAATGACTATACTAGAGGCCCGGATGACATTCCAGGCTTATTTTGGAAAATGACTGTCACTACCTTAAAACCCCTCATACTGCGGATCTTCAACTTGTCTCTCAGGTTGGGGAAGTGTCCTAAGCACTTTAAGCAGGTCAATATAGTTTCTATTTTCAAAAAAGGTGATAAAAATTATGTAACTGATTACAGACCCATAACCTTGCAAAACAGCCTGGCTAAACTCTTCAACACAGCAGTACACAAACATCTCTTCGAATTCTTCAGGCCTTTCATTGATCAGAATCAACATGGTTTCTGCAGTGGCAAGTCAGTAGTCACAAATTTACTTCCTTTCTGGCAATACACCTCTGAAGCTCTTGATAACCACCTTCAAGTTGATGCAGTCTACACAGACATATCTAAGGCATTTGACAAAGTCCCGCACGAACAACTTCTGGAAAAACAAACTATATGGTATCCGTGACCCTTTGCTCTCATGGCTATGCAGCTATATTACGCATCGCTCCTTGAGCGTTATCATCAATCAAGTCAACTCAGACTGTTTTATACCACTAAGTGGAGTACCACAATTCCCCCTTAGGTCCTCTTCTCTTCATTGTTTTCGTAAATGATCTTCCTTCTTTCATCTACACCTCCAATGTTCAAGTTGCTCTCTACGCAGACGATCTTAAGATCTACTCAGCAGTGAAGGAGATTACCGATTCTCAACAGCTTCAATGTGCTCTCAATAAATTCTCTCTGTGGCTATCTCTGAATGGCTTGTCTGCTAACCCCTCGAAGTGCAAAGTAATCTTTCTTATCCGGCAGATCTACACAACTAATAAATACGGAGTACAGTATTAACTCTGTGATCATCGAAAGGTGTGACCAAGTTAACGACTTGGGGATTCTCTTCTCCAGCAGTGCTAAATTCGATGCTCATGTCCTTAAAATCACCAGCAAAGCATTAAAAACACTGGGATTCATCAAACGGAATACATACAAGTTCAAAAACTACAGATATGCAGTTATCCTTTATAAAACTATTGTTCTGCCAATCCATGAATTCAGTTCACCCATCTGGAACCCTCACACAAAGACTTTAACTAACACAATTCAAGCAGTCCAAAAAAATTTTGTCCGTTACCTTAGGTACCGCAATCCTCTATTCTATCACTCAGTGTATTATGAATCGCTGTGTGATTACTTTCATCTGAGGCCTCTGTGCAACAGAAGAGTTACTGCTGACATCACCCTTCTAGCCAAAGTAATCACTGGAACTTATGAAGCATCGGATATCCTGAGTAAAATAAACTTCAGTGTTCCTTGTAGACAAGTCAGGAACCTTACACCGTTTCGCCTTGACTCTGCTACCACGGACTTTATGAAGTTCAGTCCACTGAACAGAATCGGCAAATGACTCTCTCATTGACTTCTTTGACAACTCACAATCACTGATGAACACCATCCACAAGTTTGCCTCTTCTGCAACGTGACTAGCTCTGATCCAATTATTGTAGTTTATTAGTATTATGTGTTTTATTATTTTTTTTATTCTCTAACTGATTAATTATTACTTGTTTTACCGGTAACTTAACTTAATGCAATCCTCTTTTGTACATATGATTTTAATGTTTGAATCTATATCAATGTTTATCTTCCTGTTGGATTTCATATTATTGTTATTATGTTTATTGTTCTGATCTCAGATACACTGTTAATGGTTACATGTTGTGTATCTTGTTATTAATAAAAATAAACAAAATAATTGTAAAAAACAAAAAAAAAACATCTGTAGTTTTAAAAAGAAGCCTCAGAGAACAAAGGGGTGAAAATCTGTTGAAAATGTACAAGGATCATTAAACGAATCATTTTTGAATCGATAGCGATGAAAAGTGTTTATTCAGAGTACTGTGGTGATACTAGTAAGGGGCAGATTTTTTGGGGCGAATATTTTTTAATGGAACAAAGGCCACACAAAAGGAGTGGAGATAGCCAAATTAAAGGTTTCCTATGTATAAGAATATCCTAGGTAGGACTATAACCCTTATGATCAAAATGGTGTGGATTTTTTTTTTTACTTCTGGTTGATAATTAAAGCTTAACGATTCCTTAAACACTGATTTAAGTCTTTTCCACCCTCCACTTTAGAAAATCCTAGGGCTTCCCCTACATGTGAAATAAAATAAAAAAATATATAATAAAAAAAACAAGAGCCAGCGACGTATCATTACAACCTCTGGCCCCGATGCAACGTTTCTTTATTGAATCTTAAGATCATTTTCTTCTCTTCCTTCTGGGCTTCCCTAGGTAGGGCCCTAGTGCTGATTTCTAAAAATCGCCACAAAAAGTATTGAGACATTGAGATAAGTAAACAGTTCACAGAACAGATTTTAATAGGATGTGGGACCTCCTTTGGCTCTGTAAGACAACATATTTTTCTGGGACCCTTCCACTAATTCATAATGCTTTTCACTGCATTTCTTCATTTCCTATAGCAGGACACCTCCGGATCTTCTTTGGGACATCTACCTTTTTGTGCTTTTATAAGATAATATGAATCAAAGCTGTAATACTCAATATGTTCTACGTTGATAATAATATTAGTAAAATAATAACAGGAGTTTCCTCAATATAGTACGTAGAACACTTCCGTATGATACCCTCCAGAAATTAAAACGGAAAAAAAACGAAAAAATCGACAACTTACCGGTACATTAGAGTAAAATATAAATAATTAAATAATCAATTTAACACAACTCCTCTTATTATTTTACTAATAGTGCTTTTATAAATAATATTGTCCCCGTTATAACGTATTCTGAAATCAGAATATGCAGTTGACATAATTTTATAGTACCATTAAGGAATAACGTTAGGTCCTGCACTATAAAATTGAGTGTTGGAAGAAAGATGTTGTCGTTCACAATTTCTCTCATTTTGCAATATTGTAAAAGATATCTCTTTCAGCAAGAACTTCTACAAACATCATCGATCCAAATCATTATACATCCTCTTTCCTACCTTTATTTGTAGTTCTTTTTCAAAAGTGCGGTCGTTTTCCAGGTTTAAACTTAAGAGTCAAGGTTCTTGTATTTGCGAGACCTTCTGGACTCGTTTATGAAACAATCGAAATATTTACTCATGAGAAATCTTTCAACCACTGAATATTTCTCGTATTTACACACTTAAAGTTAAGAGCACAAACCTCTTGTTTTGCTGGACTCACTGCAATTCCAAGAAGCTTTCGCTCGTTTATAATTCGTTTAGACCGGAGCAACTTTTCATTTACTCTGGCCGGAAAACGTTTAGTTTTCCGGGTTGAAAACACGCAGAAATGCTTCTGTCAGATGAAAAGTGTCTATTGGAATTTGCCTCTAGAGCAAGATTTTCCATTTGCCGTGCAGTCTCGAGAATGACATCATTGTGGTCCCTTTTGCGACGAAAGGTTTGTAGGAGGCACATCATCATTAGTCGAATTTCTGTAAAGAACATGACAACTGCATCTCTACTTTCCCCGGACCTTTTGGCTGATTCTTTAGTGACTCTGGCGTGTTTTTTGTTGCACTATACGAATATTTATTGAAGATTTCTCGTTGTTAAAAATAAGCATTTTTCCTAATGGTTGTTAAACTTTGACATGCCCATCCTCACTTGTGTATGATATTCCAGAAGGAAGTCGTCAGAACGTTGAGCAGTTTCGTGCTTCATTCCCTTCAGCATCCCACCAAGTGCAAGTGTTCAAATTAGCTGAGCTCGTTTCTCCTTACAATGCAATTCTAAATGACTCGTGGACTTTACTGCATGTATAGCTCTTCTGCCCTTTAAAAACGAATTTGCTGTGAGCCTTTTGACAAAATATCGAGAACGAGATTCAAACTGCATAATACTCGTAGAGCCTTTGGAGCTTAGGTGTAGGGATCTGTTCTTTGTGTGACAGGTATTGATCGCGTTCAACTCCCAAGAATTTTATTGAAAGAGCGACTTGCCCGAAAATACTTCGCAAGAGAGGGGAATGCTGGACCGACCTGTGCTCTAGGCAAAAAGAATACAATACAGTCTGGATTATGCTGTTACGGATTGCGGATAAACCGGGGTTTGTACCGCTCCTATTAATCCTGCTTTGTCTCATAGGGAGTTTTCTATTGCACTACATGGAAAACATCGAAGAGGCCCCGCTTTCGCTAACAAGACGATGCTTCGAAATTTAAGTAGTAATTTAACATTCTCAAGAGGGCTGAACAGGGAAAATTAACTTCAGTTTTTCCCTTCTTCAAAAAAAAAAAAATTATGAATAAAATTATACAAATTTTATGTCCAATCTTCCCGCGTTGCAGCATACGCTTAAAAACATTATCTTTATTGTAAGGTGCAAAGGTACACGCAGGAACCGTAACTTTACAAAACCAATAAATTAATGTTTTGGTCGCATTTACAAGTTTTCTTTCATTTTGTGGATTATTCGAAGAACTTTTTCCCAATCACTCTTGGCAATCATGAGTCTACTGTATTTCAGTTTTCTAGAGTTTCAGCCTGAGCAAAAAGACAACGCCGTACTCGCAAGGGGAGGCGAGTTGAGTAGTTACTGCGGGTAGTGGAAAATGACCAGACATTAACTGGTTAGTTGGTAGTAGCAGGAAAATGAAACTTGATCAGTAAGAATATTGCAGAGAACTGACGACAGTTCTCTGCAATATTCAGCCCCCTTAAAGGATATCAGCCTCCGCCTTTGGTAAATCGGCAGTTATCTTGTTGTAAAGCTAGCCATCTTCTTAATCAGAGGGCAGTGTAGCCTGTGAATCGGTAACAGGGACCAATGAGTAAGGAGTGAATAAATTTATACGGAGTTAAAGCCGGCTGATCATCATTCTGTTCCTGTACCGATAAATCAAAGTAACCTACAAATCATAAGTTGGGCATACCCGGAGCCATTGCAAGAGTGGTCCTCGGGCATCGGGCACAGTTGTAAAGATGATGCACATTGTTGTTTTCACTTTCTTATCTCTTTCTAAGTGAGTTTCACGAACTAGACGTTGGTTGGTTGACATGCTCGATCTTTGCAGAGAGCATGCAACTGGTTATTTATGATACCAAATTATCTATTATGGACCAGAATTTAATTTCGTTGTTATATGCACTAGTGTGTGTGTGTGTGTGTGTGTGTGCGCGCGCGCGCGCGTGCGTTCACCTGCAGAAAGACCAAAGAGTGCTGTCACTGCTTCCGCAATGTTATGAGATGCCGTTTACGATATTAATAATAAACGGAATGATACAATCGTCTGTTTATACTTCGGTACGACCAGAGAAGTTCACAAGATATATATATATATATATATATATATATATATATATATAGAGAGAGAGAGAGAGTATTTAGTAGTCACGGGCTTAAACCCCGGTCACTCAAGGCACGTGTACTTATGACCCTCGCGCTGACCACTCGGCTACGGCATTATCATTTATTCAATTTTTGTAGTAGCATAATCTAACAGTTTTCCTATTTTCTTGTTTATTTCGCTAGTTTTAAATAACTGTTTTCTGCAAATACATTTGGGCCAATATTTACCCATTGTGGCTTGATAGTCATGGATTTCATAGCAAAAAGAAGGAAAAAAAAAAAAAGAGAGAATTGAGCGATAAAGAGGATTGTCCAATTCCCGACACTAAAACATGCTCCACACCATACAACCGCCTCCACTGGCCTGCAATTTTGTTGCAGGCCGGTGGAGGCGGTTGTATGGTGTGGAGCATGTTTCACTGACATTTTTTTCATTTCATTCATTTATTAATTACACACAATATAGTCTCAACATTATGTACATAAAAGTATATACATGATTTATATACAAGATATATTTACATATAATTATATGCTCTGACAAACATTAAACTCTCGTGTGTGTGTGCAAGTGTGTTCTTAATCAGGGTAGCTCCCATGCATAAGCCCAAATCTACCTTGAGAACTTGGGAATATATAGTCTTTACAAAGCAGTCCTTAAAAAGTATGTTAAATTACCTGAGTCTGATTTTACTGTAGCGCAATTCGCACTTGAAATCCCGCACCCACTGGAGGTAGTGCAATACCAGTGAGTGCCAGCAATCCCGCTCCCCGGGTTGCCCATACCAGGGAGCCAGCAGGAAAAAAAAAAAAAAAAACAAACACGTATAATAAAACACAATAATATTCAATAGTCTGGATGGCACAACTATAAACTTCAAAAATCACAGTTCAACTGAATATTTCCTCAGCTGCTGTTTCACATGCACTGGAACCTCCAAAACCAATAACGGTACTATCCAGCAATCTCCAACTGTACGCCATGGATAATAGAACCTTTAGACCACCAGACCCGACGCAATGAATCTGATCCAGCACGGCAGAATCCAGAATAGAGTATTCATGATCGCAGCACAAAAGACAACCAACCAGAGCACCTGACCCAACACCATGAATCAGGTCCAGCACCCCAGCCGCCAGCCAGATGTAGAAACAAATAGTGAAACTCCATGAAGACAATTAAGACACTAGGTTTGCCTCTGAAGAAAGGCTCTGAGAACAGTTCTTCTTGCAAAAACAGCAAAAGTTCAAAGTATTTTATTATTTTTTTGGCGGGCTCCAGGGTTTCCCCTAGCACTTTCCCACCATACCGAATCAAATGCTCCTTCGAAGTCTATAAAGACCATAAGAACATATTTCTCAGAAGAATCCTTAATGTACTTTAAAAGAGATGTTATGGCGTCCTCTGTAGAGTGCCCCTTCTTAAATCCATGCTGATCAGCAGAACACAGATGCTTATCCTCTAACATCGCAGAAATTCTGGGAGCCAGTAACCTTTCATAAACCTTACCCATGTTCGCCAAGAGAGAAATTGGTCTGTATGCTCTCGGATCAGTCCTGGGCTTACCAGGCTTATGCAATATCTTTAGCAGTGCCATCTTCCATGGTCTTGGAAAAGTACCTTCAGTGAAACATTTATTAAACAAATTTAACATAATTTGAGGAAAGTAATCATAAAACTTAATGATTACTTGATTTTCAATTAAGTCCAAACCTGGACATTTCTTAACGTTCAATTTAGCTACTGCTGCACCCAACTCCACCAAACTGAAGAGTTCAGCTTCAGCGTCACCTGCTCCTGTAAACCCAGAGTTCATCCGGCGTATCTCCGTTTGTTCAGGTGAATCATCTTGAGGAAGATCCTGAGGAAATAGTCTTCTAACAATCGTTTCCACAGTAGAAAACCAATCCGATGTCTCATCATTAATGCTCAATACAGTGTTGTATATTTCTCCACAAAGCAACTTATTACGAGAAATTTTATACACGAGACCCCAGGGATCTCTGTTACCAACTTCATTAACCAAATTTTGCCGACAAGTTCTCTTGCTCTCAGCAATAGCCTTATGAAAGGCCTTTCTTCTCTCTTTATAGGCATTTTTAAATGATTCCACATCAACACTAGAGAGATGTCTATTTCTTTGGTATATTTTCCTAGCCTGGCATACCTGAGACCTCAGAGAAGACAAAGCAGGAGTCTACCACGGCACAGACAACTTTTTAGTCCTTTTTCTCCTCGTGGAGTGCACACAAGCCTGGAAAATATGATACTGTACATAGTTTACATATTCATAAGCTGTCATATCATTTAAACTCTCTCCAGGTATCTCACAATTATCACTATCGAAAACTGTAGTCAAATAATTTTTAAAATTGTTCCAGTTAACACGGTCCATAGAAAATCTAGACAGATCACTCGAAGCGAAGCTCTTTTCCCTTACTTCGAAACAGAGATCAAATGAAATTGCACGGTGATTACTATTTACTAAACCAGAATTGACTTCCCAATTCAAAATAGAATTGCACATACGAAGAGATGTCACAGTTACGTCAATATTAGACTCTCCATTTACAGTTGAAAAGGTGAACGGCTTATTTGGAAGGTTTTGAACAACAAGATTATGAGATAATAAGAGGTCTTCAAATTGGTTTCCTCTCACATCAGTATATCCACTGTGCCAAAAATGTGATTTTGCATTAAAATCAGCAGTCACAATGAGATTATGGGATGCATATCTTAAACAAATATTTTCCAAATTATGAAGCGCTATCTGAATATCTTCCGATGGAGGACAATACAGTGACACTACAACCGCCTCCACTGGCCTGCAATTTTGTTGCAGGCCGGTGGAGGCGGTTGTATGGTGTGGAGCATGTTTCACTGACAGGAACTTGGACCCGTGATGCATGTGGAACAACGTATTATCAGTGGTCTCCCCTATCACCAACTGCTTGCTGACAGTGTACACCCCGCTACGTTACACTTCTTCCCGAATGGCGATGGTGTCTTCCAAGATGACAATGCGCCGAGCCATCGGGCACTTGTGCAGGAATGGTTTGAGGAACACAGTTCTGACTTACAGCATATCGATTGGAGAGGCCGCCGTAGCCTAGTGGTCAGGCGCGTGGGTGCATAAGTACACGTGCCTTGAATGACCGGGGTTCAAGCCCGTGACTGCTGAATACGGTGCTGTTTCTTGTATTCAATCTATCTTGCGAATTCCTCTGACCGTTTCGTCGTCCTGGAGTATAAACATAAAATATCGATTGGCCTCCGAACTCTCCTGATATTAATTAATCCCATAGAGCACTTGGGACACTATGGAAAGGCATATCAGGCGTTTGGATACACCAATCACATCCATACCTGCATTACACACAGCTTGGTTGGCCATACCTCCCGAACGCTTCCGACATCTTGTGGAATCAACGCAACGTCGGATAGCTGCTGTATTGAGGGAAAAAGGACCTACGAAGTATTAGGTAAGTGATCATAATTCAGTGATCACTCAGTGTGCGTGTGTATTGTTTTTTTTTTTTTTTTTTTGGTTTGGTAGTTGTTGGCGCATCGGCTTCTGTGGCCATAGTGCACCTCCCAAGGTTTTTGCAGTACTTTGATCTAAGCCCGAGGCGGGAATCGAACCCGCGACCTTTGGGTTGCCAGGCAGGCACTTTGTATCTTTTTATTTTGCTTAACTTGCATCGTCAAAATAAGCAAAAACGACATTCTTCAGAGTTACACTGAATCTCAATCTCACATAAAAACTTTTGATCTTTTGCTACAAGTTTCGTCAAATCATTTAATGTTCATCAGATAAAAAAATCGCAAAAAAGCATTAAAATGGTTTCATGGAAATCAAAATGATAAAAAAAACCTTTCAAAACAGATGTCCATCTGTTTTGAGACCCATGAAAATCTTTCCACGAACTAACTCCCTTAAATCTTAGATATCGATCCAACCTCCATGTGCATATGTTGAGCAATTTTCAAAGGACATATTTTAAATTTTAAGCTCTTATTTTCAAAGTTGATGATAATCGCTAGTGTTTTTTTTAACTAATTTAATGAAATAAAACATTAAGTGAGATAAATTGAAATAAAACATGAAATAAACATTAAGTGAGGCGGACATGAAAGGAAAATGAATAAATAAAATTTGAAAATTAACTAACTTGCCACTAACACTTCCAGATAAACTTTGTTACACAGTATAAACATATGGTTTCAGAAATTTTATCCCTTTCGATCACATATAGGCCATTGTATACGGCTATGTGTAATCCCCGAAGGATATATATATATATATATATACACACACGTTTCTCACACACACAGGGCACACAGGCACTAAATAAAGGTGAGAACGCTAGGAGTTACAAAAAATACAAAACACCAAAATCAATACAAACTAGAATTAAAATATATACAAAAGTTACATTAAGAAAACAGAGTAAGGAGTAAATTCTTATAGATAGATGAATCAATATTGTAGTTATTCATTACCTGAAATAAACGAAACAGAGGACTACCAAGTAAGTGATGAGTACGAGGACCAGGCAGTGAGAAATTAAATTTATAACGAGAATTCAAACGGATTTCGTTCGTTCGTTATGTTCGTTAAAACACTGGATTAACGAAATCAGCTTAATTTAGATTTTAAGATAGTATTTTTTAGGATATTAATTTGACCCCTAGTAATTTTATTGTTTTCATTCTGTATATGTTATATTATGATGTAAATCAAATTTAACGGAATTTAGAGATTATAATTTCATGAATCATAATTTATCAAATGAGAGACTGATTCGTAATTTTAGGTGTTTAATGGAGAATATGATCATTCCTAATAGTCAGACAGTTCACATAGTGAGTTCTGATACGTTTACATGGCTGATGTAACGTCTTATAATAATAAATCCTACTAATCTATGAGAAGTCGACGATCGTCTCCATAAAAGCATCCCAGACGTGCTCAATGGATCCAGATATGGCGATTTAGTTGGTCATTGCATCCTATGAATATCTTTACTTTGTATGACCACATGAACTCTATTGTCCCTGAAAATGAATTCTGAGCCTATGAAACCTTAAAGCTTTAAATAAGACTCAAGGATATCTCTGCACCTACGAGTAATGTGAAGATCTGCAAGGTAATTAATCCTAGTCTCTTCAGACTCTCGCCACAATAATGGTCATATTCACTAATGTTCGATGGATGGGAGCGTGTTACACGACACACAGTCTCTCTCTCTCTCTCTTTGCGAACAGTTCGAGAATCAGTTTAATTACTAAATCAACTCAGAAGAGAACACTGGCACATCGTTTCTAAGAACTTGGCTTCAAAGACGGTTCCTTTCTTGAAGTCGCTTGTATACAGTTCGACTTTAAATAGTCGTTCCATAGCTGTTGAGCAGCTTGAGAGAAGCTCCCCGCCTGCCTGGTTGTCATCTTCGTCGCGTCTAGCTATTAGAGCCAGACAGCGGTCATCTCTGGTGTGACCTTGAGCGTGCACCGAAGACATCTATCCTCCTGGTGCTCTTTCCATAACCTTGAAATTAGCATTCTAGACACGTTCAAGGCTCTGGCCACATCAGCTTTCGACTATCGAATGCTGATGTGTCTTTTTCGATCCTGCCAGAATTCTTCCACCGTCGGAATATTCTAAACGTCTAGGTTCGCATTCTACAGAAAGGAAAAATCCAAATTAGATGTACTCGGCTTGTACATCGAATAGGTGAACATTATTGCCATGAAAGTGCGATAATGTTCATCATTATTTGCTTATAATTGAAAAGAAAATCAAATTTGATTTATAATCAGTTAGAAACGGGAAGTCAAATTTCATGCAAAACGTTACGCATTTATGCTGAAGAAAATAATGCAGACAATTATTATCTTCATTATGCTTCATTCATGAATGAAGACAATTAATTAAATATGCATCTCACTATGCTTTTGCTGTGTTATTTCTAATTTGTGCTTGTCCAATTTTTATACAATTACAATTGCGCAATTCTGGGTTGCTAGGAGCAACACAGAACTTGTAGTTTTTTCATTTTCAAATGTTCTTTTACTACATGCATGATGTATTTCCATGTCAACTTCGGGTCTTTTTCGACTCTGAAAACCCTTAGCTAATATTCGAGTTCAGATTACTTTTCTGTATCAACACTATCCATGTATTATTTTCACTTAAACCACGGGGATACCGATGACTAAGCCCTTTCAGCGTAATCCCCGCGAGGAAAAGCAATGTGCCGGTAATGGACACCCAGGCTTCCTCTTTATTGGAAGCCATCAATTCTCCGTCGGCTGGAAGTGACGTCGATCTGTTCAAACCTTTACAGCAATGGGTGGGACTGTTCCGCTTACAGGAAGTATCAAAAGCAAGGAAAGGAACGAGCAAAAACTGCTGGCTCATTGGATTATTGATACACCACTAGCGATTCCTCCCATTCTAAAATATACATTTTTTTTTTTTTTTTTCAAATTGTTAAATGTATGAATAAAATTTATTCATACTCGTTGTGTTATTTCTCTTCTGTTCTTTTTTTGGCTGAATATCAAGATGGGGAAGAAATTATATCTTCGGGGCCCCCATTCTGAATGTAACTGTCATATCTGAGAAATAAGTACCTAGCAGAGGGGATTGTAGACCTTAATAGATCAATACGAGCTGCTTCGGTTTTGCGGTACTTCTCTAAGGGTAGTAGTGCTACCTCCCAGACTGACGTTTCAGTGTTTTTTTGGCATCATAACAAGTTGCTTCAGTATTGCCCTACTGATATATAAATAGAGAGGTGTGATAATACTCGCCTACGTTATGACAAATTCCTTCATTATATTAAATAGTCATTTTTAGTTCATAAAATAGCCATTGTCATTGTATTAAGAGCGTTTAAAAAGTTCATTGCCTGAGTATAAAAGGGTAATGGTACAATGTTAATTTCTTTACTTAATGTATAACACCTCAATTAATAAAGCAGTTTCATGTAGTTTCAATAAGGTCCTTTTAAATTACAGGTCCTGAAGTCAACAAAACTGTGTGAATGAGAAAAAATGGATAAAATCAGTCGCCGTGCAGTCGTCCAATATTTAGGAGAAAAAAAAAGGATTAACGCCAAAGGCAATTCATGAGGATATGTTTACAAGAATGTGGAAGGATGCGCCTTATTATTCCATGGTTAAGAAGTGGGTAGCAGAATTTAAAACGAGGGAAGGAGAGCCTGGAAGATTAACAATGCTGTGGAAAATCTGCAACGTCCACCACTCCAGAAGTTTTATATGGTATCAGTACCATTGATGTTAAGCACACTATTTGCACTTCCAAGTGAGTTTTACGAACTAGACGTTGGATGGTGGCATACTCGATCTTTGCAGAGAGCACAGATATTTATGATATCTGGCTATTTACGATACCAAATTATCTAGTATGTACCAGAATTTAATTTCGTTGTTATATGTACTAGTACATATATATATATATATATATATATATATATATATATATATATATATATATATATGTTACATGTACCATATATTAGGAACCACTGGTATAGATGATATTCAGTTCAGAGGTTGTCCTGATTTTTCGCATCTGTGGTTTCAAATTAGATAGTCATAGCTACTGAATATTAAAGTTTAGAACCTTATAATTTACAATGTTTCTAAGTCAGTGTGACATTCAGATAAAGAAAATCAGCTAGTCGATCTCTACATCAAAACATAATTGATTGAATAAATGAAAACGTTTTGGAAGAAATAATAACGAAAATAAAACCTTAATTGAATGTAAACGTCTTTTCTGGTTTGCTTTCCTTTCGCAGTTATTTAAATATAAGTGAAAGACTGAAGAAGAAGAAGAAGAAGAAAAAGAGAGCAAACATTCACGTACTTTGCTCTTGAATGCATCTAATAATAGGTCTTTCGTTCTTAAGTTTAGGAAACCAATGCACTTCTCTTCGCACAGAGTAACAGAGACGTATGACTCGCTAGGGAATGAAATCGCACTAATCACTCCTGCCTTCGGCTGACGCTTCCAAACTTACCACACCCGTCGTTAATCAACGGAGTCACCAGGTTTGTGTGCCAGACATCTCTCTATGTAGAGGAGTCGTCAGGAGTTTGTGTGCCTTACAGATGAAAAAGGGAATTTCTGTGCAGAAACAACGTCGATGAGATGAAATATAATGGAGGAGAAGTCGTGCGTGGATTGTTTGCAGTGATTTTTTTTCTTATTCGAAATAGGTTTAAACTTTGTCGCAGTCGAGAAAGAGAGAGAGATTTAGTGAAATATGCCTAATTGTATAGCCATTTATGGAAAAAAAAAAAAAACCTAAAAAAAAACTTTGCCTTACTTTAGGTTTCATTCCACAGTTTAAATCTGTAACGTGGCAGAATTTTATTCTAAACAACATATGATTTTGTTATCGTAAATCAAACTCACTCCCAAAGTCAATTAAAATTTTATGGCTGTGTTGCAGCGACTCTAAATTGATTTCGCCCAATGCTTATCCAAAGCATATTTTACGTAATTGGTTCCAAACTATGATTAAGCTTCATGCCTAATCCTTAGAGATTATCGCAGCGTAAATGTTATTAGATCAACTAAGCCTCAATACCTACAGCAATCATAATAAACCTTGATGTAGTTCACTTGTTCCTCAATCATGCAGCTATTCTCTTGTCAGTTTTATAGCCATTGCATTACATAGCATCGAGTAAAAGGTGGATCAATGGCTTATAGTGCATCACTCCGATTAATCTCGCTGCCCTTTTCTTCTCCTATGAAAGATATCGGCAGGGAAACTTTATTCCCCAGCGAGACATAAAGTTCCTCCCCCCCTCGTCTTTACAATATCAATATTACAGTTTCGTTGCTCTGAAACGAATGGAACAAAATCAGGTCGTCAGCATCATCTCGAACTGCAATTCGTGTTGGCAGATTTTGCTGCGCTTGCAGTTTAGCTAGTCTCGCAAAATGTCATCTGTTACATTTTTAAAATTAATCATTCGCGGCCGAAGAGTATATAAACCTAAAAGAATAACCGAGAAATATATAATACGCACGAAGAATTAAAACAATTGGAGCTCAATAGTTTTAAATTTCTTTCTACATTCCGTTTAAAAAATCGATATTAAAATAGTTATATCAATTTATGATATGGTATGACTATATTATTTTTGTCTAGTATGCATAAGTGATAACTAAAATTGAGCAATCTAGTGTTCCCCCTACTACAGTATTTGAAAACGAAAAGTGTAATTTACCATTGCAAAATGCGGCCAGTGGTAAATTGCCCGCAAGCATAGAAACGTACATGGTGTTGTTTATAAAATGTATGTAATTATAGTTAAAAAAAAAATATAAGAACTATATAAAGATATTCTGAATAACTGCCATTCGATCTACTAATCCTAGATGTGTGCATAAAGCATCCTCGGGGAGCATTTATTTGGAACAGTTCTCGCCAAAAAGGGAATCTAATATTCCATTACTAAGTGCCAATGTTATGTGTATTAGTAGTGGCCTTTAAAAAAAGTGGCTACTCCATTTGTCCACCCCTTCTAATAATTTGTCAAATCTTCTTTAAATTTTCTCAAATTACCTACTTTTACAACACCAGATGGAAATTTATTCCAACAATCAATTATTCTCAGTTTTGGTGCATCCGTCTTACAACCATGCTTTTTAAATTTATGTTCTTTTGAATGTGTTGAAAAAGAGTAAAGATATCCACCAGCATTTAGTTTTTACTCAACCGTTTCACGCCTTAAAAACACTTCAATCAGATCCCTTCGCAGATGCCCGGTTTTTAGATGATGCAGTTTAGAGAACGGAAGATTCTTCCGTTCTCTAAACTTCTTTATTTATTATATCCTTTCCAACAGATCTTACTAAAATTAAGTTTCCAAACCTGTATACAGTATTTCAGATGTGGCCCCTAACCATTGCTTTATACAATTAGATAATCACCTCTTTGTTCTTGCTGGCGAAGTTCCTGTATATCACTGATAACATCCATGAGATCTCCTAGCAGCTCATCTGCACTGCTTAGAGAACTTCATGTTGAACGGTTTAGTTGCCCCAGGGTTTCCTTCCTTATTTACTGCCTTGAGTTTGGTGCTACCCAAACGGCATGCTGTTCAAGAATTGCTGCTACCAAAATGCATTTGTCAATTGATAAACCTCAACTGCTTTTTTTTTCAGTCGATCTGCCTAGTTTATCTAGATCTTGCTGAAGCAGCAAATCCTGACCTTTGTGTTATCAGCATACTTACTCATTAAACTTGAAATACATACTTCAATATCGATAATAAATATTAAAAATAATAAGGGCCCAAAAGATAGAACTTTGTGGTACCCCACTCATAACATTAGTCCGGGAAGAGTAGTGGGCATTAATAGCTATTTTCTCCAACCGCTCATCCCTTTAGCCATAGCAGGGACTTTCAACCAGTGCTAAATTGCTCCGATTTGTATAACAGTCGTTCATTCGGAACAGTATCGAAAGCTTTTCTGAAATCGATGCGGTGTCAAATTATTCTTTGCATCTTTTGCGATGACCACATAGTAGCTAATCAGTTTGGCAAGATCTCTCTCTTTAAAAAATCCGCTCTCTGATAACTATTCCTGTCTATATATGATCTTACTCTACTTTAACTAATGACTTCTTTATTTTCCATGGTATAAAAGTAGAAACTTATAGGTCTGTACTTATTCACTTTACCCTTTGAACACTTCCCCTCCTCTTTGAATAGGAGAGCCATTTGCACCAATGCAGTTTGCAAGGACACCACTAAATCCAAGCATGCTCTCATTATTATTGATAATGGTTTTCTTACCTCTTTTGGTGTTTATTTTAATTTAATTGGATAGAATCTTATTTCTTCCTTATTTACTTTTAGCTTCAACAATTTCTGTTCCAGTTTGATTTCATTTATCATAAAATCATTAATTCCTAGTTTGAATTAGGTGTTCTTCTGGCGTCCCTAAAGACATTTTCATATGAGAATCAAGGCCGCCGCTTGGGGGTGTGCAGATTGTGCACCACACAAAGAAGCCTAATCAAGGGGGACGTCATCCAGAGTTTTAACAGTTTGCAAATTTTAAAAATAAAAAACGTAAATGAGTATCCTTGTTTTTGTTTGTAGTTTACGACAAACAAAAAACGTAAATGACGACAAACATTATAGATAAAATATAAAAAAAAAAATAAATTATCAACTCTAACAATTTACCAGTCCATTATATTATTATCTGAAATTTGTTTATTTTATTGTGAAAATTAGCAGAAAATTATAAGAATGCAATAGTGAATAGTTAATAGTCATGGGCCACATGCACCGGCTCACCCTACTACCGTTATTCTACGTATTTTGGCTCCCTGTAATTTCTTCAACAGGAAAAACATATTTTGCAACTAATCTCAAATGTCGGCAGATCACTGATATTTTTGACTGAATAAACACTGAGTTACAGAATTTTCTTTTTTTTTTTTTTTTTTCTATTAATTTAATTTATAACTACTTCTGTAAATTACAATAATGTTTATATTGTTTCTATGGGAAAATGTGTCCCAAGTTTTGAGCAGCTTAATTAAGACAAACTTCTGGAACAGCTCTTCGTAAATTGTGGTATATTTGTGGTATACCATTATATTTCTGCAAAAAGTTCATTAACGTAGTTGCTGCCCAAATCAGGGCGCGCAAATCCTTACAACATGGGATATCACTCATCACGAACTGAATTTCCCAAATTTGAACACCAAATTGAGAGGTAGGTTCCAAAGTGGTGGCAGAAAACGCGCGCTCTAGTCACGCATTGCTCAACTTTCAGATTTATTTTGTTCCAAAACATATAAATCAGCCTTCTCGTGAAGATGCCGAAGTTCGAACCAATTAGTGCCATACTTCGAAAAACTGGGACATCCTGCTTGTTTGGAATACGTTTTTGAATATTGTTGTTGATTGAGTTTTAAGTGCAGTAGCTACTTAGGCCATATTGCATCTATGAAAGTGATTCGTTACTGTTTGTGCTGGTTGATGTATTTTTGAATAAACATCATCTATAATCTACTCACTGCTGTGTTGTGTTATTAAAATAAAAAGTTTGTTTCTTGCACTCATATTATTATTTTAATGTCTAATTAGCAGAGCGAAAATTGATGGCCACCTACTTGTGATGATTTAATTTCATATCATGGATGCTGACAACAAAATATAAATAATTAATTGCATACTGAAATAGTATATTATTCTATGCTTCAATTATAATAATAAAAGACCCATGAATAATATGAAAAGTATCTCGTTTATCATTATCGTGAAATTGTAGCTCTAAATGCTACCATTGCAGTGAGTTTGTGTAAGAATAGCCAATGGGGGAAAACAAATAAAAAAATTGTATTAGGCCCAAACTGCCAAACCGCTCTTTCTAATCTTTTGAAACACTTTCAAAAATTACTAGCGAGTCGTACTTCAAAAATTTTCTACCCACTTTTCTTTCGAAAGTTGATGGCCATCTACTTGCGATTATTTAATTTCATATGATGGATACTGACAACAAAATTTGGAGATATTTACGACGTATTTATTTATTATAATGGAGAACTGATAAAAGAAAGCGGATTTCTTCTGCATCTGCCATAAAAAAATAAAATAAATTCTCGCCAAAAAAAAAAAAAGTGTCTTAATCAATTTCTCTTTGAACTTTACCAAACGCTCAGCTGCGATTACTGTGGCAGAGAATTCATTCCGACGTTCTATAATATGCTGCCGAAAGTAAACTTCATGAAATCCAGCATTCCGTTACTTTCCAAATTTTGTATTTGTGCTTCCTCCTCTCTCTCTCCTCCCAGTGAATGCATATCTTCTTCGTTCATTTTATTGATTCCCTTCGGGCCTTATATACCTCTTAGGCCATCTTAGGTGGGGAGTAACCTCCCCACCTAAGATGTCTGGCAGAATTTTGCAATCTGCACCTTCTAAGCCATTTTTTATATGGGCATCGATTAGCATCCTTCACCGATTTTGTTGCCTTTTCCATTTCGAGAAGCTCTAGCCTTTCTTCAAGTATGGCCTCTAGAGCTGGACACGATATTCTAAATGCAGTCTCGCTATCATCGGGACAGTGGTGTTGTTGTTTTTCTTATGTAAAGCCCTGTATGCCATATATCATGTGCCTTTCTAGCTACTTGTTTTACAACATATTTATAAACGTATCGTTCGCATCCAAATATACATGCAAAAACCATTAGAAAATTAATGGTTCTTGAGAGATATATTTTTTATTGGAAGCTCATTGATTATTTTTGTAGTTACTGATTATCTTGTGTTTTCTTAACGGTTTTTAGAAATAGAAAATGATATGAAATTAATAGAATATAAATTAATACACCAGTATTGTCTTCATTCTTCATTGTATTTTTAAGATATCTACACAAAGTAAGTTCAAAGAAGCGCATCACCTAGGAATTTCACATTTCGAACCCTTTTTCGCTATGGTATGTTACATTAATGATTACCATCACAAATAGAAATATAAACAAAATATATTTATTAATAGTTAAGGTAAAGCTAAGTAATATTTGATAGGTGCTCTCAAAATATTCCAAAATGAACATTTGCAACCTTTATACAGAGCAGTTTTGGTACATACCACAATTATGGCTGAAATGTTATCAGAATCCCTCAATTTGCTTCAGTTTATCATTTTAAATGGAAAACAAAATGAAAAGTTCACCAGATGCAAACTAATATTTAGTTGGACCGCCTCTGGCCCTGATAACAGCAGTACACCGTCGAGGCATTGACAAGATCAATTTCTGAAGATAATCAAGTGATAGTTCGTGGTACCAAACACGAATTATGAAGTTCACGTAGGGTCTTTGGTTTCTTTCTGGCAACTGCAGATTCCACAAGATGCCAACAGTTCTCTATAGGATTCAAATCCGGACTGTTTCCTGGCCAACTAACAGTTGAAATGGACCGTTCTTCCAACCATTTTTTCACCTGTAACAAATGTAAATACATTACTGTTGAACCTCTTCGGCTTAATTTCTACATTAGAGGTTCAACACATTACTGTTGAACCTCTAATGCAGAAATGAAGCTGAAGTCCCTACTTACACTTTTCGCCCGATTCAAGGAGCAGAATCGTTTTGAAAGATGCAGTTACTTGCCAGGTTGAAATGGCCGCTAATGGTTGGCAGCAATTTTCCTTCCAATATAGCCTGGTATCCATTGGCATTTACAGAACCTTTTATAAAATGCAGGTGACCTACTCCGCGATACGAAATGTACCCCCATATCATTTGGCTGGTAGAGAATTTCAATGTAGGCACCATACAGTCTGGATGGTATTCTTCACCACGTCTACGCCGAATCGTTTGTCTCCCATCAGAGCCATGCAGGTTGAATTTCTTCTCATCCAGGAAAATAACGGACTTCCACTGCTCGGGGATCCATTTGACATGTCCCTTGCAACAAATTAATCGGGCCTTTTTCATTTTTTGTGTGAGGAGGGGCTTCTTCTTAGGACGACGGGCTACAAGTCCATTTTTGAAGAGGCATCTTCTGACTGTTACTGCACTTGCTACCACTCCTGTATGTTCTTCCCATTCTCTTTTCAGCCCAGACGAAGAAGTTTTACAGTTTTTAAGGCACAAGTGCTTCAAAACGCGGTCCTGTTTTGGCGTAGAGACTTTTTTGCGTAAGACCGATTCCTTTTTTCCTATCAGCAGAACCAGCATTTTCGGATTTTGATAGAAATCTACTCACTGTCGACTGATTACATGACACTCTATAAGCAATATGACGAGATGAACATCCGTCCTCAAGTAATGCGACAATAGCACTCTTTCTTCGTGGTGTCAACTGCACGTAACTCGCCATCACGACACAAGCAAGGAATGACTGCAACGCTTGCAGAACGTGCTTATATAGCTGAAAGTAACAGCTGATGCACTATTACGTCATCACCTACGCGTGTCAATCTTATCTGATGCAATCTGTAAGAAATATTCCCATAAACGTACGTTATTTGGACGACAATTACAATTTTAAGGGATGATGCAGTTTCTTTGAACACTAGTGTATATGTTAACATTAAGTTCAAATATTTTAGATGAAAAATAAAGATGTTTGAAAGCATAGAATGCGGTTGGGAGATACACTCACTAGACAATTGCAATTGGCGTCAACAGATAATTAAATCCATAGTATGCAAATATAAGTTGTCACATGGTGCGATCCCATGTCATAAGCATCTCCTAGCGGTGCTGGGTACTGTTTTTGCCAGAACTAGTCAGCTCCTTGTGCTGTTCAGTTCTGGACTGCCAAAGTGTGCTGGTGGACTTCAGTTATCATTGTGACTCGGATTGACTTCTGAGTATCTTTGAATGGCTGTAGCTTATTTTCTGTATAATGTAAATTGTAATAAATATTGTATATACAGTATTGTAATTTACGGCAGGATGCCAGAATTTGGCAGGAAACGCCTGGTACAATAAATAAATAAAATAATAATATCAGGTAATTGTCTGCGCGGTAGCACAGGGGCATCGTCACCCCCTTCCCACACTGGCTGGAAAAGGCCCAGCCGGTCTGGGAAGGAGGTCTCGTGGTTAATCGGTCACAGGCGTAAATAGCAACTCCCCCCCCCCGGAAAATCAGTTTTTTTGCCTGCAAAACAGGCAAATCGACCAGAGAATACACGCAGTTCACGAACATAATACACTTGGGTAGTTGAACCAATGTTCCGGATGACCTTAGTGTGACATTTATATCAGATAGGCTTTCCTGGGATTTTTTTGTCGATCCCGTCATTAGGAATAAAAGTAATATTTTTGGTTTTTAGAAAAGTCTTATTGTTGGAGTACATTTAGCAAGATTTACAATTGAGAAAAACAAAGGAAATTACTGAATTACTGAAAGCAATCATCTCAAAATATACAATGGGTAGAAATCGAAAGGATAATGCAGCTCTAAAAGGAAGAAATACTGCAGAAACTCTGGACAGTACGCAAAGAACGACGCTGCAAGAATTTAAAGCGACGTTGTGCGTCACATTTGAAAGTCCGGTGTGTTGCAGCAAATAACTTAAAAATTCAATTTAGGCAAAGAAAGATCCATTTTTTTCAACTTCCATGCAATGGAAGTTGAAAAATCTGATAGTCGTGTGCCTATATGAAAGCCACTTATTACTATAAAAATCGAAATATTCGACTGGAGTGGTGCTGCCAATGTTAAAACTGGACTGTGGAATAGTGCATAAAGATCATGTAGTCTGACGAGTTTAGAATTACACTTTTGTACCAATAGGGCAAAAGTGTGTGACTTGAATCTTACGAGATTATGCAACCAGACTACTGAAGCGGCTGAAGATGATATCATAGTATGAGTTATGTTTTGTTGGTACGGATTGGGCCCGCTCATACCGTTTGAAGGTCATGTTACCTCCAATGAATATCTTTCTATCATATCGTACCAACTTGACCCTGCAATGGTTCATTTTTACCTGGATTGCGATGGATTTTTTTCAAGATGACAGTGCAACGTGCAACTATCCACCGTGCAAAAAGTGTATCTGAATAGTTTCAGAGATATTCCGGAGATTTCCAACATCCATCCTGGCCGCCTAATTCTCCAGAACTGAATAAAATTGAGAATGCCTGGGATATATTGGAAAGAGCAGTTCAGCTTCACAATTCCTACCAACCACAAAACAGCAGCTAACAAATATCCTGTTGGAAGAATTGTCAGATCTGGAGATCTGATAGTATGAATTGTCATATCTAGTGGAATCCATGCCACGACGTGTACAGGCTGAAATTCGGGCAAAAGGTGGCTACACTAGTTATTGAATAAAGGTTTGTAACTTTTTTGGCCAGTGAGTGTATGTAGACAGGCAGGCGAGCCAATTACCCCTTGCCGCAGCTTGAACGGAGGCGTATACGAAGTTTCGTGTGAATTATTTTACGTCTTTGGAACGTTGTGTATTTTCATTGCTTTTTATACAGGCTTGAATAGTTCTGATTTGCATTTTTATCAATATACGTTATATTTTCCACACGGTCAGGTTATGTTATTGGTTTTTACACGCATCGGCGACAAGACTGTGTTGCCTTGCGTATTACGTCTTTTAAAGTGTGTGTTCACGGACCGATTCGAATCTTGTGCTGAAACACCTGAAAAGAACTCACGAAGAACATCGGTTTTAATTTACTTCGACATCGCAAGAACCATTAAGGTATTTATTCTCTGATACCGAGAGTTTTCGTTATTTTTACACCGATTTTTTCCTCTTATTGTATTTCCACATTATAAATGTATATACTTAACAGAAGGAAAAATATCAGAGTAGCCTAGCAAAACACGCATCTTATCTGTCTTTTTCAAAAAATAAATTCAATGTATATGGAAACCGTCTCTTACACTCTACGATTTAGTGATTTATGATTACCTTATTTCTATTAAATATGTTCAGCTTGCCGTGTTTCATTAATTGTCTCCGTATAGAATTAATATCGTGCTTTTCCCCGATTCCTTTCCTCTGAAACCGTCTCGCCAACGAAGCGTAAAATAAACCAGACATTTCATCTTCTCCGTTGTCTCAAGGCCGGCCCACGAGGCATGCACGGTAATCCGTACGAGAAAATTAATTTCAACAATATTACGCATTCCAAGTAAGGTACATTGTGGCCATCGGAGAAGATATGCTGTCCTCCCGCTACGAGTGAAAGATAAAGAATCAGAGAGAGAGAGAGAGAGAGAGAGAGAGAGAGAGAGAGAGAGAGAGAGAGAGAGAGAGAGAGAGATTACTAGCACACGCAAGATGATTTTGGTTTGTTTGCAGAGTTGCTCTCATCTTTCTTTCTTTCTGTATTTGTTCTCTTCTCTTTATTGAATTCGAAGTCGTTCAATATCAATCAGGTCTGCTTCACATATTACGCGATTATTAACTTAACAGTTTTTCATCTGTAGGTCTTCTTGAGATTATTATTAGTGGAGTCTGGATGTTTAAGCACTAAAAACTTCGGGAGTACAAATATATAAGCATTTATGCACTAAAACCTAAACCTATATTAAAATTATGCATTTATAATTTGCCACCTTGTATTTATTAATACTTAATTTTAGCATGCTGATTAACCGCGTGCTCTGCAAATTGTGTATAAACCCATTTTAATTTTTCCCCTACAAATATAATTATAAGACAGACTTCTTTATTCAATTTCACATCTAAATTTTGCTCAATTTTTTTGAGGAAGAGAAATTCTGCCTTCTCAAAAGAGATATTTTTGTAATAAGAACAGATCTAGAAAAGAACGTGCACATTTTTGATTTTTTTTAACCAAGAAATGTTTATCACATCCATTAAAGATACTTAATTTTTTTTAAGGGGTGTTTCAGGTTTCAGTACGCACAACATGCAAAATAGCCAATGCGAGCGCGATGCACGTGTTGTAATACCATATGAATTCTTCGCACTTGATCAGAACTGCCAATGTGACAAAGAACTCCCATACCAAATTGCCAAGAAGCCTCCTTCATTAACCTAATTGCCAATATTATTTTTGACAATTATCATCATTAGAAAGAAGTAAAGAAGGCACCGTAATGCAGTTTTCTTTGAGAAGCCGTCCCTCCACAAGGGATAATGTTACTCCTTGTAGTTTTGCTAGGTGCTAAAAGCGGGAGACAAAGAACAGCAATTACATACTACCTAACTGGTTAGGATTTGTTGTACACTGTATCAGTTGTGTTTTTCATCAGAAAGAGCATTTATAAGTTCGTCAACCTTGTGAACTTGTTGGCTTAGTCGGTCTCCTATTTGCAGCAACTGAGATCCTTTCTTTAAAGCGGAGTCCAATTTTCTCTTGTATTTTAGTTGGAGGGGCACAAACAGGGAATAGCAATCATCAGATATATGGTAAGATGCGTCTCCCCAGAGGCCTTATACGCTTCACTGATTTGGGTCTCTGCCGTAGAGCACAACTTAGAATCTCCCTTAGCGTCGAGTACTGGATCCTCAACGGTGAATCTTCTATAGCTTAGAATATTGGACTCTCAACGTTGAGAGTCCAATAGTCTCTTATGAGAATCTCTTAGATCAGCCTTTTACCATCCCGAAGAGCATCGGCCACAGATGGACTCGTCGCAGTTTCATCTCATTAGGGCAAACGTTATCGCTCTCGCTAGGCTGCTCTCACATAGGATGGAAGTCTCAAGCATGATAGAAATCCCTTCTCTTGCAGAGCACGGCAAGCCATCGTGACTTGTTTATATCTATGTTATATATTATAGCAGAAAACTGAAGCAGAAGTTACTGCTTTCCACCGCTGATGCTTCCAAGTGCCCATGTTTCGAACCAGCAAAAACACCCCCACTTGGCCCTCGAAGTACTCAAAGGTATGTCAAATCCAAAAGTGAACTTATCCCGGACCAAAAAGCAATCTTTGCTCCAATTGTGTTATTCATAACTGCTACTCCTACTGTGCTATTCAGAAATTTCTCTCCTCTATCTGCGGTAACTTCACATTACCTATTTCTCCATAATTTCATTTCATGTGCATCATTATTAGGCACTTAATTTCTGTTATCTCTTATAATGCCATTTCTCTGTCATATGTCATAACGTTCGTATAGTCACAATATATTTAACTTCCTCTTTTATTGTATTTCATTTATTCCTTGACATATACTGCCGTTCTGAGGAGAAGTGCATGCTCCAATTTGATTGAAAAAAGCATGTATTGCGCGAGCACAACACACACACACACACACACACACCATTGTCATTTTATTTATTTTAAGTTATTCTTAACTTGTATCCTATACGTATATTAATATCAGTTTTAAGTGTTTCAACTAGGTCGTTTCTAAAGAGCCTAAGCCCGACCACTGTCACCATCACTGGACAGACAATAGCGTTCTCGGACAGTCCACTGAAAAAAATAACACAGAGAAGCGTTATTTTAAGGAATCGTTTAAATTTTTGCAGTAACCTTCGTTGAATTAGCACCCCGTTTCTTAATCATATCTCATTTAAAACTACTTCACTCTCTGTTTATATTAATTTGATTATTCCTCTCTTTATAGTGACAATGACACTCTAAGAACTGCTTGACCTTTATAACTAAATTTCATCCGAAAAAATATTTCGGAATATATCAGAAATAACATCAAATATTTCCCTTCGTTACTCCTACATTAAAAAAGAAGAAATACTTAAACTCTATCACTTCTCACCTGGTTAGTCTTGATGATATAAATATACAAAATCTGTGATTCCTTTGTTTACTTCTCTCTTTTGCTTTTTCTAATCGGTGTCTTTCTGAAATGTTTTTCCCTTAAACTTCTCAGAGTATAACGTCTTTCCTATTTCTACTTCAACTATAGGCCCTTCAACTAAATTTGTTTCTGACTATCTTCCTATCTCGATCTCATCCGCGCTTCTTCAAAAGGACATACGTTCTTATCTTAGTACTCAGCTCTTTCCCCTCAGGAATCAAGCTATACACCTTGAACTTGTGAGAAGCTCTTCTCTAGCTAACCTCACACAAACTTCAGTTTTCATTCAGAAAGCGTTGATCGATAAAATGCAGCTTGACATCAACTTTCTTGATGACTCTGCTGCATTTGATTCTGTTAGCATTCCCAGTCCACTACTCCTTCTCTCCTCATATTGACTCCATTTCAGTAATCTTCTCTGTTCTTGTTCCATTTTGCATTAGAACCTTATTCTTCTTTTCAAATCAAGGCACTCTTTCTTGATCGGTTTAATCTGGAGTTGACTACGTGTGGTGTCCTGCCTGCAGTTCTCTTTCATTCTATTCTTTTATTCCTAATTCAAACTGGAATTAAACGTGCGAGTACGCTCTGCCTCTTGTTGCTGAAACGGAGTTTCTTTTCTTTTTCTTTTACAAACGTATCCATTTATCACAACTGTAACGGAGTATCTACCGCTGTTTCGTCTTATTCTTTAATGGTAACAAATCACCTCATCATATGTATCACTAAAAAATAACACCTTTCCCATTTCTTGTTAACGGCTCTTGTGAAACGTGCCCTACAGCGTCATGGTACTTGACAGACTATGATGACTTTTGAATCCCAACAGTTATTTATTCGTTTGAATAAATAACTGTTGGGATTCGATGACTGGATAAAAATTTATAAAGTTCCTTCAATCGAGACTTCAGTTAGCTATTCTCAAATGGAGTGAGCAGGGTTCCCCTTTAGCTATACCCGGTTTTTCAGGCCACACAATATGCAAATCGGGCTGTGAACACACAAATGGACAAAACTACCTTCCATTCTGTTCAAGTAATAAACCGAATATCAAGAGCTAGTTGTTTTCTTAAGCAAAATTATTCACGCCAGTTTATGAAAAAAAATACGATATTTCTGCGCGTCGGATAGAAAGGCCTAGCCTTGCTAACGCCCAATCTATCTGATCATTTATTTCCTGCTCATCTTAACACGATCGAACACAGTTTAGGTAGATATTACCGTATCATTCTCCTCTATCGACCTGATAAGTTTCTAATTAAAAGATATCCAGCAGTGCAGATTAGATTATTAATGAAAAAATATGGTAATTCGTCGTTTTGTAACTTTTTTTTTTCTTTCTCTCAGATATTTTCTTTCGATGCCAGACATTATTCACCCGAAACAAATACACATTTTAGCCCTCTTGTTTTCTGCATTGCTGTTTTATTTTTTATTCAGAGAAACTTCTTTTTCATGAGGACGATGTAGAACTGTGAATTCTTCTGATTCTATATCTAGCTTGTGTTTAATCAAAGTTTTTAATCTCTGAATAGCTCTTATCTCAAATTATTCAGTGTCTCTGCTAACTTCAGTAAATCTTTCCATATTCTAATTTCCCAAAGATAATCAGTTCAGCATCTCTTCATAATGATTCGCCCATTAATTCTCTTTAAGCTTCAAAAGATATAACAAAGTGCAGCATTTTGTTATTTGCAATTCACTGCAATATTACTGCAGGTGTGAATAAAATAAAAGGACAACATATTCATAGTATTACGCTTGACTGTCAGACTGCGAAATTGTAGTTAAGGGCAGTGGTTCCCAATCTTTTTTGGTCAATATACCTGGTCTCAGTGTGGGACGTGACGTATCCGCTCGGTTCTGTATCCACCGCTACCTTTGTACCAGGCCCAGAACCAAAAATTCGCGGTAAATTTATAACATTAGCAGCTCTTGCTAAACAAAGTAGACTAAATAGCGACGCTACTGTCAGCTGGTTTCTACCAGTCATGCCTGTGAGTCAAAGAACTAGGCATCTGTGTGCATGCTAGATGAATGCTAGGACAATTGCCAATGCGCACTGAGTGGACACTTTATTAGGCACACCTACCTAACAGTGAGTAGGTCCTCTTTTAGCCTTCAGATCAGACTGATTCGTCGTGGCGTGGGCTCACTGAGGAGTCGAAATACCACAGGGATGATGCTGGTCCATGTTGAATCGATTGATTTGATTTTTATTACTGAAATTAATTGAATTTTCAGAAGAGTTTAAAATTAATCATTAAGTGTTTATTGTTCACTCAAACTCGTATGCTGCACTCTGGCTTCACGACTCTCTTACGTCTCGGTTATGAAACAATATACAATGATTAATTATACACTGTTCTGCCACTTTATTAGGTACACCTACCTAGTAACGTAATGGGGCTCCTTTAGCCTTCAAAACAGCCTGAATTCGTCTAGGCATGGATTGAAGAAGATGCTGAAAACGTTGTGCAGGAATGGAGTACCATGCAGACATGAGTGTGTCACGCAGTTCCTTGAGATTTGATGGAGGTGTAGGCCTGCAGCGAACAGCCCTTTCCAGATCATACCAAAGTTGTTCTAGATCGGGGTTCGAGCCCGTGACCACCAAATACGGAGGATGCGGAAAGGTCAGTTAATGACCACCGCAAATCCCCGGAGCAATATGGCCTTAGTTGCTAATGCTCCTAAAAACCAAACAACAACAACCAAAGATGTTCAATAGGATTGAGAATCGTGGACTGAGTGGGCCACTGCAGCAAAGAAAAGTCATTGTCATGTTCCTGGAACCATTCCATAGTGTTTCGGGCTTTGTGCACTGGCGCAAATTATCCTGCTGGACGTAACCCTCTGACTGAGGATAAACTGTCAACATGAACGGATGAACTTGGTCAGCAACGATGTTTAGGTACGATGTGGCATTCAGACGTGAATCTATGTGTATCAATGAACCCAACGTGTGCCAAGAAAACATTCCCCACACCATAACACTTCCCCCCCACCTTGCGTAGTAGTCGTCAGATATGAAGGATCCATGGATTCATGTTGTTTTCGCCAAATTCTGAGCCTTCCATCAACACGATGCACCAGGAACTTCGACTCGTCTGACCAATCAACTGTTTTCCAATCCTCGGTAGTCCAGTGCTGGTGTTGCTGAGCCCACAGGAGGCGTGCTCTCTTTTTCTTCATTGATAACAAAGGTACGCGATGTGGCCGTCGGCTGGTGTAGCCTATTCGTGACAAAGTGCGACTACTGGTCCGTTGCGATATTTTGTTCTGCGCACCAAGGTTGCATTCTGACGTGATATGCGACATTGTGGCCCGTCTGTTTGCTTGCACAATTCTAGCCATCCTCCTCTGACCTCTTTCATCAACAAGCGATTTTCTTCCACAGGAGTACCGTTGAGAGGATGCTTTCTGTTCGTTGCACCATTCTCGATACACCCTTGAAACTGTGGTGCGTGAAAAGTTCAGGAGAACTGCCGTTTCAGAGATGCTTTGCCCAGCAGGTCTTGCACCTACTATCATGCCACGTTCGAAGTCCGTTAGATCACTCCTTTTCTTGCTACGGTTTGTACGCTTAACTGATACTAGAAAGATTGTTCTGCTGCATTTATATGCATACCTGCGGTCATGTGACTTGCAACGTTGTGGGACAAACCATTTGTGTGCACAACAGGGCTGTACCTAATAAAGTACTTAATTATCTTGCTTTTAATTAATTAACCAATTAATTAAATAATGTATAGAAGTAAATATTGGGTTTTTTTTAATAAAAATTAAAATGCAAGACGTTTCTCATATGATAGTATGCAGTCAGAATTTTTGTAATGTACAGTATTTTACTTATTTACTGCTGAATTTTAATAACAGTTGAAATAATATGTAAATAACACGTAACAGTTTAATGATGCATATTGACATTTATGTTTTGATTAATATATTAATTAAAAAAGTGTAATAATAAAAATAACAGTAATAAGGAAATAGTAATAGTCGATGATTTCTATTTAGACAAAAAGAAAAAGAACGGCTCCTCAAGTTTCATACGCGTGAACCGAGAACATTTCTTTTCTGCGCATCTCTCATATTGCCCATTTATTGCTCCATTCACTCCTCGACGCGCAGCAGTATACAGTAATTCAACTACAATAGGAAGTATATGGATAGCTTATGTGACTTGTATAAAAAAAAAAAAAAAATTAATAACAATTCCGGATTTTTTATTCATCTGGTTTCTGAAATTAAGGATGGCTCGAAAAATCTTTGAATAAAAGAGCAAAATAAAATTTCGTGAAAATCAGTCCAGTGGTAGTCGAGTGGTAGATTAGCATTTAATTTGTGCTCCTCAAGAAAGAAATATGAAATATCTTGTGAATTTTATCGAGTAATTTGAGCGAAATGCTTACAATTGCGGATCGTAAATAAAGATAGCTCTTTCTTAACCCTTTCCTCGTATAGGAGATCTATTTTACTACGTTTAAAAATACTGGGAAAGATACGGACACCAGGGATTTATTGATATTCGCTGACTGCAAGGTGATTATGTCTCTTTTAATGCCATACAACATTGCTACGAAGGCAAACTGATTTATAATTTGATATTCGATGCCCTTATGATGAAATTCTATTTTCTCCCGCATTGAACAATTTGCAGTAGGCTTTTCTGCACATTAAATATATAGATTTTTGTTCCTATGTTAGACATTATAAATCTGATCAGTGGCTGCGTGGCCCACACATGTGATCAGGGTGCAGTGTGAGAAGAGTTGTGGTTAAATTTCAGGTTGATCGCGTAAGCATTGGGATCGTTAGTGATATCACAAACGTATTTTTTTTTAATTTTGCAAAAGTTTTCTGATAGTATTTATAGCATAAAATAAAGACCAACCTGAAATTGCTATTTTAGTATAAGTGTGCGACGTGTATGCCATTTATGATGCTTTAAGCATTTCATTCTTGTTTGATATCTGATTAGGCGATAGTGAAGTCGTTGACTGGCGCATTGCAGAGGCCGGACAGACTTGGTTGGTGTTAGCACATGACTTATGGTTATTGGAAAGACTACATTTTAAGTCCAATAAGCCCGTGAAGGCTTGCTGTTTGTATGATACGTCCGAGAGCCGCAGCAGCTTTGTACAATACTTAGGAATCCTCGGTGGATTTGATTTGACAAGAAACATATAATAATTCCATTCTGGAATGTACTGCCATTCACGTATCAATGTTTAAGATAACAGGCCTTTATGCTCTGTAGAAAAATTATAGCTACATGGTATTTACAACTAATACATTTTATACTAATCTCTTAAAATTCAAAGTATGAGTATGCATCATAAGTACAATTGTTCTTATATTCATAAATCATACACTAATCATACACTAATAATTCATAAACTAAGACAGCATAGTTTCCTTTTCAATGTATGAAGTCAAATGGGAATGCTAAGTAATTAACACAACTGTTGTAAAGCAAGTTCACAAAATTAATTCCTTATTAAAATTTAAGCAATCAATAAAAATACTGATAGAATTCTCATTAATAAAATTTAATGGAATATCCCTAGGACTGAAACGTCCGCAGCTAGAATTAACAAGATAGTTGACGTACAGAATGTGCTACATTTTAGGCGCTTTAGCAGGTAGTAGTAATCCATGATTTATAACAAAAAAATAAAAAAAATAACGACTTTTATGCATAAACCAAGAACATTTCCTTTCTGCGCATTTGCCATATTGCTAATACCCAGTGTTTCAGCTACAATATATGGTATATTGGTCTATGCGATATTCATGAAGAAAAAAAAAGAAAGAAAATAAATAATTATTGCTAATTTCTGTTGGTCTGATTTTAATGAAATTTGTGAACGTTTGACAGATCTTTCTAAAAAGGCCAATTATAAAGTATGCGAAAGGACAGACAGATATACATGGTGACGACAACGTAGCTAAGAGGACTCTTTCCTCTTGCGACTAATATGTTGGCAAGAATATTATTGATATCACTAACAGTAATTGTGATATTGTATGAGTGATAATCTTACTATGAATTTTTGTACAGAAGGAATTTTAACTATCAGGTTTTTTTTTTTTTTTTTTTTTGGCATCCAATATTCATATTTCGTTTAAACAATGTTTTCAGATCATGCTAAGATTTTGTTCATAAAAACAGCTGTTCGTATCACAGTATTTCAGACGCTTTTTTTATGGGAGAAAGTAATTTAGAAGTCTTTATATTATAAAATTAGAGCTAAAGAACCCCATTTAGAGGGAGGGATTTGATTAATCGAAAAAAAAAGCGGGAAACATAGAACAGGGGTACAGGTTAGAAGGAAGAAAAAGAGGGGAAAGGATGGCGGACTGAAGTTTAGGAGCAGTCCACACTTTGTGAGGTGAAATAGGGGTTTGGGAGTGGGAGTTAAAGTAACCGGGGACAGGTGCCCCTGCATGATCACCAGAGGCCAGTGGGCTCTGTATCCCGCAATCAGGAGTTCTCCAGAGTGCCAACAATCCCGCACCAGAACGGTGCCGGCTGATCCTACCCTATAAGGGGTTTGCAGCAGTATCCCGCACTCTGAGTGCCAGCAGTCCCGCACCACAATGGTGCCAGCGGTGTTCCTACCCTTAAAGGATTAGCAAGTTGTCAGGGCAGTGTCCTCTAGCAGAGAAGGAACCCACGCCACTCTGATTCAGGCCTTGGGTAGCATGATCCAATGTTGTTCTCATTTTAGCAATCTTGGCTCGCCTCAGTGCGAAGATTTCCTGCGCATACACAGTTAGTGCCCTGTGTGTGTGTGTGTTTTCATCGAGCAGCAGCGAAGACCTTTGAATTGAGGTAACAAATTTGATTCTACTGTAGTCATAGGCAGGGCACTCATACGTGAGATATGTCCCGATAGTTTGCACCGTAGCAAACTATCGGGACATATACTGCTTTGTATATGAGGGTCAGAGCTTTGTGCTTCAAGCACCAGTCGGCTCTGCTCACCCTCCTGATCATGGCGGCATACTTCCGGATTTTGGTGGCTAGATATTTCAGGTGGTTATGGAAAGTAAGACCCCGAGTCAATGTAAATACCAAAGTATTTTCCTCTGTGAACAGTCGGATGGGAGTGAAGTTTAATTTCATCGTAGGTAGCATTCTAATTTGTAGCCTGCCTTTGAGGAGAATGGATTTTGTTTTTTCTGCCGAGATGGTAAGATTGTGCAAGGTTGCCCAGTTCTGGAGTTTCACATTTGCAATAATTTCCAAGGACGACCTAGTGTCCGCAAGCACCAGCAGGACAAGGTCTTCCGCAAAGGCCAAGAACCTGGTGTTTTTTCGTCTTGTTGGGGTAAACAGGATGGAAGGAATAACTAATTTTTATTACCAACTTTAAATTTAACAAGAAAACTACCAAAGGTCCCGGGTTCAAATCCCGCCTCGGGCTTGGATCAGAGTACAAAATGCAAAAACTTTGGGAGGTGCATTATGGCCACAGAAGCCAATGCGCCAACAACTAACAAAAAAAAAAAAAAAAAACTACCAAAATATAACATTTGCTCCCGCTACACAGTTTGGGAAGTGCTGGTAGTATAAAATATAACAAATAAATGAATTAATAACACAGATACAATTGATTGATTTTTCTCTAGTGTCCATATTTTGGGGGAAAATTTACATTTTTGCGACCTTTATATGTATTACATAAGTAAAAAACAAATATATGTTATTTATAAGAACCCGTAGTGTATACACTTTTTTTTTTTTTTTTTTTTTTTTTTTGTAGCTTGCTATGGCTACCACACGAAGGTGGAGGTTATTTCCACTCTCACTATTATTTTTGTGGTTATTCTATAAGGCAGAAGCTGATAGTAAATTGTGTGGGCCCCTTATTTTTGTTGTTGCATGTCAATATTTTATTACAGGTCATGCTAGAAGAATGGTTACGTGGTAGTCGCAAGTGTTTGCCTTTTTCTGTACATAGTGGCATAGTGTTTTGTGGAAGGCGCCACCAGTGGTTTCCCACATCTGCACCATAGTACTCTGTGAAGAATTTACAGAATCTCTGTAAAAGCCAGAAAAAGTGTGGTGTCTGGTTTGTGACAGAGTTGTGCTGTGGTCTGTTGTTCTGTCTCTCTCTGCTTAGCCGCAAGGCCCCTAAGGGAACTCCACGTTGCCCGCCACCACCACTGGGAGGTGAGCCAGGCTGCCCATTATACTCTGGCTGGCCTCCGCCAGGGTTGCCTGAGCTTCCTGACGGAGACCAAAAAAAAAAAAAAAAAAAAAAAATATATATATATATATATATATATATATATTTTTTTTTTTTTTTTTTTTTTTTATATATATATATATATATATATATATAAAATAAAAATAAATTAATAAAAAAAAAAAAAGGGAGAGAGAGAGAGGGGCATAGAAGAATAGAGGATTTGAGGGGGAATGAATTTGGGTGGGTTGACAGTGGAGAATAAATCCACCCTAATTGGGCGAAGTATAGGAAAGAGTGTGGGTTTAAAAACTCACAGGGGACAGGTGCTCCTGTGTAATTGTCAATGGCATAGTGCCTGTAGATCCCGCACTGAGGTCAGTGCCAGCAATCCCGCACCTAGATCGGTGCCAGCAGTATATCCTACCCATTTCGGGTTTGCGATGACTTAAATCCCGCACTCCAAGGAGTGCCGGCAACCCGCACCTTGGATGGTGCCTGCAATAGATCCCACCCTATTAGGGTTTGCATGATTATGTCTGCGTTTTCCGGGGGAATAGAGAGTTATCCCACGCCAGTCCGGTTTAGTTCTTGGGCTCTGAGTTCTGCAATCTTAGCTCGCCTAAGAGCAAATGTTTCCTGCGCGTAGGTGGTTAATGCCTTATAGGTATATTCCTCGAGTAGCAGAGTGGATTCTTGATTACGAGGGTTTCTCTGTATTGTGGTGAGGAATGAATTTAAGCCTAATGTTGTCGTAGCTGGGGCACTCATACATGAGGTGCCCCCAGGACTCCTCTTCACCGCAGTGGCAACGTGGATCATTCTCGATTCCCATGGCGGTCAGTTTTTGTTGGAAGGATCCATGGCCGGTGATTATAAGGTCACATGGAGGCCAGGCGAAAACCAGGGTGGAGGTTCTGGGTGAGTTGAGCTTATGGATGGAAGGAATCGTTTTGTGATGGCCCCTTTTGTTGTAGTGTCCCAGTCATGTTGCCATATCTCTTGTAGATGTTGGGTTATCCGTTGTCTTTCCTGCCTGGTGCCGTTTGTGGTGTCAAGTTGAAAATTTAGCAGTTGGGTTGGAACTCCTTTCCTTAAGTGATAAAAAAAGCCCTCTTTTAACCACTTCTAAGTATAGTGGCTGATATCCAGTTAATACCTGCAGAGCAGGGGTGCTGACGGTGCGGCACGCCCTGCAAATTGAAAGGAGCATGAATTTCTGGATTGAATCCAGCTTACGTTTATTTCTTGCTAGGATGGCTTTTCGGTACCAGATAGAGGCACCATAACACACAATTGGCACGTATGCCGCTTGGTATATCAGAGTAAGAGCTTTGTGCTTCAGCCCCCAGTCTGCCCTGCTGACTCGCCTTATCATAGCACTGTGCCTTTGAATTTTGTTGGCTAGATACTTTAGGTGGTGGTGAAAGGTAAGCCCCGAGTCTAAGAAGATACCTAGGAGCTTGACTTCAGTGTGCAGCCGTATGGGCATAAAGTTTAATTTTATTGTAGGTGGTCTTGTGATTTTTAGCCTGCCTTTAAGGAGTATGGACTTTGTTTTCTCTCCTGAAATGGTAAGGTTGTGCAGGGCTGCCCAGTTCTGAAGTTTTACCAGTGCTCCATTTGCCATTTTCTCCAGGTTCGTCCTGGTGTTAGCACATACCAAAATTACAAGATCATCCGCAAAGGCCAAGGACTCAACACCTCCCAGGTCCTTTTTCTGTACAGTGTAAGTAATCTTAACCGACCTTCCCTTAACTGACATTCCATCTTCTTCTTTGAAACATATTGTCTGATTGCCCACGGCAGCGTGCCATGGGCATTACACCGCATTCAGTTGTATACTTCCGAGAGGTCAGTTGTGTTTGTTCTAAATCGCTTTGTACCAGTAAAATTATTTTCTATCTTAATTACAGTATGCGATTTAATTAAATATCCGTAAATTATTGAAGAAAGTGAAAATAGAAAGGTACTTTGTTGTTTATATGAAAAATAAGTTTAATGCTCTGGAAAGACTCGATAAAGATGAATCTCTGAAAACATTAACATGACATAGAATTAGGTGTGACGAGACAACTATAAAGCCTGGGAAAAAAACTAGAAGGATTTTTTTCACTCGGTTTGTTTCACAAGGGTTGTTTAGTTCATGCTCCACTTTGAAGAGACCAAAATTAGAGATAGTAAACGGTGCATTATGGCTGTGGTTTATGCAAGAAATCAACCCAGAGCTCCAATCATTGGAGCCATAAAAGCAGCATCAAAGAAAGACCTTGGGTCTTACAACGCAAGATTTATGACGTGGACGTTAGGAAAAAAATGTCATGGCATTCCTTTATTGAGAGATTATCAATGCATGATAGTGGAAAGCGATTATCCGTGGTCAGCCTGCTGCTCAAAAATTTACAGATTTAAGGTCATTTATCAAAAGAGAAAAATTGGAGAACAACTCTACACTATGAACTTAAAGCGGTCTAAATTATAAGATGTTACCTGCTACAACGATGACAAAACACAGAGAGAGAGAGAGAGAGAGAGAGAGAGAGAGAGAGAGAGAGAGAGAGAGCCTGCAGCCAGGATAAAAAAAAAAAAAAAAAAAATCCAGATAGAAAATTACGGCAGCAACACAACTGGAACTTACAAACTGCTGCTTTTTGATAAAGCAACGCAACTAATCCCAGAGCTTTTAAAATATAAATTGTTCGTCTTTACCACTTTACTACTGTATACAAAAATCATTATTCAAAGACTTTTTTTTTTTTTGGCGAATTTGTACGTTCTGTAAAGAAACACTTGAAAATAAACTTACATGAAAACTCTATTCTCTTTCTGGTAACATTTCTCCACATCTCGATGTGAGAACCTTAAAGAAGGGAACGTTAAGGGCATGTTTTTACTACCAACTGTAACATTGTAGAGTCTGCTCGGGGTAGCACAGTGGTATCCTCACCGTTCTCTCCACACCGGTTGGAAAAGACCCGGGTTCGAATCCCGTCGATGACGCGAGGAACTTTAATGGGCTTTTTTCACTCCGCGGCTGAGTTAGTCGGTCTCAGACGTAGTTAGCAAGGTATTTCCCCCCATAAACTGGGGGTTTTTTGTCCAGTAAAACAGGCAAATCGACCAGAGAACGCACGCAATTTACAGACATATTACATAAACGGGTATATGTAAGAAATTACAGGTGGCCCTAATATAATAATTTTTGTAACAGTCTAGAACCCCTTGATGACGATATTTAACCAAATTTAAAATCAAAATTCACACCTTTCAGCAGAAGTATGAATAAAAGAAAATCGGGGAAATCACCTAATCCTAAACAGTAAGTCCGTAAATTAGAATTTTTAAATTGTTACTCTAAATAGCATCGTTAATGCGATGGATGCGTTCGGTTCTTAATTTTATACTTTGTGTTAACTTTTTTAATTATCAACAAATTACATTTTTTAATTAAGTTATAATATCAATATCATGAAGGCATTAACAAAATAACATGTAATGAAACGAGCCATTATAATATAACTTTGGTTAATTTACTAAGTATAGACACGATGCATTTGCAATAACTTATGTTTGTATAATATTATTACAAGTTTGTGAATTGCTGGCTAGATGTGATCGCAATCGATTTGTCACTTTTAAATGAAGTACCAATACATGTTACTTTTCTGGATTAAATGCGAATGAACCTAAAATAAATTTATTTTTAGTGACAGCATCAGAACCAAACTCAGATAATAAGTATATTCTGCCTCCTCGCACCTGAAAGGAGGTCGCAGACCACACTTTGGGAATCGCTGATCTAGCGCATCAGTTATAAATTGCCAAAATGCTAAGACGTTTAAAGTAAATGATTATGCTGGTCGAAAGACATAAAAAAAAAAAAAAAAACTGCAGCCATTATCAACCGACTGCAGCATGGAAGCCTCACCAATTCATGCTGAGGGAAATGGACCATAATCTGCCACGCTGGTCCAGTGCGGGTTGGCAGATCGACCGTATTCAGCAGTCGGGGGCTTGAACCCCGGTCTACTCAAAGAGCGTGTGTTACTGCACTCCCGCTCCTGACCACTCGGCTACGGAGGTCGAAAGGCATACTATTCGGGAACTACAGTTGAATTAAGAAAAAATAAATAAATTTGTTGTAGATTGCTGTATCAAGGATCTTTGCACGAGGATCACTCATAGTAATAGGTCGGTAGTTGAATATGTATTTTAGTTGTTAATTTTTACATAGGTACTCTTAAAATCTACTGGGTAAGTTAGAAAACAAACCCATGAGTCATTTTAACGTGTCAGCAACGAATCAATTGAATACGTGTAATAATTATGATAGCGTAATAAAACATTTATTATTTTTCATAATAATCCAAAGTTATGATTAACGCCTGAAATGAAGATCATTAGCCTTAGTGCAAAGGTTCCCAAATTTTTATATATGGAGTTCCCTACAATTTTTCTATTAATGAATGACAGTGCTCCCCAATGCACATCACGTCACAAAATTAAGTCTGACGTAGCCCAGTGGTCAGGAGCGAGAGTGCATAGCACGCGTTCCTTGGGTGGACCGGGGTTCAAGCCCGTGACTACTAAATACGATAAATATTTGTATTGATGATTTATTGTAAACTCTACTGACTTGGTTGTCGTGCCAGAGTATAAACAGAAAAAAAATTATTTTATTTATAAAGTATTTCATATCCACATTATAAAGACGCAATATGGCCATAGCAGCCTATGTGTCGTTAAACTCAACAACACAAACTCGCCCTACAATTTTTCACAAATTTTAAGCGCCCCCCCCCCCAAATTCCAGAATAAAGGAAGATAAACAGATCTAACCTAAAATTTACTATGAATATACATACCTTTTAAAAATTAATTATACTTCAATACATTTAATCTCAAAGAAATAAAATTCGAATAAAGGAAATAAAAAAGAAACAAACAAGTGTGCTTCCTGGCGGGCACGCCCCACTCTTTGGGAACCTCTGCTTTAGTGCATAATGCAAATGTTTCTGCTATACTCCGGAAAAAGTTGTGCGTAGCACTAGATGGTTTTGTTTTGTTTTATTTTATTTATTATTTTTTTTGAAAACTCCTCATCTTCTGTCTTAGCAGGTCCCAGCTTTATACGATTAAATTTTATCCCTTAGATATATATATATATTTTTATCATCAGTTTTTTTTTTTTATATTAAAAGAACAGCATAATTGTCTCCCGATCCTTGTGGTCCTTTATAATAATAAGTAGTAAATTTTCTGTTTATACTCTTGGACGGTCAGAGGGTAAGAAGAGTTCGCAAGGCCGAAAAAATACAAGGAAACAGCACTGCTTTTAGCCGTTACGGACTTGAACCACGGTCACTCAAAGTACTTATATACCATGGCGCCTGACCACTCGGCTACGGCGGCCTGTTAATAGGCTCTCAGTTAAAGTATACGCTTGGATTTTTTTTTGTGAGGAAGGAAATCAGAGCAGTTTTCGCTGCGTTTTCTTCCAAACTTATCTCATGGAGGAATTCTGCCAGGTCCTCTAGCAGTTGGGTGATGTTTGTTGAGATCTATAAACTGCTATCCGTTTCCTTAGAGGTAATAAATATTTTAATATCGGCTGCATTGGACCAAATCTTCTGTACAGTGAAAGGAGTGGAACCATAGCTGCAGTGAAGAGGATGGAGAAAGAATGCCTCACTGTGAGAATTCTCTATTAAGTGAGGAATTTCTCTATTATTGCTAAAGTTGTTGTTTATCGCTGGAGTCTGATGGTCAGTCAATAACTCCTGTGAAGTATGACAAGCAGATTCCTGAAATGCGACAATGCATCTCTAAGGAACATAAAATGGAGTTTAATGTAATTTGTAAACGATGATAAGTGGTGATTATCCATATATTAATAATGAGATGATTTTTTTTTTTACCAAAGGTAGTTTATTACGTGCCTGTGACTTAATTACCCTAAATTTCATACATTTCAGAACGCTTTGCCGGATACTGTCATCGGACCAATGCATGTGCTAATACCACTTCCACACTCGTTGGCCTCTCAAACTAAGGCTCCTGCAGCCTAGTATGTATTAGTAGGGGCTTCTCAAACTAAAGCTCCTACAGCAGCCGCAGTTTGAATATCTTTTAGGAGGTGTTTAACGGTTGAAGTTAAATCCGGTTCAGTTAATACAACTTGCAAGTTAGGTATCATGTCAAACATTCTACATTAGATACAGGATTTTTAAATTTAAAAAAACTCCATTGAATGAGCAAATTTTCGTTCAGTTGAACAGGTGTACCTACCACCTACCGTTTACACGAGGAGACAAAGCAAAAAGAAAGGGGAAAAAAAAAAAGAGCTAAATGAATTGTGGAAAATATTAAAGGAACGGTGCAATCAGCTATGTCTTGATTTTCAATGACCTACTTTTTCATGGTTATTGTGAGCATTTCATGTGCTCAGCAGTCCCGTTATTTCTGGATTGCTGTGGTCACGTATCACGTAATAATAAAGGCGGGACGGTAACGTGGTCGGGAAGTGAGCAATTATTTCTGAAACGTTTGCACTACCGCCTGCTGTGTGTGTCTCCAATGCTTACGTGTAAGTTCTTTCCTTCCTATCGATACAGCTGCCGGACATCTTCATAGGAACCACATTCAAAAGCGAATAGGTATGCGTGAAAAGTCATCGTGAATTGCGCGGACCAACTGAGTTGTAATGCGACAAAAACTACGATTTTATTTTTTTTAATAAAACCCACGAATTGTAAATGTGTTATTTATGAACATTTCTATGCCAATTTAAGGAAATTAACGAGGGAATAAAGAAATAATCTTCGTCTACAAAACAACGAGCTTAAAGTGACGAAACGTTTTTTTTTTTTTTTTTTGTTTCAAGGGAACATATAAAGCGAAATTTTTGAAAAAGTGAAAAGGAGCGTCAGTTTAACGATGAAAGCAAATTCTATGAAATAAGAAAAGCAGATAAATAAATGTTATATTAAAATTGAGTACCAGTAAGATAAAGAATACTCCTAAAAAGTAAGTTTAAAATAACCAATTCTTAGCGTAATATTATACAGGATATCTATCTCAAAATTATTCATCCAAAAGTTTAAATGTATTTTTGTGATAAAATGTGTTAAACTAATATTTGTGACACAGCCATCGGAAACGTGAGTGACGCATTCATAACTCAATTTTTTGTTAATTCTCAGCCATGCCCATCCTTCGTATTGTAACTTCAAATTCCATGAAGATGCAAGTGATTTCCCTGGTTTTTGTTATTTTAAATGAACAAAAACTGATCGTTGAAACTTATAGTAATCCAATGTCATGGATAGTTAGGGAGCCATAAGTGACTTACTGATATTAGATTTCGATTTCTCGAAATTCCGGCGTTGTCCCCTCTCGCACTTTGATTTTACCACTTTTCACTCGTTTGGAGGAATCTGGATCCAAATTCCATCTGTGCTCGAAAGAGTTCCTAAAAACTTCTTCAATCGGTACTGTAGCAGCCGCTTTCAGCTTCTGCAATATATAAATCGACATATGAACATAATTTGCATATACGTTACAGTCTGGGTATATGCGCTCCTTTGGCATCGCAATCAATTTGCCGTTCGCCTACAACGACACGACCGATATTTCATGCTGAAGGCAGAATAGGTAGTCGGCACTGACGCCGTAATAACAAAATGCCCTTAGCAGTAGCGTTCAGAAGAAATTGCACACCACTAAAGGTCCAATGTAGAGGACGCAAACTTTTTTGTAAAATTTTCCGAACAGTCTTGAATTTACGCTATGAAAGAGACATAAGACCCCCTTCCGTGAGCATTTTTTTTCTTTTTTTTTTTTTTACAATTTCCATACAGAGTCTTTTAATGATTGATAATTTGGGATGTACACGTGATAAAAGTGATGTGTAACTGACCTACGGAAGCGAAATCTTAATAATTCTATCATAAATAAATTTTATGTCTTTTAATTTTTTAAGATCCTGTTGTATCTTCCTGAAAAGTTTGTGGGCAACAGATGGTGGAATTAAAGTGCATGCCAGCCAGCAGAAAATCACTTCATTAATTTTCAAATAAGCATAAGAACAAAACTTGATCTTGCGTTTAAATTTATTTGTTGTTGAATAAATCACGCGGTCTCTTGCTTTTTCATTCTTTTTTTAAGCCGCATGCAGCGTAGTACATTGTATAAATTTTGTTTTAAAAATTCACAAGCGAAGAGTGCATTTCCACCCACGATCTCCCTCAAAGGTATTCGATCCGGGTGCAAAGCATTGAAACATTCCAGGGATTTGTACAGTGGTTTCCGTTTCCTTCCGCGTCTGTTGCATTACTTCTGTAACTGAGCGTATTGAAGTTGTTAGTAAGTGTTAATGCGTGCTAAACAATCTAGATAATCGTATTTTTATATGAGATGAAAAACAAGGGCCGCATTATTTCTGCCATAACGTAAATAATTATAATCCGCCTTTGACATTTTGATTTCGCGTTGGAAATAAAAGCTGATAAGCCGTAGTTCTACCCACTTTCTCAATTTTTTCCCTTTAATACAACCAATAATACTTCCAAATATCTCCGGCAGCAATTTTAGTAAAATCATCAAGAAATTACCACCGAAATCAATCGTGACAAGTTTCTGCTACAATCAGTACTTGCAATACACACGTTATTAGACCTCCTGGCCCACATTTTCAGCCCACCGTAACAGTATAGCGGTTTCTATACTTGTCGCTCGTTTGGAGAGGTCTGGGTTCGAGTGGATTCATTTCTTCAATCGGGGTTGTAGTTAGCCGATCTCAGACGGAGGGAGTAGTATTCTTGGTGAGTTATTCCGGTCTTCCAGCCGACACAATTTGCAAATTGGCTCCCTGAACATACACTTTTATAGGCATGATACACAACGAAGTGGAATATCAATGTGGTGTAGCCGATGCTCAAAATCCAAGGACAATAATCACAATTTTCACAGTTGAAAGTGGGATCCCAGAAATCCGAAAAATTCCTACCATGTCTGTCCAAGTAAAAAAAATTCCAAGGAGCTACAAAATTTACATTTTAGATCCATCTCCATTAATCGTGATTTAATTAATTAATGAAAATTAATTTATTTATTAATGAAACAGAAAACAAATGGCACACCTGTAATGGAAGAGGACTTCTCGAAGACCACATAATGTCCATGAAAGAGAGCTAATTAAAGAAACGACAACTTAGTTAATCAGGATTTTATGTGCATAACAGAATAGTAACTCTCAAAGAACAGATATCTCCATTTTTAGCTACTCCCAACCTTTTACAAATTCGTAGTTAGATGCAGAGGGCAGGAAACGGCGAGTTGTAGAGATTTTCTATTTGAATAACTTTAAAAATAAAAGGTGTCGAGATTGATTTATCACATTTTTTTACAAATAGAGGATGTTCATAAATGATTACCCTGATTATAGTATGCTGTAATTATTTTAATGAGTATTGGTAATCATAAACAGTTTTAAACAGACAGAAAAATTAACCAAGTTTTCTTACATTATTAATAAACTTCTACATGTGCGCCCTCAGTGGCCCTTAAACCATATTTACACTCATTCTGCACATTTTTCAGTATTTGTGGGATAACTTCAGCAATTCTGCCCTTTTCTACTGTTCCTGTTTCAAAGAATTTTCTCGTCCATGATTTAATTACCTTAACATCAGGTGGATCCATTCCACACTTCGTTCTGAACAATCGTCGAACACTCACATGAGATCTTATTCGTGCAAGCCACACACAATTATGCCTTCTCTTTCGCAGACGCCATCTTCTATGAACAGCTGCTACAGAGCTCCTAGCGGCAGATACGATAAACAAAACACGCAAGCATAGAATTCTATGCGTGTACGTGCTACCTGTAAAAAGAAAACGGATGTTAGATTCTCCATTATAACATACTGTAATCAGGGTAATCATTTATGGACACCTTGTTTATCAAATACGCTGGTTGAAGTATTATTATTTTTTATGATTATGCGTATCACATTAATTAGGTATTTAAAAATATGAAATAAATAAAACCAAAATCAGGCATGTAATTAATGAGACTTGAGATTAATGAGACTTCTGGCATTGGTTTTCTCCAGAAAAACATTTTTTATTTCTATGCACGAAGAACGAACAAAATATGCTTTCCGATCGACCGGTCACTAGCAATCAACCATTTGCCAGCCTTTGGTCTAGATTCTAGAGGATAACTGAAGGTGTACGCAGTCAACTGAGCTTCCCCACTACACGATCTGTCGTGTTGTTACATTATAAAAGGTTAACATTATAATTTACACAGCGCTCTATCACATTGCAGAAGAAAATAGTATTAATCACATGAATGGCGGGCAGTCTGAAACCTCACTGTTCTACTTTAATTTTAGGGCTTTCTGCTTGCCCTTACCTAAAATGTCTAGAGTCTTGAAGAGCTCTAGTCAAAGCCCTTCTCGCATATGACTTATGTTGGCTCTTAATGCTGCCTTCCAAATACTTGATCTACGAGAAACTACAGCATTCGAAGACAATTTGTAGGAAACAACATCGAAGCTTTTAAATGAATTTAACCAGTGCAATCAGTCTACAGTTAAATTGGATCTTCCAACTGTAGTCGAGTGAGGAAGACCTTCCTTACAAGTAAATCGGATAACTGTCACTCTGCGCTTCTGTTATTTGGTCCTCAGCTCCACAAGCACAATTCATCTGATACTGTAGGCTCGAATACTGGATTCTGAGATGGGTCAACCGATTAACTCGGTTCACACTCTCAAGGTCGATTCTTCACTCCAACCTAGGTTTAACTTCATGGAAAATTAAAATGCATCCGCCTCTCGTAGAGGAGGATGCATTTTATTCTGTATTATTATCCAAAATATGTATCATTATACAAATTGTATAATAATTTAATTAGTATTATTTCCCCATTGTCTATAGGCTGTGTAGGGAGAAAACCTTTTATTTAATAAACGAATCATAATAATAATGATGATGAATTGATAGAATTTCGTTGACAGTTGTTCTTCTGCAAATAATTAAAATAATTTAAGAATAATCTTATCACGTTAAAACTTAGAGTTATAAGAATAATCTTATAACTCTTAAAGGGCTGTCATTAAAGAAAACGTAGAAGGCACACCGTATGTAAAAATAAAACGCTCACCAGTGGCAGTTAAAAGGCAAATATATACCTCTGAAAAAAAACAGGCAGCGTCCATACCTTGTATACCACCATATAGTTGAGTTTGCGCACTTAGCTTTTGTTAATCGAAATGGAAGTGTACATACAGATGAAGTAACTTGTAAATGAGCACATCGGTCTGATACGTCAATATCGGTGATTTTATGAAGAGCGGTCTCACTCATATCGATTGTGCACCGATACCAAACTAGAGTAACGTTTCGTTGTCCACCAGTAGAGAGCAACACCGCATGAGTAATTCACCGGTGGAGAGCGGTTAGAAGGATGGAAGCTGGCCAATAACAGGCGGCGGTAGCAGGAGTCCTGAATGGCGACCAAATATGATATTTTGATTGTGGAGGATGGAGGCGTATTCCAGAGAACGCTACAAGAATGACCGATATCTGGTCCTATCTGCCAGATGACAGAAGAAGGTGGCAGTAAAATGACACTCTACCAAGTTTTCAGCCAACTCGAAACGAAATATCTCCTGCCGAACTGTGTGTGTGTGTGTGTGTGTGTGTGTGTGTGAGAGAGAGAGAGAGAGAGAGAGAGAGAGGGGGGGGAGAGAGAGAGGCCTGACTACAGTGAGGTACAGGCACAAAATGTCATCCTTGAATCAGAGTTTAGGGTGCAGTTGGCTTCATTTCCTATAAATGGACGATAACGTGGTTTAAAATTTTCTCCATAGTATGAATGCTTCCCGATTCGAGTGGTGGTCACCAAGACTCCTCCCGATGGTACTGGAGACAAATTTTGAGTCGAGTCGTCAACCTCTCCTCTGTTGTCTTCCAGGGGAGGAGCTCATGAGTTATGAACTCTCCTCCCGGAAGAATGGGCTCTGTTATGAAGGACTCTTGAGCTGTTTCACTTCAGAGCATGAGTCGTCCATTGTGTCGACTGACTGTGAAGACAGTGGGGTGGGGGAAATAATTCGAATAATTTTCTGCTAACTTTATTTCAAAAGTAAGTTCATGCGTGATATGCTTCTGCATTATCTACTTCTAAAATTGAGATAAGAAATGCTTTGAAATGCTGCGTCTGTAAATAATACCGATTGCTCAAAACACAAGCAGGAAATATAGCACAGGCAGAAAATAAGATACTCTGAGAGTAAATTGAGAGAGCAAATTTTCGAGTTACAAATTTGACAGTTTAATGTCTTTCATAAAACTTAGTGTCCTTTATCTTGCTTATGCTATAAGATAAGGATGCGAGTCCTACCATAGCTGAACTCCGTTATCTGAAAGCAGAAAAATATTTATATACTGTTGCCTTCCTCTTCACCCTCCTGAAAAATGAGGGATTTATCCTTTACACAAGAGGGGGTGGTCCACCCTTATGTAAAGGGTACACCCATTAGTCCCACCTAACCTTATACAACTTCTCGTTTCGTTCTACTATAAAAAATGGCTTGTAACATTCCCATGTAGAGCCAAAGCGCAAAATTTCAACTTTTGTTGCTAAATCATTTCTACGACTAGGTCACACTAATGGGTAGTGCACTCCCAAGTCCAGCTTAAGAAATAATCCGGTAATCGTTTCCAATCTAAACAGAGCTAAAGCTATTTGAAATGCATGTCCCTCTGAATGTTAGCTTATCTTACATAAATGAGAATTACAGAATTCAACTTTCTTTCGTGACGCTAATTACAGCAAAGAGCTAAATCTCTTTAAGCAATATGTTTGTTTGCTCATTATGTCACTAATCATAATATTGCCTATTAACCCGTGTAATTTAAATGCCTTCAGTATTTTGCATATTGTAATTAAACTAAAAATTTTAAGATCTAACTGTGCTTTCTATTAATAGAATTCGGTAAATAACATATTTTAATCTTATTATTAACAAATAAATTATGAATATAACATTGATGCATCCCAGGTGTTTCAAAACACTACCGAAATTAACTTACCCTGACCATCTTATTATTGTCTAAAATGGAAAAACGCCAATTTTATTTAAAGAAAAGTGCGATATAAAATATTTCAAAATGAGCTTTTATATTTATTTATTTGCATAGAAACGACAAACCCACAGTACTAGATACTACGAACTTCTCTTTGTCCAAAATTTCTCTTCTCTTTGCTCAGTTCATCACAAAGAGTAGGCTCCTCGGATTTTTTTCACCTTGTTGACTTGTCACGCCGTGGAGGTAGGCATAAAGAAAATAATCTTAACTCTGGCAAGCATCCCCTGCGTCGCATGGTAGGGATGTTTCCATACAGTTTATCCATTATATTCCATCCCTAAAGACATTTAATATTTTAGAAAATAATGCAGAAATATTTTGTAGCAATAAGCCCTTGTGGGGGGGTGTTATTTAGTAGAGAATAGATGGCTAGATTCTGGGGGGATAATAGTTTTTCTTTTATTATTATTTTTATTTATTATTTATTTCTTTAATAATTCATCACGTTATCCTTCCAGACCCACCTCTTTTAACTTTGTATTCCTTAATTAAATTTCCCCCTTAATTTACCACCCTCCACGTTAACACCTGACTTGTATACTGCACAGAAGATCACAGATTCTGGGGGAATAATAGTTCGTGTATGTCTCCTCTGGACTGGCTGAGTATTCAGAATGACTCAATACTACACATGATAAACATATACAAATTTGTTTATTTCACAGTATATACATTAAAGAATTGTATCATACAACATCAATTGGTATAATGTTAATAACTGGCATTATATGTGTGTTAAGATGTAAAATTAATAGCAAATGATATAATATGTCTCTTCGTGTCTTTCTGCTTTTTTCTCCTTCTGGTTTAGGTTACATCTCATAAGATTACTTTACTTTCTAACAGTTAAACTTCCCAACTGGAATTACCTCAGTGGGCTTAACACCTCTATGGATATTGTCCTAGATTTATAAGTCCCCGCTATAATCTTTCATTAATTTATCCCTTCCAAAATAATTCAATCTTAATATCTTGTAACGTTTCAAGTACATAGAACACCTTTACTTCTTAACTTAGAACATACCAGTCTCAAGTACATGTATCTAAATCTTCCTTGCTTTAACTTATCCTTGAGATGAAGTACATACATGTATGAACCCTTTTCTTCCTTTTATACTAATCAATACCAAATCTACTATCAACTAAATAAAACATTTTTCTAAAGTCCTTCTCTTCAAATCTACTATCAACTAAATAAACATTTTTCTAAAGTCCTTCTCTTCAAATCTAGCTTAAAATTATTATCTCGTACTTACATATTAACTTAGGGAATCACTCTTTACACTACCTTTTCTCAGTTCAGGGGCGACTCATCATCGACAGCATAGGGCATCATCAGGCTCCAACTGGAATTTTTCATCGGCAAAGTACTGCTGTTCATCTACAGGGATTCTCCCACGTTCGGGAACTCGCTCTTCTTTACATACGGCTATTAAATAAGTTGCTCCGGCCTGCTTTTTGGGCGTCTGATCAGTTCGACGAAACTGGGAAGCATAATAGGATTATCAGGACTCTTCTTACTGCTTTATTAAGAAGCCTGGCTATGTAGCTCTTCCTTATCGTTCTATGGTGAGGCTTTTCGATCCTTTTTTCTCAGCTCCAGCATAGGTGTTTCCATCGTTCAACGGTTATCTCCTTCCTATTCCAACAACTCTTGAACAGCAACTCCCACAACTCATTACTCTGTCCGTTATTTTCTGGCGATTCTCCCGGCACTTCTCGGGATTTCTTTCCAGCCGAACATCACTCAGGCATCTCCACGGGAACTCTCCAAACTTCCACACTGCCAAAACTCACAACTCTCCCAAGAAAAACTCTTCAACTCACTCCTTTCTTGCATCTGCCTTTTGTTTCAGCCGCTCATTCTATTTTAATCCAATCGTCGTTCGTTCTCCATCATCTCATTATTCTCATTCGCTCTCTCCCACTTCTTCCGTTTTTTCTTGGCCCTCCCTCACCTGGGGTAACTTCCTGTTTACGAAATTTTCATCAACTTCGATGAACTACAGGGCGTCTAGAAATTTCTAGATATTTCCTTGTGATCATTCCCGATTCACTTACCGCCATTAGTCCACTCTGTTTCTTCTCTACCGCTCCTTGAAATTAGTAAGTGCTCAAGGAGTCGGTCTGTTTCAAATAGCGGCAGCCATTTCTACATAGTGTATATCACATCCAGGGTTTTCTTCATCCTCCTAGTTCTTAAAATCTTCCTCTCCACAAGGGGGAGTCGGTTCCCTTGTTCTTTCCTTCCAAAGAGCTGCTCACTTTCTGTTTATGCGACCATGAACTGGCCTTGCGGTGCCCCCTTTGTACTAGTGTTCCAGTGCTCCCATTGTCTTGTGTACCGTCCTGCTACCTCCCGTTGTTACGTTAATCCTCCCCTACTTGACTGTATGGTACGGAGCGATCGCAATCTAAGCTTAAAATCATCCTATGTAAATAATATTATTTACTATATACATCTTTTTTCTTGTTATGTTATAATATTTATAACATAACCTTCGCTAGGATAAGTGTAAGAATTTTGTTCTTACACCCTACAGGGAGAGGACTCTGTCCGAGACTGGTCCTTTTGTTGTATTGGAAGTCTAATAAGTTACCATTTGTTGGTACCTGGTAACTCCTAACTATAAGAGACACAAATAAAACTGGATTGGATTGATCTGTGGCGGTTCCAGCCATTTTAGTTCTATCTCCATTGAGTAGCTGTTGTGAAGGACTTCATGCTTAGTAATACAATACTGCATTAACCTGTGAATTCGTGTGGATTGATGTATGGGCACTTCCCAGAAAAATACTTTGTAAAATACTTTTATAAAAGTTTAATATACTCATCTTGTCTTAGTGCATACAACTTTCCGAAACAAACTAACTCATGCTTGTGAAGCTCAGAAACATTTGCCATAGGAAAAAAATAATAATTTTTTTGCTATGGTAAATAAAAATGAATTTATGCAATCTGCGAAATCGATAATGGAACGACTTTTCAGAGAAAAGTATATTTCAATAGATGAGTCTGAAATAGAAAATAATACGAACAAAGAAATGGGAATTTTGGAACCCGGGGAATTAGAAGCGGATTTAAAAACAGAGTTAGCGAGAGATATATCCATTTCAATGCCAAAAGCAGAGCCAATCCAATCAAATAAGGTATTTTCATCGTTAAGAAGTGAGATGAATTTATATGAAGCGACATGTACACTGACACCGAATCTAAACATTTTATTAGATGCACTGCTAACAATTAGACCTACTTCAACCCAAAATGAAAGAAAAATTTCTACTTCAGGCTTATTTGTAACTAAGCAAGGATCCAGGCTTTCCGACTAAGCAATTAATGCGCTGTTTTTTTGTTTTTTTTTTAATTTCATTTTAACAATAATTGTAAATTTGAAATGCTATATTTGTTTTCATTATTTGTTTGTTTCAGTATTAGTGTTTACTTAGGTTTCTTTTATGCTAATCTCAAATTTAAGGTTTACGAATAAACGTATAGAACAATGTTGCCTATCTGTACGCTGTACCAATATAATAAAAATTTCTGTTTACATTCATCAAACTATGAGTCGTATTTTTTAATATCTAATTATTATTAAATTTTAGTTTTTACTTATGCACTACAATCTACAATTCATTATTATAGTGTCTTATGGCTAGAATAAGCACAAAAATATTCTTATCAAAGAGAAAGCAAATATTTAATCAATAAAACAATTTTCGAGAATTCTCGGATCACAATTTCCCGTTCTCGGTTCCGGAAGATTAAAAAATGTCGCGAATTTAGAAACCCTACTCGTGGTAGCACAGTGGTTATAATCACTGTCCTCTCTCACCACCTCGAAATGGCCTAAGTCGAATCCCGTTAATGACGCGAAGAATTTTTATAGGCCCTTTTCTCCAGGAAATTCGAGTTTTTCATCCATCAAACAGCAAATGACCATAGACGACACGTAATGACATACACAATATATTGATATCTCATTGCATTAGTTGCTTTGGTGCTTAACATGCACTTAGTCTAGTATTCAACTGTTACTCCATGTAAGATTTTCTATATAACCCCCCCCATATATTGTCGACATTCAAACTAAACATCCTTGCCCGACGATGATACGTTGCTTTATCTTAATTACAGTATAACAAGATTCAAAACGCTTAACAAAATCAATTTCAGAGAGAAAATTGAACTTGGTACGTAATTTAGTTTTTCTTTCCTCTTTTATAGAAAAGTTAATGGCACATCATAATTGATTTGTTCACTACTTCATCGAGGTCGTTTATATTTCGCTACGATTTTTGTCAACAAGGTCAGCAGACGTCAGTGACCTGCCTACTCCCTTAATGGTAATGTTCCACTATAGGGTACAGTGCCATTAAGTTTTCATATTCGCCTTTACCAGTATTGTAATCATCATCTTGCTTTTTACAGTGGTGCTACCTATGGGAATGAAGTGTATAGAAATAAATGTTAATTTTAGATGAATAATTTCGAGACGCCATTATATTTGAAAAAAAAAAAACAATTTTTACATTACGCCTTAAACATTTGGTGTGTGTTTTACCTATTATATTGAGATAGAGAAATTCTACTTTTCCCAGAATTTATCAGGATAAATTGCTATATAGTATACGATTGTATCGCCTTTCAAAACGGATACAGATAGTTGGGTAAAGAAAAATACAAACTGATAAAAGCTTAATTTCATTTTCCGCATAAAAAGTTCAATTTGTTTTGTCTCCAAATATTATTATTATTATCCATTTATTAACCACAAAAAAAATGTGGGTCACCCCGGGACGGCAGTGTGCCAGGAGGGTGAGAGGTTTACATACTGAGGTGCAAGGAACCACATGTACAGGAGTACATGCGTGCTCGACCCGAGATATTTACATAATTGAACTTACATACGCTTGAAATAAAAACAGTTTATAGCAATAGACATCAGAATTTTTAAAATATATATTTTTTAAAAAATTTCAGCAGGCAAAAAGACCAGGTGTAGGTGAAATGTCACAGGCTCAATAGTTGGTAACAGTTCTTGAGGCATTCCTTTCTGTTGAGCTTGTCCTCACAGAACTTATCAGGGTTGATGCCCAGTTTATTATAGATTTGGAGGCAGTTGGCCGGAAACATGCCTCTAAGGGAATCAATGTTTGTAAGTGTAAACCGGAGAGGGTGGCAGGAGTCGCGGCGTTCACCTCTTGTCTTCTTTGGGCCAGAGATTAACGGGGATACAGATGGAGCATCTATTTGGCCTGTGATAAGCTGAGCTAGCATGAGTTCATTTCTTGTCGTAATGAGATGTCTCCGGGAATGGTCCCTAGATTAGCTTGGAGGATGGATCTAGAAATAGTAAAAGGGTGACCCACCACCTGTTGATCCATCTGACAACCAATGTTCCAGACTGAGGTACTTTTTTTAGGTAGGAGGTAGGAGCAGATGACCAAATTTCAGATGCATAGAGAGAGATAGGGGTAATGCACCTTAGGATGTACCGACAAAGCAGCGCTGGCTGATGCACACCAACGAGTTCCTGGTGCACTGCCCAAAGTGCCGCATACGTCTTCTGTCTCATCCTGACAAAGTGAGGCTGGAAGGTGAGTCCAACAACCCTTTCCCCGCCAACGAAGATTTGAACATCATTTTTCACTCTTTTTTGGTTATTGGTAGTTGAGCAGATTTGGAAGGGTTCAGATGCAACCCAATTATGGCTAGATAGTTTTCCACTTTCATTATCTGTGTAGAGGCCTGTTGGTTAATATCCAGAATCTGATCAGGATGGTTTGAACTCACCTAGAACTTCAGATCATCGGCATAAGAGACAGAATCAGAATTACATGCTTGGAATGGTTCCAAAACTGCTGCGAAGAGGGTTGTTGAAAGAACACTCCCTTGCGGGATGCCTTTTGTGACGTCGAAGGTTACCTGGAAGTCGTTGACAGTAACAGACAGATGTCTGAGAAGTAGGATGGACTTCAAGATTTGTAGCAAGGTATCTGCCAGACCGAAATAGTGCTTCAGAATAGTAAAGAGAGCTGGTAGGTATACTCTATCGTATGCCGATTTAATGTCCAGGAAGATGATGTCAATCTGGGATTTGTTATTGATGGCCTTTGGATTCTGAAGAGCGTATCTAGAAGATTGGTAGTTGATCTCTTATGCAGAACGGTATGAAGGTACTCGGGCTTATGACCAAAGCAGTGCTGGGCAATTGCTGGCTGAATCGCTTTTACAAAGATTTTAAGTAAAGAGCAACTGATGGAAATTGGTCGCAGATCTTTCGGAGATTTAGGTTTCCTAATCTTTGGAATAGGCTTGACATGGTAAGATCTACAAATTGATGGAACACTCCAGATTGTAAGATTCGTCTGAAAATGTGGAGTAGAAGGTCCAAATATATTACATACACTTTGAATTATTATTTTTCGTTTTATTTTTGAAGTAAAACTTTAATTCCAACATTCTAAAATGTTATTTTTCTTGCTTTTCTGTTAGCAAAATCGTCGATGACATTGTCAAAGTCTATTTCATCACTCAATTTCTGTTCTATAGACAGTATTGCAAGATTTCTTAAACGCAAGGTACTCATTGTAGATCTTAGGTAATTCTTAATCAATTTTATTTTAGAAAAACTCCTCTCACAACTAGCAACACTTACAGCAATTGTGAGGAAAATTTGCAGTAGTATTACAATATTTTAAACTGAGTTCTCGATACTGTATTTTAGAATAAACTGCAAAAGTTAAAGGGGACCGTCCTTCCACGTTTGTTTCGTCTTGCGTACCAGCAACAAATAAAACTCCGAAGTCTTTTTCTCTCAACGAGGAACTCTTCCTTATCAGTTGTTAGAATAAAGCATAGTTGTTAAAAACTAATTATTAAATAAATAATAAAAATTACTAAGTTAACATAAATAAAAGGATCGTCGAAAAATAAAATTTTCTCACATGTCTTCCGCCCACAAAAAAGTGCCGCCCTGGGGGGACCCCCACCCTAGCTACGCCACTGCTTAAAAGTGCTACCTTGCCGAAGATGTTTGACTGTTACGTGATCGAAATGTTACTTTACTTCACAAGGCAGAGTTTCTAAAAGTGTGGTACGAATGAAATATTATTACTGTTTCTTATTCGAGCCTTTGGCAAATGTATTCTTAATACACTGCTCGACAAAATTGACAGAGCACGTAGAAAACGTGGTGTAATTTGAGCAGCTTGAGATGAAGCGGGACGAAATTTGGTATAATGGTGTACCATAGATTAACGATGAAATAAGGAGACAGAGGAAAAAGAAACTTCGAACAGGTATAAGGGACATTTATAGGGGTTGTATAAGAATTGCCAAAATGGTCACATTACAGAAGTCGATACAGGATGCTCGAAAATATGGTCACTTGATATCAGTACGGCGTATGATCCCCTCTAACGGCTAAACCGACCTGACAGAGCTGAACCGTGCTCGATATAAGAGTGCCTATAAGATTCTGTGGCAACAAATCCCAATTCTTCCACCAGCGCAGATCTTAGCTGAACAAGTGACCGAGGAGTTGGCTGTCGACGTGCAGTGCGACGCCCATGGGCGTCCCACACACGTTCGATCTAAAAACATCGTAGGCCTACGCACAGCACCGAAGTTCCAAATGGAAAAGACGGACCTGACTATCGACACAATACTCTATTTTTTGCTACCTTCCATGTAATTACTTTAATCATGATGGAGAGATTCAATATATAATCACTCGTATTCAAAATAAGTTCACTCGTATCTCGAACGTGTTCTATGGGTGACAGATCTGCTAAAGATGCAGGCCAAAGAAGCATTTTATATGAGAGCCGTGTGCGAGTGGGCATCGTCTATCTGGAAAGTAGTTTAGGATGGAGAGAAGGCCGTATTTACTGAGGCGCAGTGGCTTCAGTGCCCAAGGTGGCGAAGGGCTCAAAAACAGTGCAATTACTGATGGTGAAGGATCTCTTTCCGCAAATTTATTTTCACGGTCTCCTAAATTCTGTGCTCGAGGGCCACATACTGCCTTAATCCGGAATTAAAAAAAATTCTGCGCTGAAAGAGCAGAAGACCAGTCTTAGAGTAGTTTCAACATAATACCTTGCCGTTAACGTTTCAGTAATGGCCAGAGATGGACTGTTATCTTTGATGATTCCAATTGTTGGCTTGGTATGCCCCTCTTTGATGCAAACTGGGTTACCTTTGTCCAGAAGCACACACAGCCTCACTGAAACGTAAATTCCCACACAAAAACGCAATTCTTCACTAAAAACAATAATACCGTCCTTGCCTCCAAACAGCGCTCTCTCTCTCTGCACGCTGAATACCCTCACGACGACGGACTGGCATTAAAGACAGACAAGGTAAAGAAATGTGAGAATGCATCCCCACTTCTTGCATTCGTTTACTAATCATGCTCTCTGACACCAACTCAAACACGAATGACTTTACGATGTTTGAAATCTATCACAATTCGCCGGGTCTGTTTACTGTCGCTAGTTCGCGGATCTGTTATCTTTCTCGTTCTGGTGTTCTTTTTTTGAGAAAATCAGACCGTTTTTCAGGAGTCCTGGCGACGTGTGGGAGTATCTTCCTGCACCCAATATTGTCAACGGTGCCCCCCTCATTCGGACATCACGAGCTGCACTCGCAAACAGAGATTTGTCGTGTTAACCATTCACCTTCTGACACTCGGTAGTCTGACCCCTCTCAAATTCCATCAAATTAGCTTTTGGAATGGAGCAATAACATAACGTCGCTTTACGCGTGTTAATGATATCGATATCCTTAGACGGCCATTCGCTCATTCTCTTATTATCTAATCGCGCCGATCAGCTTGCAGACTAATCTTTTACGCCGATATACGTCAGAGTTATGCACGTTCAGGTAAATCCGTCCATTCTTTCTAGCTGGGGAAATTTCACTGATGAGTAGTGTATGAGGCTGTAATACACTTGACGCGTATTGCCGACTTAATTTTTTATTGTTTATTATACGTAAATTTGTCATTTCGTTTGATTTTCAGCAGATTTTGCCTGTCCGGCGTGTAGGAATTATTTTCTCAGCTGTGTACAAGTAAAATCAAAGCTTAAAATCGTAATTAATTTCCGTTAATTACGCATCCAATTTATTAGGTGTCAATCTGCTATTTCACTTTGCCATGCGTTCTTCATTGAACTAAAGATTCCGTAAATCGTGGCGTTAGAACATAGAATTGATATAATGAATTCTGTTAATTTAATAAAATTAACCCTAATGGACTAAGACACTCAAACACGCAAGCAGAGCAGTGCGCAAGCGAATTGTAGTGAATAACGATCTTGTGGGTATCGCACATGAGACGTGTATAGGAAAAAGTTTCCCAAACTTTTTTGTGATATATAGTTTTATATATTTCAAAAGTTTATATCAGAAAAATATAAAAACGTTGAAAGAGGAAGGAATTTGGGTGCTTTCTCTTAATGTACAGATGAATTTGGGGTCCATATTTGTAAATCAAAATTTCCCTCTCAAATCTGGGGGATCAGCAACGCTAGGTTACATCTGATATATTCGCATCCCTTTCTGCATATCACATATTCAGTCTTTTGAGACCGATGTCACTGAGCTGGGATCATTAAACTCCATTACAACTAATATCACTGAGATTCGCGTACATTTTTGTTTCTTCCTCTACCACACCCTTGATAAGGTTGTGGCAAAGCCCGCAACAAAAGTGTTAAAGTTTTTTTCCAGTGAGCATTTTCAATCGACGCACACACAGGCTTTGCCAAATTCTCACTCCATTTGATCAACCGCATTCCACCAGCGATTCAGCATTAGCATGTGTTCTGAAACGGCAGGCAACTATCTTTCGCATCTACGTTTCAGGATTGGCTGACCACTGATATGCATGCAAAAATCAAAGTTCAATAAAAAAACACAGTAAAAATGCAATTCCGACCATTAAAGAAACTCTCAGAATCGCATCCTATTCATTATTATACTAGTGCATCTATTGTTGTAACATTCCAGTTTCACTTTCTTCTGTCTTTGCCTATACATCTTTTCTGACCACAGTCTCTCTCACATCTTTAATATAAATTAAAATGCGACCTCTCATAATTTACAGCTTCGCAAGGAACGCGATAAATTAACGGGCGCAATAACAGCTCCATTAATTTTCCTTTCCTTACAAGTTTTTAAAGGCCTCTTAACGATTGCCCATATTTCGAATTTAAATCATTTTTATTGCTTAGTTATTCGAATTTCCCCATTCCGATATATTTTAACCAATTCTATCCATTTGTCATGGCCTTAAGATGCGTTTTGGAATAAGATTATTCTGCACTTGGTAGATAAAAAAAATATATGATAATACTTGTTCTGGTAAAACAGGTGTTGTCATTATGGAGTCGGAAATGAAGCGCGTTAAAAGTTCTTCTTCGGATTGGAGCAAACTGCTTTTCCGAAGTCTTGCTCTCTGATATTTGCTGCCCTTTTTCCGCAATCCTCTTTAGCTGATTGAAGTCAAACAGGTTCACTGCATGCTATGGACTGAATTGGGATATTTAAGAAATAAGTGGCTTCAGCATTATTTCACTAAAATCTTAGAAATTTAGATTCTGATGTATTAGCTTCCTTCTATGCAGTCATAGAAGGAACAATCCCTGTCCCTCTATGCCAATAGAGGGACAGGGATAATTGACGCCTTAGTTACCACAGCGTAAAATCTAAAACAACTACACACATATATTCTCTCTCTCTCTCTCTCTCTCTCTCTCTCTCTCTCTCTCTCTCTCTCTCTCTCACTCTGATCATGTGTCATCCCTGACGGGATCACTGTTCCTCTGTACTGCAGTTTATTTGACATTGGTAACTAATAAGCTGATATTTATTTATTTTTATTAATTTCATTTAAGACGGGGGGGAGGAATTATAATTAGCTTTTTTTTTCTTTTCTTTTCTTTTTTTTTTTACTTACTAAGGATTAGTCTTCTGACCAGAACTCTTTATTGCATACGAAAGGCACACGCCGTAAATAGTGACACAGATTAAGTTGCTTTAGCGCTGAAAACACACAACGGCAGAGTGAACTATTCGAGTATGGAGAATGATTTTTTTCGAGGTACATTGTACAAAAAAAAAGTCTTAGTCGCTGTTCTGTTCATTTGATCCCAGACCAGGGTCGGGCTAGCCAGGTGGGTAAAGTGCCTGCCTGGCAACCGAAAGGTCGCGGGTTTGAATCCCGCCTCGGGCTTCGATCAGAGTTAAATGCTAAAATGCAAAAACTTTGGGAGGTGCATTATGGCCACAAAGCCGATGCGCTAACAACTAACAAAAAAAAAAAAAAAAAAGACCGTGGTCGTGCCGCTTTCATTTTAAGGGTGCTGTGGTGCGCTTTCCACTGCCTCCAAAACGAGAGTGCAGACCAATGGATTTAGTTGATAAACTTCACTACTGCTTACTTACTAATAGAACAGTCACTTATTGACTGTTCTATTCACGGTTATTCACGCGATCAATTAAAGCACGAATATCTAAAAGGCAGTGGACTCCTTTTTACACTAATAATCACCTCGTTATAGATGTTCGAATCCTGACAGTGACGCGAGGAACTTTTATGGACTTTTTGTTTAAACTGAGTCTCGGTTGAGGGCAGAAAGTTTTTTTTTTCTCTCTCCCGGAAACTTTGGTTTGTTGACCTGAATCACCGTTGGGCACGCATTCGCTTGGGATTCACTGATGCCAAGCTAACGCTTCATTTTCATTCTGAATTGATCCATAAAAGAATCTACCAGCTACGTTAACTTGATAAGTATCATCTTTTCACAGCTATAACAACTGCTTGACAGTGAAATGCACTCTCATAAAGGTTGACTGAAAAGTAATGTCTCTTACTGCATAACCTTTGAAAGAATGGACTAAGTAAATAAAAAGAAACTTGTAGATATAAAAGTTGTTTTTAGTTTGATGCATCGTTTTTCTACATACCGTAGAAGCTCTCTTTTCCAACGTGACTGCGATCGGTAGTTGGTCGGTTAAAGCGGATAATCATAATAAACATTAGTAACTTAATATTTTATTTTCCTTTAAAACACAAAAATGTTTTAACATATATATTTTTAACATGTACATTCATTTTGATAACTTCAGTAATTTTTATCTATTTTGATGATAAAATGCGATTTTTTCAACATAATATCTCTCCAGTTTTTTCATAATCATCGCATCCTTGCCTGTTGAATCAGGCATTTGTTCAGTACAATGTTAAAACTGTATCCACATCGTTTTAGGCGGTTGCATGAGAAATTTTTGTTCTTGGATTTGATTCAATCTCTTCTTCGTATTGAGGTCACAATGTGCATGATTTCTACATCGTCTACCAGGAATCATACTTGCTTGATTCTTTCTTCCTTTATTATAATTTTTTTTTTTTTTGCCATAATTTGTTGGAAAAAAAATTTCCAACAAAACGTTACGGTCTGATGTCATGGGCATTTGATAATGTTCCGGCGAGTTTATTAAGATAGCATCTATCGTACCTCTCATCTAACTCGAACATTGAAGAAAATTTCTTTCAGCTGAAAGGCGAACAGTTACCTTCCAGCCGAAAGTTTTTTCGGTTTAACTTTCAGGTAAACTGAAAAAGTAACCGAAACTGAAAACCGTTTCAGCGAAAAGGCAAACGTATATATTAAAGGTTCCTTTAACATCTTCATCGGAGTCAAATCTGTTGCCTCTGAGTTGTTATTTAAATTTTGGGAACAATAAAAAAAAAAAAAGTAAAAGTTGCTTGGAGCGAAATGTGGCCTACAGGGAGGATGAGGAACGGCTTCAAATCTTAGCCACGAAATTTTTGCCGCTGTTGCATGGTTGCAGTGAGATCACGTGTTGCCATGTTAAAGCTGTATTGCTGTATTACCAGTCTTACTCGTTTGATTCTTTCTTTTTTTTTAATTTTCTAAAAAAAGAAAAAAATGGTTTGGATAATGTCGAGAGTCCCAGAAAAACAAGAAGCATAACTTTGCAGGTTTAGGCTGTCTTTTTATTTTATTTTTTGGACTGCCCCTTTGTGTGACTCTTGTTTTCCGGATTACAGCGATGAAGCTAGGATTCATCTCTAGTCGCAGTAACTTATCAAAAGTAATTTTGAATTAAAATTGGGAATGGGGGAAAAGAAGTTGTTGACAAACTTTTATTCATTGTCTTTCATTTCTTCTGCAAGTCTCTTGGGAACCAAAAGGCGGACAACTTTCTCTACTAACTCTAACAGAATGTGTTGAATTAGTACTTTAGAAATTCCTAAATTTAGGATCTGTGCTGATTGTTTAAAAATTTCATCTGCATTTTGTGTATGCTTCGTCAGTGTTACCAGTCGCCGCTTCGATTCTGATAATTAACAATAACTTTGCCAACTTCACTACATTTGACTCATAAAAGCCACCGATGGACAGTGCTGACATAACCAGTTTCGTTCTTGTAAAAGGATATTAATCGTCGATGAATTTCGACGCCACAACTCATGCAATCAGAAACAATGACTGCACGTTGTTTGAACCGCGTGTTCAAATATACTTTCATTTAAAGTAGCGCAATTTTGAAACTAACAACCACGCCGAAACATGACTGCGCACGTACTAACTAGAAACTATGTATTAGCATAAAAACATTACTGCGCGTGCTAGCTAACTAGGAACCGTTAATAAATGTTTACCTTTCAACACGTACTAACTAGAAACTACATATTTCATGGAAGAGACCTAATGGAACTTTCTGCTCCACCTAGTGCTGATGTTATGAACTAAAGAGCATTACTTTTTTAGGCCACACTTCTACATTTGATACATCTGAGATACACTTAGATATCTTCAATTCGCCCGAGATTTATGCATTCGAAATCCCTTATGTCAAGAGAATCTTCACATTCGAATTACAGCTACTCGAGCGGGTGATCCGAACCAGCTGATTTTGCAACTGAAAACTACAGAAACGCAAGGAGAATCAGTATATCCGAGCAAGTATGGATATGCTGATTCCCCTCTGTAATCAACGCGAGATTCTTCACAGTGACCATCAAGCTGTTGGCGTGTATCGTCAAAGTGATCTTGGGAGATGTATCATCTCCCAAGACTTTTATCAGTACACCACCAGTGTGTCTCTTCCGATCAGTCCTGCAGTCAAATCCCTTTTTGTTCTTTGATCAGAACAGATTAAATTGACTATCATTCTGCGGCTCAAATTCTATGGCTAGTGCCCTCGCACACACTGATTTAGTCAGGTATACAGAAATACAACGAGAGAAAAATATATTTTTTACTTTATTTATTTAGTAGCTTATTTACAACGCGGGCAGCATAATGTTAGTTACAACGAGCAAGACTATTAAGTTATGCAAGAAAAACACATTTAATATGCATATCTACGTGTTTTTGTCGTGTGATATCTCGTAATTGTATATGGTGGATGTAGGATGAAAATAGTTGCTGCTGATTGTCAAATTATTCGAGTTCACCCGGCTTTACCAATATTCTTGATTAGGGTGCGAAGTCAAGAAATATTGTGGCAAAACAAAATAGATTTTGTTTATTATCATATCTTATAGGGTTTATTTGCTATTTTTTTTATGTTGCTTATTGCGGAATATCACATTAAAGCTGTCCTCCTATACGATGTTATATTGTTTGCAGTAACTTTTATACAAATTGCAGCAATTTTTTTTCAAATCAGGAATTTTATTCGCAGATTTATTGCTACTTCTGCCTTCGCTGCCTCTTAGCTGAGACTATAACTTCTATCAGAACTGGCAGTTTCTTACAGACGCCTGTCGAGAGTACACGCCGTATGTAGATATGGGCTTGCATTTCAAGAGATCTGTCATTCAAAATTCATATTTTTACTTTTTTAACCTTTTGCCTAAATTTATTTCTGTTTCAACATCAGTGCTATATTTATGAATCGTGCCTAGAACTGGAAAAACGGGATCCCCCTGGCAGATAGCACAGCGGTTACGATTGTTGTCATTCCACAAAGTGTGTCAAAGGCTTGAGTTCGTATCCTGTCATGACAGGAGAAATCTTTGTGGGCTCTTTTCGCACCGTGAGCAGTCGGACATTCTAGGACGAGAGATTAGGATTTTTTATCCGAAAAACAGGCAAATCGAACTTAAAATACATGCAATTTACATGTGTATCACTGACAATTAACAGACTTAGTTGCTTTTGACACGAAACCAAATACCCCACTAGTCTCACTGCTTCTGGAGGTGTGTGTGAGAGAGAGAGAGAGATGCACCGCAAAAAAGCCGAAACCGTTATAAATTTCTTGTAAAAAATATGACGACAACCTTGTGTTATTTTAACCTCCATCATTAGAACATTCACAAAAACGGAACAGTAAACAGTTGTTTTCTTGGGCAGTTGTTTCAACAATGTTATTCTCTCCTTGTCATCAGACATGAAAAACTCATTTGCGAGAAGTATTTCTATAAAACATAATATAACTTTCAGTTATTTGTGAATCTAAGCGGAAATACTGGAAACGGATTGAAAGTAAAAACTAGTGTTCGGGTAGAAATACAAATAAAGTAAAAATGAAATATTTCATTCTTCGTCTTATTAAAAGCACATAAATTCATTATGATGAGCTACTAGAGGATTTCAGAAAACCTTCCCAGTATTTCGATAGGTTGCCTCTTGTTTCTCAAAGTTCTACTCTTCAGAGGAACTAGGGCAGAACAAACTCGGAAAACTGTTTTGGAACCAGGATTATATATTGCGCAAAATGTTTTTACGAGGTACAGAATGAGGATGTTCAGAGAACCGTACAACAGAGCGTGTAAGGAAACAGAAAGAATAGCTATAGTATGTAATTTCGGCAGGGCACACTTCATTTCGCGCCTCACTACTCATTCAGATTTAGGAATGCGGACCACGTAGAAATTGCACCTCGCTTCTCAATTTTGGAGTTTGCCACTTTTTCAGTATATTTCTTCAATAGTGGAATGTTGCCCTAGAAATTTCTCGGCAAGAGAAAAGAAACGGAAAGTGGGAAGAGGTAAAAGAAGGAAAGTAATTTGAAATAATATGACGGGAAAACTTATAACGAAAATATATGACCGAAAAAATTCGAAACATAAAATGGAGTTGCAATGATTGTCTTTCATGCTCTTCGAGAAATTAAAAATTTATTCTTTAAAGTGGATAAGAGTCAAGATACTATGTTGAATGTAGTGTGAAAGTATATTTTGTATGTTTCGAAAAAGCAAACTAAGTTATAGTCTTAATACAATTGTCTTACTGTTATACAAAGAGCTCTGCCTTCTAAGAAGTAGGAGTCTGTTACTCTTCATTTGCGATGCCATTACGCATAATAATTTTGCCCACTTATCAGTAGATAACTATGTACCCATCAGTTCAGGATTTGATAACATAGTAATTGATATTATTCCATACAGAATATGCGGAATTCCTTATAGTATCCCTCATATATTCCATAATATGAGAGATAATGGGCGTGTGGATGTTCAAACTACAAATAATTTAGACCTAATAAGCATGCGGGAAATTTTAAAAAATAACACTGCCCTTCTTTTAAAAGCACTAAACGTGGTGTACTTGATGTTTATTTCACATTTTCAGAAAATTTGTTCTTTCGCTATGTTTAAAATGATTCCTGTGCAAAAGAATCACTTGGTAATGGTTATATATAGTATTCGTCATATAGTGCAAGGAACTCACCCCACAGACTTTTGCTGCACTAGAAAAAAACCAAGTATATAAGAAAATACAAATTGTTTGCTTTCCTCTTCACGCAGGTAACTATCCATTTGACCTTTGAATTTATTCAAACTATCAGCCTCAACTACCTACAAGGGCAACGTTCCAGCAATCAACGACTCGCTGGCTAAAAGAAAACTTCCTACAATCTAATCCAAACTTGAACAACTCTAATTTGAATCAATGGCCCCTAGTTCTGGAATTCTTTATAACAGTGAAACTTCCACCTACATTCATTTTACTAATCCCTTTCAGTGCCTTACAAATACCTCAATCAGGTCACCTCTGAGGTGCCTGGTTGCCAGGTTCTGTAGCCCACATAATCGGGGTTATTCCTCGTAGGGTCGTCTTTTTGGCGATTTCACCATTCGAGTTGCCCGTCTTTGGACCATTTTAAGAAGCCCAATGTCTTTTTTTCAGTAAGTAGAAAAATACCTATACCCTTCCTGCTCCCAGTGACAGCTATACGACTAAATTAAAATTTATGAAAATAAGAGAAAATTGCCGAAATTAATCTTAGTAAGTAGGCGTTAGTTCGTATATTCCATAAAAATAAAACAAAAATTGTGATTATACCAGAAACTAAAAAGAAAATTGAAAAAAAAAAAAAAAGATGCAGACTCCAGTACGACGATACACAGAGTGGATGACGATGTAAGATTAGAATATTTAGGAAGTCATTGGAATATACTGAGAAGTCAATTTATTTGGTACATGCTCATCATCCATGGACTCCACAGTGCCGTTAGATACACTGCATGTGTTCGTACTAGGCTATATAAAACAGGCAATCAGATACCGAGGGATTGCTTATTGTATAAATTGAGCGGAGTCGAGAGGTGTAGGGGGGGGGAGACTTAACTGTTTGGAAATGACAGACTCAATGAAGTTTTTTGCCCCCTGGGTTCGTGCTGTTCTCGAAAGCCCCCTGTTTATAAATCAGCGAGATGACGGGCAAACAGCTCGACCTAAATTACTTTGATCACTTATCATGTATCACGGACCTGCCGAGAATGGTACAACAACCAGAAAACATTCAGCCAAACATTAAGAAACCCTGTGGCCCAAAATAGCTTAATAATTTGAGAGGGCGAAGGAATACGAAAATAATCATTCAGTCTAGCAGATGGGCTACAATTAGTCAAATGACAGTGCAATAAAACGATGTAGTGAAAAAGTGTGTATCGAAATGCACAATCCGTCGGACATTTCACAGATGTGGTATAGCAGCAGACGATCTTGCCGGACTCCACTCTTTTCAGGAAGATGGACATAGATTCGCTATGACCATCTTCTCGGACATAATGAATCCAGGAAGATGGAGTCGGACATTTGAGGAGAGGAAAACAGTCGCACGGACTTAGGAATACCAGTCCCTCTTGTTCTATGGATCACGCGACAGCAACGTGAATCTGTATATCCATCGTGTATTTTTATCTTTATGTGAAATAAACGTAATAATAAACATAAAATAAATATGTTGCCTTAATGTACAATTGACAAAAATGTTCATAATTTTAACTTTAGATAGTCTTGCTACTAATTTCATAAAGGTTTTGAATTGCAAAGATCCTTGCAAACCAACTGAAGTACATGGATTACTTCTCGTGTTTGCATTTCTACAGGAGGTAAATGTAGATTTTAATTGAATACTTTTAAGCGTATACAGTATAAAAAATTAACTTACTTGATCACGTGTTTTGATAATATTGTCAGTTGTTATGTATTTCGGCAACAAATAATATTTGACTTTAATTTATGTTCCGCACTGTATAACTTTCTTAGGGAGCATCCTCTGAAAATGCCTGTAGCTTATGCGCTCTCTTCACTTTTTTCCTCCTGATGTAACCAAAAAAGAAAAAAAAAATAATAAAAAGATAAATACACTTATTATTAATTATCATCATCACAAAGTGGAGAAATCTGATCTTATTTTTATGGAAACAAATATAGGTTTCTCTTTTTTTTTTTTTTTTTTTCAAGAAACAGTGCAGTGTTTCGCATTTTTAGGAGCGAAACTGCAAATTGATTTCTTCTTTCACTGGCAAGATCTTTCAGAGATTAATCCGGGATACTAGAAACTTTTTTCTTTTTTGTGATGGTTTCTATTCATTTATTCTAAAAGTTTCAGCACAGCAGGCTGAAAATTTCTAACAATAATGGCAGGAAGAAAGACTGAAATTAAAAATTCCAACGTTGCCTTATCTTTACTCCTGCTTTTGCTCAGAACTCGTACACTTCGCTGCGTTTCATCGAACCCTTCACATGAATATTTTAATGAATTAGTTAATGTACAGAGTGCGTGTTACATTTCAGGCGCATTAGAAAACAGTAATAATACATAATTAAAAAAAAAAAAAAACTAGCGAAATACAACACTGAATACAATGCACGAATCGAAGGCATTTCGTTTCTGCGCATCCACCATAATGCGCCTTCATTCCTCCAATAAGCGCACAGCAGCAAACAGTATCCAGTGCTTTAGCCACAATATAGGCTATATATAGAACTACGTGGTGTATATGAAAAAAAAATAATAATAAATATATAAAATAAAAAAGAAATTCGGAAATTATGATTTCTTCTCCACCTTCACCTCCACACGACGCGGGAACCTGTCACTCATAACTCTCGTGTGCGTGCGTGCATTTTGCCTGTAAAAGTGTGTATCACAGCAGAATGTGACACACTTCTACCATGTGTAAGTTGAAAATCTGGGAGTAACTCATAGTGGAGCCATATTTCCCTCACTTGAGTTCGACTAACTACCCTAAATTGAAGAGGATTTCAGAAATTCCTCCAGTTATCGACAGAAATCGAACTCTGTTATCTCCAGATGACCTTTTTTTTTTCATTCATTTATTAATTACACACAATATAGTCTCAACGTTATGTACATAAAAGTATATACATGATTTATATACAAGATATATTTACATATAATTATATGCTCTGACAAACATTAAACTCTCGTGTGTGTGTGTGCAAGTGTGTTCTTATTCAGGGTAGCTCCCAGGCATAAGCCCAAATCTACCTTGAGAACTTGGGAATATATAGTCTTACAAAGCAGTCCTGAAAAAGTATGTTAAATTACCTGAGTCTGATTTTACTGTAGCGCAATTCGCACTTGAAATCCTGCACCCACTGGAGGTAGTGCAATACCAGTGAGTGCCAGCAATCCCGCTCCCCGGGTTGCCCATACCAGGGAGCCAGCAGGAAAAAAAAACAACAAAAAAAAAACACATATAATAAAACAACAATAATATTCAATAGTCTGGATGGCACAACTATAAACTTCAAAAATATCTCTAAATGACTGTCAGACAGAGATGTATCGTGTCAATTAAGCTGCTAGGAAGAACAATATGCAATGTACATAGTGGCATAGTATTTAGGGTTAGGCGCCACCTGTGGTTTCGCATTCGGCGCAGATGTGGTTTCCCACATCTGCGCCGAATGGACTCTGTTTTGAAATGCAGAACTACTGCATAAGCCCTGGCTCACCTCCCAGCTCACCACTGGGAGGGAGGTGAGCCAGGCTACTCTGGCTGATCTCCGCCAGGGTCGCCTGAGCTTTCTGGACGGAGACCAAACAAAAAAAAAAAAAAAGAAGAGAATGGGGAAGATAGTAGAAGTGGTGGAGTCAAAGTAGGCAAAAGGATGAGGAAAGAAGGCATCCTCCAGCGGAAAGAAGAGGTGGGAAGGGAGAAGTAGGAATCATCCCTGGTCTGGGAGCCCACCGAAGGCCAGGGAAAGGTAGACAGCTTGCAGAACAAGGGAGGTCTGCAAAGTTGGGTAGGTGCAACGGGAAATGTCTAAGTTTGATTTTTATCAGTTCAGTGCCGTCATTCGAACGTGGAAGATTTCCAATTAGGTATTCATTCAGTTCTGATACTGATTCAGTTCCATCATCAGTTCTGATGATGGAGTGCCGGTATGAGAGAAGAGCATGTACGAGGAGAGATCATAGCGGTTTCAGAAAAGTCTGGTGTGGATGTCTATGTTGTGGAATCAGACGTGGAGAGATGACACCAACGCCTTTTGAAGAATGCTGAGGTATACCTGCTAAAAGCTAGAAACGCTTCTTTTTATTTTAACAGGTTGCTTTCCGGACTGAGTGTGGTTGAATTTATATACAGTAACAGTTGATTACGTAGGTCCAGGTAGATGTTACACGAGTGCATTATGCGGTGCCAGTCCTCCAGTTCTCCACAAACACAATGGGCATCGTTTACAAGCCCGAAGTCGATTTTTGAATGATCTATGTCCTGTCAGAAGAAAGGTAGCGTATAAATTAGGGAAGAACCAGCCAAGTATTTGTTTGTTGAGGTAGGAGACACTAGGTAGAAATAACTTGGTAGTACTGCCTTTGGTGAAATCATTCCAACGGATTTGCCAGAGGGAAACAAGTTCCTGCCATGTACGCCGGAGTTCTTGTTTCGGATCTGCACCGACAATAGTTTTTATCGCCAGGAATTCAGTTTCTTTGTTCTTTCTGATGGCATGTGAAAGCGCTGTGAAGGTCGCTTGGCAGTCAAGGGGATACAACCTTTTAATACTTGTAGTTGTGCTGTTGAGGTCGTTCTACAAGACTGAGTCATTTTTAATGACATCGGCCGTTGTATCGGCAGCGCCGTATGTTACGAATGGTACAAAAACAGCAGAATAAAGAAGGTGGAGTGCAGGTTCCTTAAGACCTCTGTCTTTGCGGGTGAAGCGAGCAAACATACTGATATAATTTTTGGCCTTCTCTTTCATGGACTTTACGTGTGGCATGAAAGTTCTGCGATCATCTAGGGTAACGCCTAAATATTTGAATGAACGTTGATTCTTGAGTGCATGTCCTTTATAATGAATGGTTGGTGGTCTGTTAATGTCAAGACTGCCTTTGAGAACCAAGGCTCTGCTTTTATCTGTAGAGATTTCCAGCTTATTCTCTTCAGCCCAAAGCGACAGGGCATTCAAGACTGTGTTGGCTCTGGTCTTAATAGCTGCACTAGTAGGGCCCTCAACAACGATAACCAGGTCATCTGTATATGAGAGCTGTGTAGTGTGGGGGAAGTCCTGCAAGAGACATTCATCCAGAATCATATTCCAAACAGCTGGTTCCAAAACAGAGCCCTGCGAGCAGCCTCTGGTGAGTTGAAATTTTGTTTTCATGGTAACTTTTCTGTTATATAAATAATCTGCAAGACATTTGAACATGTTGAAGGAGCAGCCAGATATTCTGGCTCGCCGCAAGATCTCTGGCCACTAGACGATGTCAAAAGCTCCCTTAAAATCTATAAAAATCGCCAGTACATAACGGGCATCAGAATTATCTGCTAGCTGAGTGATTTTCAGTAGTGCATCTGTATATGAGAGCACCAGTTGAGCACCCCTGCTTGAAGCCAAACTGGAGTGTAGAGGCGAGTCCTTTGGCTTCATAGACAGACTGAAGACGGATGAGAAGTAACCTCTCAAATACTTTTCCTAATATTGGCAATAGAGCAATTGGACGGTATGCTTTGGCTGCACCAGTGGGACGATTTGGATTCTTGGGTAAAAGCCTGAGGTTGGCGTGTTTGCAACGTGTAGGAAAGGAGCCTTCATTAAGACACGTGTTGAACAGTTGTACTAGAACATCGGGTGCAACAGACCAAAGATGCTTGATGGACTTCCCCTCGATGAGGTCCAGACCGGGAGCTTTTCCATTTTTGATTTTATTTATGGCTAATGCAACCTCCTCTTCTGTGGCCGAGGGCAAGTAGTCCTGATTTCTCAGTGATGACGTTTCTGTGTACTTCAGTGTCATGATCAGGATTGTCTTGGTAGATTATTCCGTCCAGAATCTTATTCATTGTCTCTTCCCAGGAAAGCGTCTCCGAGGAACCCTCAGAATGGATAGAATTTATGATATCTGTGGACCCAACTTTGTTCCTTATGAGCTTGTGAACCAAGCCCAAAAGGTTTTTATTGCCTGCCGTCTCCACTAGGGCACGCAAGGAACTTTGTTTGACATGATAAATTTATGTTCGTGTATTCTCTCCGGAGTACATATATTTTTTACCGATATCTGTTTAAAAAAACACGGAAATCAGATTTACAGTTTTGTCCTTCTGCCATGTACCGATGAACTTATGCGCCATAAGATTTTAGTGTTAATTAGTTGAAAAGGATAAGCTACATATTGCATTTGCAGTATTCTGAATACTATCATAATCTTTGCATCCCCGGTTTCAAACTGCAAAACTGGAGTAAAAAGTGCGACTACCATAGTGTACCGTAATTGAAATTCCGTTTTTTAACGGTTACGTTATTTTCATGCAGTTCACCGTAAATTTAAAAGTTATAATAAATGGGAAGCTTCTAACAGTAATAGTTAAATTATTTTGAAGAACTTCAAGAGAAATCGAATTGTTGAATATGATAAATTTAAACTCTAACATACTATGACATCACTTTAAACTCCCTAACATGTTAATCAAAAGTATAAGGATCTGAAATTGATATATCTTTCAGAACCGGAGATTATTCTTAATAATAAATAATTTAAAAAATCAGAAGATGAAATAAGGACGTTATATCACATGAAGGCAAACTGTTCAATACGTGTTTAGACTGTTGTCTGACCTACTAAGTCAAATCGTCTCGTTTTCTTCTAGGCATTTTCCCATTGCAAAAGCGACGACCACTATTGGATCTTCAGCTAAAAAGTATAATGGTTGCTGCAGCTTTGCAGTATCCCTAAATTTCTTGGCACGTGTTCCTGGCATTTCATCAAAAATGTTTTAAATTGCACTGGGTGCATTTTTTTAGCAGTATAGCGAATTACAGTGATACACACTGCGGGGAGAGCTGGTTTTGCCTTTGCGAAGCCCAGAATTTTGAAGCATTACAGAGTGCGCAAGATCATAAGCGGGTGGCAACTTCGCCTGTGCAGAAAGCCACCTCTGACTGAGGAATCCCCCTCCCTTCATACTGTCAGGAATTAATGATATTCAATCCAATGCGGACATTGCAGTTGTACATTCTCTACACCGAAATATACGAACTGGATTTATTAAACATTTGGAATATGCGCTAATGCATTGCCACAGTACACGTTTGTAACCATTCTAGCTGGCATCCTTTCATCTGTTATAAAAACTGTTCACTATAGCAGCTGATGTTGTTATGCGCGATCCTCCTGTGCAGCACAGAACATTTTGAATCTCAGTTAGGTGGGAGCATTAATGCAATTTTTTCATCTGAACGAAAACGTGTTTACCCTAACGGTGGAAAGTCGCCTACTTGTTGCAAACCTTGTGTTAGAAATTCTTTCAAAACCGCTACCTGGGTATCACATTCCCTTTTGTCCTAATTGGGTTCCGCGCAGCTTTTCACTCGTCTTCAATGAAAAAAAAAGAGAAGATTATAAGAACGCTGTTTACCTAGTTTCGAAGAGCTGAATTTAAAGTAATCTTAAAGAATCTCTCGGAAATTGCGTCGTTTATCAAAAGGCCACATCAGAGGAAGGATATGTGTTTACACGCGGAAGAGATTATTTTGTAAAGAACCAACTCTCGGTTGAAAAATAAGTTTTTGTGCTAAATTTAAAAGAAAATAAAGCCTTCATGAATAAAATATTTCACTTTTTAAATATTTTTAAAGTGAAATGGAAATGGGATGAACTGAGCGCATATGCTATAGTGAATTACATAATATCGTAACCCTATGCCTCATCAATCTGAATATTATTTACAGTGACGTACAGCCTTAATTTGCATATATATCATATATATCGGTGCACATAGCGTTTGTGTATTTATATACACGAACATTATACTACTTACAATGCTCCGTTCGCACACTTAACTAAAATATTGATTTGCCATTGACCGACCTAAGAGATGCGCAAAAGGTTTTCTTAATTTGGTTCTGTTTTCTTAAAATAAAATAACAACATTGGAGCAGGCTTGGTTTTTGACATTAATTAACAAACTCAACCGGGGGATATTGTTGTTGTTATATGGTTTTAAGCGCAACAGCAAATTAGGCCATATTGTGCCTTGTATTACTTCTGTAAATTGCTGTTTGCTGAACGAAAGTCCCTCACCCGAGACCGACTAACTCAGCCACGTTGTGAAAAAGACAAAAATTGCTCTCGTCATTGACGCTGGGAACTACCTGAACTTTGTAAACCCATAAACACAATCCCAATATCGTCCATATCCGAGTCACAATCAGCAGAAAAAGGGTATCAAATTCCTACGTTTCTTTGGCTTCCTTCCAGTTGATGTCGCATCCGCGTGATCCGTTTGATAAAAACTATTGAGGATTGGTTATGTTGATGCTGAATATGAAGTTGAGTTCATAAAAATGGCTTCAAGGCGGCAAACAATGTTTCCAAATGTAAGCCCCACCTTGAGTTGCTCCCGTGATTGTGAAGGTGGACTACCTGAGATCACTGTTAGTGACAATGAGTCCATTAAAGTTCAGTCAGTGTAGTTACTAGCACTGGCAACAGCTTTACTGTTAGCACTGATAGGAATCATTGAAGTAATTTTGCAAAATGTGGATCAGCTCTGGCATGTCAAGGTTGACAGAATATTAAGAAAAAAATTATGTATTGCTGTATGTGCGGTTTTTTTCTCACTGAATCCTAAAGCTTTTCTCCAGAAGGTACCGTGAATCTATTCGATAGATTCGAATATAGAATTATCTACACGGTGTTTGCGATGCAGATACCGTGGACCTATTTGGCACAGCTGTATGTATGTATAGTTCGGCTTGTGCTATTAGCAGTGCATGGTTCAAAAACTTTTTCAAAGAATTTTAGTATTCCACAGGAAACTGAAACAGGTCTGCAATCATTTTGAGCACTTAAAGAGTTGTTCATTTTTGGTATGGGTCTGATAGTGTCTTTACTGCAGGATTCAGTCACGGTCCCATCTTCTAAGATTTAAAAAGAAAAAGTAGCGGTTCTACCACATCAGCAGTGTATATTTTGGTTACAAACATAAGAAACCATTCAGACCTCCGCAGTTGTTTTATTCTGAATTTTGCAGGTCACTCTTATTAACATATCTGGAATAATTTCAACTTTTCCAATTGCGTCCTGTCCGCCGCGTAGTTATGCATAGCCAATTTCGCAACATTGTACTGATCATTGAAGGTTTTTGTCTATTTAAGAAAAGTATTTTCATCGTTATGGTCCCCACAGTATCTACTCTTTTTTTTTTTTTTTGTTTTTCGCAGTCTGCTTAAGACCACCATATCACGGTGATCTCTCTCTTTCTTCTAAAGAAAGGTTCGCTCACATTTGCTGCTACGTAGTCTTAATGTATGTCCGATGTCTGTCGATAGACATGTTTTTCAAACAAAAGTGTAAATAGCTTATTTTAAAATCAAACTTAAAAATTTTATTTTGAAACAATCAAATATGTTTTACAATGTTCAACTAAAGATGTTTTTCAAAGGAACAAACAAGAGGAGGATTTGATTTATAAAAAGGAAAAGCATTTTAAGAGGGCAACAGTTACTTTTTACTCTTGCAGTTTGAGCCTTAGGTGAAAATTCTCATTATACAAAAACCTCTATAAACCGGAAACCTGCTTTATTTAAGATTTTGAAGTAGTAACCGCGTCGAAAAGTACATTTCGCAAAAAAATATAAAATGAGAAGTATCAACTTAAAGAACTAAGTGCATGCTTTAAGCGCCAAAGCAACTACGGCTATGAGGCGTAAATATATCATGCCTGTACTTGTGTGCATTTTTCGGCCAGTTTTCTGTTTGCTTGACGAAAATCCTATAGTCAGGGAAAAAACCCATACAATTCTCACCTGAGGACTATTACCTCGGCCAATGTTGTGAAAAAGTCGATAAAAATTCCTCGCGTAACTGACCAGAATCGAACCCAGGCCTTTTTCACCCGGTATAGTGATGATGGGCAATTATATCTACAGTGCTACACGCGAAGAGAAAAGTATACCTGCCTTTGTAATAAATGCACAACAACAGGTTACAAAATTTTTAACGACAGTCAGCCCGCTTAACCAAGTGAATATGATAAGATTAGGGAAGATAAACATAATTTCTAGCAAAAGAGATTACAAGAATTTTTCCCTGGTAAAGTACAATAAATGAATTATAGCTAGGTATATTTATTTAAATTAGGGAATTTTGGACAATTTTCGAATAGGATGATTTTTAAACAGTATTTCATCACGTTGTATTGAGTGCATCGCATCATGTCATGGTGAGCAATGCTATGGTATGATATCATATCTTATCACAGCGCCCCATATTTAGAAAAACCTGTCGTATTAAAGCTACCCGAGAACTAACTCATCTGCCTATGTGTAATATATCCATATATTGCCTGTGCTCCTTGGTAGATTTGCCTGTTTTGCTGGACGAAAACAAAAACGAGTTTCGGGAGGCGGACCTTGATATCCATGCCTGAGACCGACTAACCCAGCCACGGAGTTTAAAAAGCACATAAGTTCCCCGCGTTGTTGGGGAGAGTCGAACCCGGACATTTTCTAGCCGATGTGGGAAGGATGATGATAATAACCAATGTGTTACCCGCTCAGACAGCGCATATTAGCCTGAATTTTAATACACTGTATCGTATTATCACAGCCTTCCGTACGCAAAATTAGAAAGAATGTACCTTATAGTTTGAGTTGACGGTGGTTCAAACTAAAGTGATCGCTAAGTACGGTATTTTTTTTTTCTGGTATCAGAAGAAAATTTGATATCGAGACGGCATCAAATTAACAACGTTTATTTATTTATTTATTAACAACAATTAGATCAACTATTAGCAGCGATGACAGAGACCAGACTGCATGGCATTGATTCAACCAGATGAACATAGGTATCTCTGATAATATTATTTCATTCCTGTTTGAAGATGAACTTTAGATCTGTCAGATTTTTTGGATACTGAGCCCTATCTCGTATGGGTCATTTCATTAGCGCACAGATTCGCTATGAGATTCATGTCCAGCAACTATCCGACCATGGAAAATGCTGCATATTACTAGAGTTTTCTGCATACCATTTCGATACAATTCGTGCCATATGGAAGGGGGTATTGCCGTTGTGAACCAGCTCGTCAGATTCGTTCAGGTACCTCATCAACATTATGAGATGCACTCATCTGTAAGAATGTTCGGATACGCCTCCTCCAACCGACAGGCTACTCAGAATACTGTAACGAAAGTATCAATGCCGTTCCACTAAAACGCTCCCTGCACAGACTGCTACTAGCAGTCTAAACATAGGCAGGACGTATTTAGGATCTATTACCGCTTATGGCCGCATGCGTCCTTTAGTGCTAAACGATGTGAACCGTTGTCTGACCACATTACAGGTTACCACTACTCGACCGATAACATTTCTTAGAGCAACACTTGCCGCCATCTAGTTGACAATTAGCATGCTCCCTCTCATTAAGGGTTGTCTTATAGATTCGCTGACCCATATCTCTGAGCTTTCTATGCTTTGTGGTTGTAGAGACGGGTTCCTGGCGTCCAGTGTTGAAGGTTTTGGTTAGTGTTTGCAATTTTGTCTTCCGATTTGTGCTTACATAACGGCGTGACAATTGGAATTCTGAACGTAAAGTTTCTTCTTCCTATCACATCTCTTCTAGTTGCACGTACCACTCCGATATCTACTAAGTGAAGAATCTAGACACTTGGAATTAATGCATTGGTGAACTCCACTACTGCCTGCAATGTTACTCCAATTGCACAGGTTGCTGTGGCCATGCTTCGCATTAAACCGTTGCTGTGGCCTGCCTTTTTCATTGTATTTCCTTTAATTCTTAATCCGTAACGTGTCGTCTGAGTGGTGGGCGTAGACTGGTTAAGCGGAAATAAATTCCCATTCTTTTTACTATGGCTATAAGGGTCTACATAGCTATGTAAGCTACGTTTTAAAATAATATTAAAAGTTGCAGACAGTTTCTGCAACTCTCACACAAATGCTAAAGCAGTGCTTGTAAAAGTATACGCTGAACGGATCTGAATTTCGACAAACATATTTTAAAGTGGTTTAAACGAGTGGTGGCAATAGCGAAGAGTGAGATTACATTGTATAAAGAAAGCTTGCAAAAAAAAAAAAAAAACAAAACAAAACAAAACTGAATTGAAAATGGCAGATACCGTAGCGTGCCTTTGATATTTGCAAATTTCGACAATTTCATATTATAATAACAGAATACGTAATAACAAGTCTTTACGTCTTGTAACCAAAATTATTTAATTAATTTATTATTTATTTATTTTAGATCACTTTGTAGTCATATGCTTTTTCTATTTATAACTAGTTAAAATTTTTTTTTAAATACTGAAAAATTATGAGTATGTTTTCTTTTTTGTTTGATGACGATGGACACTGATCACGTTGAATAATTTCACATCTCATTATGTGCGCCCATTGATTAAGGATTTATGACTACGCTGAGGCTCTGATGAACTAATAGGCCTGTCGTCCACCTGACCTAGCACATTGCGGGACTGTTTATTTGCCTACGACAGAAATTGTGCGGATATCAGAAAGGTGAATTGTCTAATAAACTGGTAGGGCAGTGTATAATAAAACGTTGCGCATGCACATTTAATAGCAATACGCAGCAGCGTACTGTTGAAATAAGTTATTGTAGCGGCGAAAATTATAAATATATTTAGCAAATTTATAGATGACGAAAATGAGGAGAATCGATAAAAACTAGTGCAGATATTTTGTCAGCGAAATGGGGAACGTCCACATCATGAAAGCATTATGTGAAGTTTTCCACATGCATTATGGAGCACTACCTTAATGATGCTTTCGTATGTAACGGAACGGTTTGTATGCTGGACTCAAACTGTCATCTCGATTTACATGTGACCATCTAATGTTCACGATTCTTCTTTCAACTAACACCAGGTCACTGGAATTCAAAAATAAAAAAACATATCATGTATACGACGAGAAAAATTATGTTAAAACTAACTTTAACAGCGCAATTACCTTATAGTTTACATATGGGGTAAGGCAAAGCTGAGATTGAAAAGTCAGATTTAGTTCTATCTATTCAGATTTATTGTTGCGTATATCTAATGCATTTTCCAGTAAGGTGGAGACGAGAGTTTTTTTTTTTTTTTTTTTGTTATTCAAGGAGTTCTCAGTGGGTAGACTACACCTCCCAGATTCTAAGGGTGCTGAAGGCGCCCAGCACCAGGAAGAGCAGCCACCCCGCTAGCTGAAGGGGGGGGGTGAAAGCATTGCTTTGTTCGCTGTATTGGTTTTAATATATTTTTAATATATTGAAACAAATTTTAATACATTTTCAGACTGTATTTTGCTTCCCCCTCTGCTAAAAACCTAAAATGAATATCTGTGGCACAAATAGCAATCTGTAATATGATATTACATTTCGCCATGTAAAAAAATGAAAGAAAAGCAAATATACAATAATATTATATGAGATTTATTAAAAATATTTAACTTCTGTTCGGAATGGAGTATTAATCTTTGCTACAAGCAAAAAAAAAAAAAACAAGTAAAAAAACCACAATTAAAAAAAAGTTGAAACCTTTAATCAACGATGATAAAATGGACCACTGATGATGTTCATTGATTAATCAATGATGATAAATGAAGAAATTTTTAATTTTACTTAAATAATTGCACAGCGATTAGTTTTTAAAATGACCCATTCAAAATTAGTTTATTAATTAGAAGAAGAACAATTCTTTATTGCACAAAAAAGGCACAGGCCGTACACAATACCCTTCACGGCTACAAGCCAGGGGTTCACAGTACAATTTACAGTAAATTAAGTGCCGTGACCTAATTCATATACTTAGTACAAAGATGACGTTTCAGGATCCTTGCCGGATCCCATCATCAGACCATTCAGGACTGTTAACAGCGTCTCATCCTGGCTTTTCTGAGTAGAATAATTCATAAAGAGCTCATATAGAACTGTCCAACTCGGACAAGCCAGGGTGAGGAACTGTGAACAGTCCTGTATGACTGATGGGACCCATCCAGGATCCTGAAACATTCCTTTGTAATAAGTTCAGGAATTAGGTCAAAGCACTTAATTTATAAACAAATTTTGCATTATCCACGTGATAAGAGTGGTCCATTTCAAAAATTAATCCATGAATAACCGCCACGTAACCTCATTTCCATATTATGAGTATATTAAGTACACATTATTAAAGACAGAAATATTTTGAAAGCGAAAAGAAGATCAAAAATTAAAACATTATGGATAAAACAAATAATAAATTAACAATTAAAAATAAATTATTAAATAATATATCAGAAATTTGTGCTTAGGTTTTTCAGACGAATTAGCATGATAGGACAAAGAAAGAAAAAGAGCAAACGTACCAAACATCTAAGCTAACCAGAAAAAAAAAATTAAAAAATCCAACCCAATGGGTTTTTTTTTTTTTTTTTTTTTCATTTATTTTCTTGGTCTATCATTCTAAATCTCCTAAAGAAACCCTCAAGCACACACACAAAAAGTTGAATATATTCCATCCCCTATTTTATTTGCAGTTTTGGACTTGATTGTATTTATTTTCTTAATGTACTTTTCCCCGATTATACATTGATAATATTCTGAAGAATATTATCAATGTATAATCGGAGTTTCTTTGAAAACGAATTTTCATATTTAAAAGTTCCATCAAAACACTCAGTTCTCTTCCTTTCTGATGCCAGTTTAAACGTGAATTTCGTGTGAAATTCACGTTTAAAACTACTTTTTAAACTACTTGTGCCCGAATAACTATATATTGATTTAAAATAAGTCTCCAAAATACAAACTTTCTTTTCAAGTTAACGCTGCTATACATATCTAGATAGAAACGCTGCTTGTGGCGCCACCTCTACTTCATTAATGGATGTAATAATGCATCAAATTTCAGTTCCTGTGTCTATATTTATTTCGGATTAATTACAAATATTTTGCGCAGCACAAGTAAAGATTGCCTGCAGTAGGCAAAACAACAAATTTTAACACACAGCATAATCGGATTATAGCCCTTGTACAGTGACTATAATCTCTGTTCCACTACAAGTGGAGGGCTTTGAACTTCGCTAAAGGGAACAACCTTTATGGCCTTTTTTCACACAAAGGATGAGTTAGCTGATTTCTGATGGGGAAGCATAGTTTTACTCCAGGAAAACTGCGTTTATTCTCCCTCAAAACAGATAAACTGACCACCAAATACATTCAGTTTACGGATACGAAAGAGTAAATCCTCACAGCTTTAGTTTCCTTGGTACAAATCAGATAAAACCATAGTTAGAGCAATTTTATTTTTAGATAAATACCACAAAGATGTCACAGTTAATTATGTAAGATATTCAAAATAACTCTCTAAAGACTTTGTTACCTTTTCAATAATTTCAGCATTTCCTTTTAAGCAGCAGCAGACCCTCCCTTGTTTGCGATTCTTGCTGATTGACCAAATTCATGTACTCTTGCAGGAAGAAATCAAATCAAGCAGTGCTGGATCCGGTGACTGTATTGACCATTCTTGTGGATCGCCACTACCAATCTTCTAATTCAGGTACTCTGTTACTTGTCGATTGACATGAAGTGATGTGCCATGATATGCCATAAGTCTCACTCTTAATCTTGTCAACGAAGGACAACAATGTCTTCTAGCAGAGGTAGCAATTCATTCTTCAAGATATTGGGATAATCAGACGCTGATAATGAAATTTGGATAATCAGAAAGAATGACATAGCCAAGTGGTCAGGAGGGCGAATGGAGTAGCATACGCTCTTTGAGTGAACCGGGGTTCAAGCCCGTGACTGCTAAATACAATTAACATTTGCATTGATTGATTTATTGTAAACTCCACTGACCTGGTGGTCGTATCGGAGTATAAACAAGAAATTGAGATAATCAGAATAACGATATTGCAATAATCAGACTTCCTCACAGCCAGTCAATGAAGCTTGATTGTCTGTGATCGTAACTGATCAAACAAATCTATCTGATGTGTGAGCATTGAGCGAGTAAGAGTGCGAACTCGCTTGAGAATGAGATACGTGTTCATTATAAACATGCGAGACTCAAAAATCACCTAATTTGGAATCGACAAAAAAAAAAAAAAAAAAACAGCAGCATCTGCCTGTCTCAGCTGTATATTTCCTGTAAAAATTTGTCTAATCCATCCTTAAATTTATTCAAACTATCACTTCCACGACACCAGATGGGGAAGTTTGTTCTAACAATCGATTATTCTCTGGCTGAAAGCAAATTTTCGCACATCTATCTTACAGTCATCCTTTTTAAATTTATGCCCCCTTTAGTGTGTTTTTCTAGAAAGAATAAGTCATTTCATCAACGTCAGCATTTAATTTATTCAATTCATTTAAAGCCTTAAATACTTCATGCAGGTGTCTAGTCTTCAGGCGCTGTAATTAGCAGTCTGGAGTCTTTCTTACTAAGAGTGCCTCTTTGCGTCCCTGACCAATCTTTTTGCTCTTCTATGTACCCGTTCCAGTAGATCTACATCTTTCCTTGAAATGAGGCCTCCAGACCTCCAGACTCAAGGTGCGGCCTATTTGCTTACTCGGGATAACCATCTCCTTGTTTCTGCTGGTCAAAGACCCCATTAGCTCCCCTGGCAGCATGTCCGCTCTGCTCCAAGTTCATGTCGGCCTGTAATATTACGCGCCTTGAGTATGGTACCACTCAACTGGTACGTTATTCTGGGATTACTGCCACCCAAGCACCTTGCATTTATCCATGTTAAAATCTCATTTGCCACTTCTCAGTCCATCTGCCTAATTTTTCTAACTCTTGTTGCAGATTAGTTATTTTGAGATTTTTCGCTATATCCGGACGTTGCTCAGTGATAAATGTAAGAATGCAGTAGTACCCGGGTTTTTGTTGACCATGGTTCGATTTTATGTGATCACTAAATACTGTTCATTCTTGTTAAGTAACGAGTTCTTGTTGATATGGGGGTTTGATGGCGCATAAGCTGCTTTGGCTATAATGCGCCTAATAATATAACGAGTTCTCTGATATACGTAGTCGTCACAGTGTATAACCAGAACATAATTATATTTACACCATTTATATTTACAACATTTTTATTGAGTTCGTAGTACCAGAAAATTTTGTTTCAAGACAAATGGTGAAGATCAAATTACTCCTCTGCCATCTAAAGCAATGCGACGATTAGGTGCTACACCAAACAAGTTTATTTCAGTATTTATTAAAATATTTCTTTCTTTCAATATTCATTAAAAGTTTTAGTTGCAATAGATCTTAAATACAGTTAACAGGTGCTGGTTGGACTTAAGAGCGCTAGATTTCTTGATCGATACCAAAGAAATAGGCTGTAAGGCAGGAAGGTAGTGTCTGTAAATTGTATATTCGATGGCAGGTTTATAAACACGAGATACAGTCTTTCAATTCCGCCTGAGACGATGGACTCGGTCAGCTTCAGAAAAGGTTTCAAGGTGGTTTGCGCGTGGTGAATAGGATTCAAAGTTTGGAATTTTCAAAATATAAAGTAAAGTATGTGTCTGATGAATGGCGGCATCTGGAACGTCAGTTCAACTCCGCCGTGTTTCGCTGTGGTGATAGAGGATATGCCTGTAGGTAGAAAAACTGTACTAAACATGAAAGAAACCATTTCGGGTTAAATCAGGGATTCAAATAATAGGAAATTTTGTTTAGAGCTAGATTTTCTTTAAAAATAGGGGAACCATTTTTTACATAATTTCTGGCTGGAATTTTCAAAATGGCCAGAAAGTTACGATAAATTTTCTCGTCCCATTATCTTCAAAATCAGATAGCGTGATACTGGAGAAAAGGTAGCCCTTATATCGCCGTATTACTTTCTGAAAGTTGTATGTTGTCACTAAGTACAACATGGCGTGTATCTGGCCACCCTCTATAGAGACGACGTTTTGCGAAACAGCCTGGAGTGTGGAAGTACTGTATTACAAATAAAGAGCAATTATACTGAGAAAATGTTATTTATTTTCTGAATCTGCTACTTTAGTCATATTGTGCCTGTTTATCGAGTATTTTGTCCGTTCACTGAGCAATTTACAAGTTGCTGGCTGGAAAACCACTCACTTCTGTTCCCTAAACTAGAGATTGGCCAATTACATCCTCATTTGAAGTGGCCTTTAGGAATTGCTCTAGTTTCTGGCAGGATTTGGACCTAGAGCTTTCCAAACGACTAATAATAGATGAAACTGTACTGTCACGAAGGATGCAATTTTGAGAGTAATGCACTGGCATAACTTTCAGAAAAGAACTTCAATGTTTTTTGTTTGTTTTTTTTTTTTTTTTTTTTTTTTTTGCATATGCATTAACATACATTGCTAACATATACATTCCAACGATAAATGCTGATAAACTTCTTAACAAACTGCTCATCCATAGAAACTCTCAATCTGGCAACTACCAGTTAACAGTGAAAGAATCAAAACCAGAGTGGCTGAACCGAAGTTCTGTTTTATTCATTTAAATATAATTTCGTAATCCTGTCTCCGAATTTCGTGAATGTAGATAATTTTTATGAAAAATAATGTAATTTTTCTAAGCATTCCACTTACTTCAGATTCCTGCATTACAGTTATTAGGACTTTAACGGTAGCATTTGAAACAGTAAAAGTAATTATGAAACTTCGTGATCGTAGTTTCCGCCATATTTCTTAGAAGCATTTACTATTCGAGTAAACGGTAGACGCATAATAGTCTTTATCAGGAAACGATAAAAAAAATGTTCACGTTAAGGCTAAGAAATGGTCATCGATAGTACAGGGTGTACAAAAAAATATTGATCTGAAGGTAGAAATTCACAAATGGGTCTCAGGAGAGACCATCACAGGTCACGAATCTGGATAAAGCAGTTTTGTATGTTGATAAAAATTTTAGCAGGACCGAATAAGATATCACAAAGCCAACGGTTGAAAACCAATCGCGTACAAACAAATATATCATATTATTATTTAGACTAATGCGCATTTAGGGCTAGAGCCTCAAGCTGCGAACAAATTTAGACTATGTATTCACAATATGAGATATAACCTAAAACGATGCCACCTTAAAAATTTTCTGTTTATTCAGAAATGGCTGTGTATTATGATGCTAAGCACTTTATATACATATATCATATTTTAAATTGAAGCGTGGTAAATGGAAACATGAATTCGAAATAATTTATAATAAACCTTGCCAACGACATAAATTAGCTCACCACGCTTGAGAATTATCTGCCATATTTCTGCTATTTCGGAAGCTTTGAAACTATCGTTATCATTATTGAATCCTTTATTGCATGTTTCAGTCTTTATGTAGACTGTGGGGAAGAAAACAATGCATCACAGTCCGAATAGGCGTGGCCAGGGATTTACAAAAATAATTAAATATCATATAACAAAGACGTAATGTAAAGTTGAGTAACAGGATGATGCTTAAAACAGTCGCATTTCAATTCACACAAACTATTTACACATTTTAGCATTAGCATTAGCAGAGGCATATGATGCAAGAAAGCAAGCTTATTCAGCATCAGCCAAAAAAAAAAAAAAAAAAAAAGAAAGAAAACAACCACTACTCCCATTTCACCCCTCCGTTCGTTCGAAATACCTGTCCAGCTGAGCCTTAAATTTATTTAGGCTATCAACTTCAACAACAAGCGATGGGAGTCTATTCCACAAACCAACTGCCCGCTGGCTAAAGGCAAATTTCCGCACATCTATCCGACATCCGTCCTTCCTCAATTTGAATTTATGCCCTCTCAGGTGATTATTCTGATCAAGAGGAAGAATCCCATCGGCATTGAGCATGCTCAAGCCATTCAAAGCCTTATACACCTCTATCAGATCACCTCGCCGATGCCTAGTCTCCAGGCTCTGTAATTTGCAAAACTTAAGCCTTTCTTCGTAAGAGCAACCCTTTGTTCCATTCACCAATCTTGTTGCCCTTCTCTACTCGTTCCAGCAGCTCTACATCCTTCCTGAAATGAGGCCTCCAGACCTGTATACAGTACTCAAGGTGTGGCCTGACCAATGCCTTATACAAGGGAATAATCACATCCCTGTCCCTGCTTGAAAAATTCCTGTATATCATTGACAAGACACAATGAGCTACTCTTGAAGCTCGTCTGCACTGCTCAGAGAACTTCATATCTGCCTGCACAATTACCCCCAGGTCCTTTTCATTCTCTACCACTGTCAGCGTAGTACCACAGAGTTGATACGTTGATCTGGGGTTACTGTTTCCCATATGTAGTACTTTACATTTGTCAATGTTAAACTTCATTTGCCACCTCTCAGCCCATCTGCTCAACCTTTCCAGATCCTGTTGCAGCAGCATAGTATCAGTAGTGTCCTTAACAACCCTGCCAACCTTGGTATCATCTGCAAACTTGGACATTAAGCCTGATACACCATCATCAATATCATTTATAAATACAGAAAACAACAATGGACCCAACACTGAACCCTGAGGAACTCCACTAATAACATTAGTCCACGTTGAGCAGTGTCCATTGATTACCACTCTCTGTCTTCTGCCACTCAACCATCCCTTTATCCATAGCAGCAATTTGCCTCCAATGCCACACTTCTCCAATTTGTGCAGCAGTCTTCCATGCGCAACAGTATCAAAAGCCTTTCTAAGATCCAAATATATAATATCAAAGTTATTCCCTGCATCCAGTTCTTTTGTGACTACATCATAGTATCCAATCAAATTGGTCAGGCAAGACCTGCCCTTAACAAAACCATGCTGCGTCTGAGCTATAACTGAATTCTTGTCCAGATGATCCTGCAGTGCTTCTTTAACCAGTGCCTCCATTAATTTTCCTGGAACCGAAGTTAAACTAACAGGTCTATAATTACTTGTGTCAGCCTTTGATCCTCCTTTGTGAATTGGGGTTACATTTGCACATCTCCAGTCCATGGGTACCTCCCCTGAGTCCAAAGAAGCTCTCATAATTATGGCTAGGGGTTTGCTTACTTCCTTTGCTGCCTCCTTTAATATAACTGGATAGATCCCATCCACCCCGGGTGCCTTTTTTATGTTTATCCTCAACAATTTCTCCTCCACTTTCCTCTCAGTTATTAGAAAATAATCTAGCCCACTGCCAATGTTTACTTCACCTACGACATTCCCCTTCCTGAATAACTCCTCATGTGTAGAATGTAGATGCAAAATACTCGTTTAGATTGTTAGCCACCTGAGCTGGATCCTCAACTGTTGAACCATCAACATCCAGTGGACCAATCTGATTCATCCCTTTCCTTCTTGAGTTTAAATAGGTAAAGAACTCTTTTCTGTTTTTCTTTGCATCCTTTGCCAACGATTTCTCATAATCTGCCTTTGCCTGCCTAATCTCCTTTGTGACTTGGTTACAGACCAACTTATATCTATCATAGGCTTCCATGTCACCCATTAATTTGTATGTATCCCATGCATTTTCTTCTCTGCTATATGTCTCATTAGTTCATCTGACAACCATTTAGGCCTGAACCTTGAACAATATTTCTTGGTTGGTATGTAAAGCCTGGTAGCTTCCAAGATTAGTTCCTTGAATGCTTCCCATTTTGAATTTGCTGTTGGTAACATCATCAGTTGGTCCCACTGATTTTCACTGAAGTCCTAGAGTATTTTCACCAGTGAAGTGGCTTCAGACTTGTGGGAGCGACACATCGTCACAACTCCATCCCATAGAGAGTCGCGGAGTAAATGATGGTGTTTATGTAGAACGTTTTTTTGCAAAGGGCATCAACATATGTTGCTTTACATTCCGTTTCAACTTTATATGCCAACATCTGAATATGACAATGAACGAATTGAAGAAATGTATAAAAACATAGGAGTGCTGAAGATAGTTAAGGAAGTAAAAACCTAATACTAATGGAAGGCTGGAATGCAATAGCAGGAAATGTCAAGATTGAAAAACTGTAGGGCAATATGACCTAGGAAGGAGGCGAAAGATTGGTGGAATTGTGGGAGCAACATGTACATACATACATTATTGTTTATACATTCAGAGAGCATAAAAGAAGGAGATATACTTGGAAGTGCCGGTAGATATAGAAAGATACCAAATAGATTATATTTTAGTGAAACAGATTTAGAAATCAAATAAACCAGTGCAAAAGCCATCTTGGTGCAGAAGATATTTAGTGACCATGATATGGTTGTAATGAAAAGTATCCTTAAATATAAAAAGATAGAGCTAAAATTACAACAACCAAGATGGAGCCTACAAATTTGAAGAATCAAAGTGAAAAAGTGAATTATGCCTGAGTAATAGATGAGAAGATAGAAGATATTAAAACAATAGATATTAAAGCTAGATGGAATCAAGCAAAGAGTATAGTCATAGAGGCAAGAAGGGAGTGTTTAGCAACAAATCAAAGCAAAGCCGAGAAAATCTTGGATGACAGAAAATATCATGGACCTGATAAGAGAGAAGTAGATATACAAGAATGCCACAAATGGCGAAGGAAAAAAAAAGAGAAATATACGGAACTGCAAAATTGAATTTACAGAAAAATTAAAAGAAAAATGGATAGAAGCCTTCTGTAAGAAACAGATTAAAAAAATAAGAGGGAAAACAATGATTAAGTTTATAGACTTATTTAAGAAAATTTTCCAAGAAAGGAAAATAATACAATAAGAAACGAAGAACGTAACATACTCGCGGAAGATATATTGCACAAAGATATGGAAATAATATCTTGAAGAACAGTTTGAGGGACAACTGAGTTAGGGATGAGCATCCTCAGAAAAGAATTTGACAAGGCCTTAAACGAACTAAAGAATGGTAAACACCAAGGTAGGACAATATTCTCTGAGTTTTTATAAAACTGGGTCAAGTAATCAAATTACAATTGTTGCAATATTAAGCGCACAGAACAATCAGTTTAACAAAATGTGCTTCTAAAATTCTAAGAAAATCATTGAAAGAGGAATTGAACAAAAAGCATACGAAAATCGCTTTGAGAATCAATTTGGATTTAGAAGAAACAGAGGCTCAAGACGACAGACAATTTTGAGCCTCAGAACACTAAAGAAAAACTCGTGGAAACAAATCTGCTTCCTCAGAATTCGATAGCCTTAATTGAACGTTGATGCTTTCCATCCTAAAAATATAGGCCTTAAATATAACGATTTATAATATTAAATGTATACAAATATCAAATACCTTTTATTAAAATAAAGGTGAAATTAAGGACAGAAAAGGGTGTATGCCAAGGATGTGTCTTTTCTTCAATTATGTTTAACATAACATTAAAGAGCCGATGAAGGAATTGAGAGAGAAGGTGGATAGTGGCATAAAATTAATGGGAAATCAATTAATATGCTTCTATTTGCAGATTACTTAGTCGCTATAGCCAATAGTGAAAAATATCACCAGCGAGTTCAGAGGAAAATGAACATAATTCTTAGAATGAAACGTAATCTGAAACCAAATATGAATAAAAAAAAAAAGATGGGGTGTAACAGAAAACATGATTCAGTAGTAAATATTGTGATAGAGAATATGCAGATAGAGAAGGTTACTCCTATAAATACCTGAGAAGCAAGGGGAAATTATCAAAGAATAAAGATAAAAGTATTAAGATAAGATAAGTCTATAAGTAAAATAAAGAAATTTATAAAGAACTATGTATGGAGCATACTATTATAGGGATGCCAGGCCTGGCTTGTAAGTGTTGTGGAGATGAGAAGACTGGAGGTGCTAGGAGACTACTGAAGCTCTCATGGTTCGATAAAGTAAAAATAAGGAAGTACCAGCACGGGCCCTCGCGTGTGGTACAATGGAGAGGTAAGGCGAAAAGGCCCGAGTTATAATCCCATCAGTGATGCAAGGAATTTTTATCGGCTTTTTTCACATCGTGGCTGAATTAGTCAGTATCAGGTTCGGTTTTTCGGTTTTCTCTCCAGAAAACTCAAGTTTTTCTTCCAACAAACAGGGAAATGGACCATAGATGCAATTTACAGACATAATATAGAGGCTTCATAACCTTAGTCGCTTCGGTGCTTAACACACACACACAACTACGCGACAACGAAGAAAGAACCTTATGGAAAGCAATAAAGGATGGACTAATTGAATACACATTGAGACACGTGAGTCTGTTGGAAACAATCTTGAAGGTAAGAGATGAAGGAAGCAGAGGCCAGGCTAAAATTCTCGTATATAAACCAGATCATAAAGCATCGACTCTTATCCCGAAGTGAAGAACTGGTAGAAAAAGGAAATGGAGGGACGGACTGCATCAGACCAATCTCCGGATTGAATAATAATAAGAAGAAAGAAAATATCTCTTCATTAAAATTTAAAAAATTACAACATATTGTAGTTCACTATAGTTGCTTGTGCGTGTCTTCTTGTCTTTTGGATTATTGTAGTTAATGTCGTGCTACTGTGTAAGCGATATCGCATTTCATTTTGTTGACCCTCGAGGGCAGCACAGTAGTTATGATCGACAATGGCGGAATGGCCTGGATTTGAATCACGTCAAACTGGAGAAATTTGTATAGCTTTTTTTTTTCACACACCACACTCGATTTGCTAGTTATTTAATGAACAAGACACGCAAATCGACCATGCAATACATTGCCTCCACGTAGTCTTAGTTGCTTTGGCGCAAAAGAAACCATAAAAATAAAAAAACAAGAACGCTTGCTTTTGTTACGTGATAATTTTAATTAAAATTATCCTTCAACTTGATAGTGAATAAAGATATAAATTTAAATTTACCTTTTTAATTTTAATATTTGGATTTTGCAAGGATGGGCTGCTGTTTCAGTTTCATTTGTTATACTTTTACCGAGACATTTTACTAACTGTAGTGCAGCTTATGAAGCGTGAATTTATCGTGTTCGTATCAGGGGACTTACTGCTCAAAAATCATAACTCTGATGGAATCCTTTAAGATTTTCTCTGGTACACCAAAATCAAAGCTGCTCCTCTATATAAAGCCTGTTGCACCTGATATTTAATTTTCTTCAAATAGAATAATGAAAATACTACTTTTAAAATGAATATGTATTATTCTCTGTAAAAAAAAAAAAATTGAAATGTTAAATGGGGCAAATACACTTAAAGTAAATCATTCGATTGAATAAAATATGTAATTCAAACAATTACTCTTATTTATGACTAACAGTAACGGTTGTATATCAAATTCAGTTCCGCTAGCTTGACTTTATTCTGTACAGGTTTCATGGGAACGTCATAAATAAAGCCTAACAAAATCGTTCACTAAACTATCCCATGATCCATATGGTCGTAAACAGTTAAGGGAGATGAGATAGCATACGACAGTTGATATGTGAAAAAAGTTGCCGATAACTCTATAAAAGTTGTATTAAAATGACAAGTAATCTGATCAGCTGCCATTCAGTAACACGTCAGTTAGAAGAGAGGTGTTTTGCGCTGACAAACAATGCGAGGTTTATCAATAACCCGTAAAAGGATAGCAGATGCCAGCAATTCGTGGACTTTTTTTTGTTCACTGGCATGTAGCGACACGACCCGGTCGCCATGCGAGGTGAAACTAGCAAGGTGTGCACCGTTACGTTAACAACATTTCCTCTACACTTCACTCCATTCCATATGCTGCACTTTCGCAGTGTGGGAACAAACTACTCCCCCACCCCCACCTCTGTCTCATTTAGATAACATATGGGTTCTGTGTGGGACCTGCACTATTAAAGGCGTTCCCAAGCTTGACAACTACACAGTCATGCTGTTGATTGTTCAGCGTATTGTCGAGTCCTGCATCCAGTCTAAACGTCTGCATTTATAACAAAAGTAACATACAACGGAAGGTCTAGTGGAAAATTTTAGGGCTAAAATGAGGCCAAATGGACCAGGAACAGATGGCAAGTAACTATATCATAAGTTGCCAATGCCAGGGTTATAAGGCAAATCGATAAGCTCACCTGACTGCGTTTGACTTTCACTCATGGGTATTAGCGACACATGGCCTCTCTAGATTCCTGTCTCCCCTCCTCCCTCCCCGCTATTTTAATATTGGAGGTGGGAATATTTCAACATGCGCACCTCCATTTGTTTTCATTAGGAACAAATAAATTTCTTTAACGTTTATTTTAAAGTAAAAAAAAAAAAAAACAGATGCAGTGTTTTCTTTACTACTATAGCAATGGATATCATCGTGTATTTATTTTATTAGTTTTATTACAAGAAATAAAACGAGAATTATATAATAACGATAAAATATTTCGAAGATCTTAATCGCATAAGAACATAATTATCTCCCTATAACAAAATCAAAAGATCTTAGGTAAACTAGTGTTTTCGTTATATGTCCCCAGGGGCTCACATCTGGTGAGTATGGGCTTGGCACACCCAGGGTCCCGAGCTAGATTTCGTGATTCCCTCCTACTTCTCTCTCTCTCTCTCTCTCTCTCTCTCTCTCTCTGGGTAATTCAGATTTTTTTTTTTTTTTTTTTGGCTGGTGCAGCATAAGCCTCCGGCTTCCTTGCACCATATGGCTGATAATAATAATATAGAGAAAGGCATAATTATCTGTTAGAATAAAATTCGTAAAAACAGCAAACACAAACTTTAAAACAAAACTTCCGACTTCTTTATTCAGAGATGGTGAACTATACAGATGAAACATTTATTTCAATAATAAACGCTTATTATAAAATATATCGAATAATATACATCATCTACATAAACATCTCAGTTCAGATTTTCCAGTGGATATCCTTTGTTGAAAATTGTAATTTCGTATATTTAAACGAGCTTATTAAAGCATCGCTGTATGCCAGCGTTTTTGAATGTGGAAGTTTTTTTTCATTTTTTTCCCGTTTATTAACACACGAATGTATATATATATTCTCATGATACATATTAATTAATTTATATAAATATCTATATACAAAATTTACACACATACGCTTGAGTTTGAGAAATACTGCTCTAGGATACAAACAGATAATAGACATGTATGGTGTATTATGTAGGACAGCACCTGAAGGTCAGTTCAACTCCACCGAACAGATAAACATGATAAAGAAAAAAATCAGAGAGAACAGATCAGATAGGGCACCTTATTCTAGGAAAAAGCCGATCTTATGCGCAGCGTAAAATGGGTTAAATATTGCAGTGCTCCTGAAGCATCACGTGGGCCACATTTGCATTTCTTTTTTTTTTTTTAATTTTTTATTAACAAGCAGCTCTTGACCAGAAATTGGCAAATCCGCTGTACATATATGATATTATATTATATACATATGATATATTCAAAATCATATGAATTACAATGTCATAAAGTGAATGAACATATAACATGTCCAGACAATAAATCACATCACACATTAGAACTAGTCAGAAATATAAATTGTGACACAAGGAATCATAAGACAAGCACATGGCACAATGAGCCATATGACATGAATAAGACTCTTGACATAAGGAGCTACTGATCTTACGAAGTTAACATGAGATGAAGATAAATAGCAGTATGGTCACAAGTAACTACATAAATTATCCAATAATATTATCCTGTTTACAGAGGAACATGATGATCATTAACTACAAGATAAATTACACAGTGTATTTCAGCATCCTAAACTGTTACACTGAATTCATGTCAATAGTCTATAAGCCTTCTACTGTTCTTTCCTCAAGTTCAAGCAGCACTGTTCTTCTCTGGAATAATTTCTTGGAAAATCTTTGAAACTCCTGAAAATCTTCCTCAGTCTTAATTAATTGAGCCTCATCGCCCTCAGTCAGTTGAGCAAGTTTATGACTATCAAATAAAAATTCATTCCTGAGATCCGAGTACCCATGACAATAATATAAAACATGACTCCATGTCTCCAGAGCCATGCATTGACACTGCGACCTTTCTGAAACACCCAGCTGATTCAGCTTTGCTAAAAATGAGCCATGGTAAACTGCAGCCATTATCAACCCACTGCAGGATGGAAGCCTCCTCAACAATTCATGCTGAGGGAAATGGACCATAATCTGCCACGCTGGTCCAGTGCGGGTTAGCAGATCGACCATATTTACAGTCAGGGGCTTGAATCCCAGTCTACTCGAAGAGCGCATACTACTTCACTCCCGCTCTTGAAAAAATGAGCCATGAACGGTTAATAAAAACATAGTTTGTAGATTACGCACAAACCATTTTTCTGGCGGAACAGCAGTCACAGAGGGAAAGAACCTACGAGTTATTTCAGTTTTATGAGTTTAGCATATCTATGATTCCAAAGAGTTATTAAGATATCTAAGATTCACTTGGCCTCATTCTTAGGATCACTGGCCAAATCCAACTCACTTCGGTCACAATGAAACTACTTTCTGCTACCAGTCTAAAAATATCTTACTCCACATCCCAGGACATCGGGTGCTCTGTTGCCATACTTACACATAGCTGACCAGTGGGTTGTGGGATAAATGGATAAGGATCCTTCAAATGGAACATACTTTTGGTCTCGTTGGCGCACTCGCATAGAACTCTTGGTTATTAGTGAACCCAATGAAATGACAATCTCCCTCACTTGTTGTTTTAATGAAAAGAACGACTTTCGACGTCTTCTTGAGGGCATTGAAATTATGATTGTCACAGGGAAGCAGGTCAGAGTTCTAGTCTGGATGGTGCACAGCCAGTATCTTCCACTACCCCTAAACATTAAACATGTCGCAGAAATGTAGCGAAATAAAAATCAAGGTTACAATCGTAAATAAAAAAAAAATATTGATTTAACTATTATGTTACAAATAATTAAATGTTATTGTGTTTAGTTACACTAAGACAGAATACAAATTACTTCATGAACAATCAAAAACTCATTTAGCCAATGATAACAATGAGATAAGTAATTTAAAATAGGTTACTGACTTTGTAGCTACTGCTTCGGTTGCGATGTGGCATGCTCTTGAATTCATGCAAACTTTACTCTCTTGTCACGTACAATGCTGCAAGTCTTAAAGAGTAACAGAATAAACAATTATCTCCACGCACGCAACTTCCTGCACGTTACCGGCATCGGGGATATGGTGTGTGTGTAGCTCTTATCGAGCGTAACTTAATTGTAATAGAAATGCCAGGTAATGTTTCTCCTCGATTCTATAAACTAAACAAACAACTAGAGCAACAGAATGAGTTCGCGCTGTTAACTTTAAGTGAAATGTTAGAGAATAAACTACTTTTTTTGTGGAGTTTCAATTAGCATGTTTAGAAATGTCTTTAAGACCGATCAGTGTACTTATAATTATAGAAACAGAATTTATAAAATTTCATTCGTAATGGCAAACATGTCAGTATGTGTCATATTCCTTCCATTTCGGCCCAATTGTATTAACATAATTGTAAAGCATTGCTTAAAATAAAATAACAAAAAAAAATGCTCATTCAATACAAATTGTCGTTTCATTATCCACATACAACAGAAAGCGCATTGTCCGATAGTTCGCTATCAGACACTGCACGTTCTACGTGGATGATGGATAATGATAGCTCACTATCAGACACTGCGAAGTTGCCATGGGACAACTTCGGCTTACGAGCAGCTGAGCGATTATGTTGACCCATTCTGCAAAACGTTTTTCTGATGGTTGTTACACTTATCCAGTTCTGTCGACTGCCTCCAGAGTCAGATCATTTAGGGTACCGTTTCCTCTCGTTCGCTATCGGGGACCTCTTAATTGCTACCATTCCTTGGGACCGATTTATGCATAAACGAATGAGGCGCTAGCTTGAGGATCCTGTTAGAGGGCCCACAGCTATTGTTTCAAAGGGATCCTACTAGAAAAATGAGAAAGATGCCTGTAGCGGGCCACATATTGACTTTTCACCCTTGGCTACTGACAGCTTAAATTCCTAAAGATCCCCATTCCTGTCATCCTCCAGAGATGACATTTTAGTCTACGCAGATGACATAAATCAGTTAACCTTCTTTTATGCTGTATCAACTGTAATATGCGTGCTGTGGTGGAGTGCCAATTTTTTCATTCTGAACTTCAACCTAGCCAAATCAGCGATCAATGAGCTTCTTATACCAGTTCCATACACTGTCCAACGTAACCTAAGAAGAACAACAAGACCATACGTCACCACCCTTTCTCTCGTTGGGTGTACATTGTTTACGATAATCATTCTCCCATCCTTGTGGAAAAGGCTTGGGTTAGAGCCCCGTAGAAAATGGATACACGTTTATGGCCTCTTTTCACACTGTAGCTGAGTTAGTCGGTCTCGGGCAAGGATTGAATGGTCAGAGTATCATGTCTATGTACTTATCAAACAGGCAGTTATAGACGTGATACACTGACGCCTCATGGACTTAGCTGCTTTCGCACTTAACACTCACATCTTTCCGCCTACCAAAACTTGGAAGTATATGACCAAAAGCTGATTTAACTTCCACATAAAGAACGTGATGGAGCGCTTCAGTGCTTTAAATTAGTTGGATGTGCAAACAGAACACTCGACCTCTTTTTCACAGAACAATACTAACCCTTCACCTCATCAGGAATCGCCGCAAGCTTTCAGACCGATACCTCTCTGGAAAGGTGCTCTTAATGGTCAATTTAATATAAAAAATTGGGGTACATTTAAATATATTTCCCTCTATTCCTGCATATTGCAGCGCCTTCTAGACTAAATGTCCCTTCTTCAATGACAGTCACTTTCAGCTACGTGGTGTCACAGAGTGCCTGATGAGTGCCTTGTCCTACGTACACAACTCGCTCCTGAAACAAGCAACGTATCATTGAACTTATATTCCAAAAAAAAAAAAAGATTGTGCGGAACTTTTATTTTCTATGCTGTTAGCAAAATCTGTGCTATTTGTAGGATTTGAACACTCTTATATCGTACGTTATTACTTATTTTTTGATTTCATGTCATCATATTGTATTTACTGAATTGTATATTATTTAATTTCTAATATTATGTTCACGTTCTACAAAAAGTCCTTTAATACCCAGTGCTTCTGGCTGTGGTGAGCAACAATTTATAAAGATTATTTGTTTATTTAATAACATTCACAATTATAATTCGCAATTAGAAGGTGAATAGCAAATCGTAAGCTTATTTAAGCAACGATTTTAACAAAACTTTTAATAAAAATAAGTCAAAAACAAAGTAAATGCAAGGGTGGGCGTGTAAATGAGTTAATATATAAATTACAAGTTAATCTATTTTGAGCAATGGTGTACAAGCGGTGGAGGGGGAAGAAGGGCTGGAGCTTGTCTACTTAATGTTTCCATCACGTATTTGAGAAGGTGAACAAATGCCATCTGTACGTCGCAATGGCTTTGAAATCGATGGAACGGAGAAAAGATAAAAACTGAAGGGATTACAGATAATCAGCGGTATCTATCAAAGTTACGAGAAGAAAATCTCAAACTTCTGATGACTTTACAGATGATACGGCAGATATATTGCGGGTTACTGCGATAAAGAATGAAACCGACGAGATGAACTGGAATTAATGCATGGCTGTTAAGGTGGCTGTTAGTTATTGGTTGCGTCCTAAAAATTCGGTGGGCATCTGTTAATAGCTTTTTATTATTACTTAAAATTTCCAGTTATCTGAAATGTCATGTCCACTTATTTGTTGAAGATAACTGCAGCACAAGAAGTTCACTCGAAAACTGGATGAAACCGAACAAAGCCGAAATACTTAGTCACTTAACACTGCGGAGATTCAAATAAGTTTAAAAGATAAACGATTTTCAATATACTTTATATTAAAAAAATACTAGAATAGCAATAACAACACACCCGATTTATAAATACAGCTTTGAATCTTTGTATGGATCTCTTTGGGGAAAAAAAATTGATTACTGAACGATTCTCGATTTGAATACTCGTTCTTCTTCCACCTAAAAATATGAAAATGAAATCGTATAAGATGTATAAGTGACATGTAATTTTTTTTCATATTATTTTACAAGACATTAAGCTACAAAATAACCTATTCTATAATTTAATATATATCCTTTCTCAGAACTTTTTAACCACCCCTCGTACGATCTTAATTTTAGTAATTAAATCACATACAAAACTGTCTGACTATGCACAAAGTATGCACAGTCAGCATATCGCATTATATCGCCTTCTTTTTCTCAGCATGGCGTTCTTGCTTGCTCAAGTTAAAAAAATAATAAAATACTACAAAAAAATTACCTTCGAGTTTCAGTACGATTGGGCTGTATTTGGTTACTTTCAAATTTCGTAATTTGAAAGTAACTAAATACTTTCAAATACTTTCAAATTTCGTAATTTGAAAGCAACCAGATACAGCCAAATCTTTATGATGCGAATTTACAGACTTGTGAAATCATCAAGTATCTGAAAGATCTCAATCTTGACTATAAATGCAAGCAGATCTGCTTAAATTACTTATTTCCTTCAGAAACAACCCAACCATATAGAAATAAAAATTGCAGATGTCCCAATCCCAAATATGTCTCACAAAGACCTTGGAGTTATTTTTGATAAAAACTTTCTTTTAATGCCTACTATTCATATGTTGCTCAAAAAATTAAAAAAGCAAAATGGCTAATAAAACAAGAAACAGCGGCGATTCAAGACAAAAAAAAAACACATTAATCACGTTCAAAGATGCATCTTTCCCATTCTGTCTTATGCATCCGTAATCTGGTCTGGTTCTCCTCAAGTTACCGTCAAGAAATTCCTGCCCTAGAGTCTTGGATTCTTAGATGGCTGGAATAGTAAGCTTCGTTTTCCTCATACAATATCCAGGCAACAGCTTTATGAAAACTTAAAAAAAAAGCCTCTGCAACAGATGATCAACGAGTCTGGAGTCATGCCTCTTGCAAAGTTAATTACTTCTGCAAGCGAGTCAACAAACTTAGCCAATATAATAGCTGCTCCCAGCAGAGAAAATTCAAGAAACCAATAACAATTCAAATCCAACCTCTCCATACTTAAACAAATGGACAGAATGTTCCCCAATGCATCCCTTCACCTCATAAATCATCGCAACATTGATTGCAAAAGGTTACTCAACTCTGAAGCCTAGAGGAGTCACATTTCCAATCAAATGAAGAGAAATGAAAACAAAAGCCTTACTTTAACCCAATAACCGCAACTAAAAGCCAAATCTGCTGTTCGGCAAAATTTTTATTAATTCATGGGTATTTTCCTATTCATTGTTAATGTTTATATGAAATGTGCTAGGTATTTGATTATTTTATTTTATTTCCTTTGTACCGAATTATCTGCCCCTAGCCGTGTGCTGTGATGAGCTTGCTGTATTTGCAATAAATGAATATTTATTTTATTATCATCATCATTATTAAATTATGAATTTATTTCTTTGTTGGGGAGACACCCCTGGGACAGCCATTGGCTAGAAGGGTGAGAGTTACATTCTGAGGTGTGAAGCGGACCCATGAGCAAAAGGTTACAAAGTCCATGGGACGTTCATCCTGAAAGGTTGAATACAGAATTTCGGAATACATGAGTAATTATGATTTTATAATAGAATATTTACATTTTTGGCACCTTAGGTTGGCATCTAGAATACCTAGAATATACAGTTAAAAGGGATCAAAATTAAATTCAGTTTTTGAGACGAGTGGCTGTGTACTACAGTTGCACGAGACGATAGGATTCAGTAAAGACTTGCAGTCTGTAGTCGTTTTCGTTACAGAGCTCTTCCGGTTCAATTCTTAGTTGACTGAACAGTTCTGTTGTGTTTGCTGGAAAAAAAGCGACTTAGGCTGTCCAGGTTTTTTAAGTTTCTTTGCAGAGGATGTCTTGTTTCAGCAATCCTGGTGGCTTCTCGACGGGAGTGAAACAAGCCATCAATACTGGGAGCGTCTAATCGTTGTGTTAGCAGTTGGGCTAATGTGAAAATGTTTCTTGTGTGAATTGTCTGTTTCCAGGGTAGAATGCTGAGATTGGAAAGTAGGATGGCATTAGAGATGGTAAATGGGTGATTCGAAATCCTGTTCAGCCATCTCAAGAGCCAATATTCAATACTTAGGAAAGCTTTCAGGTTGCTCGGTGGGGCAGAGGACCAAATTTGTGAAGCATACAGTGGGATCGGAAGTATAAATTTCAAGATATACTTTTTAACAAGATCTGGGTTTCTAATGCCACTTAACTCCTGTTTGGCAGCCCAGAGCGCTGCATATGTTTTAGCTTCGATGTAATCAAAGTGCTCGAAGAATGTTAGTCCCTCATCCCATTATAGGCCAAGGTCTACGTGCGATTTAACCTTTGGAACTTCGCATCCGCTTACCAGCATAGAGTATTGTTCCTGCTCTTTTTCTTTGTAATTGTCATCTGGGCAGATTTGCTTGGGTTTAAACGTAGTCCAGTTTATTTATAATGTAAACCGTAGTTAGTGTACAAGGCGTTGCAATATTACAAAATGCACATGAATTAAAATTACACATTATCAGTTGTGTATTTTTAAATGGTCAAACAATACAAGAAAACAATTCTCACATTCTTTCCATTTCGTAAAAAAGAATAAAAATTCTTAATACGTAAATAATTTAATCATAATGAAACAGGATCCATTTTTAGCACTCTACATGCTGTCGTATGTATGACTGTTCTAGAGTACGAGCAGAATCTCCCCTACCCACACTGTGCTCTTTGTATGCCCCTACAGCAATTCCCTTTGTATAAGAATTTCCTTGCAGCAGCCAAGTTAACACAATCGAAAACTGAATTGGATCTGTAGCACCAGGCCCACATGTTTCCTCATTGAATTAGCAGATCGCAGTCTCGTATAGCCATATTTCTCTAACGGTTTTCTGATGTACATGTCTAGCAGAATGAGCATCGCTTCCCCTGGTAGGCGCGAACTGTTGTCAACAGAAACCAGACGCCATGCGCATTTTATTACGACTGTATTGTTATCGTTTATTCAACGAACTTAGGAATGGACATATAAAATCACGTATGTGATTTTATAGTGGCTTACAAAGGGAACTTCTATTGAAATATGTGCATGAGTGGTTCTCGTGCGGAAATCACTGCATTAATATCACTTGGATTTCTGTTTATGTCTTGTCGGTACGTGTGAACTGGATAACGCGCACACATCATGGAGCCGACCGTTGTAGATTCAATTCTGGAAACAGTTGTTTTCAGGCTGTTAAAGCGATATACTGAGTCGTAAAATTAATATTTGAATTATGCTAGGAATCCCCTTTGTGTTGGCGAGTGACGTATGGCTCAGCATTTCGAGAAAGTAAAATATACGTAAGCCTCTTTGTTCGGGTTTGTCCATTCTGGTGCACTCGCCTATCTTCCCGTAGGCTCGTGTGGAAGATCACATTCACACGCACCGTTTATTGTATGAATGATTCTTTCTTATGTTTTATGACTAGAGTGTTTGACGAAGTATCACCGAGTTGTACTACTGTTGAAGATGGTCGGCAGAGTTCAAACGAGAACGGGAGTCAATTGAGGATGATTCAAGTTCTGGTCGACTATCTGAAACAATTGTCATTGTTGATGAAAAAAATAGAAAGCAGAATAATTAAAGCGTCTGAACTTGAAAAAGTACTTAACATTTACCATGGAAGCATTTTAACAATAATACATGAGCATTTTGGGATTGTCCAAGGTTTGTGCAAGATGAGTTTCCAGAAACCTTTTCATTTGTAACAAAAATTAGAGGGTGTAGCCGTCAGAAGATAATTTAAAATTAATTATTGCTAATTGATATTGATTTTTATCTCGTTTGATGACTGATGATGATAATTGTTTGCAATTTTATGATCCTGAATCCAAATTAGAAAGCATGCAGTCGAAGCACAAGCAATCTCGCACGACGCTGGAAAGTGTTGGCCCCAGTTTTTTGGGACACGAAAGGATAATTATTAATTAATTACCTTATACCCAAAACCACAATAACAGGGGAATGCCAGTCTTATGCCAAAGTTAAAAGTTGCACTTCGGGGTTAAAAAATACGAGAAAAGTTTGTTTATCGTATTTTGCTTTTCCATGACAATGTACTTGTACACAAAGCCGTGGTTGCAGAGGCTAAAATTCATGAATGAGAATTGAAACTATTGACCACCCCCCGCACAGCCCAGATCTGGCCTCAAGTGACTTATTTATTCAGAAACCTCAGGTCTCATTTCCGTGGAACTCATTTTAAAGGTGACGAAGTGCAAAAAGCAGCTATGGAAACCTGGTTTGAGGCTCAATCTGAAAAATATTTTTGAAAGGTTAAACTCTTTGCAGATTAAATACAATAAATAAAAAAAAAACAACAATAAAAAACATAGAATTTTGTACTTATGTCTTTTATACTCCGTTCTCACAACATTTTAACCGCCTCTCGTACATCGAACATTACAACGTTATTGGTGTTTCATCACGGAACCACTGCTGCACGGTTGTGTTGTTCGAAGAGAAAGATAACACAACGAAACAAAATACAACGGACCACGAAAGCAACGCTGATAATACCAGCTTCATAAGTACTTCAAATATTCTAATTATTAATTAAAGTCAACGACAAGCAATATTTCGAAATTTCAATATCTGACAAGCAATATTTCGAAAACTCTCCCTCAGTATGAGTTTCACGTGGTGCAGAACTGAGAACTTTAAGAAATTTATGTATTATCCGCGGCGACAATTTATGTAATCGCACCGAGGCTGCGAGGAAACTGCAGCGCTATTTTACATCAAAACATTGGTATTTATAAGATACGAGCAACGATCACTAGAAGAGGCCATTGGACTCTCAGCAAGAATCGGTTGGGATTTGTGATCACACTTTCGTTTTAAGAGAAAGCAGAAGCAGCGAGCTATAATTAAAGTTGATTACGAAACATAAAATGTCTGGCACAGCAAAGGCCTTCTTGAAAAGGAAGTGGTAAGAATTATCTTGTGAATTATTTATTGTGAAAAGGAAGTGGTAAGAATTATTTTAGACACAAATGCTGCCAAAGAAATAAATATTTTCTTCCAAATGCAATTCGTAGATGCATTTGCGATATATCACACTACATCGACAAAAAAAGCGTCGCCGAAAGAGAAAGCAACAAATATTTCTTTCACTTTTAAGCGAAGAAAGTCAGTTGTTATCTTTCAATCGATTTGTGGATGAAAACAAAATAAAGAACAGCAGGATATTTTAATCCAATTGATCATTCAATTTTTCTTTTCTTTCACCCAGTGGAAGTCTGTACACCTAGTATGACAGTGGACCGAGAAAAGATTTTGCAGCTGCTATTACTAAAATTAAACTAATTTAAGAATAATTTATAATTTTTAATTTACTCTTCAAGAAAGTAAAAAATATGCCAGCACATTTTTTGTGTGGTAATTATTGGCATGCAGACAATTTTCCACATCTTAAAATTAATAACGGCATACAAAGACTTAAATGAAGCCATTCTTTTATTATTTGACAAAGCTTTTATAATTAAAATTCAACTTCTAAAAACTTTAATGAATTATTAAAAAAATTATTTTGAAAATTGATATATTTGTAGATTAAAATACACATTTGCTATATTTAAGCATTAATCGGAATGACTGCATCGGAAATTCGTTTGCATTGCATTCTAGTGTGGTAACCGAGTTGCTTTCAGGGAGGAAAGGAGCTCGTTGACATTCCAAGTGACGAACGTTGGAATAACAGCATAAAATTTTACCGTTCAATGATTTCTGGACTGAACTTTCAAAGGAATATCCAAATCTTTCAAGCAAAGCAATCGATACTTTACTTCACTTCCACTCTGTGTAAACTACGATTCTTTATATTTATGTTGCTCAAAAAATAAAGAGGGCTTAGTCCATCGATGAACGAAGAAATACAAGTGAACCACCCTCTTGACACCACGTCAGAAACAACATACATAAAGACCATCATTTGCAAACCTTTGATACACGTTGTCATAACCTTATTTATTTATTTATGTTTTCGGTAATGACTTTTTACTTACAGTTTTCCTGTTGTGAGTGTTATTCGGGTTATGTACAGAATAAAATTTCAAATATATTGGTTATTGAATTTTTATTTTGGGGAACTCGATTCACTTTAAAAGGAAGATGTGCAGATAATGAAACTAAAATAAGGTGACGTATACAAAACACAGGTTGAGAACCACTAGTTCACCTGTACACAGTACCGTTACGCAGTGTGAATGACCTTGTCGCCACAGATGGTATAGCAACATTTACTGATTTATTTTATACTGTTATGCTAATTATCCCACACAACCACTATATTTTTTCAGAAGTTCATTTATTTCTTTTCTGTTCGACATATGGTGGACGTAATGTTGGCATAATTTTGCAAAGAAAAATGTTTTTTTTTTTTTTGTTTGTGTCTATAGTTATAAAGAAAGAAAAGCTAGGCATTACAGTAATGAAATATTTGGTACATAGTATCGAGAAAACTAAGTTTGCTACTAAATGCATCGATCTTATATTGTGGAAGAACTTCACCGTGAGTTGCCTCGGTAATTTTATGTTAAAGCCCTAGCATTGTCGCTATAATGGGTATTGCATTAGGCATCCATGTAACTATTCACTGATTGCAATAAAGATATAATATATAGTATTTCACTACCACGTTAAATAAAAACACTGCTTCAATGGAGAAGTTTGATTTAAAATGCACGCCATTTCCCAGCATGCCCTCTGTGACAGGATAGTGGTTTTGCCACTTATTGAAGTTTGGAGAAGTCTGGATTCGAGTCCATTCGTAGACTGGACCCAGACCTCTCTTCTCCAATATGCATTCACTTCAAAAGCAAGCAGATAAATATAGTGGTCGAGGCGTTGAGTTCAGCAACTTCAAAACCGCGACATTCTAGATCAGGGGGTTTTAACTTTTTTACAGACATCGACCTTCCAAATTTTCCCAAATACTTCATCTGTCTTATTCTAGATTCAAAAGTTAAATGAAATACCTGGTCAGAAATTTCGGTATTGAAAGGGCCAAGTTGTTTAAAGAACAACAGTTCAAAACGAACAGTGAAGCAAAAAAAAAAAAAAAATTCAAGAAAAGAAAATTGGAAAGAAAAGAAGTTTAAGCAAAAGAAAAATAAAAGAAACTGATACCATTTAGGAAGCCTTCTCACTTCCTCTGGACCTTCGCCTTATCGCTCCTAGGTAGGCGGGCTTACCTGATTAAAAATTCTTGCTCTTTGTTTCCTGCAAAACTTACTCCACAAAGCATCACGTGCCTCGATGAGAAAATTTATCAGAAATCCAAAATCAAATCCCGGGTGGTCAGAGGAATTAACAAATCTGCTCCTCTCTTAAGCTTCCCAGGAAAGAGGTACAGAGAAAACTTCTCAAAAGATGTTTTGACATCAACAGACCACCAACATAGCTGGATAAACAAAGTAGAGGGCACGTCCTTTAATACCTCAGTCTTTGCGGGTGAATCAGAAGGATAATTTAGGATAATTAATCTAGGATAACAACTAAATCATCTAGGATAAAACTAAATACACTATTAAACAAGGCCAGGCTGTGCCCCATGCTCGATATAAGGGTGTCTATAAGATTCTGTGGCAACAAATCCCATTCTTCCATCAATCCCAACAAATCCCAAACTTTCACCTTAGCTCACCAAGTGACGGAAGAATCAGCTGGCTGTCGGCGCGCAATGCGATGCCCAAGGGCGTTTCACACACGTTCCATCTGATTTAAGTTTGTTGATCGTGTTGACCACGGCAGTCGGTTAGCTTCAGTTTAAGGTATTCCTCCACCACTTGAATTCTATGTGCAGTGGCGTTGTCATGCATGAAAAGAAAATCTGTGCCAATCTTACTCCTAAAAAGTTGCACATAGGATCTGTTCTCCGTACCTCTTAGCAGTTACGGCACCCCTATCAAAAATTATGAAGCGGTCGTTGATCATTATTCCGCCGCACACCAGAACACAGCTTCCAACCTAAGTGTCCCTTTCTCTGATGTTGGAGAGATGGAACCGCATTGCTTGTTGTCTCCATATGAAATAACATCTGTAATCTGTTCGTAGGCTAAAACAGAACTCATCAGAGAATAGAACTGTACCTCATTTAGCACTCCAAGTCAAATGTTCATAGCACCAGTTTCGACGAGCTCTGCGGTGGTTTGTGGTTAATGGGATATAAATCACTGACTTCCTTACGTAGAGTCAACTTGAATTGAGCTTCTTAACACAGTCTGATTGGAAATTTTTTCACCTGTAGCTGCAGCAACCTCAAGAGGGAGTTGATCATAGGACATTCTGTGTTGCTATTAGAGCCATAATGCGATCTGTTCTGGTTGACGTAGCCCTAGGGTGACCTTGACTAGCTCTTCCTATCTTCTGAAACTGTTTCCATAGTGCCGAGACGACACTGTGTGACACAGGAAGCCAACGTGCCGCCTGCGATTGCCCGGCTTCAATGCGTCCAACGGCCGCATTGAAGCCGGGTACATAGTTACACCGTCTCAAAGAATCATCTAAATGACGAACACTTGCCATCCTGAGTACTCGAGAAGCGGCTATCCCGCCGAGCAAGCCAAAACCCGGGAATGAATGATGTAGTTGCAACCAGTGTTTTTATAGTCATGAATAATAATTTGCATAATGTGCAGTTCTGTACGGTGGTAGATCGATTTGGATACTCGGAATTTGCATGCCTATTACATCAAATATTCGCCTTCGGCAACGCTGTTCACAATTAAATATTCATGAAAAACATTTTGTTCTGTTAATTTTATCGAGCAAGTATTTAACTGAAAGCTGATTTTGAATGTCTGTCCTATATGACGAAAAGCTTTGTCCCGATCGTAATAAACGGCAGCGTTATATGTTACTATCGCATGGTTCCATAATTTGTCCGTCATCTGCTGATGACGACAAATTTATATGCAAACGCTATATCTGCAGGATCAGCTAGGACGCTGATCCTGCAGATATAACATTTGATGTTATTAAAAACTATTCGGGTATATAGAATGACTTCAACAGCAGCACTACAACTATTAACAGTATATATCCCCCCCCCCCCCCCCTGACCTCCAAGTGGCCTTTACCGGCTTTCCCGTGTCGTCAGAAAGAACAAAGAAGCTAAATTCCGTGGAATAAAAACTTTTGTCGATGTGGATCCAAAACAAGAACTCCGGCTTATTTGGCAGAACTTGTCCCCTCTGGTAGTACTTACATTAGTACATAATGAAAGACTGTATATATACTTATACAATCTTTCAGAGGCGTTGGAATCACCTCTATATGTCTAATGGCCTCGTGGATAGCACAGTTGATAGGATCGCTGATCTCCCCACACCGGGTGGAAAAGACTTCAGTTCGAATCCTGTCAATGACGTGAGGAATTTTTATGAGTCTTTTTCACAACATGGCTGAGTTAATCGGTTTCAGGTGATGGTGGCATGGTTTTTTCTACCGGAAACTCGGGTTTTTCTTCCAGCAAAACAGAAATTGAACACAGAACACACGCAATCTACAGACAATATACACGGCCTTAGTCGTTGATGTACCCAAGTTCTGAGTGAACATTCAACTGGAGATTCTTGTCGTGGGAATGACTAGAATTATCCGAAAACATCATCATCATCATACATATTCACTTCTTCCAGGTGACCAAAAGGGATACTCCTGTGGGATTGATGGCTTTTTTGGCGGTCGACCTCTGTCTGCTGCACCATCCTGATTATTCCACCAGTGAATCAACTCTTTCATAGTCAAATTCAACCGATAGCTCAACCTCTCAGATGATTCCACGTAGCAACAGCAGGCAGAACTACTTACTCTACTCTACTCATGTTTTGTACTTTGTCTTTTCTTCTCCAGCATACACCCTTCTCTATGGACAACCACATTTTTCACTAAGCATTTATTCCTTCTATATTTTCCTCGGGAGTGCCTTCCGCTCTGCTGCCTTCTGCCTTCATCTTTTCTGTGAAATGCTTTTTCAGCTGGCTGTCTTCACTCTCGCTATTGCAAAAGTGCTAGCAGCTTGACAGGCGTTCTTCTACTGTTCCATCATCCAGATCTCCGTGCTGTGCTCAGGAACTAGTCGGACAACACAAGCAACAGTAGTCACATAACCCACACTACCGCAACGATTGGTTTTGCAAAGATGTGCGACAATACAGAGTACTTAACGCGGATTTGTGGGAAACAAGAGGAATCGCCTAAAAAACGCACTTCTTCCACTGTTCACCAAATTGAAGTAATAAATATAACTTGTAGTTGTACAAACCTGAAACCTGGTTATGAGCAGTTACCGCTTAAATGAGAAAAACATCCATAATCGGGCTGATATTGCATAACGAAAGCAAGTACAGTATTCTCATTAGTCAAGTTCTATTTACTAAAGCAACTTCTAAAGTTTCATGGATATGCACGCGATAGATGAGTGCGGTATCACTTGTGGTGTCATTTTCAGAACGTTTTACTTTTCACCTTACCAAAAGGCATCACCTATTGATAAAATATAAATTTGATGTAAAATAAATTTATATATGAACTACCCATGTGGATGGCCCTACCTGCTGCTTCCTTGATTAGTTCGGATAATTAGTGTTCTCGATGTCTGAGTCCCAATATCCCAAGTAACTGAAAATGCTCATTTCATTACTAATATTGTTTCGCTCTCGGTGGCATGCATACCCTTAGAGGTAAGCCATCACAACTTAAATTTTGTCTATAGTGTTTTACAGTGCTTTATTATTTTTGTGCTTTTAAAACCCTCAAAAAAGGTTCACGGGAGGAGGGTGAACTAACTAAACATTTCCATACATTGTTGATATGTTTTGGAAATTTAAAACCTGCATATCAGCAGGCGCATCGAGAAGGGTGGGCTGCATCGAGTCAACTGCCTCATCCTAGACATTGTAGGGAGGGCCTGAATTGGAGTCTGTAAACTCTACGTGGAAGGGCTGGCCAGCCTGCTGAGGTTTTTTCCCTATTTCCCATGCTGGTTCCCGATGCACCTACATTCTAATAAGAATGCCATTTCAGAAGAAATGAAAGAGCAACTGTGTGAACTTTCGACTAATAGTGTACTGAAAATACAAGGCATGGGACTTGACAGTGTTTGAGCAGCACACGCGTAAGAGTAGTCAAGGTCGCATTGACTGCTAAATATAGTTAATTATTGTATTCATTGTCAAAATGATTAATTGCAAACTCCTCTCAATATTCGTGCTGGAGAATAATCAAAATTGAATCATGTGGCCCCGCAGAACTCCTATTCGCACTAACCTATTTATGTTAGGCAAGTTTTTTTTTTTTAATTTTTTTTTACTAGGGAGGAATTAAAAACAAAATTAAGAAATAGTATACCTACAGAAAAAATAGTTTACTTGTGAACCTTAGAAATTTTAACTTAGATTTGAAATTTCGATTTTGTATAAATAGGCTATAATTTATATTAAATTATAAATTTATTATAATTTTTCCTGTGATTTTATTGAGCAACTGGTCATTGATGTCTTCATAAAAACATATGTATGAATAAGAAAATGGACTTACTTTATTTCATATGTATATTGTTTATCCCATTTGCACAATCAAAAGTACGATGGTGCGTTCACTTATGGGCAATTTTTCCTAACCAACCAGTTACAATTAAGCTGTTAAAATGGTTAAATAAATTTGGTGCAATGATGGTAGCACTAAAAACTATCTCAAAACTGCAGGCATTCGAAGGTACTTAAAACATTTCTCTTCTCAAAAGGAAAGCAAAGAAACACTGTTCTAAAAATATTTTGCTATTCAAGATGGTAGGTACTCCACGATATGTGATAAACATGTTCTTGTCAATCCAAAGTGCCTCTACTTTGAGGAATTAAGATCGTTGTTTTTCAGTATTATCGAATTCTGTCTGTTTGCTTTTCGTCATTCTCGTATAATAGCGTCATTTTAAAGCAGAGAATAAATGAACGTTTAGACAATAGCTTAATATACAGATATAATGGAAATCACCAGCGCAATCATTTCATAATTATCTTGGGAATTAGGAACAGCAATGAGCAAATAGATGACAACGTCAGTACATCATTAACAAAACACATGCTTAATTATTTCACTTTATCGCTTTATTAACTAAAATCATACAATGCTTCCAGAGTGGATAGCAGTTCACGCGATGTACTATTATGTTCAAGCACATCATTATAAATGATTTCATTAATAATTTATTCAGTTAAATAAGTGATCAGTTCTGTTGGGAATATGTTCCAATTATTTAACAAGTGCTCTGGGAGAATCACGTTAAAAGGGGCTACAGATATACTTAGTGTGATCTTAAAAGGAGATATAAAATTGGAATATTTCTAACGCTTTAATGCTTTAGAAATATTCCATGTACGATGAATACACTAGGTTATCAAAAAGACTGCGACACTAAACGAAATTCCCATAAGCGGCTAAAAAGTAATTTTATTATGGAATAGGCTCACATCTGGTTTAAAGCACAGCATATTGTCCACGCGGCAAACTTTTTAGAAGTATAAATGGAAATATGAAGGTAACCCAGGTCTACGCACGGGATCACTCGGACGAGGACAGCGACCTTTCTATGAACAACTCCAAGAAGAACTAGATGCACTGATCAACAGTCTTTCTAATAATCATGGGGAACTTCAATGCAAAAATAGGAAGATTCTCCACAGACACAGTGGTGATGAGTAAATTCGGAATAGAAAAGAGATGGATGAAAGTAGAGGATATTTAATCTTTCTATTTTCTTCACTGAATCTGAATTTGGGAATCTCCAGACGGCATCTCTCTCTCTTTTCAATCAAATACATTACTGACTTCGGTAAAAACAGTTAATTATTCAGTGCTTTAATTTTGCGGAACGTCTTATAAATGGATCCATTCATAAATTACCCAAATTGCATTCACACTGTAAAGCTCGTATTTATCTTTAAATCAGGAATAATTAAAACAATTATAGTGTTTTCTGCTGTTTTAATCATTATCTATACCCTTTCAATAAGTGATTGTTTCTGTATTTTAATACATATGTGTATAATTTTTTATATGCACTGCTATTTAATTCAAGTACATTTTTTTCATTGTACATTTTTTATAACATTGTACATATACATTTTTATTAGAGTTTACTCTATAATGTATATTTTTTGGAATAAAATAAAAACTGCATAAATTATATTCTAGTTAGAAGAGGCAATCCCTCATCCTCAACGTCAAAACCTTAAAAAAAAACTAATGAACTGAGATCATAAATTACTTTCTTTTAATATCATATTAAAGTTCAAGAGGATAAAAAGAGGAAAGCGAACCGGCGTAACAAACAGAGAAAAAATGGAGGAAATTTACAACCAGCAAAGAGAGACTGAACCCCAGCATGATGCATACGGTAAGAACCTCTGGCTACAGGGTAGAAAGCAGTGGAAAAAGCAAGCAAACAGTCAAACAAGTATTAGGGTTTAAAAGAAAGGAGGAAAAATGGATAACGCCAGAGATAATGGAAATTGTGGAAGAAAAGGGGAAAGCCAGGATTAAACTAGGGCATATGAGCTCAGCAGAAAACAAAACAGAATATGATCGACTCAAAAACCGAATAGATAGAAAATGCAACGATATTAAAATCAACTAGATCGACAAAAAGGGGACGAATAGAGTGAAGCTGGTCATTGCAACCACACTATAAATATAATTAACAAAACAAAGCTCCTGGCACAAATGCGATATTTATAGAACTGCGGAAATATGGAGGGGAGCAGATAGTTGATTTTCTCACCCAAATTTTCAATCTCATTCCAGAGAAAAACTGAGGTGCCAGATGAATGATGAATGGAGAAGAGTAATTCTTATTACACTTAGAAGAATGGGGGTAGACAACTGTGCTCAAACAACAGACCTGTTTGTCTCCACAACAGTGCCTAATAAAACGGACTGAAAAACGATATAAACAGATAGATACAAAACGACACATCTGAAGTTATATTTGAACAGAGGTTAGCAGATCTGGTTTTGTTTCTGTCCTAAGGACAGAAACAAAGACTTGTATTACTGTTTCATAGACTACAGAAACAAGACTTTGACACCGTTAACAGAAATCATTAAATGAAGATCTTAGCAGATAATAGTATTGACACGACCAGCGCCACAAACCTAAACTTTCTAACTGAATACCCCAGGACACTAACGCAGTAGTAAAGCCCCCAAAAATTATTCTTTCTTTTAGTTTATTTCTAAGGCTTAGTGGTATACAGTGTGGAAGTGGGGATGTCTTCTTTTGCTAGGTAGCAGTAGTCACTCGCAATTCTAGTCCTGTCCTTCACTTCTCTCCTGTTTTCTATTTCGCCTTGATATTCAAGCACTTGTGCTGGGTCCTAAAATAAATGACTTAATTAACAGTTATATTATATAATTATAAGTGGTTTAGTTGGCTAACAGCCTATTTTTCTCAGAAGTTCAAAACGGAACGTGCGTTATTACCGAACCATCAAATTGTGTATTTCCACCGAAGTGACATTTCTCGCTTTACTCTCATCTGGCTCTTGAACAAACGCAGACTAATGCAAAGGATTTTACCTCTATTGACAGCTTATAAAATGCTGACAACAGTGATATTAATCGTTAATATTAATATCATATTAATATTAATAGTTTAAAGAGCACTTTAATCAACAACAAATTCAGCTACAATGCTATGACCCAGTGGATCTCAAAAGCCTCCTCGTCCAAGGAGTTCCCCCTGATGCGTTCCAACCAGAGGCTATTATATTACTAAAAAAATAGTACCGGAACTATTTGTGGCGTTATCATATAGTCTTCTCCAGAAGACTATATGATAACGCCACATCGACTGTACAGTAACTGAATCAGATTTCAGACTCACGGTTCATAGAACAACCAGTTCTAGCGAATCATGTTGCAGCGTTCGCGCGCATCACAGTATATCTCATTCGGTGGATCTCTTTATCTAACACATTGTACTTTAGTAAGAAACATTCAAGTTTCATTACGAAATTTATATTTTTGTTTTTAAATATTTTTTAAAGAAATCTATTAATTTTTAAGATTAACATATATTTTAGTAGCAATGGGTAAAATAGATATTTCTCCCTCCCCTTTGATTATGCCATTGTTTGATAATATTAGGTGTATAAATTTAATGATTTTCTATTCTGATATTTAGAAAAAAGTATCGTCGTCGTTCCGGTGCGTTCCGGCTCGAATACACCACTGACCCCCAACCCTCCAAGCCTAATTTTCTTAGGCACAAAGCACCTCATAACTTGGCAGTTGAAGCGAACGAACTTTTGGCGCCTCTCCCTCGGCTTAGTCCCCTGTTAAGCTATGGTAGGAGACTACAAAATTACTTTGCTGCTGACGGGTTTATTCATGGGGTCAATGATCAGTCGAAGATTAAAGCAGCTCCTGGATTGTCACATATCTTTGTTACACGGATCGACTCAGACACATCCACCAATGAGATTTAAAGCCTAATATACCACACTTTTGGTGTCCGAGTCAAAGCGCACAAGATGCGTACTAAACATCTTTCTTGTGTATCTTTCGATGTCTCTCCTGCAGACCTTGATGTGATTCTTTACTCATGTTCTTGGCCACTAGGGGCCGTCGTAAGCAAATTTAGGTCCAGGAGTATTCGCTAACATGTGGATCAGATAGCTAAGATATATAAATCGAGCAACTGGATATGCAACTTCTCTTACTATATTTGCCCAGAACGTGAGAAGCATATATAAGGAACTAGAATGTAAGTCCTTTTTAGCCCACAGGCAACCATCAAATAGTAATAACTAACAGGCCAGAAATATTAAGACCCAACAGGCGAAGCAATGTTAAGCCAGTACTTATTAGAAACCCCTATCAATCATATTTGAAATTTTTCTACCAAAACGTCCATAGTCTCCAAAACAAGCTTGGCACCCTGAAACAAGTATGCAAATATATTTTGTTTAACTGAAACATGGCTCGAGCGGGACCAAGAGTCAATCACCAGCTCGAATTTAGCCGATTACTCAGCATTTCTCACACAAAGAGTTCAGAGTGGACTCTTTGTGTGGGGGAAGCCCTCCTTGTTTGGGGGGGGATAACCCTCCTAATAAACGACAAACTACAGCTCGTCCATGCTGCCTTTAGTAACTCTCCATGCTATGAAGTCCTTGTCGTCACTGCAAAATATAATACTCGTCTAAATGACATCGGAGTAGTCTATTCCCCTCGATCACCTGATGTCATAACAATCGATGAAGCCTCGTACTGGATATTAAATACAATAATATATATACTTCTGCCATACATCTGATCTGTAAAGATTTCAAATTACCTCAGAATTTAAATACTTTGCTAAAAAGGCTAATTGCAATCTTAGCCCAGCATGCTTACACATCATCAATAACGATCCAACCAGAGGGAGACACCGCCTCGACTTTATCCTCAGTTCTGGCATCTGCATGGTCGAATCCGAACCTGAGATATTTTACCTCGGATCACAACCTAATTGTGGTACACTGCAATTGCCATCGGTTAATCTAAACACCCCTAACAATGTGGTATGGAAAGTTGTAGTATCTCTTGACTCAACCCTCTAAATGCCTACAAGCTGCAACAATAATACCTTGGAATATTCTGAAGAATTGTCACCCAATCCTCGCGTCGGACCTCATCACGAGATAGATAAGTACAATCTGTCTATATGCTGCTGCCAAAATGATTCGGATCTCGTCTAGGAATCGAGCGTGGTGGACCCTCGACATTACTAATTACTTCAAAACTAAGCAAATCCTTCATGGCCGATGGAGCTCATCCCAGCCCAAAGGCTCACATCCATCCAAACCAGCAGGAAGTAGCTAATAGATGGCATGAACTCCCTCTGCTCTATTTCTACTCCAAGCCAATGACTCAGTGCCACATTTTATCATCAGAGCCATCAGTCCCTATCTAATTAATCCACTGCTGAGCATATACAATGCAGTACTGTCTAATAGAGTCTTCAATGAACAATGGAACAAATACCTGGTAAAACCAAACAAGCAAGCACCATCTCGGATAAAGGATTTCAGATCGATTAAAGCTCATCCACTCTCCTTAAAATTCTGAAAAAAGTATTACTACTAATCCTAAACAAGCGTCGTATCCTCACAACCTCAGAGCACTTTGCTGTGCCCAATAGGTCCACGGTAACAAACCTACTAGCAACACCAAACGCCATACTTGACGCCTTTGAAACTAAATCCTTATTGGTAATAAGGATATGGAAACATTGAAGCCGCCTTTGACAGCCTGAACACCTCAGCTCTGTTACTTCTGCTACAATCTCTCTTCAGAATAAATGGGGATCCACTGTCTTTCCTTATTGCACTGCTGATGAATAGGAGTGTCCACCCACCCTCCCATTCAAAACAGGACCTTCACCCGAAAATTGCCAGCCACTGGTGTCTGACAAGGGGAAGTCCTGTCCGGCCTCTATTCATTGCAATTCTAATCCCCTTCATATGCCCTCGAACTGATTATTTGTTATACGCAGATGCTATTAATCCACTTACTAAAATACCAACGTCTGCGAGCACATCTCTTATTACTTCAGGCATAAGTGAGAGCCTCCTAGCACTTACCAGCTTTCTGAAAAACTTCAGCCTACACCTCAACCCAGAAAAATCAATCGTTATGGTATTCTCTCTGAAAAACCAATCTACTGTCATTCAACCCACAATTGGACGGTCGCCAGTACCTACTGCCACCAGTCATAAAGATCTCGGGGTATATATTGTGCCTAAACTCAGATTCGCCATCCACATCGAGCACCTACCAAAACGGTTCAACTACCTTCAATGGAGAGTGAAGCAGTAACTACTTTACATCCACAATAGGGAAACAACTAGCAGATACATACTGACTTCAGTATATCTCGCAATCCTGTATGCCGCAGAAATCTGGGCCTCAGCCTGCAGAAGCCAATATTTCGTTTCGAATACTGGACCTTGAAATGGATGACAACCAAGAACCACCCCGCTCCCCTCAGGCTAGGACCACAGAAATGGCACAACAGCTGAACATCCCAAGGTTGCCAAACCTCGTCTCCATGAGGCGTACTATGATGGTGATAAACCTGCTAACAGGTTACATAAATGTTCCAAACATTTGGGATAGATGTGAGTGGCATGTCCCTCAAGGATCTCTGAGATTGAATCCCAAAATCATTCTAAAACGGAACTGACTGCATGTGTGATCGATTCTTACCAACTAAAGCACTTTCATAGATACAAGCACTCCAAAATATGGAAATTGATCTAACGAAACTAGTAACAGACAACAAAAAAAAAAAAAAAAAAAACAAACCAGCAATGATCATCCGAACTGAGTTCTACGTTTAGAATTGTATATAATTTAAGTATATCCATATAACATCCTTTCATTATCGTTATATCCTGCCATGAGAGAAATATAAAAATTTGTATGTATAAAAGTTATGTTAATATCCCAATTAATATTAATCATTCATTCACCGTGTAAGTGTAAAGTTCCCAGCCTTGCTGCCGTGATGAGCAAGTACTAGTAATGCATTGTAACCAGCATTATGGACGTTTACTAATAATAAAGATTATTTATTTTAATATTCAGGCACTTTTAAGAACGCCTTCCACCACGAGTATATAATTAACAGAGCTGTATAACCCGAATAATGGATGAATGATGTCTAGAAATTCACACAGCTTTCTGCTGTCTTTAAATGACCAGAAAGGCAATTTAAAGAAGTGTGTGGATACTTCAAAAATCTATTTGTAGAGCATCCACACACCACTTCACCAATATCTTTTCTGGGAGCACCCACAGTACATTCCAATAGTGTTATCTGCCTGGGGGTAATGAAGCTTTTTAAACGTATCTCTAATAAAATGAAGAATTACTAATATTAAGGAATATTTAGTCACCTTTTTTAAGGCGATCTAACATTAGATGATGTCTGCGCGGTAGCACAGTGGTAATGTCACCATCTTCCCCACACCGGATGGAAAAGGCCCGCGTTCGAATCCCGTCGATGACACGAGGAACTTTAATGGGCTCTTTTTTTACTCTGTGGCCGAGATAGTCGGTCTCAGGCGTAGATAGCAAGGACCCCCCCCCCGGAACTCGGGTTTTTCGTCCAGAAAAGCAGACAGATCGACCGTAGAACACACGCAATTAACAGACATAAGGCATACAGCACGACATATGAATTTAAATATTCGGGTGATCTAAATATAATAATAAGTAATATTTTTTTTAAACATTAGATGGTATTTAAGAAATGATGAGTGGCCCTAATATAATACTGTGAGTTAACATCAGATGGCATATTCCTCCAAGGGATATTCGCCTTAAATAATCGTTAATTTTAAGTAGCAAAACAGAATAAAGTCGACTGATAAAATTTTCCTTTATACTACTTTAATTAAAAATTCTAACTTTTGATCATGTAGTTTCTACCAATGTAAAATATAGTGGAAATGGTTAATAAAATTTACACTATGGTTTGTCCTCTTTAGTTTAAAAGGTAAAAATGTTAATTAAATAACCACCCATGCCTTCGTCCGTAATATCTTAATTACCTTCTTAACAAATGTCTGTGTTCATCCGCTGCATAAAAGACGATTTATGTTGTTTGCGTATGTTAGCTACGTATCTTACTTTAAATGCGTGAAATCTGGTCAGTGTGCTTTATCATACAAAGATATGCTAGCCGAAACACTGTTAGTTTGTGTTCCCATTCACTGAATTAAACAGATATTTCTTAATTTATCCTGGTGCTGTTTGGCAATAATAGTAATAATAAAGTTGTAATTATGTTATCCATTATTTAACACTTTATAAAGGTGACTAAAAGACACGTTTCCTAGTAAAGCATTGTCCTCATACATAACTGCATCTATTTATCATCACCTGCCAATACGGATCACAAAACACGTGTCCCGACCCTGACACATTATATACTTAGCTTGTTTTATTTCTCTCGTGCAGTTCAGCCGCACCCTGTCTAATCGGGAGAATGTTAGCTAGCGGTACAAAAGATCCTTAATTACCCAGCTCTCTGTCAGAGAGGCAGTTGCCTTCACAGACACGAGGGAACAACGGGGCAGTAAGAAAGGCTGTTATATCATTTGTTTTATAATGTAATGATGGCTACAGCATCGTTTGCACAAGGCTGTACTCGACATTAGTCTTCACAGAGCGTAAAATATGCTGACACAATCGATCGCAATTTAAGATTATTGATAATAATTACAAAGCTATATCATTTTGGAAATGGTAATAAATCATCAATAGCATTTAATACGCATTCATTGAACTTTTATTCATTTTCTAAAATATCATGCAGACACAAAGCAATAATATTAGTGTTTTTTTTTATATGTTAATGTATTATAGATGTAAAGACAACACAGTTCTGATTTTATTTTCCTTTATGTTCCTTTTATCCCGTATTCATTGTTGAGCTCACTTTTACCGTATGGTCTATCACACTTTCTTTAGTCTTTATTATATCATTATAGTCATTATATCAGTCTATAGACTGATAGCATGAGTTATGTTATTATACATTAACATATTTTTAAAAATATATATACATATATATATATGTTAATGCATTACAGTTCTAAGGACAACTGTCTCTAATTTTTGTTTAATTTTCTCCTTTTATCCCGTATTCAGCCAATCGAATAGAGGCGTACAGAAGATTAATGACGATCTCTCTCTGTTAGCAATGCCAAAATCAGATATTTTTGACGAGTCTTTTTATCGTATATTCTACTATGTTTTTATAAAGTTCTATCATGTCTAATACCATGTATTCTACCATGTTTTCATTAAGGCATGAGTTATGCCTTAATGTGCGTTCCTATTTTGTGACTTTTAATTATTTTATGTCAATATTATTAATTTTAAAATATTAAAGTACTATATTACATAGTACTAATTTATTGTTGCGAAGACATAGTAATCATATCTCATTTTTTAAAAGATATTTTGCTTTTTTCATCAACCATGGCTCACGAGTATTTCCAGCAGTTCATGTGACATTCTTTATATTTGACCATTAGAAAATGATAAAATTACGCAAACCTAGGAGTCGAAATGGAAAATTTTACCACAGTGAATACTCATTAATAAATGGCTTATTTTTAATATTTAGTACGTTCATGACATTACGGATGCTTGAGACGAACCGGAACGCTTCTTCGGGTGCGCTTCTGTCCATTTCGAGCAATGCCGGATTTAGGTAGTTTGGGCTCTGGCGCATATATTTTTAGAGATTCTGAAAAATATGATCGCAGGGGCCTCCAGACAAACAGCAGTTGCATTTTGGGAAAGGGGAGGGACTGCTCACTACCGTGGGGACCCGTCTGCGCGGTAGCACAGTGCTATCGTCATCGTCTTCCCCACACCGTGTTGAAAAGGCCCGGGTTCGAATCCCGTCGATGGCGCGAGGAACTTTTATGGGATTTTTTCACTCTGTGGCTGAGTTAGTCAGTCTCAGTCGTAGATAGCAATGTTTTATCCTCGGAAAAACTGGGTTTTCGTCCAACAAAGCAGGCAAATCGACTAGAGAACACACAATTTACAGACACAATACACATGGGTAGCTGAAATTACATTTCCAGGTGACCCTAGTATAATAGTTTTTTTTTTTTTACCTTGGAGACCTTGAGGCAACTTCGCTACTGTACCCCTTAGTAAATTTGGCCTTGATTACGAGTCCCGAAATTCTTCATAGTATTACGCCAAGTGATACAAGGAACGGAGTTTTTGTTACATCAATCAAAATAATAATGATAATAATACTAAGATTGACATAGCTGTACACTGGCAACCTACAGAAAACCCATGGGAAAAATCAGGAAGTAGACGAACCTAAGACAGGAGATTAAAGAGATGTGGCATATGCAATAAGTAACGACCATCTCGATCATCGTATCAACCACAGGTATGTTGCCAAAGACCCTACATAACATCCTAGCAGCAATAGGTCTTCCACCGAACACTTACAAGGAACTCCAGAAAGTCGCAATCCTGAACACCTGTAGAATAGTCAGAGAGTTCCTCGACCAACAGTAACAACAAACATAACAACAACGACCACCCTGTGTACTCGGTAGCAATACCCGTCACTAGCTGGAAGCCCCAATCAAGGAGAAATAATTAATAATTATAATAATAACTCTCACAACTGTCGAACACTAGGAATAGATAACGTCCACAACTACCAGTACAAGAAGCTCACTTGCACACATAAGTACCAGGTAGAGCAGTTCACCCGAACGATAAGGCACCTAGAGACTCCCGAAGTTTCTCACTCAAGGAATCACATATCTGAAGCCTAAAGACGAAGATACAAGAAACTCGGCGAAATACAGGCCAATCACCTGCCTCCCAACGATGTACAAGATCCTGACCAGCTGCATAACCAAGAAGACATCAGACCACTTGGAGAGCCAGAGCATAATGATGCATAAAAGATGCAAGCGGCTGAGCAAAGGATGCAAAGAGCAATTAACCGTAGATGCCGCGGTTATAGAGCAAGCCTAGAAGTGCCGCGACCTGTACACCGCCTGACGTAGCCAAGTGGTCAGGAGCTTGAGTGCAGTAGCACACGCTCTTTGAGTGGACCGTGGTTCAAGCCTGTGACTGCTAAATACGATTAACATTTGTATTGATTAATTTATTGTAAATTCCACTGACCTGGTGGTCATGCCGGAGTATAAACAAGAACATTTTACATCGATTTCCACAAGGCCTTCAACTCTGTGCTTCATAACTGGCGAATAGAGGCGCTGAACATTTACAAAGTCAATCCAATAGTGACTAACTTCCTAGGAGAAACGATGGCGAAGTGGAGTATCGCCATTAAGGAAGAGAACATCACAACCAGGCCAATCCCCATCAGGAGAGGAATCTTTCAGGGAGATGCCGTGAGCTCACTGTGGTTCTGTCTAGCACTTAACCCGCTATCCACCATGCTCAACAGTAACAAGTACGGATATAACCACAAAGAAGGAAGGAAGAAAGAACCTGTACACCCTCACCCACCTGATGTACATGGATGACATCAAGTTGTATGTGTGAACCGAGAAGCAACTACTCCGGATCACTGAAGAATTCAGCAATAATATTAAGTGGAATTTGGTCTAGACAAATGCAAGACCCACGGATTGCACCAGTGAAAATTAGTCAACCGAAACTACCAGCTGCAGACTAGTAAAGAGATCGAAGCCATGGCAGAAGGAGAAGCCTACAAATACTTGGGGATGATGCAGGTTCAGCACAAGGAAATTAAGGCCTGCCTGACCGAAAAATACCATCAGAGACTCAGAAGCCTGTTGAAATGCAAAGCTGAACGGAGGGAACACAGTTAAAGTCATAAACACCTATGCAGTCCCAGTGCTAACATGTTCTTTCGGGGGTAATAGATTGGACTAAGACCGAGCTGGAGATTATCGTGAGAAAGACAAGGACAGTGATGACCAAGAGCCGCCAACACCACCCGAGAGCTGCCGTGGAGAGACTGACAGTTGCCCGTGAAGAAGGAGGAAGGGGCCTAATAGACCTAATCGAGCAACAGAAAACAGCGATTGCTAACTTGGATTACTTCCAGAAATACACAGCAGCACTCCATCAAGCCATAAGGGATATACAAGCGGTATACTCCACTCAACCTAAACGAGGAGTCTCCTCTCAACCAGGAGTCACAAACAAAGCTAGAAAGATGGGCAAAGAATTCGCTCCATGGCAGACACTACAATGTTCTCCATCAAGATCACATAGATAAAATTGTTTCCAATGTATGGCTCACGAGCAGGACGCTCTTCCCCAAAACTGAAGGATTCATACTCGCCATCCAAGACCAGGTAATCAACACCAGAAACTATATCAAATCATTTATTAGGGTTACCCGTAATTGGTTACATCTATCCATGTGTTTTGTGACTGTAAATTGCGTGTGTTCTCTGGTCGATTTGCCTGTTTTTCTGGACGAAAAACCCCAGTTTCTGGGGAAAAACCTTGCTATCTACGCCTGAGACCGACTAACTCAGTCACGGAGTGAAAAGAGTCCATTAAAGATCCTCACGTCATCGACGGAATTCGAACCCGGGCCTTTTCCACCCGGTGTGGGAAGGACGGTGATGATACCACTGTGCTAACCGCTCAGACAGCATTTGTGATGCATAGTGTTTTGTGGAAGGCACCACTGGTGGTTTCCCACATATCCGTCATGGTACTTTGTGAAGAATTACAGAATCTCTGTAAAAGCCAGAAAAAGTGTAGCGTCTGGTTTGTGACAGAGTAGTGCTATGTTCTGTTGTTCTGTCTCTGGCTGCTTGGCCGCAAGGCCCCTAGGGAAACCCCACGTTGCCCGCCGCCACCACTGGGAGGTGAACCAGGCTGCCCATTATACTCTGGCTGGCCTCCGCTTGGGTTGCCTGAGCTTCCTGACGGAGACCAAGTAAAAAAAAAGAAAAAAAGGAGAGCAAGAAGAGAGGGGTATAGAAGAAGAGAGGATTGAAATGGGAATGAATTTGGGTGGATTGACAGGGGAGAATTAATCCACCCTAGCTTATGCGATGTAAGGGAAAGGGTGCGGGTTTAAGAGTCACAGGGGACAGGCGCCCCTCTGTAATTGCCATTGGCATAATACTTGTAGGTCCGCACTGTGGTGAGTGCCAGCAATTCCGCACCTAGACGGTCCCAGCAGTATATCCTACCCATTTCGGATTTGCAATAACTTTTAAATCCCGCACTCCGAGGAGTTGCCAGCATCCTGCACCTTGGATAGTGCCTGCAGTAAATTCTACCCTATTCGGGTTAGCATGGTCCTGGCTGTGTTGTTCTGGGGGAATGGAGAGTTATCCCACGCCGGTCTTCTTCGAATAGCAGAGTGAATTCTTGATTGCGAGGGTTCCTCTGTATTGTGGTGAGGAATTTAAGCCTAACGTTGTCGTAGCTGGGGCACTCGTACATGGAGTCCCCCCCCCCAGGACTCCTCTTCGCCGCAGTGGCAACGTGGATCATTCTCGATTCCCATGACCGTCACTTTTTGTTGGAAGGATCCATGCCCGGTGATGATAAAGGTCACATGGAGACCATTAGTGATACAAGGAAGCAAGCTTCCTTGTATCACTAATGTATCACTAATATATACATCATCAGACAAAAAAAATTCCCACATCATACGTCCATCCCCTCTAATAATGTCTGGTTCTTCAACACCAGATGGAAGTTTGTTCCAACGAGCAACTACCGCCTTGCTGTGGGCAATTTCTGCTCATCTGTCCTGCAGCCACCTTCCTCAATTTAAATTTATGGCCCGTCATGTGCTTTGTCTGACCAAGAGTAAAAGTAAAACTGGCCTGTAGTTAGCCCACTATTCTTTAATTTTTGTGGATTGGGAAAAGAATTAACACATCTCCACGGCCAAAATCAGATTATGCTTTAACATAATCAGCTTTTCCCGTCTTACCACATAAATTTGTTTATTACTTATTCTGTTATAAGGTCCATAATAATCGTGATTGTCTGTAACTGTCTCATGCTTAATTCTTTTGCTCAATAACTTTTGCTCTTAACCTCATGTGGCAACCATTTTAATATCTTACGTTTACGGAGCTTGATCTGCGGTACGAAAACGTTTGAGGCTCCGAGGGTGAATCACCTGAATATTTCCAAGAGCAGCATATTTGTATCCGACAGGATATAGTAGCCTCTCCAGTTAATCGAGTCTGAGGAATATCTCATTCCATTATAGTCCCCTCTCTTGTGATTGAAGCTCTTGCCTTTTTCGTGGACCACATGGTTCTTTAGATACAACCTAATTTATGGTATTGTGGTCACTGCCTACTGTTGATTTCCCCGCTGTCTAGTTTTTGATATAGGTACACCCCTTAGCGACAACCTGATTTCGGACCTTGTAATCTCTCGGATGCTTGGACAAGCAGCAATCATTCAAGCTGTTCAAGAACTGTTAGGATGTAGTGTATATAAAATAATATCTAATAAAATATATATTATAGCTTAAAATGTAATACCAATTGAATACAATTGTAAATTGAATACAAATACCTGAATACAAATGTAATAAATGAAAGACAACGTGGATATTTCATAAATTTTTATCCTTCCATCTGTGTTCATATGCATTCATATTTTTCAAGTTTTATGTTGTATTTTAAATCTGTAAAAATCAGTTTCCTGTTATGCTAATTTATTTTATTTCTACGTCTAATTTTTCTATATTTTTTTTCTGTGTGGTCAGCACATGCACAAATATTACTTGGATCAATTACCTGACAGGGAAAATTTTATACCAATTCCTACTCGCTAACTTAGATGATTAATTTTTAATATGCGACCTGTTTTTGTCTCTCTTAAATAACTGACTGCATAAGGGCGAGCAGGTACTGTCTTCTGTTGAAGTCTGCAGTGAGTGAGCGACTGCATGACTGTAGGGCACAGATATTAATGTAGATTTAATTTAGCAAAAAGCAGCGCAATCCATTCAGATTACTGCAACCGCCCTTCGGCTAACCTTTATATCAGAGGTTACCAGTCCAGAGTAAATGTATCACTCATGATATGCAGCAAAAACGAGTAGTATTTATTCACTTACAGAAACGGTGCATTTTCAGTAAGAATTTAAAACAGAAATTTCTGCTATTTCTATTTTTCAATTTCGAGTATTTCTGTTCTAACTAAAGTTAAAAAACAGACATAGTGGCAGGGATCCTAACTTCCGAATCGCTGATTCTGAAGTTAGTAATCGCTAACACTGAATCGCTGATATTCAGCTATTCTATCAGCCCAACTTTCTATATCATAACGGACAACGTAGTCTAAAAATCAGGTAATATTCGGCCTTGGCAGATCGAAAAAGAAAATCGTTTTTGTAGTATCTTGTTCCTAATAGTATCTTCTTCGGACTATCATTGCGAATGTCATGGCACTATTTACTCTCAGAAAATATTGTACAAACTAATCAAGGGAATGTATGAGCAAGTAAGATGAAGTGTGTGTGGGTACTTTTTGTGGAATGAACTGTTTTCAGCCACTGCTGAAATCTTCACACCGTCGGTCAGATTTTACTAATTTTTTCTTCGTTTAATTCCTCTGCCTTCATGGAGGAAATAGTCATTATTTTCACTACCCGTGATTCCATATTGCAGCTCCGCAATTCGGTCCTACCATTTCGCTAAAAACAAAGCAATTGACGTAAATTAGAAGAAATGGCAGAACTGAGAGATGATGACGACGAACTGAACGCCGACATTCAGATGTTCCAAGGGTGGCAACGTTTCAAATGAGTGGGAAGATAAAGCTGAAGAAGCGAGCTTAAATAACTTCGAATGTGTGTTAGGGTTGTAAACTATAGAAGAATACTTAGTTTTAACTGTGCCTGCAGTAACATCAGGAGTGTTGTGAATAAAGTGGGTGAATTCAAACTCCTGGTTAGGACGACTATTGCTGACATAACAAGGCCAACCGAAACGTGGTGTCATCCGGAAATCGAAGATCATGAGTAAGACAGAAGGACTAATAGGGATCATGCTTATTATCAAAAGCAACCTGAGTGCAAAAAGAGCTTTTGCTGAAGCATGCCAGTATAGAATCTGTGTGGTGTGAGTTAGTTGGAAGCAAAGATATAATGAGAGTGGGAGTAATCTACAGACCAGAGGATTGTGAAGAGTATGACGAGGGCTCTACATGCAGATTGAATGAGACGCAAGTGTGAATGTCTTATTACGGGTGACTTAAATCTTCCCCGAAATGATTGGAATAAGTGGGAGAGAAACTCGGTATGGGGAGTGACAGTTTAAATAAACTAGATGATTATTATTTGTGCCAGCCAGTCAGAGAATATTTTAGGGGTAGGAATATTCTAGACCTCATCGTTACTCACGAATACAATGACATTACATGGTTTACAGTACAGGAACCATTAACAGATCGTGGTCGTATAGCTGTTAGTTGTCAGATGAAGAAAGACGTTGCAGTATTTAAAGGTAAAGGCACAAGTTTTAATTTCAGAGAAGAGGACCGTGACAGCGTAAGACGCTACATGGCATCTATGAGTTTGGAGGACTGCAGAGGGAGGGCGAGTACATTAGAATTATTGGCACACCATTAAAGCAATAATCGCAGAAGCCATGAATATACCATTAAGAAAATATATCACGAGAAGGATACCGAGCTGGCCAGTCCAATAGAGCAAAAAAATTACATAGAAAAGAAACCAATTGATGAAAAGTACTGAACACTGCAACAGTTACACGTTGATCTGTAATAGTACCACAGAAAGGTTAGGGAAGCCAAGGCTTAGAATGAGAAAACACTGCCTGCAAAGAATGGGGACAAGGAGTTTTTCAGTTACGTGAATACAAAGAAGAAGAATACAAATCAGATTGAACCCTTGTGTAATGAGCGTGGAAAAGTCTTAGATAACTCAGCTGATATTGCTGGTGAATTGAATATGTACTTCTCATTGATCTTTACTGATGAAAGATCCAACGTCATGGTGAGGAAAGACTGTGTGAGTGAGGCTGGAAAGCATGAAATTTGTGACATTGAAATTTCAGAAGGTGATTTATTATAAAAAAAAATGGTACCTAGAGGCAAGTAAATTTAACACAGTACTTTTGAGGGAGTCGGCCAGAGTGCATTGAACTTACTGGTGAGGGTATCATTGGAAAGATTCCTTTGGATTAGAGTAAGATGATTCGCCTATTTATCCCATACATAAAGGCTGTTCTAAGGGTGAAGTGGAAAGTAAACGCAGACCAGTTAGTCTGAGTTCAGTTGTAGGGAAACATTTGGATGCAATGATTGCAATCCAAGATAGAAATGGCATTCTTCAGGAAACTAACCTAGTAAGCTATTTTAACACAGTTAAAATAGCTTACTAGGTTAGTTTAACACAGTTAAAATAGCTGGATGTAGGTAACAATTTCGACATAGTTTATTTGGATTTTAGCAAGGGGCATTAGACTCAGACCCTCATCAGACCTCGTCTAGGTTATATAAGCTGGGATTACTGGAAAGATTCTAAGATGATTCGCAGGGTTGCTACAGGACAGAATCCAGAGGGTTGTGATTAATGAATTGATTTTCATAAACGATATCGATGAAAGGATAGAGGGCATGATATCAATTTGCAGATGATGCCAAGATTGCAAGATTCGTTAATGATCAGTGACAAGCAGCGCTCCTTCAAGATGACTCGACACAGGCTTCATTTTTCTGAATGGTCAGAAAAGTGGCAGTTATGTTTTAATACAGCAAAATGCAAGGGCATACACTTGGGACATAATAACTCCAAAATAACTTATACACTTCGTAGGGTTGAATTACAAAACAGTAGAGGAAGAAAAAAATGTGAATTATGATACTGACGGACCTAAAGTCCCCTGAGCAGTGTAGAGAGGCGGTAAGAAAGCCGTATCCTATCGACGATTTATAGTTTGTAGTGAGATACGGACACCCACCATAATTCCACTGTATAAGGCAACTGTAAGGAAAACTTGGAATACTGTGTCCAAGTGTGGAGACTTCGTCTATAAAAATATATTGAGCTTCTTGATGGTCCAAAGACTGGCAAATCAGGTGATATTTCAAAGGACGACCGTATGAAGAAAGACTTCACTTATGTGGGCTACAGTGTTTGCCAGAACTGGGGACCATAAATTCAAATTACAGAGGAAGAGGTTTAGACTAAATTGTAGAAATTTTCTTTTGGCCAGGAGCTGTTGATTACTGGAACAAGTTGCCTTTCCAGGTAGTTGAGGCTAATAATTTGAAGCAATTCAAGTCAACTGCATAGTTATCTACGTAAGGAGGGAAGCGTTCATAATTTGTCTGTTTTCTTGTATGCTTTTTGCGGTTTTTTTTTTTTGGAAGGTGCAGCAAAAGCCTTTGGCATCCTTGCGCTAATACTATTACAAACATTTCATTTGTTTGCAGAAAATTTAGTGTGAGCGATGCAGATATTCCTTGATATTGCATTGACTGGGAAAGTATATAAACTCACAACCAACAACAAACTGCATAAACTCTGAATTGCTTGTCCCCGCTTTTGGGTAGCATTACTGAGCCATTTTCGATTAATTGTAGGAGTACAACTAAGAATCGGTTGCCGCAACACCAAACGATCATTGGTTATCATCGTGTGAACGTATGCAGCACACATCGAATCACCTACTTCACCAATATAATATTTTGGTGTATGTCTGATGGAATACAGATAGTATTGTTCATTTTGTCTTCTAACGTTGGGTTTAATATTTAATTTAAAATTGTTCTAATTTTATCCTAAAAATCTGATCGAACCTTTTTGTTGCATGATATACAAAGGCATTCTTTGTTTTCAAATGACACTTTCAGTGATGACACTGCCCAATGCCATTAAGAACTTTTAGTCGTTGAAAAATGTTTTATCATTTTTGGACGACATGGTCTTGTGTAGGGGGTGGGGAGAAGAAGATGGTATGTTAGTTGTCATGGCCCCAGATGTAAGGGGGGGTTGTGAGAAAGATATTGAGATAATTTAATAACTGACTGATTGATTATCTTTACAGGAAATTTCAAGGAATTACATCATCTTTCACAGCGTATAATTTAGGTGACCGATCCACCCCACCCACAGGTGTTACCTGGACCCTCTGATGTGGCACTTGCATTACGCCTTCGTACTTTAGAAGGGTGGGATACTCCCAATATGTTGTCCCTTCAGTGTAGATTCGGCGTAAGTTATTCATCTCATGGTCTTGATTAGGACCAGGTCTCGTATACCCTCAACACAGGAGAAGGGGAGAGAAACTCACCTCTCCTAATGTAGCAGTTTGGACCTTTTTGCGTTGTGTAAATATTGAGAAGCTTCATATAATTAAGCCCATCAATATGCAATAACCTTTATCATTTTAATCTTATTCCAGTCTGGCGATTACGTGTGTGATTAGGAGCTTAGCAATGAGTCAAAAATTCCAACGTAACAAACGTTTATTGAATATATATAAAAAAACCACATGTATACATCAGTCATATTCCCTTAGCATCTTTCTCCTTAAGCTAAAGTTATTGAAACATAACACGAATTACATCAATATAGCATTTATAATGATTCCTTTATTTAGATTATACCCCTTTTACAAAGGGTCATACCATTAACATAGTAATATATAAAATTCTTATATATGTATATATACGTGGCCATTGTCATTGCTAAGTATCAACGCCTTACTCTCAGTTTATCCCTTGGTATAATGTTTAAGCAAATGGGATAATCAAAAATTTGTATTAACCAATTAATATTCATAATACCAAAATAATTTTCCGCGACATATAATACATATCATGCATATCACGCTTATCACAGAAAATGATAGAACGTCATAGGAAGGAATCATCTTCTTTTAAAACTTAGTCATTCCATTTAAAGATTTGCCTTTCACACACATAATAAAGCATTTCAGCTTACCCCTTTTCTATCTTCTTCCTTGATTCTCTGTGTTGGCTTCTCTACTTGGGCGTTTCCTCTTCGCTGGCTTCTCTGGAAAGACGCTGGTACTGGCACTCACCGACTAGCGCTTGTCAACCACTAGCACAACTACCAACGATCGCGACAACAACCCCTCGGTCCCGCTAATGACCTCTTTTTAAACCAGGAGCAGCTCTCTATGTTTAGACAACTACTCCCTCTCACTGGATGTTCTAAGTCCGGGGTCAGATCCCAAGTGTCTGAACAGCGCGTGATGGATAAGGAATTCATCGCCCCATCCTCCAGGAATTTCCATGACCATCAAACCATGGGTACGTCACGACTCCTTTTGGTATAGTCTCCACTGTGGCTCTCCGCATCACATGCACCACCTTGACCGTTTTTGGGCAAGCAAGAATGTTACTTAACACCAAAAACACTTAGAGAGAACTCAAGGTATTTGCTGCACATGTGGGAAAACAATATTCCCCACTCTATACCCCGCTCTGGTATCATCCCATACTCTGTTCTGTGAAGCTCTCGCATGTTTATAAGGGAAGATAGTCTTTCTTGACTCTTTCCTGACCTTACAAAGGAAATCTACCGCTGTACTGTGAGTGCAGACCTAGGCTTATGTGGCATGTACATCTACATAGCTTCTTCTTTGCTAGTTACGAGTGGGTGGGTATTTTCTTAAGGTTCTTAATATTTAAACTCTAAATTTTGAATAATAATTGCTTGATTCTACTGGTTTCCGTCCTTGTTGGTAGAATTAACAGATTATTGATTAAAATACAGGTGTTAGATTACTAATATAGTAATCAGCAACAAAGGAAACCAGGCTAATATTGGTTTTATCAATTAAAAAGGTTTTTAATTTATTCAAAAGAGAAAGGTGAGATCTATACCACTCGTAACACTTGTAATTCATTGAGGTTGAACTAGGTAGAAAAATATATCGATGTAGTTAAAAAATAACATAAAAAACCTCATACAAAAGCCGAGTTTATGGGAGGCAATATTTTTTAGAATATAATATATTATCACGGAATATCGGAAGAAATATCAAAAATCTTCGTGTGCTCCATAACCGCACATTGTATAGCTGCTAATATTCTCTCAGATATTCGACAAAATGTTAATCACAGTTTTAGATGAGTAATAATACCCATTTCTAAAAACTGTCATCATCATTTTGTATCATTTTTCAAGTCATTCGTATTTGATCCACTTGCCTTCTAATCTAGAGTGATGCTATCAAGATTAGGAAGCGAGAATTTAAATGCTCATATTTTACAAGCCCTTTTATAATTATAGTGAAGGTTAGTTGTATTCAACTGTAACATTTACTTAACTAGTTCATTTATCTAACTCAGATACACTGTTAATGGTTACCGGTTGTGTATATTGTTGTTAATAAAATAAAAATAAAAAAAATTGCTACGAATCTTGTGGTGCGCATATCATATTATTGAATCATACGAGATAAAAGTAGGATAACGCGGTTTTTGGTTCAGGACGACTTTTTATTCAAAGTTGAAACTGAGGAAAAGAACAAAAGTCTAGGCTCGCGTTATCATACTTTTCTAGTTTGTATAACAGAACATCATCGATAAAGGCATTAGTAACCAGAAGTTCATTCTGACTGAATAAATTTCAAAAAAAAAAAAAAAAAAAGATTTTTTTTTTCACCCTGCAGAATGTCAAAAAAGAATATCAATTTTTACTCATTAAATATTTTGCAACAGAATAAGAAGGAACGCAATCCCTGCAAGGCTACAGAAATAAAGTTCTTCTTGAATTTAAAATCAAGCGCAATATGAAATCAATGAAAGAGTTGACAGAAAATGAAAATTTGAGATATAAATTCGACTATGCAATTAGCACAATGCTTGGAGCAGAAACCTCACATGTAGGAATCTACCAAACATTTGCTAGAGGTTTGGCATGCTTCAAAGAAAAAAGGCAAATTCACTAAACAGTTGTTTATCGAATGCCATTTATTGCATAAATAAAAGTGTGTAATTTTTAATAATAAGTCATTTCAAAATATTAAAAAAAATTATGTACATTCACACTTCGTATTTGTCTCTTTAAGAAAATTCTTGGGCGAAGTTATTGATTTAAGCAGAGATATCAGCGTAAATTAATTGAATTAAATAACGGCAAAACTTAAATACCGTCCAGATCTAACAGGGGTGGGAGAATAGACGTGCTGGGCCTGCAGAACTGTACCGATCGTTATGTTTTGTCTGCAAATGCCGCGCACATGCGACTAGGGCCTACCGACTGTAACTGAACTGCAAAGTTGTTTTTCGTTCATCGTTGCGACATGGATGGTGGACGCTGACGTTAACTCTGTTTTTCTGAAAAATAAGACAGCATTGCTAACAAACATACGAAACCATAACAGACATTCGATTTATTTTAAAATATTAAAATAAATCTAAACATATGAGAAAACAAAGTTGTTTCTGTCTTGTGCATTTCGATTATTGTAATAATACATTTTTATACTTCGTAATAATATTTCTTAATAATAATTAGTAACTATTATAATAATGCATTTTTTGTACGACCAAACAGAAAAAAAAACAATGGAGATTACACATAAATATATATCATAAATATACATAATCTGTTCGATTAAACAATTAAAACCTCTGAATCTAACATTTGAAAATACAAATGTTAGATTCAGTTTTATTGTGTCACTTGACATAAAAGATAAGTTCATTTCTTCAAAACTGAAGATTCTTTCGCATAACCGTCAATTACATAATCCAAAATAAGTGCATGTTTCTGTAGCTCATCATAAATATAAAATTTACTTACCCCATACATTCATAAAATATGCTTTAATTCATATTACCAGAAAACTTTGCATGAACAATTAAAGGAATACACATATTCATTTTCAATACCGTTCCTGATAATGGTGTTGAAAATTACTTTGTACTTCAGAAAATTTATTTGGCCGCTATTTAAAAATTGCCTGAACTTGATAGCTTCGTTCTTTATTACTGGGTGCATTTCGTTGCCGTTTAGCTTTAATATTATGTCAAGAAAACCTTATCTAGTTTTGAAGAGAGAGAGAAAAATGCAACGATGCGCATAGCTCCGTGAAATGAACAACTTATGCGGAAAATATGGAATCAGAAGATATGTGGGGATTCATCAAAGCATTTACCAAGCACATCAAAATGCTCAGAAAGGTAATAAATGAGGCATATTATTATTAATAAATCCAAACGTTTACGAAGAGCTGAGTGAGTGGAGCGCAAGTTATAAGGAAATACCAGCAACATTCCTCTCTATTGCTCTCAAAGGGTACTTTACATGAAAACAAATTGAGCGGGTTTAATGCACTTTCGAAACGATTATAGCTACATCAGCTGATTTTTCAAGAGAAGAAACGGGTCCTTTGGTAAAGTGCAAGTTCAGATTTCTACCTATTCGCAGTTCAGATCGACCTATTACCATTCACCACAAGTACATGAAAGAATAACATAAACAGTGGGGCGTCTCCGTAGCCAGGTGGGAAGGAGCAGCAGTGCGTAGCACACGCTTCTTGATTAGACCGGGGTTCGAGCCCGTCACCACCAAATACGGAGTATGCGGAAAGGTCAAGGAATGACCACCGCATATCCCGGAGCAATATGGCCTTAGTTGCTAATGCTCCTAAAAACCAAATAACGAACGAAATAACGAACGAATAAACAGTGGTCAAGTAGAATGGGGTAGGGTCGTTAGCGCTTCGACTGCTATCATCTCGCGTTCTTGCAGATCTCGGATATTCGTACAACATGGCGTGTTGCTCGGAATATCCGAGCAACACGCCATGTTCTCATGAGAGAACATGGCGTGTTGCTTGTCTAAGTATATCTTCACGTTCCTTTATATGGGCAACAGCGTTCATTATGCGAACTAGCAGATCATCTCTTGTATCCACCTTTCTTCTGTACACTTTACTCTTCATCCAGTCCCATAAACAAAAATCTAATGGGGTTAGGTCTGGAGACCTTGGTAGCCAGTTAATGGCAACACCACGATCAATCCACCGATTAGGGAAAATTCGGTCCAGATGTTGCTTCACACGTCTAGTAGATTGGAAGGGGCCCCCGTCATGCTGAAAGTACATAGCACGCCGTGCGGCCAAAGGAACGTCCTCTAGTTGTTCACCTAACGTATTTTGCAAAATTGAAGGTAATTGTGTCCTGTTATTCGATGTTCTAAAATAACGGGACTTATCGACAGGTTATCGATCATACCGCACCACACATTGATTGAGAAACGAACTTGGAAATTTGTTTCCACTGTACCATGTGGATTCTCGTGCGACCATCGATGAGTGTTACGTGTGTTGTTGATTCCATTCCGGGTAAACGTGGCTTCGTCAGTAAATAGTATTGACGGGCTTTTAAGGATTTCACGGCACTTCGTTGACACTTCACGATTGGAATTTAACCAATGACAAAATTCAAGACGCGTGGCACTGTCCCCTATGTGAAGATTTTGCACGCGCTGTGGGTGAAATGGGTACAAGCTCTCTTCATGCAGTGTTCGCTATACACGATGTTCGTGAAACATCGATACGTGCAGAAAGTCTTCGCGTGCTAATTGTAGGACTACGCTTTTTTTTTCTTTTTTTTTTTTTTGTAGTTGTTGGCGCATCTGCTTCTGTGGGCATAATTCACTTCCCAAAGTTTTGGCAGTACTTTGATCCGAACCCGCGACCTTTGGGTTGCCAGGCAGGCACTTTACCCACCCGGCTAGCCCGGTCGGCAGGACTACGCTGAACCATGTTCAGAATGTGTTCCAGTTCCTGCACATTTTCTTGACGTCCTCCTTCAGATGAAACACGAGCACTGGGAAGCATACCACTTTCACGCAATGTGCTGAAAACTTTGGAAAGCACTCTACGATCCGTAATTCGACGTGTGGGAAAGCGCCGACAGTATCCTTCAACAGCAGCAGGGGCACTACCATCGCAGAAGCCGTAAACATACAGCCTATCTGCATATTCGGCATTAGTAAAAATGTGCGGCATTTTTAGCAAACACTTCTACAATTAGAACTGACGCTACTCACTGATTTACTCGCAGTCTAATTCAGTCACAACAGGCAACTGATAACTGGCAACTGACAATCAAATGGCACAGTCTGATGGGAGTGAAGGAAAATATTCCGCGCTAATTTCAAAACAAATGTACATTAAAGTAGCTCTATCTCGGACACCATTCGGGATAGGGCACATGTTTATATGAACTTTTTTTTGCTTAAAATGACCTATCCTTTCACCTCTTGGAATATTGACCTTTCCTCCTGGGACACCCTGTATATATATAATCTTTACTCTATATAAAAGTAATATATACAATATACCCTTCACAGCAGCAATTCCAGGGCTTTACATTGGTTGGTGGACAAAAGCCTTGGAGAATGACGCCCACATCGAGATTTAGGTTCATCCCCCAGAGCTAACAACAGAATCAGTTTCAGAAATTATTAATGTGCAGTTCCCCTGGTTGAGATTAGGCTATTAAGGATCTATCTCTGGTATTTCCGATCCTTCACTAACTTGTACAGGTCGCCTTCTACTGCTTGGACTGTGGAGAGCATCTGCTCTGCCTGGGGAGAAAACAGTCACTAAGGGCTAGTCTGTTAGGGTGGGCTATAAGCGTGGGAGCTGACCTCAGTCCGGGTTGAGGGATTCTCCAGCTGCACAGTTCCCAGATGTTTGGCTCCCAGATTATTCCAGTAGTAATTTTGGCAGTGAGGACGAGGAGGTGTCTTTCCACTGCAAGATTTGGCAGTCGGGCAAAGTTTAGTCACTAAACTTTAGTGAGTTCGCCATCGCAGTTGTTCTTTGCTCGGGGGTGGACGACGATGTTTATGTTTCGACATCGATGTTTATACGATGTTTGTTCCAACGAAGGAACCAGTATTCGGCGGAGTACACGCGTTTGATGTTGGTGGGGGCTGCGTCGATAAGAAAGGTCGATCCTCAGGTGGATTGAACTGTTTCCTATTGAACTCTGGAGATGAATTAATTCAACTTCCGAAGGCTCAACTCCACACAACTAGAAATAATGTCTGCGACATTACTTTCAGTTTTGTGGAGTTGACTATGTATACTAATGTACACTAAGGGAAATAATAATAACGATGAAATTCAGAACGTTGCACTTCTGGAGGGATAAATTCAAGAAACTTCACCAGGATCTGCATAAAAAATGAAGTTGTTTATTTTATTGCTAATTCTTTTTGTTGCAAATTGTTTTCAAACAAATTGCATTTGATTTTCTGCTGGAATTGCAAACTACTGCTGTGATAAAATATTTACGTAAATTGAATTTGTATTGAGTCCACTGCTAAATAAGCAACTAACGACAACAAGAAACTCCATCATGCGTTTGAATGGAAACCGCTGAAATATCAATAAAATAGAAATCAATACTATGAAACCATTACAGAGCCTATAATATCAAAAAAATATATACATGTATAATAATAATAATAATGAAAAGTGTAATGTAATTTGCAAATATAATTTGTATAAGCATCTAAGTTCGATTTTCATTCAAACTTTCGGATTAGCCAAAGACGTTTCGCAGAAACTAATTTTTTGACCCGAAATCAAGGAATGTTTCCGGCCTCTGTTATAAACTATAAATTGTACGATATACTTAATTCTTTTTATTGCATTGTTTTCAGTTATGCATCGTTGTTTAGAATGTCTAGCGACACTAATCTATCGCGCCACTGTCTTGTTTGATATACTGCCAGACACCATGGCGTACGTAGTGATATTTCATTTTTATCGCACTTCGCTGATCGATCATATGAGTCATTACTAGCCTTTAGAAATTGGGAAGGTTTGAAGCGAACAAAAAAAAAAAAGCTAGGCATTATATCGTGGTCTTCGAATAGGAAAAAAATAAAATAAATCTGAAGGAATTTTCAGAAAAAATACGGAAAGAAAGAAAGAAAAAGAATGGTTGCTGAATAAACATTTGAAATCCAATTAAATGTAATCCACTTAAGATTTAAATTTTTTATTACAAGAAGTTGAAAAAAGCTGATTTATCTGAAGAAAGATGGTTGGAACATTATTTTGCTTTTAAAGAGTACTGAGATTAATTTTAGAAATATTTATTTTTTATATTTATGATTTAATAAGCGTTTTGTGTTATTATTCCGTGTTTCGGTTTTCTTTTTTAAGTTAAACTTAAAAGCTACTGTGTGATACAGATACGCTCGCATTGATGGTGAAGTTATGAATCTTGCTACTCGGAGATTACTGTTTTATTTAATTTCTACGATCAATAAGCGCAATTTTTTGCATATTGTTTTTCTTTTTTCCCATTATTTATCAGATGGCTTGTAACTTATAGAGTAATTTAAAAATTTTGAAAGTTCCGCAACTGCTTATCATTTTTTTACTGAGCCTATTGCTGAAGAAAATATGAAAATCGACAAAATAGAATAATTACAGATCCCTCATCCTGTTTTTCCAAGGAGGAGAACCGAAACCTAAAATAAATGTGAAGAGGTAAGCGCAGTATATGGAAAGGATTGGTCATTCTTCAGTTGCTGCAGAGCGATATAGACAGTTTTTCATAGTGAGTTCTCTTCTATGACAGTTTCGCAATTTCTGCATCATAAACACTTCATTGTTCGTTATGCGAAATTGTTGGTCACAGAAGAGAACGTGAAAAGGAGGAACTGCTCATGGAATACAGTGTAAAAATTCTTGAAATGCCTCATGAGATCCTTCTCTATACTGTATCTGTGAAAAATATTATGCAAAACTACTTATACATGCATAAAGTTTCTGCCCGACGGATTCCTTGACCAGGGAGCATACTATGGGAAATCTTTGCTACCACGAACTTCAGTGCAAATCATTCAGAGTCGCGAACTGTTGGAGGACGAAGTTCACGGAGTACGGATGTCAGCTCATTTGATGCTGTGCCAAAGCAAGGGTTGACGAACTCGTTGAACATGACAAAAGAATAAACGAGTGAATGAGCATTTAAACTTAAATCGCCCGATCTAAAGGTGATGCCAGTTCACATTTCATTGGCTCTGAAGGAGCAATGCTAGAGGAAATCGTTTTATAATTTTGTAACCAACGATGAGACATGGTTCGATCACATTATCTCCCAAAAGCAAACGTTCCGGTATAGAATGGAGACACACATTAACCAAAAAAAAAAAAAAAATCAGGAAGCAAACGAGGTGGTAGTCCTATGTTTTGCAATGCTAAAAGTGCCAGTTCTGTTGATCTCTTAAAGAGGTCTGGATCCTCTCAAAAAATTCTACGGGTAGAAAGACTGGATATTCTGTTTGAAGATGTTTTCTTCACGACAACCTTGGTCCACATATAACTCATTAGACGGTAAGTACAGACTGAACTGGGATGAGTGGTGAGAGCATTTTCCTTAGAGTTCAATTTTTTTTTTTTTTTTTTTTTTTATATGTATAAGCGTCAATTTTTGTCTCTGGAAAATTCAACTTACATTACTTCATTAAAAATACCCAAAAGATTCAAAAATTCTTACAAAATTCTACAAATATAAAAATTTTCATTTCATTATGAAAAATAATTAATGTAATATAAGTTACAACCTCTCTTTATAATCATAACCGCACCCCTCTATAACTACGAATTTAATATATCTGCTCACAGAAAATCTTAAATATCAAATAAAATTTTGTTGCAGATGATACATTATTGAAATATATTTCTTTGCATGTTCAGTTTAACATTTATAAAAACAAGAAGCAGCGTTTCCCATTTCTTTTAATACTGAATGTGGACGTTTAAGTTCACATTACCGTATGTTTTATTAAATATTGCTAGTACACATAATATTGATTCCTTTGAAGGTTTCTATTTTGATTTTCTTTGATTTTATATTTTAAAACAGAAAATCAATCTTTTATTTTCGTCTTATTTCACTACTTTTGTATTTTAATAGGTTGCAATTGGAGCAGAAGCTCTATAATGTATGCTTGAAAATAACCGGGGGGGGAGAGGGAGTTTTCTTTCTCTTCGCCTTACACACTGCTCGACAAAATTAACGGAACACGTAGAAAACGTGTAACTCGCCAAGTTTGCGATGAAGCCCGATAAAATTTTTTATCGTGGTGTACCATAGAATAACAATGAAATGAACAGATAGCAATAAACATAAGGACGTTTATAGGAGTTGTATAAGAATTACAAAAAATGTCACATTACAGAAGTCAATGCAAGACGCTCGAAAATATGGTCACGTGACATCAGTACGGCGTATGATCTCCCTCCAGCGGCTAAACACGCTTGACAGTGGGGAACCATGCAACTCTCAAGAGCATTCCACACATGTTGGATCGGATTTAAGTTCGGTGATCCGGCTGGCCACGGCAGTCGCTGGGCATCTGTAGTTTTAAGATATTCCTCCACCACTTGAGCTCTATGTAGTCGTGCATGAAAATAAAATCTGGGCCAACTGCACCCCTAAAAATTCGCATATAGGGTTCGAGTATCTGTTCTCGGTATCTCTTGCGCATTTACGATGCCCCTATCAAAAACATGATGAGGATGCGGCAGTTGATCATTATTCCGCCCCACATGAGAACACCGCCTCCACCGTAAGTGTCCCTTTTTCTGTGGGATGGTACCACATTCCTCGTTGTCTCCAGATGAAATAACGTCTAGAATGTATTTGTAGGCTAAAACAGGACTCATCGGAGAACAGAACTGTACCCCATTTGTCACGGCTCTAAGTTACATATTCATGGCACCAGTTTCGACTACCTCTGCGGTGGTTTGGTGTTAATGAGATACAAACCACTTGTTTCCTTGAGTAGAATCCACTTGAATTGAGCCTTCTTATCATAGTCCGTTTGGAAATGTTTTCACCTGTGGTCCCAGCAACTCAGGAGACAGTGACAGGACATCGTAGTGTTACGTCTTGCATTTAGTGTCTGTTCTGGTAGCCGTCGGGCGACCTTGGGCAGCTAACTTCTTGTAATGGTTCCTGTCTCCTGAAACTGCTTACATAGTGCCGAGACGATTGTGCACGACACGTTAAGCCAACGTGCCACCTCCGCCTGCGACTTCCAGGTGGAGGCTGAGTCGTCCAACGTTCTGCGCGGCTGAAATATCACTTAGCAGAGACGAAATTCGGGTTGAAACTGAAGGTTCAAAGTGTTACTTTCATCAAGCGAAAGAGTTCTTCGAAACAGAAATATGCAAACTCCCAGAAGACTAGAACAAATGTATTCTTCAGGAGGGAGGGTAACTTTATTTTGCTCTGTTCTACGATTTAAAAATAATAATACTACTACTAAAGTCCAAACCAAATCTGAATCCTCTTTATGGAAGTTTTTAAAGATAATATCAGCTAAGTGATAAATAATATTATCACATCACAATGCGTATAATTTTCACAAAAACATAGCTGTTTAAAACATTTATTTCATTCCGTACACCACTCATTACCACAAGCCTGTGTTTGGAAAATACATATAGCCAGTCTGTAAACTTGCTCATCCTCTGATAGTCTTAGACAGAAACTAAATATGTTCTGTTCTCTCTCGTTTCCTATCTCTGATGAACTTCGTACATTAATGAACGCTGATGATTAAATGCAGTTTTTCCCAAACTTTCTTTTAACTTAGACGCAGTAGCTTTTGATTGTGACGTTGATATTAACACTGACATCAACCGTGGTGTGATCCACGGTTAATGTTAATGTCACATCACTAACAAGTTCATGTGACAATCACACCACGGTATTCCTCACTTCAAGAAGTCTTTGTGATCTGCAGCACCTGAAATCCTTTCAAATTTGTTATTATGTAAATATGACTATAAAATTTCCAATATCGATTTAAACTTAAAAATAAAAATAAGAAACTTATTATTCGTATCTTAAATGCTGTATTTCTTCACAACAGTTTATTATGCACACACACAGCTGTTTTATGTGTATGCCTTGTCCCCAATGAAATGCGAAAGTGAAAATATATCGAATTTTTATTTCCTAACAGGAAGTCAGAATTCGATATATTTTCACTTTCTACATAGCTTGCTTCAAGTTCCCCTTCCCACAGTCAAGACAATCTTTGCTTTTTGTTTTGTAAATATTTGCATCACATAAGTCACTGGGAACGAATTCTCCTTTCCAAGAGTGTGCACTTGCGAGAACACACGCACACATACAGTAACGAACGCTCGGTAAAGAGCAGAAGCTGACATATTAAAAAGGGAGTGCTTGGGTCTTCAGGGAATTGCCTCTATTTTCCCATCCACAGTGACGTGTTCTGGAGTCAGAAGCAAGCTACGACAACGGGAGCGGAGATGAACGACCTTTTGTAGTAACCGCTAACTTTGTCAACAAGAGTGTAAGGCTTACCGCGGCAATGTTAAAAGAATTGACATTTCCTTTCAGCGACATGAATAAAGCCGTGCGACAGGAAGATATAAAGAAGACCTCAGAGTTTTCTGTAGTAAATATCTAATTCCCGCAATGCTCCCAAAGAAATTATTGATATATAAATGACATTTCTTGATAATGAAGGAAATAAACCTGCAACCAGCTTCAAAGGGGATGACCTTACGAGCAATGCGATTATGCGCTGAAGTTGTAAAGGACATTTTTGTTGTTTATATAAATTCGTGTAATTGCATGGGAAATACAACGAAGTCCTTTGAAAATATTGTAATTTGTGCGGTTTCAAATGTACTTATACGTTGATTGGAAAGTAATTAATAATTTCTGTTAACATTATGCTCTCTGCGATACTATTCGCCGTAGCCCTCGATCCTTTCCTCTCAACCTGCAATAACATCCTAACTATGCGGACGACCCGAAAACATTCTTCCCATTGAACAGTAATAATAGTAAGCATAACGTTGCTTCACAAGCAGTTAACTAATCTGACCAACTTCCTCACCTCGATTGGGCTCGAAATTAACCCTCTTAAAACTGCCCAGATGTCCTTCTTCAGAAAGCATAAGATACATAACATCACCATTCTCTTAAATGGCCAACCCATCCAACAAGTCGATCATCACAAGTATCTGGGAATTACCTGGCACAACAAGTTATCCTTCACTGAGCATTTCACTACCAACAGGAAAAAAACACTAGGCACCATCTGGCGCTCAAGACAAGAATTAACTGGGGTTCAAAGGTTAACTGCGAAAAACTGTCCTCTAATAAGGCCTACAGAAAGACTATCTACTAACAAACAACTGAGTTGCAACACTACTAGCTGGAACCCATTGTCTTTTAGTTACTCTGAGTTATGCTGTCATTGCGACATTCAGGTACAAAGTTAATACATTTTAGTGTTGCGAATGCTCCTCTACGAAGACATCCAGAAATGAAGAACAAAATTTTTATATTGATATACATATTTCCTTCATTGCTAATCTGCAAATATTTTTGTAAATTTATCCTCTGCATTGTAAATATATCCCTCTGGCTTGCACCCCGCACAAGGGACGATTATAACTTGCAATCAACTGAAAAATAAATAAATAAAATAAAAAATTATGCTATTGAGCTGTACCGAAATTTTATGGACACTGTGGAAGACTACAAAAGAATGATTCCCAACCTGTTGCTCGCTAGGACCATTCTCCTCTTTAACAGCCTATCCTAGGCGTTTTCTGTATGCTTAAAATCTTATGCGTGAGTTTTATTTTAGTTATTTATTTTATTTTATTTGTTTTATGTTTATTTATTTGTGTGTTATTTTGGCATGCAAAACTCGCATTCACTTCTCAAAGGCAAAAACGAAGTTTCGAATTCAAAATATCGCTTACCCTTTGCGATTTTTGGTTAAAAGGGAAGAGTGGGTTTTTTAGAGAGCACTGTAAATTCCTTACCTACCCTCCTTGCACTTTAGTCACTAAAGTAAGCTATAAACGTGCTGAGATGCTTCAATATACAGCATTGTCAACTATATAGGGATTCTTCTTCTTCTTGCCCTCTTAGAAATTGTCTAAAGGGTTGAGAAGGAGTATAAAAATCAAACTCTATGTATAAAATACTGATTTACTTAATGAAAAATAATAAGTAAATTAATACGTAGCAGAAAACAAAGTTTGGGCGGCAAAATTTTATACTCAGTTTCAGTTGTGCAGTGGTCTTTTTCTTTTCGATTTTTTTTTTTTTTTTTTTGACGAGAGTTATCAGCTCCGGGTCATCTAGTGATTGCTTCCAGAAGTACGACTTAACTGTCTCCAATTTCGCGAGATAGCACCAACCATTTTGCGCGACAACAAGGTGTCATGTGACTGATGTGAAGGCCTTAATAGAATAGTGTATTAAGCCCTTGAGTACATTCCCATTTTATGGACATGAGACGTTCTGACTTTGATTTATTTCACAGAATAAAGATCTCTTTCGGGCAACAAAAGACATATTGCGAGCAGTTGAGAGTTCCCTCCAAGAAAACGAGGCTGCTGATGCAAATTTGCACATTACGAGATCGTACCCCTACGCTGCCCCAGAAAGTGGCAAAATGATTGGGTGCTATCATATGATCAGAAAAATAAAAATAAAATACAAAACAGAAAAGGAAGGTTAAAAACAGAATTCATATACATTTCTATATGAATAAAGTTAGGAACAGCGCAGTTCCTTGAAAATTTTCAACTAGTATTCATTAGATATGGCGAACCGAATATCTAATGAAATTCGGTTCCTGCGCAAGAAGTTTTTTTTTTTATCTCTGATAATCAAAGTATTATTTTGATGCGTGACTCCTTCCAGTCTATTTTTCTCGCAGAGCCGCAGTTCAAGTGCCAAGGGCGAGCCGCAGTTTTATCACATTTGAAATATACTGTTATTACTTTATTATTAGTGTTATTGCTGTATGATGGATTTTTCCGCAAATAGTGAACTAAACTCAAGGATGTTATTTCGGATGGTATTTTTGGTATAAGAAGATGTTTGGTTAATATCCCACAACGTATTTGGAATATCAATCGTGTAATGCAGCACGCGAATGTGAAAATGGAAGGTAATTAGCAGTAAATCCAACTAGTGAAACAGAAAACAGAAATTGTTCACGTGCAATCATCCTTCAGTCTTTCGTTTTTGGATACAATACCCAAGGGAACATTTGATAACAGTGAATATGCGGATTGAAGTTTTTGTAGTGTCAGTCCACATTAAAAAAAACATCTCCGGTGTTATTAAAATTGAAGGTACTAAGTGATTGAGTTTTAACGAGAGCGCATCGTAATCTTAAGAAATTATTCAGCGATGAGGAATATCAGTAGAATTCCAAGAAATGCAACGAAGAAAATACGGAGTGAATGAAATGGTAGAACCGAATCGAACCTTTCTATCATGATTGTAGTTAGCTGTTCTCAGGCAGAAGAGAGCAGAGTTTTTTTTTTTTTTTTTTTTTAGCCCACATAACCAAATCAACCCATCAAACGTACAGCACTGGTGAATGTTTGATGGACTGATTTGAATGTTTTAAACCATATGAACTGGTTCCCGGTGGCCAAAGTAGTCGATAAGCCAAAATATCTCAAAAACAACCATCCAGAGCATTTGTTAACCTTTATTGAAAAAACAATAGATACGTTGCAATATGTCACTTCACGGCCACATGGTCAGGGGTTAATATGACATAAATTAAGATAACCTCCTTGGCAGAGGCCCACGTTTAGATAGGAGCGTACCATGTCAGGGGAAAGAGGAAGTGAACATATATAAATAGCTTTGAACTGCCACGTTTTAATCCTGCTGTATGGTAGGAGCCATGAAATTTTCTTTTGCTTCCTCATCATCATCGTGAACTTGGTCCGGCTTAGGTCTTTTAAGACCTATTCCGTTGTAGCTCTTGGAGGTGGTCTTGATCTCGCCATCTTTGTCTTGGTCGACCAACATCTCTCTTGCCTGTAGGTTTGTAGTTAAAGGATAATTTTGGGATCCGGTCTGGGTTCATTCTTTCTATGTGGCTGATCCATTTTTCCTGATACCGTTTTATGTCATTTACTATCTACTTTTAATTTCTTGCGGATATCTAAATTTCTTTGGTGGTCTAGTCTTGTAAAGCCTAATAATGGCCTTAAAAATCTCATTTGTGCTGCTTCTAGTTTGTGTGCATCTTTCTTATTTATGACCCCAAGTCTCACAGCTGTAGAAGAGGGCTGGTTTTGAAATGATGTTGTGAAGTCGTAATTTTGTTTCAGTTGTCATTTGTTTTCCGAAGTGGCGTTTAATCGTTCCATTCATTTTATTATATTTTTGTAGTTTAGTGTGGATGTCTTTCCCTTCATTTGATATTAAATTTCCCAAATAGGTGAAGTCAGATATTTTATCATCAATAACAATTTTGACTCTTTGTATGTTTTTTACACATTATTCCATTGATTTTGTTTTTGAGGTGGAGATTTTCATCTCGTACTTTTTACCTATTTTATTCAGTTCGTTTGCTGCTATCTGTAGTTCATCTTCGGATTTTGCAATTATAACTTGATCATCAGCATATAATATAGTTTGGATTTTATTCCTGTTGTTCAACTGTATTCCGTTGTTAATTGTTTGTTTCCATTCTTTAAGAATTTTATTGATGTAAATATTAAATAAATTTGGTGATAGTCCACATACTTCTTTGACTCCTTTATTAGTGTTAATTGGGTCTGATAGTTGGCCATTAGAATATTTTATACAACGTTTGAGTTTTTATATAAGCTTTGGATCGTTTTCCGGAGTTGGGTCGGGATATTTTCTTCACCTAGAATCTGCCAAAGTTTTTTCCAGTTTACATTGCTTCCTAATAAATGAAATCGAAATTCTACTAATCTTTCTGGAGAAAAACCAAAGCAAATATTTCAGTACTGTCTTTATTTTATAGCATTCCGTTTATGTTTATATATAGTTTTTCTCTCTTGCCAATCACTTTTGATTGTTTAGCACTCTACTAGTTAATTAAATTGTAGCTTTCTGGAATGAGTGTGACTCACGCTGATTCCTGCTTCTGGCACATTTTTTTGTTAGGTTTATCTGACGTTCCATGTTCATAGTTTACTACATACTCGCTATGAGATGCATAAAAATAATTCTACAAAATCAACAAAAAAAAAAAAAAAAAAAATGGTAATAACAGCTTCCACTGCCAGTACACGTGAAACTACTAATATAGTGTAGCCATGGTAAACACGCGTAGAAATCGTAAAGCTGACGAGTATCATCGTCGTACTCGAACGTGAGGCCTCTGAAGGCACTGATTCACCCTCGCGTGATCCAGTCTACTTATGGGGACGCCAAGCATTCAAGAATTGATTCTGTTGTTCCATCTGTGAGAGGAGGCAATGGCAAGTGGAAATACTTCGGAAGCACGGTATATCTGAGGAAGTGCTGCACAGACATCTACAGAACACTCGTTAAAAATAAATCCCCTACTTTGTCAAGAAGGGTACTAGATTTTGTCGTCTGAATGGCATCTGAACTATATAGTGGAGTTGACAAGCCACTCTTCTGCTTTTCTGTTGAGAGTGCAGATGTCTAAAACTATAACACTTTTATTTTTAGGGTGATGAAAGCCCCTTACATTCAATAATTCATACAATAAAAATCACCTATTCCCTGGATGCTTTTTATTGAATCGTGAATTCTGGTACTACGCCCTGAATGCATAATCATATAAGATCCATGGAAGGTTATGAAGGTCGTCACAGCAGGAAGCATGCTCCACCGTAAATTTCAGATCATCCTCTGCATAAATATTCAGTAGGTATGAATATGAAGTCTCCTTTGTCTGGCATGTCTTTATGGCCAAATTGATATAAACAAATTTACAATTGACAAATTAACCATTAAAACAATGTCATAATTAAATTATTGTATTTAATTAATCTGTTATGCATTATCAAGGCATAATAAATATTAAAAAAGGTACTGTAATCTGTGCTTTGAAGATTTGTTCGATAAGATACGAAATACTTTCGTTAACGTATTTGGCTTCCTTCACTCAGTATGTACAGTTCCAAAAAGAAATATATTTATCACAGATACTGAACTCCTTAGCGCGTTAAATTAAATATATTTTTAATTAATTAAGTTAATTAAATATATTTTTTTTTTCAAAAATGAACGGTTGTTTTCACTTAGCCCTAATAAAACAAGTTACAACCAATACAGCATAAAAACGTATGTGTGCGCCGAGCACGCTTAGCGGAAGTTAAGTGAAACTTCTTTACAATCTTTTGAAACGTTTATTATTTCAATGATACAGTGGTTTAATATTTTACAATTGTTTTACAAGTTTATTACAAAATTTGTACTAAGTGGAGGTGGTTTCGGTGGTCGCATTGCATTTATACGCCTTACAACGCTCACTATTAGTCTTCGGCATGTTGAATTATAAATTATTTTCCGTCGAAATTTTTATGAAATACCGTAGAGAATGATGAAAGAAATATTTTGGTTTTTAAATTTTTAAAATCAGACTGCTAGAAGCTGAGATACACGATTTAAACGTAAACGCGACACGCGTGAGAGTTACACTGTAGTAGTACTGATTGGGTCATGAGTCCTGCTACGTGTGGCGTACGTCATTTCGTGTCGCATTTTCGTGGCGATTTTTGTCAATCCACGGACCCATGTGAAAACTGCCTGGGGCGCGCCTAAAGAAGTTTCACTTCAAAAAATATCTCATGTAGCACGGCGGCAAATTGTGCACAGACGCATAGGGTACAGCGGTCTGTGCTAGAATGAAGTCACCACGGAACCATCCCACCTTTTGTTACCGGACGGTAGGTGGCGCTGTAGTCGTTTGTATTCATTGTGTACATGTGTTCCGTATTCATTAGCAGTTCTGTGAATTTTCTGTGCTCTGCGTTAATATTATATTTTTTAGCAGAACCATTTATTTAATGGTCAATTAAATTAACCCAAAAATATGCATGCCAATAAAAAAAGAAAGATTAACAGTGAAAATCGCGAACTTCGAGACAAATTGGGAATGAATATCCGTTTATTCTTCGCAAAGGAAAGCTACAGTTTTTGAGTGTTTACAGACTGTCATTGTATGTAAGGAATACAATTTAAAGCGTCATTACGAAAGTAATGACGCTTTAAACATCAAAATAAGTATTCTTCGTGCACAGGAGACACTAGAATGCGCTGGGAAAAAAAGCTGAAAAATCAACAGTATAAACCAACAACATTTTTAATAAGCTATCAAAATCACAAGAAGCATCAGTGACTGCTTCATTTTCTGTCTATCTAGAAACAGCAAAAGCAAAAAAAGCCATTTTATGATGGAGAATTGATTTAAAAATGGGCCATACAAATGGCTCGACTTTCATCGAATAATAAGCAGTTAAAAAATTTCAAACTGTTTCGCTCTCTAATCAGACATTAAGTAGACGTGTTGTAGAGATAAATATGCAAATAAGCAAATAAGCAAATAAATAAAATTATCAAGTATAGCTGTTTTTTCTGTCGCACATATCTGATACAAGCCAGTTGATTATTTTTATAAGGACCGTTGATGAAAATTTTAGTTATTTTAAAGAGCTTTTAAAATTACCATCATTACACGGAACAGCAAAAGCAGAGGACTTTTTAAAATGTGCAGTAGTGGAAAATGGAGGTTTTGATAAATGCACTGTATTGATGGTTCCAAATCCATAACTAGCCAAAATATTGGACTCGCAGGTTTCCTGCAAAAATAATGAACCAAATGTCGAATTGCGTTGTTCACTAGGAAGCTTTGCTGAAATTAAGCGTACAATGGAAAAGGTTGTTAAATTACCAATTTTATTCGGGGCGGAAATCAGGCTCTTACGCACAGAAAATTCAAAACTCCTTTTGGATGAACTCGATGCTAAATATACTAACCTGCTTTTACACAGCAGGATTCGCTAGTTAAGTGCGGGAAAATGCTTGTTAGATGTCGTAATTTAAGATTTTAACAAAAGATTTGCTCAATTTGATACGCTTAAAGAAAGCATAAGATTATTCAACAATCCATTTATTGTTGTTATTGAAACAGCAAGTCCTCAACATCAAATGGAATTGGGCAAGCTTCAGGCAGATCCATTCATTGTATTTAGAATATAAACTAGAACGGAATGATTCAAACTTCTATCCAAAGAAAAAATATCCCAACTTGAGAGATTTTGGACTACGAATCTTTGTTTAGCAGCATATATATCTGCGAGCGAGCATTTTCTGATATAAAATATATAAAATCAAAATACAGACGGCGCTTCACGAAGGACATCACACTTGAACATATACTTCAACTCGCAAGAAACACCGAAATAGATATAAAAGCACCTGTTGCCGAGCAGCTTCAACTATAATATTTCCATTAAATTCTACTTATTAAATATCATTATGACGATGACGCTGTGTACCTATTGCGGTAGGCAGAGAGAACTGAGCAGTCATATCTTCCTACTTTAACAATATGTACTAGTACATCTCTTGTCTCTTCAACACGCATATACTATGTCGCGCATGTTCTTCGATTTCTTATTTATTTACTTATTAAATAAATTTACTTATTTGAAAAAAAACATTGTATTTCGATAACAGGTATGTAAAAATTAGGTATTAGTATTACCTGTTATTTTCAGACACAAATCCAAAAGAATTTTTTGCCCTACCATGTTTTTATTATTTTTAGAAAATATTACTTTTTAATCGTATTATTTCCTGCGGCTTGCAAAAGAATTTCAAGAGTAAAATTGGTCCGGTGGCTTATAGAAGTTGAATAATGCTGGTGTAGGCTATACCGGGGATAGAAATATTGTTGCTACCGATTTCGTATCATTTATGTACTGGAGATACCGTTCGCCATCTGAGGCACTGAATCGCTTCACAAAGAAAGTCAACATAGTGGTTAAATATCATCATTGGACCAACAATGGCGCCAAGGTTGTGATTATTTTGGTGGTGTCATCCGGGTAGATTATTACACCATCACTGGAGAATAAGAATCGAAGCATGGCTGGAAACAGCAACCGATAAGAGCTCTCCTTGCTGCACACCTACTGTAATCTGTTGGCAGTAGCAGTCAGGTGGAAATTCCTGCTTTGGAGGAGTGATCTAAGAAAAGCAAGTAGATCATTGTCGATTTAAAAAATCACTGTAATAAATCCAGAAGAGATGCAGAATAAAGCGGTTTAAAAGGCCGCTTAGATATCTAGATAAACAATCTTCATTTTTTTTTTCTTATTTTTAAATGCCTCTAAAACCATGTCTGTCCACGATTTTTCCCTCGAATTTTGAATCGACAAAAGCATATCACATATCATTTGAAATGTTCAACGAGGACTTCAGTTTCTGATATTAACCAGTATTAAATAAATTAAATTTTAATTACATAATTATACGATTGAATAAGACGTGTAATCGCTTTCTGTCGATTGACGAGTATTTCATAAGGTGAGTATATGTTTTCACTAAGGAATTGCACACTATTGTATTCACAAATGTGTACAAAATTGTTTTACAAGAATGTTTACAGAATTGTTTTACAAAATATATACAGAAATGTTTACTAGAAGCACTACGGACTATTAATGACCTCTCGAGTTTTACATGTTCTACGTTATCCAATTAATTACTACAATTAAATACTATCTAACTAAATATAGGCACTTAAAACAACTGAGTCCTTTCTTTTCTTTTTTTTTTTTTTTTGATGACCCTTTATAAGCTCCGTGATATTTAAGTATCTAGAACTAACGACGCTCAGGTCACGTAGTTAGAAATTATTTTTTGCAACACTTAGAATGATTAAATATCGATCTGAATGTAGGAGTAAATTTTCTTGTAACATAGAGTGCATATGAACCAAATTTTATTACCAGATAAGTTTTCTATAAGATACCTCGTATAAGCAGTGTTATCAATGATAGCATCATCAGGCGCCTCCGTAGCGAGGTGGGAAGGAGCAGCAGTGCGTAGCACACGCTTCTTGATTAGACCGGGGTTCGAGCCCGTCACCACTAAATACTGAGGATGCGGAAAGGTCAGGAATGACCACCGCTTATCCCGGAGCAATATGGCCTTAGTTGCTAATGCTCCTAAAAAAAAAAAATAAATAAATAAAATAACAAAAATCAACTGGATAGCGTCATCATACGTTGATCTGTTACTGATGCTGAGAGGAAAGGCTCTAAAAATCGCATCATCAGCATGAAAATGAAATTATCGATACACCTGTAAAACGTATTATGTCCTCCTTTATGATTCCAATTAGAAAGTTAAAAGGAAGATAATACATGTTCGTGTACCTGCACCACTCGAAGGTAACAGATGCTGCTCTTTGTATACATTTATTTTTATTTATTTTATCTGTTCATTACAGATCACTCTGACACAGCCATGAAGGGCGGACCATAAATGCCTACTAATTCTTTGTTTATACAGGTTTCCCACTTTGATATAACTTAATATGTTTACAATTTTTTCATTCAATACTTGTTACAAAAGAAAAACTTAGTCTATTCGTTTCTTTCTACATTAAAGTCGCTTCTTTTTTCGGTCCTGGTATTGCTCCTGTTTACTTCTGTAATTTTTACGTCTTCCCGTATTTATATTATCTTCAGTATATAAGGGCAGCCTTTCTTACTTATTGTTAGTGTTGGTATATACTTATTTATATTATTTTTTTAATGAAACCCGAGCACAAGAGGTATTAGAACCTATAGTACTTAGTACCATGTATGGGTTGAAGGTTGGGAAGATGAAAGAAGATATTTCTTAACATTAGTCTTGAATTTCTGTGGATTGTAATTTTCAGGAAATACGTATGAAGAAAGGATGCTTCAGAAAACGGAAGTTGAATGAATAAATAAGGAAGACGAAAAGTTGGTTCTGTGAGTTTGAAGTTGGACTGTAAAAGGATGTTGACTGGTTGCGGTAAGCATTCGAACTGCTTTGGGAGAGAGAGAGAGAGCGGGAATTATAGAAGCCAATTCAGAAGAACAGTGCCCATGGAATTACCTATGGAAAAGGCATGCAGAAGAAACAGAACATCTATCAGGCAGAGAGTAGAGAGACTTTTTAAGAGATGAGTCATTAATTAACCTAACTGCCCTCTTTTGAATGGAATTTAGAAGCCTGAGAGAGGTTTCGGGGGCACCGCTCCTGATGTGGGAACAATATTCCGTGGTTAAGCGGATATGCGATTTCTACAGAGTGAACAGCTGTTTGGAAGAAAGTATCGCCCAGAGTGAAAGAGAAAACCTAGTTTTTTTAAATGCAGAGGAAGCAATATTTATGCCAAGAGAGATTAGAAGTCAGCATAATCCCCAATAGAGATGTATGATCTTCCGTAGAAATCAGAGTGTCATCGAAGATAAGTATAGTAGCAGAAGAAACCTTTTTGCGAGAAAGGACAAAGTTCAGAAGGATTGAAATCAACTAAGTTATCTTTGTTCCACTGGAAAATTACCTGGAGATCAGCATTTAAGGAATTGCTAGTGGATAACCGAGAAGTTTAATATGTTTGTGCAGGGCAAGGTTTCTCAAACTGGAAGGTGGAATGCAATGTATAATCATCAGCAAAAATATGGATAGGATTTCTGGTAAATGGAAGAAGGTCATTAATACACAAAAGGAAAAGAGTGGCAGAGAGAACTGAACCTTGGGGAACACCAGAATTAGTGGAGAAGACGGAAAGCCATCACCCGCAGTGAGCGGTCAGAAAGAAAACTGGATACCCAATTACAAAAAAACAGTTGTCAAACTATAAGACGGAAGCCTATTTACGAGATCTTTATGCCAGACACGATCAGAAGCCTTTGAAATGTCAAGGGCGACTACTTTTCCATTGAATTTGATGGGTAACAAAAGCCAGAATATCAACAGTGGATCGACACAGTCGGAATCTATACTGGAGATCATTGATCAAGTGGGAGGTTTCTAGATGGTTTAAGAGATGTCGGCTAATTGATTTCTCCATTACTTTAGAAAGAGTACATGTATAATTTCGTACAAAAAAAAAAATCTACCAAAGGGCAACTTCATGTCATTATTTTCACGAAATGAGGCTCTAAACCGTGGATTGCCCGAATATGCTCATGTTCAGACATCAGTCGAATTTCGCAATGGTGGAGGTCGCAGACTATGATTCACTTCGTTGTTTTATGTATTCTCAGTTATTATTACATCCGTTCGTCTTAATCATGAATTTTAAATGCTCTGACCAGAAGTGTTCTAGACTAGAAGTGTTCTTGTTGAAAATACAGGGTGATTTTTAAAAGTCCTTTCTCACTTTTAAAAATTTAATTCCAAAACTATAGAAAGTATTAGGAAAGTTTTTTTTTTTTTTTTTTTTTTTTTTTTTTCATTGTAATAAGCATATGTAGGAGTCTTTCTATACTTCGAAATTTTTTCACCAGGGCATTCAGCGATTTATTCACTCCAATGAACAAAACGTTTACGTTCGTTGTGAAAAGGAATGACTCTGTGATCAGAGAATTCGTTGTGATCTTATTTTTGGTTTTTAAGAGAGAGAGAGAAAAAAAGCTTAAAGCTATATGCCTAATTTCAGTAACCAAGTGTAGTTAAATTCGTTTTAAAACATTGCCTAAAGATTAATTTTTAATTAAACTTTACTGCAAGAACAGTGATAGTGTTATTTACTGCAGCCCCAGAGCGTATCAAATGCGGCAAATCCTCCATATTCGAAAAATCTGTATTATATAGTGTGTTTCAAAGAAGCTGCTAACTCCTAAACCTAGAAGCGTGGCCGTTTGCATCACAACAAATGATTCAAAGAATTGATGAGGCACACCAACAATTCTTTCAGATTTTGAAGGAGGCAATCCATGGAAGGCAGTGAATGTTCGATTAGAAATTTTTAAGGCAACTGTGGAGAACACAATGCTACATCTTGATTGCTCAGAAAATAAAGTGCGCACGTGGATATTGATTGTCCATACAGACTGGTGATAGATTTTAATTTGTGTTATTTTCTTTTAATTAATTATTTTGTACGTCACCTTTGTGGTCAAACTTCGAACTAATTTTTATTGTTTCAAAAAACTGCTACATATACTGATTTCGATAGAAAACGCTGGTTTTCTATAGAACCTATAGTGTTCCAGTTATTAATTTTTAAAAGTGGAATATGACATTTACCTGTATAACCATGTATAACTTAATCTTATGTAAATATTATTTAGCACTTGGTTATTACTGTACTTATAATATACGTTATACACATGTAATGATTTTGTATGCATACCCTTAAAAATCTATACTCTTATTCTAATTCGAAATGCTTATAAAACATCCTTGGTAAAATCTCGGATGATCTTCTCCAGAAAATTAAAAATAGTTTCAGCGATTTAATGCTGGTATTTAGTTTAAAGAGCTCTTTGTATTTTACCTGTTGACGTTCTCATATTGCTCATTACTTAACATATTCCTGTAATCCTAACAACCTTTGTTTCCGCCGTCGTGTTTTTCTGTATTTTATCTTTTTCGTTTTTCTTAGCTAATCCATACAAGACTATTTTTTTTTCTAACATTGCATCATACTTCTTCTAAAACGCGAAGAATGTACGAAAACATAATCCGACTAAGTAACATGAGAATATAAAAACACCCTTCTGTTCAGCTTTTTGTTACCAGCTTCGATCGCGCAATATACGATTTTAGTTGACACCTTTTCAGATAAAGCTCAAATTTCTCTTCTGCGACTACATTAAAATCAGCGTAGAAAATCGCCTCAGTAGTTCAATCTATCACAGAATTTTTGTTGCTGCTTTTGAAATAAAATTGTAAATATGCAATAATATATTTAACTTAATAAATAACTCCAAGTAAAATTGCATTTTTGATTTTTATAAAAATATGAGTAATACCTTAAACGCTTTTTCATATATTTTAAAACAGTTGGTTCATAGAAATAAATATTTATTTTTAGAAATAAATGCGTCATTGTAAGGAAAGAAAGAAAAGCGCGGAAGAACAATGAAATTTGAGAAATTCATAGCTTAATTCATAGATCCTCACCTCACGAAAATTATGAGACAGAAGCACTGAACGTTAATTCATACGTTAATCTGCATCAGTTAGACTGAAATTCATTTCAAATGCCGATGATGAGCACACATAAAAAACTAATCGAGTTTCAGTTTGGAATGATAGTTGCATGTCATGCAGAGAAAATGCCATTCAAGTATTAAGCACTTCAAAGTCGACCTGGGAAGGTACTACGGAAATCCAGAGGTGATATTTATATTGAGCCATAGAAATGAACAGGTAGAGGTAAAACTGACTGGAGACAATGTGCCTTGAGACGGCTGGTTACATCTCTCCATTAGACCCCAGGCAATTTGTCTTTGGCACGGCGAACGGCCACAAGCAAACCTCTAAGTGTTTCCACAGCAGGTAGAGAAAGCTGCATGCCATGAATTTTCGCGAAAACGCTACAACTTGCAAGCCTTCGATAACAAAAACAATATTTTTTTGGACTTGAATACGAAAATCGCCACACTGTCGATTGGCATTGTGCAAGAAAGACTGAACGTTGACCATGGTGCAAGGAAGATTGAACCATGGATCAGGAATATTCAGCCCAGGCCCATTCCTTCACATCGGGGGAGATTTGCGTCTATGTAAGAATCCTAAATGTTAAAGAATCCTAAGTAAGAGAGAGAGAGAGAGACATACATTATATTGACTTTTGAAATATCGTTTAGTAAAATTCGATTTTTCTATATTGCTTTCTTATGATGTTTAAATATTTACCTCAGTATTTAAAATACTATTTTATAACTACATAATACGAATGTTATTAGTCTTATGCAGTAATTATCGGATTTTCGTATTTAATTTTCTTTTTTTCACATTTTTTATGGTATTATTTTTAATTCCATTTTTAATGGAAGTATTTTTTTTAATTGAACTGCAAATATAAACACCGATTACAAAATTTAAATTCTATTTCGAAAAATGCGTAATTAGTAGTAGAAAAAAAAAGCTGTTCCTGTGGCCTGAGATCCCTTGTCCTCGAGAGCCAATGCAGCCCGTGGTTCTCAGCATTTTATTTGTTTTGCTATTTTCATTATGTAGCACAGAGCGGAACGGAAAGTAAAATAACGAGTTGTAGTTAAAACTAGGTTTAATGTTAAATACATACGATAAACGGTATAAACAGAAATGTAGATACAAACAGTGACCAGTAATACAAAAGGTTTCCGTCTTTATGTTGCCCTTCATCAGTTTTTACTTTCCGTTTCGCTGTGTGATACGTAACGAAAATAGTATAATGAATCCAGAGCGCGTAGGCCTTTTTACCTATGTTATTTGTTTTGCCCATAGCCAAAAAAAAGTCTGGACGGCCCTGATAACCCAACATCACACTAGGCAGACATACTCGTACCATTGCATGATCAGCTTTGCTGGGTACAGTAACTTCACACATACACAGCGAGATTGCATAGGGACCGCCTTCAGACATGAAAGAAAAAAATAATGTAAATGAATTGAAATCACTCCTGTAGAATGAACAATCACGCTGCACGTTTTTCTATTCTGAAGGACGTGTTTATATGTGGAGGATGCCTGATACTACCTGAACGTTGGGAGAACGTTTAGGTAGTATCGCCCAGTTGGGAGGGGAAGAATTTTCTTGTGATGTGTGTGTGTAAGTGTTAGGGTATTTAGGGTCAAGCGGCACAAAGGGTTCCCCCATCTCCGCGTAGTTTACATTGTGGTGTGTTACAGTACTCTGTAAATGCCAGAGATTTAAAAGTGTGCTGGTCTTGGATCGTTGAGTGTCGTGTACCGTTGTTCTTCTGGTCGTTTAGCCGCTGAAACCCTGTTGGGGCCCAACGTTGCCCCACTTACGCCCCGTGGAGGCAGACCAGGAACCCAGTAGCTTATATATATACTCTGGCAGGTCCTGCCACCTAATTTCCTGAGATTTCGATAGTTAGGACCTAAATAAAAAAAAAACCTGTGGGATACTTCAGTTTAGAAAAAGCCAGGAGAGGTTAATGTGGTTTAGGTTTCAATTTAGAAATTGTTAATTTTGATTAGTTGTGTGGGGTTTACGCTGGCGTATTAGTCAGAGTAGGTGGAAGAGACTGAAGACTGGGGGGGGGGGAAGACAGAAGTATGGGGTCGATAGGGAAGGCAACCCCAGGTGGTCAGTAAGGCATGCCCATGCCTCACCAGCCGAAGTATATGGGGTGGCAGGGGAGGGAGAAGACAGGAAAACTAACTCCTCCCCCCTGCCGGGGAGAGGAATAGAGATACCAGACAAGAGAGCTTGCCTGGTACCTTTACAGATCGCCATTTGGCTACATGGCGGTGAGGCTGCAGCAGTCGTAGCAGTCATAAGATCATGTCCGGTAGTAGAGTTACTCGTGGGACAGTATCCCGTCCAAGTTGAATGTCTTTGTTTTTGGTTCTCTATCTTCAGTTGGTAAATTTGTCAGTTTCACTTAGGTCTCGTATTTGTTGGTACATAGGCAGGGTTTCTTGGTTCCAGTGTTCTTCGTATCATTGTAGGTTCCAGTGTTCTTCGTATCATTGTAGGAAGTGCACCGTCACTATTCCTAGGCAATACAGCTAGTATCTTCCACATAATTATCATTCCGGGGTGTGTCTGAAAGGATGTTTTGATTTGTTATCTGCCTGGTCTTCTTTCACTCCTGGTGTATTGCATTTAGCGTTCTCCTTCTTGAGAAGAGTTCTTGAGCGAAGTTGGTCAGGGCTCTGCATTCCTCCTCTGAATCCAGTAGATGAAACTCTTGCCCTCTGTGGAGGTATCTTATACTCGCGATTAGCATGCACCTGAGATCCTCGTATTGCGGACAGTCGTACATGAGGTGTTCCCAGGATTCGGTCTCTCCACATTACAGCATGGATCCTCTACAAGGGCGAAGTCATTGTAGGAACTTTGCGTTAAAGGGGCCGTGTCCAGTTAGCAAGTGTGTTGTTTGTAACCCCGGAAAGAACCAAGTAGGCGATTTTGGATAGATTTTTTCAAGTTGCGGCAAGAATTTGTGGGTGATTGCTCCTGTGGTTGTTTCTGCCCACCTGTCCTGTCACACCTGCAGCAGGTGAGACTGAAGCCGGATCTTTTCTGCCTTATGGTTGTTTGTTGGGTCTATTGTAAATTCCAGGAAAGTGGTGGTTATTCCCTTAGATAAGTAGTAGAGGAGCCCTGTTCTTGCGATTTCAAGATCAAGTGGAAATTCTTGTGATATGGGCAGTGTATGTAACCGTATGTAACCATGAATACTGCATTCTACTTTGTCTTGAGGACAATTCTGTGTTCTACATTGTGGAGCTTCGGGATGCGGAGTTATTGTGTTGGAAGATGCAAGTGGCTCTTGAACCTCCCAACGCAACTACGCTCCATGTAACAAAGCAAAGGAATGTGAATGCGATGCGCGATTTGAAAAGTCATAGGAACACTGCAGTGGCCAGCACGGAGCTTCTAATTCCACCGAACTGAATGCCTTTGGGATGAAATGGAATGCAGAATTAGGACAAGTCCATGACGTCCTCCTTCGTTAGCGGAGCTCACGAATTCTTAAAAAGAGGAATAGGGCCCACTTTTATAACTTGTTTGATTTGAATTTTTTGTACGTTTCAAACGTATTCTGGCGTCATATTTGAATTTATCATGTCAAATTATATCAGAAAATCAAATTGTATCAGAAAATAAAATTTCTTTTAAAAATTTAAGCGGAACGTTTAAGATAAAAATCGTGATTGTAACTTAATTTATGAATATTAGTGTATTTTGAAGGAGGTACAAAGATAGAGAGAAAGGAATGACTCAAGAAACTATTTTAACATCGCAGAGCATCGAGAGAAACTTCTCAAACTTTGTGACCATTTGGGGTTGTGATCACACGGAAATGTTTACCGTGTGTTTGGCTGACGGAAACAGATGGAAGAAATTGTTAATATGAGGTTTAGAGATGCCCGATTCAATTAGTGATGATATGTTATAGATACGAGCATAGTATTCCGATTAATTTCATTGATTGCCTAAAAGACATTCAATTTATTGGAGAGCGGTAAAGAACAGCGCGCTGTTACAAAAAGCGGCCAGAAAGTGGAAAACTAAAAGGTGATGTGTATAGCACACTCTCACGATCCAGAAGCCTAAAACTGATGAGACAGACACCGTTAAAGCTCCTTCCTAATAAGCTTCCCCATCTTGATACTAATAAGCTCTTTCTTAAAAACCTTCTTCCTAATAAGATTATGGCCTACGAAGGCAAAAAATGCAGAGGTAGTAAGACGATGACCAAGGCAGACTTTGTCTTATTACATTTCAATATCAAGGGATGAAATGTCTCAACTATCTATAGTGAACTGAAAATCACTAGATCGCCAATCAACCAAGTTTCGCTTTCTCAGACAGTTTTCATCATTATCAACTGATTACCTTGCCAATAAGTACGCATGGATGAAAACAGCTGTGAATTTTAAAAGCTTACCATGGAATGAAAAGAGGAAGGAAGAAAATGTTTTCATTGACAATTGTGGAATGCGAATAATAATAATAATAATTATTATTATTATTATCAGTTTATTAACACAAGGTTCCCATAATGTGGAAGTTTTATCACATAATATCGACTCTTTATATAAAAGATTCATATCGAACCTTTATTTAAAACTCCGTTTTATATAAAGAGTCTATATGAATTTATAAACCAAGTCTATTCGCCACATTTGTAAACCAGAAATTTCCCATTATTCTCAACAAGTAAGGAATACTTTAAGGAACAGAAATTTCTGATGACCATTTTGTCAAAGTTCAATCAACACTTTTGGAGTTGCAAAGTGCGTTTCATTTCTCTGAAATTAGGCTGAAAAAAACCAGTGAAAGACTCGTATATATTATATTTCTTTGGCTCAAAATACGAAATTGTTGAATGACCTACATACAATCATCATTGAGCTTATAGTCGGATTCTTTGACAGTTGAAAATCTCTTATTTCTTAAATTACGTTATAACAATACGAAATTTTTAGAAATCTTCAAGTACCGTGTTAATAGACTAGAAAAGAATAGCGAAAGCTTAAAAAGCGGTACTCACCTTGAAATTAATCTGTGATGGTTTACTTAGGTAGCGTTGTTAATGTTTAAGTTGAATTGTTAAATTGAAAAATTAAAAGGGAGGGAAGTAGGTAAAAGTTGACTGAGTTAAATAGGCACAAGGAAATAGAAGTGTACACATCCAATCCTTGGTTGTCATCGAAATAAAAGAAAAGAAAAGAATAGTTAAAAACTGTAAGTGAATCCGGTGAAGCCAATAGTCTTCACGAGGACTTTCGTTAGTTAAAGAACGTCTTCAGTTGGCAATGTGTGGGGAGAGAACGCGCATGGTATTTTAAGAATAAAAAATTATACTCTCGTGATGCCTTTTTTTGACATGTGGGAACTTTAATCTCGAGAGGTTCCAAATTTGGGAAAGATTGAAGGAGAATTTAGAATTTTGAGGTTAGAGTGGTGCTTGTACCATTCAATAACTAGGGCTTCATATTGAAGTATTTTGTAGCTGGATTTTAGTTTAATGATGGAAATGGCAGAGTCGATGAGCGGGTTGTGGTTGTGAGTCTGGGCATGAGTTGTAAGTTCTGTGACAGATTGGTTAGACATGAGACTATGGAAATGGTAGTAGGCACGGTTGTTGGATGTTTTTGATGAGCCAAATTTAGTAGTGGTACTTCCGATATAACATGTGTTGCAGTTTTGTTGACAATTAATGAGGTATATAATATTATTAAGGTCGTTTGTAGGATATTTGTATGTGTCTTTATAGGTGCTGAAGAAGGATCCTAATTTGTTGTAGGTGGAAAAAACAAGGGAGATATCAGTGTTGTTAAATAGGCGTCGGAACTGTCCTGCTAGTTCATTGTGGTAAGGGAGGACTATGCGGATGTTTGTTTTATTTTTGTCTTTAGTTGGGGTGTTAGATTTTATTTTATTTTTAGCGTTAAGGATTGTATTTAAAATAAGTTGGTGGGGGTAACTTCTGGATATAAATTTGTCAGTAATATACTGTATTTCATTGTGAAGGTCAGTGGGTAAGGAACTATACTTTAGTGCATTGTGAATTTGGTTATATAAAACTGCCTTTTTAGTGTTTAGAGGGTGATGAGAAGCAAAATGTAAGTATTTGCCGGTGTTTGTATTTTTCCTGAAAATTTTCGTATTTAATTTTGTGCCTGTTATATAGATAGTAAGATTAAGGAAATTTATCTGATTATTTTGTCCAATTTCAAGGGTGAATTTAAGTCTATCGTGTACAGAGTTAAGTTTTACGAAGAGGTTATCAATAATGGATCTGTTGCCTATTACAAGAATGTCGTCGGCATAGCGCATGTACTGTATAGTTTTAGTTCAGGGGGAAAGGGGTGTAATCACCCTCTAAACACTAAAAAGCAGTTTTATATAACCAAATTCACAATGCACTAAAGTATAGTTCCTTACCCACTGACCTTCACAATGAAATACAGTATATTACTGACAAATTTATATCCAGAGGTTACCCCCACCAACTTATTTTAAATACAATCCTTAACGCTAAAAATAAAATTAAATCTAACACCCCAACTAAAGACAAAAATAAAACAAACATCCGCATAGTCCTCCCTTACCACAATGAACTAGCAGGACAGTTCCGACGCCTATTTCACAACACTGATATCTCCCTTGTTTTTTCCACCTACAACAAATTAGGATCCTTCTTCAGCACCTATAAAGACACATACAAATATCCTACAAACGACCTTAATAATATTATATACCTCATTAATTGTCAACAAAACTGCAACACATGTTATATCGGAAGTACCACTACTAAATTTGGCTCATCAAAAACATCCAACACCCGTGCCTACTACGATTTCCATAGTCTCATGTCTAACCAATCTGTCACAGAACTTACAACTCATGCCCAGACTCACAACCACAACCCGCTCATCGACTCTGCCATTTCCATCATTAAACTAAAATCCAGCTACAGAATACTTCAATATGAAGCCCTAGTTATTGAATGGTACAAGCACCACTCTAACCTCAAAATTCTAAATTCTAAACTCTCCTTCAATCTTTCCCCAATTTGGAACCTCTCGAGATTAAAGTTCCCACATGTCAAAAAAGGCATCACGAGAGTATAATTTTTTATTCTTAAAATACCATGCGCGTTCTCTCCCCACACATTGCCAACTGAAGACGTTCTTTAACTAACGAAAGTCCTCGTGAAGACTATTGGCTTCACCGGATTCACTTACAGTTTTTAACTATTCTTTTCTTTTCTTTTATTTCGATGACAACCAAGGATTGGATGTGTACACTTCTATTTCCTTGTGCCTATTTAACTCAGTCAACTTTTACCTACTTCCCTCCCTTTTAATTTTTCAATTTAACAATTCAACTTAAACATTAACCACGCTACCTAAGTAAACCATCGCAGATTAATTTCAAGGTGAGTACCGCTTTTTAAGCTTTCGCTATTACGTTATAACTGATTTCTATGATTATTTTTATTGCACTTGATAAATAATAGATTTTTTTTTTACAAATAACTACAGTATATCCGTATCCGTCTGCATGTAGAACCATGATTCTCTTGGCAGATTTCCATAAAGTTTTATATTTGGTTCCCTTAGTAAATTTGTGGATCCAACCCAAATTTCATTAAAATCAAAATGGCAGATCTCAGCCTTTTGCTAAAAATAAAATTTCAAGTTATTTTATTTCTATACACAGATGGAAGTTTGTTACTGATGTATAGGCATTATTCGATAAGATAAAGGAGAAAATAATAAAATAAGGAAAATTGATATTAAATTTTCAGCGTGCGTTCTGTTAGTCCCTAGGAAGGTTCTGAATCAGTTTCGATTTCATGTCCAAACCCCCTCCCCCCGCCTCCAGAAATCTATATATAGTCGACACCCGATTATTAGGGGTGGACTGGAAATAAATTTGCTCGGATAATCCGCAAATTAAATAAAAACTTGTAAATGTCACAGAAACCTAAATTTATTTTCATAAATACTACTAACCAGTCCGACCCTGAGTAGAGATTCTAGTTCCTTTTGCATGCTTATTGATGAACTGGAATTTTCGTTCAATCAAAAAAACAATCCTTTTCCGTTTAAAATTACACAATTAATACAAAACGAAAAAATAAAAAAAAAACTAGGAGAAGAATGTTAATACTAATCGTACAATAGTAAAGGAACATTACAAGATGTAAACGAACAATACCTGTAACGGATTGCAGGTATTTCTTTTTGTAATTTCGCTTGGACTTTCAAGGGTCACAGTGACCCTTTTTATTAGGTAATAAGCTGGCATTCTTGCATCATATGCCTCTACTAATGCTAATGCTAATCTTCAACCACCTCGCGCCCCCAGATAATAGGGAGACTGTAAAATCTCGTTCCAGTTCATCAATAAACATGAAAAGGTGCTAAGTGCTAACTGTAACGAGTTGGCCCTTTAGCCCTTGTGCCCAGGTTAGTGATGGACATAATCAAGAGGTTTCAATAATCGAATTAATCGAATGATTAGTAATTACCAACTGCTAATCATTCGAATAATATAATGAAATGACATAATTGAATGATTTTTCATAATCTAATGAATCATTCGAATGATATGAGTATAATCGAAATAATCGAATGATTTGCTGTGATGGAAATAATCGAATGATTTGCTATATATATATTTTTTTTATTTATCATACTAGGCGTTCCCTGCCAAAAACTGCATCCCCGCTATAACATACAATACTGCACTTAGAGACATGAATCCACTTATACAATATACATAAATACACATAAATACATATATTTAAAACACACATCCAATTAGTCCAGTAAAAGACGCTTAGGAAATACAACCCCATTAGAGGAAGCTCACTAAAACGTTATCAGTCCATCCGTTATAAAAAGAGCACATTGATGAATTGCATCTCTCGATTATATCCATCACTAACTCAGGTTCGGGCTGTCTGGTTTTGGCCGAGGCGACGATCGCTGAGCTACTGCGTATTTACTTGACTACGTGAAACAGGAAGGGGACATCGCTCTCGTTCATATGATTGTGTTTTTTAAAATTTACCTAATACTCTCAACAGGACGACAAATCACAAGAGAAAAAGCGAACTTCCTTTCCTTTATCAAAAATATTATAAATTCATATTAAATTTTGTGTTAAATATTCTTGCGTTCAATATACTTTCATAAAAGTATTTATAAATACAAATTATAATACTATGTTTATAAAAATAAATTTACGTTTTGTCTTTCTTTAATTTTACGTATTATCGGTAAAATTTATTTCCAGTGCACCCTCGATAATTGGGATTCCATTGTAGTTATTTTCAGATGTTCGAACATCTGAAAAGTGTCAAATAAATACCAAATTTTCAACGTATATTTGTTAATCCCCTCTTCCAGAGAGACGCTTTGTCCAATTCTGATAATGTGTGTGTGTGTGTGTGGGGAATCAGGGTAGTCCTGAACGTACTCACATCTGCCCCTATAGAAATCTCTCTCTCTCTCTCTCTCTCTCTCTCTACACACACGCACTATATATACGAGGTGTGTCTAAAAAGTAATGAGACTGGTGCTATAATTTTTTTTATTAACAACTGAACTACAAATCAACATTATCCCCTTCAAAATTTTTTTGAAGTATGGCATCCCTTGGGAAGCCATACACCGCCGGAGACGTTGCTCCCACTCACAGTAGTAGTGTTGGAAGTTTTCAACTGAAAGTGCCTTCAGCTGGTCTGTCACGACCTTTTGGATGTTGTCCACAGTTCCAAAATGACGACCTTTGAGGTGGAATTTGAGCTTGGGGAAAAGGAAGAAGTCACGCGGACTCAGATCAGGCCAGTATGGCTCTACGGAACCACTGGAATACCCTTTTTGGTCAAAAATTCGGTCACGGAAATGGCAGTGTGACAGAGAGAGTTATCGTGATGCAGCATCCAAGAATCCGCAATCTCTAGCCGGCCACGATTAACCCTTTTTCTGAGTCGTTCAAGGACCTCACGATAGTACTGTTTATTAACTGTTTGTACTTGAGGCACGAATTCCTTATGAACTACACCTTGACTGTCGAAAAAACAAATTAGCATGAATTTGATTTTCGATTTGCCCATTCTTGCTTTTTTCGGGCGCGGTAAGTTGCTCGTGTGCCACTCCGAACTTTGTCGTTTGGTTTCGGGATCGTACTCGAAAATCCACGCTTCATCACCTGTTATGACATGTTTTAAAAAATTTTCGTCATTTTCGATACGTTCAGGAAGGTCCAGGCACACATTCCTTCGGTTTTCCTTTTGTTCGTTGCTGAAGTTATTTGGAACCAGCTTTGCACAAATGCCCAATTCCTCGGCCAAATGTCGTGAACGGTTTGGTGATTCAAATTAAATTCACTACCGATCATTCTGACTGTCAAACGTCGATCAGACCTCACGAGAGCCCTCACTTTGGTCACATTTTTGCCCTTTTTTGCTACATATATTTCATATCAGAAACAGAGGCCTTGCTTCTTGCTATATTTCCATTGGTTTTGGCTGATGACCCTTGTTGACGAAGTTAAGATCATTGCATCTATAGCATTAAGTACTATATGTATTTTTATTCTAATTTACTTTTTATTTTAGATGTATTTATTTATTTTCTCCATTGTTAATACATCTGATGTTGTCAGCTAAATTTTGAAATAAATTTTTGCATATTTAGCTAAAGTATTTTGCGTATTTAGCTATATACATTTTTAAGTTTTTAATCTAATACATTGATACGTAATTGGACGTGGACCAACGGCTATCAATGTATAAATAAAAAGTAATTACTTGTGTAATATCTTAAAAGTAATATCTTGCAGCCATAAAAACGTTGTAATCATATTCCTTTCATTATGCTCATTATTATATTATGTTTATTTTTATTTTTCATTTAAATTTTATTCTTATTTTAAAATATAATTCAGTCTTTAACAAAAACTTTAATTTCAACTTACATTTTTATCGTTTACTAATGTAAATATTAGCATATATAACTTTATTGGCTTTCTTTTCATTGTCATTGCTACGTTTACGGTAAATTAATTAATACGTTTACGGATTAATTAAGTCATATCACTATTTTACAATGAATTACGCTAAAAAAGTTTTTGCTACTATCGAAAGAACACAGGGGAGCAAAAACATAGCTGTTAACTTCGAAACGCATTTTCGGCCATTTATTATTAAAAGATGTTACGGAAAACTTTCCTGTTTGGCTCTTTTGTGGGTAGATGTCAGACCAACGATCCTTTTATGCCAGATTACAGCTAAATTAATCCTTCCCGGTAAATATGCAGTATCGGGTCCTCTGCTGTAACCATCAGCCAGCAGTAGAAAACATTACTATTTTGCGTTTTTGCTGACTTTTCCAGTGGTTCGAAGTTTTACCAAATATATAAAAGCAAGGAAATTGGTCCGAAATTGCTGACAGTATTATTCGTTTTACGTTGCTTGCACAAAGCTGGATGATTGATTACAAGAGATTGTATTTTTTAAAAATGTAAATAAATGTACATTTGAAAATACTGAGCGCAGTTTGTTATTGTGTGAGACTCCAAATCTGAATGTTCCAGCGTCATTGAAGTGGGGTTTGGATGGCTCAATAGAAAGGTAAACAAAACTTTTCTTCGGAGAATTTTCCCTCCCCCTCGAAATAACTATTATAATCAATTGCTTACTACCAAATGAATCGCAAGTCCACAAAGCTTCGCAAATATAATACAACTTGGGCAGATGAATGCATATTCTGGGTGGCCCTAGTGTCACATTTATTTATTTTGGGTGGGACAGGGATACATTTTACGTTCAAAAACCCTCTCAGTGGGTTCGATTAAAATAGCTACTGTGCTGTTCTGCCAATCATTAAATTTTTCCGTGTCCAATTTAATTAACAGAACAAAACGTTTAGGCGAATTTCGAAGCTACGTTGTTATTTAATTTTAACAGTATACAGTATGCATACACCGAGTGATCACTGAATTATGACCACCTACCTAATACTTCGTAGGTCCTCCTTTTGCCCTCAGTACAGCAGCTATTCGACGTGGCATTGATTCAACAAGATGTCGGAAACGTTTGGGAGGTACGGTCAACCAAGCTCAGTGTAATGTGATCAGCAGTGCAGGTATGGAGGTGATTGGTGTACCCAGACACCTGATATGCCTTTTCATACTGTCCCACAGGTGCTCTATAGGATTGATATCGGCAGAGTTCGGAGGCCAATCGATACGCTCGAAGTCAGAACTGTATTCCTCAAACCATTCCTGCACAACACGTGCCCGATGGCTCTGCGTATTGTCATCTTGGAAGACACCATCGCCATTCGGGAAAAAGCGTAACGCCAGCGGGATGTACACAGTCAGCAAGCAGTTGACGACGGCGGAGACCACTGATACGTTGTTCCACATGCACCAAGGGTACAAGTTCCTGCCAGTGAAACATTTTTTTTTTTTTTATTTACTATCAGTTTATTAACACAAGGTTCACCCCCTGTACAGCAAGTGGGCTAGAAGGGTATACAGAAATTATAAAAGATACATTATACACTTTTGTACAAATTTTCAGCTCTTTACAATATAATTATTGTATAATAAAAACTATTAAATAGAAATATACATTAACTAAATGTATTCCCTTTGAATTAACATAGATCTTGATAATTGAAGAGTTAAATGCATAGGTTGACTTCTTTATCAGTAACTAACATAATAGATTTATTTATTCATTACATTATTGCATTTTATTTGGTCATATCATCAAATTTCTAATAAAAACTGCTCAATTTTCACAGCAATCCTGATGATTTAGTCCAGATTTGGTCTATAATTTGGCTTCTGTAGGTTTTGTTGACTTCAAACTTTACCGGATCAATGGAGAAGGTGTTGAAGTGTTCAATGGTGTTACATGGGAACATTCCTTTTAGGGAGCCCAAGTTTGATAGCTTCATCCTAAGTGGGGGATGGCTTCTATTTCTTCCTCTTGTTTATGCTCCACATCTTACAACCGCCTCCACCGGCTTGCACTTTTGATATCATGCATGATGGATGAAGAGTCTCATGTTGTTGAAGCCAAATACGTACACGACCATCCATAGTGTGGAGTAAATAACGTGACTCATCCGACCATCACACCTTCTTCTAGTCTTCTAACGTCCAACCTGCATGCTATTTGCACCAGGCGAGTCTTTTACGCCGATGAACCATGGTTAAAAGAGGATTCCGTAGGTGTCGTCTGCTGGTATAGCCCATACTTGCGACCGTGCGACGCATGGTCATCCCAGATATTGTTCCGGGTTGGTCCATGTTGTATTGGGTAGTCAACTCTTCAACAGTGCTGCGCCCGTTCGCCTGTACGAGTCATCGGACTCGGCGCTCACCTCTAACATCAACCTTTCGCTGACTTTTGCAGTTTGCCGTCGGGTCGTTGTTTGACCATTTTGACGCCAGTCCTGGTACACTTTAACTACGGCGGCTCTCGAACACCCCACAAGTTCAGCCGTTTGGGATATCGAGGTACCAGCTCGTCGAGCACCCATAATCTGTCCTTTATCAAAGTCCGATAAATCCTTCCTTTTACCCATCACGCTCGGAATTTTGCTACCTACTGAACCACTGACACCTTATCTATGCTACGCAGGTCGACTAACTCCGCACTCTCGTACCTCCCGTGGTAAACGGGTCGCATTCAGTTTTCATAGGGGTGGTTATAATTCAGTGATCACTGTATGTACATTAGATATTGGGTGTGTGCTATGTAATAGCAAAACAATATGCACACCATATTGTTTTGCTATTACTAATCATCTATCGTGATAGATGATTAGTAATACAAAATAGCCAAATATTATAATAAAATACTTTTAATACGCTTGTATGACACTCACTCCTGGGTGATGAAGAAAATGGAGATGACTCTACAAGAGCAGTAGAACTGTGTAATTCAGAAAGCCAAGATACTATATCCACATGCAATCGGAAAACTATTATGAAATGCAGAATAATGAAATATTCAGATTCCATTAATGAATCCTGTGTTGCTTGATGTTATTTGGTTATTGGACCAATCTCAAATACCCGAAACAGTGTATGTGAAAACACCAGCAGGGTTGCATTGTCTGCGCTACTTTTACGTTATGATTAATGTTAATCTGTGGCTCAGAAATGTCGCCTGGTCTCCAGAAAACCATAATTAACTATTGTCACAAATTATAAGGGATGAGATAAGGTACTCTCTTTCCCTTCCTCCCGAGGAAATCAAGAAAGAATGAGGTTGATAAATCAGTCAAGAAGCGATCCGGTAGCCCAAGAGCACTTTCGGTGAGGGACTAGCAATCCCTGAGGAAGGTGATTAAAGTAAGTCATTTGGACAGTCATCCCTGCAAACAGTAAGGTCAGAGGCTTAGAAATTAACAGAGTAGCTGTAAGTGCTTCCACAATCCGTAGGGAGTTGCATAACCTTGGTTTCCATGGTAAAGGGCTGCTGCTCACAAGCCTAACACAAGCGAAATGTCGCTTGCCGTGGTGCGCAAGCGACATCTTGAACTTCCTGCATTTCTAAGAATCGAACACGATTCTTAGAAATGCTGTATGTTGTATTACAACCAGTCATGTGTTGGTATTCAAATATGGTGCTACTCTTGCGGCTAGAACACCCTCTGCTCTTCCGCACTCTGTGCAAAATGGCTGGAAAGGAATCTCATGAGTATTGGAGAACTTTTGTTCATACAGTGGTCTAGTTAGTTGCTCTAGGCAAAGTCACATGGTTCACTTCTTCTCTCTTCCATTGAATGAATAACTCGCGTTTTTCATTCAATATAAACTGACCAAAGATTACACCCAGTTTCAAGGTACAAAACTACTTAAATCCTCACAGCCTTAATTTCTCTGGTGTATAAAGAAAAAACAAAAACAGGATACACTGAGTGGCCAATTTATGAAGTATACACGGACATTTTTTAGCCCTAAACAAAACTTAAAAAGTCGTTGGAAATAATCTTTCTCCTAAAGAGATTATTAGCTTTGATTTTATCAATTGCGCATTTCTAATTGCACAAAGTAGGATAATTTATTTTTGTTAGTTGGCAGAGGAGAGGAAGATCAGAAATAACTTCCTCTACAATTATAATAAGGCTCATGGTGACCATATTTACATCGGAGGTAGAGGAAATAGGAGGGCAGCTTCAAGAAGAACGAAAAAACCACGTTAACTACGACCAACATGACTTTCTGAAGTTATGTTTCTGTGCTAATATATTTTGTGTCGGTGTAGCTGCGAAGCATGAATGGAGTGATAGCGTTATGTGGTCTGGGTGAAAGAGAGGAGAGTTAAGTACATCAGGTTTTAGGTAAATCAGGTTACCTTTACCTTACATCTGTATTAGGTTAGAAGATTAAGCCCAAATAGTTCTAATCTCTAGTGGAGATATTTCAAACTTGCTCCACTGAAACTGATCTCTAGTGGGGATATTACAAACTTTCTCCACTACCCATCAATACTTGAAGTGTGATGAAAGGAGGGAAATAAAAATCCATTTTAACATGTGGTGCATTGAAATCCCTTGATATTATGGTGAAGTTGGCTGATATTGGTTATTAAGTTGGCTATTGTGGTAATTTATATTTTATTGGTTATATTGTTAAGTTATTATGGTTAAATTTCTTGCTATTATGGTTAAGTTGGATTAAAATAAATAACGGAATCGAGGGCAAGCTCCAAAGTTTTTTTTTATTTTTGTTAGTTAATGAGCGGGGTGGGATAGAAAAGAATGATTGTTTTACGGTTTCCTAGATAATGCAAGCAATATACAGGATGTCTCAAAAATATTTGTACAAACGTTTAGGGGAGGTAGGTAACATCTAAAGGAATGTGAATCGCATAGCCGGAAACGTCACGGGAAAGTAGTAGCAGAGGCACAAGAAGCAGAAATGACACAAGACAGTAATTAGTGGCAAACATTTATTTGACATAATATTAACAATGGAGTACGAGATGGATGCATTTCATGATGTTACAACAAATGCTCGAAGGTTCCACCATGAGACGCGATGCATGCGTGACACCGACGCAGCATGGATTGGCGGACACGGTCGAACACACCTGGAGTTTCTTTGACAGCAGCAGCAGCGCAGACGAGTCTCGCCACGAGATCCATTTATGTCTCCACAGGCGATTCATACACGATAGATTTGAGGGGCCCCCCACAGAAAGAAATCAAGGGTCGATAAATCAGGTGAGCGTGGGGGCCAGGAAACTGGTCCACCACGGCCAATCCAGCGACGCCCAAAACGCCTGTTCAAATGGTCACGAACACACCTTCCATAATGGGCAGGCGCCCCGTCATGTTGAAACCAAATGTTGCGTCTCACATTTGCTGGAACATCGTCAAGTAACCCTGGTAGAACTTGTTCAAGAAAGATCCGATATTTAGCGGAGTTCATGTGGGATGGTATCAGGTATGGGCCGACTAAGCAGTCACCGACCATACCTGCCCACACATTTATTGCGAAGCTATGTTGTGCCACATGGGGGCACACACCGTGTGGGTTGTCTCTTGAGCCCACACATGAGCGTTGTGCTGATTGAATAAGCCTCATCTGTTAAAAAAACATAGGCTGGACAATTCAAGTCTTGAACACTTTCTTGGAGAAACCACTGCGCAAAAGCCACACGTGCAGGATGATCTTGGGGGAGCAGTAATTGAACCCTTTGGAGATGAAAGGGGTGTAAGGAATCATGGTGCTAGACACGATGTACACTGCAACGAGACACTCCTAAGGCAGAGGCAAAGGCACGTGTGCTGGTAGTAGGACTGTTCTGGACGGCATTCAACACACTTTCTTCCATGGCGGGATTTCGCGTCGAACGCGGTCTGCCCGCACTACTCCTATTACCTCTAAATGACCCATAATCGCACAAATTTTGATGCACACGCTCAAACAAACGGTGGTCCGGTATATGTCTGCCTGAGAAGCGTTCTCCATAAATTCGTTGAGCGGCTCGTCCATTGCCCTCTACTAATCCATACACTAGGTGCATGTCTGCCAGCTCACAATTCGTATATTGATGCATGCTCTTCGTGCGGCGACTACTGCTTGAATGAGTAAACCAGAAATTTTCCCTCTCGCGAATTGATGAACAGCGCCGTGTACCGACTTACGGTGACGTTTCCGGTTATGGTTTCCTATGCGATTCACATTCCTTTAGATGTTACCTGCCTCCCCAAAACGTTTGTACCAATATTTTTGAGACACCCTGTATAGAATCAAAATCGGCGAGTGACGAGACAAATTAACACCACATTAGAATGGAAAGTATAATAATGACCCTCTTCCCCGCGAGAATATCTGTCGCGGTTCCATTCGCCTGTTGGATAGGAACCATGACACCAGAAGTAGAGGCGCCTCCGTAGCCAGGTGGGAAGGAGCAGCAGTGCGTAGCATACGCTTCTTGATTTAGACCGGGGTTCGAGCCCGTCACCATCAAATACGGATGATGCGGAAAGGTCAGGGAATGACCACCGCATATCCTCGGAGCAATATGGCCTTAGTTGCTAATGCTCCTAAAAACCAAATAACAAACAACAAACAAACAAACCAGAAGTAGACACAATGCAGGCATCCTTTGGAGGTAGGGACTGGCTTATTGGTAAGTGAGCTGCAACTGTCATAAAAACAGTTTAATGACCAAGCATTTCCAAATCAGTTTGAGGAGCCATTACATACAGGTAAATGACAGACGACACATTGAACCATGAATTCAGAAACAGAGCCATATTTTGCCGTTCTGCAAGGGTAGGGATGATGTATGCACTTACGCAGACGATATTAAGATCCTAATACCCATCCAACCGTCCATGACCAATAGTGCATTGTGTGACCAGATTAATTATAAGCTTCTGAGCTTATTCGTATACTTAGATAAATTTGGCTTGGCCCTAAATCCGCAGAAGACTGCAGTCATGGAGCACTCGCTCAAAAAATCGCCTACGCTCGTACAACTAAAACTAAATGGGAAACTTATCCCAGTTGTTGAGACGCATAGAGATCTGGGAGTAACATTTGATACGAAACTTCCGTTCAAGTCGCATATTGATCTGATTGTAAAGAAAAATAATTACTTATGTTGGGTAACAAAACGGCACCTCTTGCACGTGAAACAGACTACACAGCAGCACGATATTTAAGAACCACAGTGTATTCAGCCATTTTGTATGGCGCTGAATTGTGGGCGTCAGCTACCCCTACCTACATTAGGAGAATATATGCCTGAATTCTGGCTGCTGAAGTGGGCAAACCATAAGCACCATCTCCCTCAACAGTTAAGGACCACGCAGCTCTCTGAACAGCTTAAACTGCAGCGTTTACCAGACATCATTGCATCGAAACGATTAATAACGACAATCAAAATGATGACTGGCAGAAGCATGGTGATGATATCATCAGCATGCTTCTGGCAGCTTTGTGAGTGGCACATCCCACCATCTGCATTAAGAAGCACAAAATCCTTGAGAATGAAGACTAACAGACTGAAGATGGCCAACACGTTTATACCTGCCAGTGCGTTAGAATCAATTCGTTGACTAACACGTACAAGAATTGACCTACTAAGGCTCATAGAAGATTCGAAATATAGGAAACAAACCGCAGTGTGGTTCGCTGAGGCTACTGTTGCCTAGTAGTTGTGTGAATTTCTGTCAAGAACTGTGTGTACGCAATTGAATAGTATATATCTCGCACAAGTTGATCAGTAGATGTGATGTTAAGATGAACTTTTGTATTACAATTGCCAGGACTCTACACAGAAATTTAGTGATAAGTAATGCAGTTTATATTTCATCTTTTCGTTTATATTTTACCTTTCTTGTATATTTTAGCCATTCTTTTATTTTTAATTTTATGGTAATCTCCTGGCATTTTCTGCCGTGAAGAGGTATGTCGCTTCAATGTGTACACCCATATTTTATATTTGGTAGGACAAATAAAGATTTATTTATTTCTGCAGATAGTTAAAGCAACTTCAGGAGTTGCGCCACTTTCCAGTTCGACAAACCTGGCGCTCTACAAACAATCATGCCTGATATCGCCGATTGGTTAGATCGAGAGTGCAATAGTACACGCGTTTCAGTTGTTTGTGGTACAAGCCAACGTGCCTGCTAAACATGGTTAATAACTGTATTCGTTGTCGAAATTATCAGTTGTAAACTTCTCTGACCTAGTGGTAGTGTCGGAGTATAAAACAGAAATAGGACTTCCCAAATGTCACTGCCACCTATCTTAAATGTGATGTCCAGGTAATTTTCTCGTGTGTCGCGGGAGAACTTAACGAACTTCACTCCTGCTAAAACTAGTCCTGTTTTATTTCCCGAAAGAAGAGAAAAAAAAAACCCTCTGCTACTCCCGTGCTCGTCTTCAGTAACATTTATATTTCCAGACCAGAACACGTATCTTTACTGCGGATAACTTTGGCGTGTAACCTTTCGTGACATAAACATATCATAGTTATTAATATCTCTGTATCGAAAAAAACTAGGCTATCTCTTTTCTTCTGAATAGCTTATACCTGCACTAATCAAAAATCCGCCCAACCATAGAAATATTTCCTCCCCCACGAACTTTTTATATCCAAAAGAGAGCATTCGGGTTAATTAATTAATTAATTTATTTATAAGTTACTTAATTAATTTAATTTATTAAATTAATTAATAATAAAATTAATAGTAAACTCACTTATAAGCTCGTTCCATTCCTCCCCACATGCTGCCTGCAATTTCTGCAAATATTTTTATGGAGGCAGTGTTCTGAATTATTATCTGTACTTCCAAACCATCCTATCACATGGATCAGCTTGTCAACGTGAATTCACAATTCAGCTCGGCACTTAGCAAATTAACTTTTCGTCTTCTTTTCTTCATATATCCTTTTTACTTCCGTTATTTGGAACAGCCTTCTTCTGTGAAAGAATATAAGTCAAGTTTAATATTAACAGGTAGGTAAGGAGTAGATATAGTTGTCGCACACACACACACACACACACACACACACACACACTTATTAGTGTTTACATTACCTAAAAAATAAATTTTAAAAATACATGTTTGAAAACACAACATTTGGCCATCTTAGTGAAGTAAGATGCTCTTGTTGCTCGTGGAAGAGATTACTTATGTTCCCAATTCGTGTTTTCAGTTTCTTGATATTAGTTCCTACAATTGTGCTTCGCCAATTTTTATTTTACTTTCAGTTATTCACGTGGCATTAATCTGGTCATCTTGTTTGGCAAAAATGACGATGATCTGCTTAACGATTCTCATTGTCTAATGTCTATTACCCTTGATTATTTTCATTTTGTAAGCTGTAGGCCTTTCACTGGAACAAAGCAAAACAAGAAGAATATAAAATTCACTGTTCTGTAGAGTAACTACCTCCATGTTATATCATGCAACATAAGGAAAGTGGCGTCTTTTTTCCCCATCTCGCACGTGCATCATTTATACCCTCTCTACCTCCCCGTGATAGAGGCCGAAAGGCAAATAGCAGACAGTCGTAAAACAGCACAAAAAGATAAAGCCACACACACCTTAAGAAATCACAATAATCACTCTAACCGATAGCCTCTTTACTTTATACTGACTGGAAAATTGTGGAAAATTTCTACTACTTCGCATACGACTCTCGCTAGAATTGAGGTTGCTTACTTTTCCAGTGCCATTCACTCGACTAGTTTTACGCGATTTTGCCTACCTAAAATTTTACCAAGTGATGTAGCTTTCAAGCTAAATCACTTGGTTGTAAAATAACTTGCTAAGTCTCCAACCTCCCCTGCGACATCTAAACAAACCTTTACCTTACCATCTGTATTCTTAACCTTTAACTCATATATTGTAATATTGTAAGTTTTGTCATTGTTTCTGAAGGTTATCATAAAAAAATGATAAGTCCACATAGCAAATAATTTTGACTGATTTGGAAATGACCAGATACTTTTTAACTCGTGTGTAAAGAAATAAAAGAGAACACCCACCAATTCCGTTTTCATAAGTTGACGGAAGCTTTATTTACTGATATTTCAAAATGTTCAATGGCTGCGCACACTAAAATGACCAAATGGTATGACATTATACAGACAGGAATGCTAAAAATAATATTAGCGCTTAATATAGAAATCAAGTAGAGAAAAAAGGGGAATGTCTGTCCTTCTAAGAACAGACATTCTCATGCGATATTGAGAACGTTGCATTAAGAGGTCAAAGCCTCTTGCTTCTATGTTGAACGTAAGAAGATGGACAAATTACTAGAGTCAAGAAAAACTGCAGATCTGTAATGCAGTTAATTTCAGAAAATGAGAAATATATGCGTTAGTTGCGGAAGTTTTATATGGATTGTGTGCAAAACAATCTAACTTCATATGGATAAAATATGTTTAGATTGTGTGCAAGGACAGAGTAGTAGTTTTTACTGTTATAATTTATAAACTGCTTCGACTACTTTAATCAGTAGTAAGTGAGAATGCAAAACCATTTCCTCAAGTAGGTAGTTATTTGGAATAACTATCCTTCTTATGTATTTTCCCGAAAGTTTCAATCTACAGTAATATAACCTAGCAGTAACATTTATTTATCTCCTGTAGGGAACCTTCAACACAAACAATACTAAAGTACAATATAATGAATGAAGGTGATACAGTACAATTTTAATTGACGCAATCCAGTAGAAACAGTAAGGTTGGGGGTCAACAGGAGTTCCCAAAAGCGCTTTTACATTCCACAAGAAGTTGATGAACCTTGGGTTCTGTGGTACAGCTTATAGCTCGCGAACTCAATGTAATGCTAACAATTGCCAAACATTTTTTCAATGTTTGCTCGTAGGTTGATCAAAGAACTTCCATAGAGCAAAGTGTTCTGCTACTTATTGCGCAGGTGGCTTTATGGCAACAACAATAGTCAACACCGACAGCTCTGTGCTATGTACACTCATTTGTGGAACGGAACCCTGTATGTACCAGCGAAAGCACTAGAAAACCAGGTTTCTGTACACTTGAATTGAGATGATGTTACAAAATTGGCCTGGCAGCACAGAGCAAAATCATATACAGGTTATCCTTTTTACACCCTCTCTTTATATTTAAAAGTACAATGATTACGATCGCTTTTCCTGTACAGCATGTAGAGAAAGCCTGAATTCGAATTGTGTTTTTTGACATTGTTTTCACTCTAGAAAATGTATTAACAAATTATGGTGTAATCAATATAAGAAGCGCAAAAATTTTATACTAAAGTTTTTAGCATTAAAGTTGAACGTGAACACAATTTTATATTTTAAAAAGGTAAATTGACTTTTATATCCCTCTTAGAGGCCTAGTTAACACGATACTTTGTTGCCTGTCAGTGCTTTGAATAAGTCTGGGTTCGATTCCCATCTGTGACTGAAGGAATTCTTTTTGCCTTTTTAATTGAAACTGTAGTTGCCGATTTTAAGCGCAGAGAACAAATTTTTCCTCATGAGCATGGGGAAGAACTATGAGAACGCAAGTCAGCCAGCGAACACATAAGTGTCCCATATTTGGATTACTCATTCAATATGGAACCGACAAAAATTACAATTTCCTGTCTTCCAACTTTTGAGTACCTCAGCCCCAATTTTCTTTGTAAATAGTTGCCTCTGAAAGGGAGGTTGTCCCGTTCGTAAACCAAGGCGATCGGAGATGGATATGTGATATTATTATCGCTGTATTGATGTTCTGTAAAAATTTAGTAATAAATTCAAGATTATGAGTCTGTCTTGCAAAGTATGTTGTTCCGTACGGCGTTATAGAGGTAGTGCAATTTAAAACACTGAAATTGAATTTCGTTGTATTATACCAGTGTTATTCCATTTCGTATCACCTATGTAGAACAACAAATATGGGTTCATTATAGAGGCTGAAAACAAACTATGAAATTTTCCTCTGGGATTCCAAAAATTATCACTGCTAAAGATGAGCAGAAAAAAGTATTATTCGTTTAATTATTTATTTTTGAATACTGCATAAATACTAGTTCGCCAATATGCACAAATATTGGGATCTTCTATTTTTTAGGAGTTTTTAAAATAAAACCGAAATAATTTCTCTAATAAATGAAGAGTTCCTAAAATAAAGCCGAAGTAATTCAGCTGCTGACGATTCTGTATTTTTAAAAACGTTATAACATGTTATAAAAGTGAGTTAAAATATGATCCAGGAAATGAAATTGTAGAATAACCTGGTGTTGTTGCTTTCAAAGAAAATTAGAAAAGTGAGATGGATTTTGAATATCATGCTGATAATAATTGTAAGAAAAACCGTAATTTTTTCACATTTGTCACAGCAGGCTGTGACAAATGTGAAAAAGAGACAAAGGTAAGGCACTCTACCTGCTCGATGCTTGTTATTCCTGTTGTTATTATTTAGTATTTGAGCATAGAGAATTAGGACTATGAGGTGTCAGTGTACTATGTCCGTAAATTTCGTGTATTCTAGAGCCGCTTTGCCCTGTTTCTGGAATGAAAACTTATTTCGCGTGCAACAAAAACCGTGCAACTTTCGCCTGAAATCGAATAATGGAGCCATGGTGTCGAAAACCCCAAAAAATTCTTCCCACCCGACGGTATTGAAATAATCCATAACTTTTCTACATGGTGTGAAGGAACAGCGATTGCAACCACCACTGTTCTAGCTGTTGAGGGCTATAGCAAAACTTGCAGTGACTACGATATTATTGTTATTATACTTCTTTCTCTCCCTATGGGGCTTTATTTTCCATACGACGTATACTAGTACCAGATGCGTGGGGTGGTAGATGTCCGGTTACTATTATTGGTCGAATAACTCTGACTATCATACAGATGACTGCAGCTTTCAGGAGTTCTTTGTAGGTGTTCTCTGGTGGCTTATTGCTGCTAAGCTGTTATGGAGCTCTTTCTGCTACCATGCCGGTGGTTGACACGGTGATCGAGATGGTCGCTACTTGTTCTATATGACACATCTCTCTTACTTCTTGTCTTATGAGTCTGTATTTTCCGATCTTTTCTGGTAGGTCTTCTGGAGGTTGCTGATGTTGGACACCGCTATGTCGATCCGGGTGACCCTCATGTAACAGTTTGTTTTTATATACACTTACAGGGCGCAGTAACCTTAGTTCAAAATTTACCAAACTGCTGCTTATTCACAACATTTGTAAAATCATAAACATACAACGTAAAATTGAATTAAGTTAACAATTTAAACATAAAGTAAAAAAAAAATATATCAAATGTTTCTTCTCATCTGGAAGGAAGTTGGTCGATGATTGTTCTTTTATTTCTTTACATTTCATATTTGAACCTATACGTTCCCAAAGAATTCCTTCCTGTATACACTGCCATGCCATTAATATCCGGACACCACTCCGCTGATAGTTAGCCCACCCTAACAAAGCTCCACGTGTCAGATTGAACTATAAATGTGCTCAAAGGCCTTCGAAGAGACAGCCGTACGATTATGAATGCAAAATGCAGCAATCGACGGAATTAACAGACTTCCAACAAGAAATGATAATAGGGTGATATTTCCACGGCACTGAAGATCACTAGGTTGACGACTGGTGATGTGACCTGCAAATAGAAGCAGACTGGTGCTGAAACCTAAACGACCCGGAAACCACCGAAACTGACTGAACATGACAGAAGATGCTTGCAAATAATCGCTCTCTCAGAACACCAGTCGACGTTTTCGGCGCAATACAGCCGAAGCAGCTTTTGCGCCACAAAACTACAAACAAAACGAACATCAACGTCGTCACAGCACACACAGGCCCTCAGTGTGGCGATTGGGACATGTTAACCTCAGTAATAGTGGGCAGGATGCCGCATGATATGAGTTACCACAATTCTGCAGCCATGATGTACAAACAACTAATGCCAACTGTCGTCTAGCTTTGTGTAAAGCTACCTGCCAGACTGTATCGTCCTGACAATGTAGTTTGGCAGAGGCAGCGTGATGATCTGTGTATGTTTTTCATGGTTTTAATTGAGACCAATGGTTGTTTTGGACAAAGCTAGGAAGGCTGAGGTCTATCCAGACATCTTGGACGATAGTGCTTTATGTTGTTGCTGCACGTCCGGGAAGGTTCTTATCAGTATCAGCAGGATAACATTACATGGCATACTGCTCGCGTTGTGACAGACTGCTTTCAGGAAATGAGCGTCAAAAAGTTGGACTAGCAACCAGAGTCCTGACCTTAATGCTATTGAGATCCTCTGCTATGAATTGGTTGGTTCGGTTATATGGGAGAGTCCGCCTAAAAACGAGTTGAACTGGTCGCCGCTTGGAACTGGTGATAGTATTCCACGGAGACTAGAGACTGTCATAAAGGCTAAAGGTTTCAGCACACGTTATTAGTTTCCTGTAAATGTAGGTTATTTGTAGATATACAGGTGTCCAGATATTAATGGTAAGAGTTCAATTTGTTTGTACATAATTTCTCTGGGTCGATGTTCAGTAAAAAAAATAATAATATTGTCTGGGAAAATCCTCCTCAGAGTGAGTGGTCAACTGTGTGGTGTTGCACTTCAGTTTTTATTCTCTACTACTGATCCTCCCTTGCATCATCCGAGGTCGAGTAATCGAATTTTCCACTTCAGGAGCATCCAGTCTATCTGTTAATAACTGAGCCAGAATTAAAATATTTCTTCTTGTTATAATTTGCATCCAAGGTGTGATATATAGATTAGCATGCAGTACCGCTTTTGAGAAGGTAAACAATTTCCCAATACTTTCTGCACAACTGGCTATTTAGCCACTAAACAGCCAGTATTGCATGCCTAAAAGACTTAATACTTGTTTCAGGGGCTGACGACCAGATAAGTGACGCATGAAGTGGAATTAGCATAAAGTATTTAATAACGTATTGCGTTAGATTAGGGAATTTCTGATCTGAGGCCGATGTGCTCCTGTCTAATGATCCAAGTGCTGAATATTTCTTCATTCTAACGTATTCAAAATGAGGCATGGAGGTTTGTCCATCATCCCATTTAAGCTCTAGGTCGACGTGCGAGCGAACGTTTTGCGCTGTGGTACCATTAGTAAAAATTGTAATTTGAATTTTCTATTTTTTGTTGGTGAAGATCATTTTTGAAGTTTCCTTTAATTTAGTTTCAAACCAGTGTAGTCTAGGTAGTCTTCGGGTTTCCTTATTTGTACTGTTTACCTCTTCGTGACAGTGAAACCCAATTTCTTGTACCTTAGAGATAACAAAAATGTTTAATTATCTGCATATGTAACGAACTGCTTACAGTTCTGAGCCAAAAATATTATATCAACATAGAATTCACTGAAGAATGTTAAAAGACGTTGTTTCATGATAAGGATTTAACTATTATAAATGCATTTTTTTTCACAGTGGCTGTATCCATGAGATACAACACTATAAAAAATGCATTTTTGTTCATCCTTTATAGTCTGATTTGATTCTAGCCAACTTTGTCTTTTTCCCTTACTAAAATCCTTCAAGGCAGTGTAGAGAATTCGCACTTGTTTGATGAAGGCTGAATAGGATGGATTTTAAAATGCCTTTCCAGTCGAGGCTGTAGTTAGTCTATCCCAGGCGGAGGAATCTGAATGAGTTTAAAAATTGAGTTAGTCTATACTTTCCAACCAGTCTAACGTGCAAATCGACCCATAAAACATACACTTTTATATAGACGTAATAAATGATAAAGACTACGTGATCTGGCATATCATTCGAGATAGTACACTATGACCAAAGTAGAAGGTTGTCAAAAATAAATAAACTTAAATAAACTCATTAAAATAAATAGACTTGCTGTTATTCTTAAAAGTACTACAAAGATTTGTTGTTGTTTTGAATTTTCCCAATAAACTTTTGATGTGAATTGTCAGTATATCAGGTCTATAAACTGCTTGCATTCTGTGGTCGGTTCGCATATTTTCCTGGACGATAATTCCAAATATAAAAGAAGAAAATACAAGTAGTCCTTGCTCGAGAGCGACTAAATCTGTCACGATATGATATAAAGCCCATAAAGTTCCTGCCATCGAGAAGGGTTCCACCTCAGACCTTTTTCAGATTGTTGAAGGATAGCGATTATTACCACTGTGCTACGCGACAGCTGTGCAACAAAGGTGTCAGTCGTTCAGAAAACTTGACTGCCTGCCTACTTTTGAAGTAAGAAAGTAGCTGGAATAATCTGAAGTAGTTATTGTTATAATGGTCAACAAAAATTAAGATATAAATGAAAAAAGTGCAATACTGGACTTTATTTTATGACAAAATAGTACTTCATGGGAACTTATGGGTGGTAGTGTACATCATTTCTGAAAATATGCAAATCAAATTAACTTCTGCTTACCTGAAAATCAGAATCCGACAGAGAAGGCTATAGACCTTAATGTGGCCACAACGGGCTTCCACACTGCTAACGAGAATGTTCAGTTGCCCTATTAGTATTGAAACCCACCCTTCCAAGAGAATAGTTCGCAACTGATGTAAGCATTTATGTCGATTGCCATAATTTCATTGTAATGATACAGACTGAAGAACAGGAAAGTACTCGCCTACTCACGCCATTAAAACAATTTTAGTAGGACAACTACGCATCGCGATTACGCATGGTTTCACAGAAGCTCTTGCCACAATATACGTATCAATATATCTGCGTTGGCCTCCAACTTCCTCCTGAGTGAATACACACTATGCTATTCCTATTCCGGGAACGAGTAAATATGGTAAAAAGACTAGTTCATCTCTTCCGAAGACCTATTGTGATTTGTACTTATGCAACCAAAATGAGATACTACACGGGAGACCTTTCAATGTTCTTAGAGGACTGCAATCGTTTCGTTATTTTCATGCACAGGATTTTTTAGTGAGAGACATCTCCTGCTCTTTCTTCGAGCTCTTCTGTGTTCTGCTTGCTTGCGTTTCTCAAGTGCACATTACTGAATATTAATGAAAGTATCATTAATAGTACGGGTACAATTAATAGAATAACTTTATTGCTTACGATTCTTGTTTGTTTGAACGTTACAAAGATCAGCAGTAAGCCAGCTTATCCTTTTTTCCTTAAGAAATTAGCCTGTAGGATTAAGGAGACCGAATTATCTTCGGGCACAACAAATTCCATTCCTGATGTGACCGACACAAGCGTCAACCTAGTGTTGCAAAACTTATAAACTGTATGAAGTCACAAATTGGAGTTTCAATTCTCTTTGCATTGTAAATGATACCAATTCACAGTTACCAAGTTTTTTTTTCATTGCCATGCTTTGCTCAGGCATGTTTGCACAAATGTTATCAAGTGAATAAGCAAGATTATTCCTGTGTTGTTTTCTTTTTCTCAATTTTAGCTTCCATTTTAGTTTTTTCTCATGATTAAATGTATCTCTTACCACTTCTACGCCATTATATTTGAAGAAATCAGTAGGGCCAGAAAATTGTTAAAGAGCACCAAAAATTCCTCTTAACTCAAAATCACAACTTGCAGTTAATGTACATGCAAGAGGTCATTAATGAGAAAAAATTGGACCTGTGCACTATTGATTCTAAATGCGCACTAGAGATATTTGCATAAATTTTATTGCAAAAAGGCAACGGTGCAGTTGCAAAAATCCTGTTTTGGCCAGGTTAGGAGACGGAGCTCTCATACAAACGAATCCTTTCATTACATGAAAGGATTCGTTTGTATGAGAGCTGTGATATAGTGATCTCGCCATTTGTCTTTGGTTGCGATTCTTGTTGAAAACTTGGGAATTTCTCTAAAGTTCTCTTCTGTTGAGGCCAAGTTAGCGGGAAGAAGGAATAGATTTTTTCCCATGTGTGCTATTCTAGGTTTTTCAGCCCTCACAACATGCATTTCGGTCGGTGAACATACTTCTACAATTATAATACATTTACATGGTTATAAATTTCTTTTGGGAGCCTCTAACATAATAATAATAATAAGCCCTCGAGATTAGAGAAATAGACTGAACGGCCATTTATAATCTAGACGGAAATCTCCGAAGATAACCAGGTGAATTGACAGTTTGAGCTACAAGTAGCTCAAACTGTCAATCCTAACCTATTTTGCACTTACTGGGTGGTACACTCACTGTTGAAAATAGCTGTATTTTCGAGGTCATTTCGAGGTTATGCCCAAAAAAGGGAGAATTTACTATATTATAAAAGAAAGGTGGTACGGAAGAATATTATATATTTTCAACAGTTGGTGTTCAAATTACGAAGGTTACAAATTTCTACTCTATTAAATACTGTGCATGTGTGTAAAAAGCAGTAATGAATTATGATTAGGCCAAATGGTGGATAAATTAGAGTTTACGCTCATAGAGAACAATATTCTGGTAAGTTTTGTAGTTTTTTTTTTTATTTTATTATTATTTTTTTTTTGTAAAGAAAGGACATTCACAAGGACATCCTCACCTTCAATTCTGCGGCAGTTCTCAAACTATGTTTTAATCACATCCCTCTAAAAGGAACGAACCAGCTCACGCTCACCTTCTCCACACCTTGAGATCCAAATAGGTTAAAAATTTCTAATATCTTGCTCCTCCTTATAACTTGTAATGTTTTCAATACAGGGAGTGGGAGGGGCGGAATTTCGCAGTTCGAGAACCACTGGCTTAAAGGGAAAGTGAAATGTGTTAAGGTAGCTTAATAAACTCCTGAAATCAGTATCTTTAAAGCAATTATAATTAGATAGCAATCCGCTTTTTTTTTTCACGGTTAAAATTGGTTGGCTCCACAAATCATTATTTATATATTATTAGGTGTTGTACGTGATAAAGTTCTCTTATTTCCATATAGTCAGCAATAGACGTTTGACAAGCTGTTCAATACCAAGGCTACGAAGGACAGTTGCACTTACGTCTCGCGGTGATGTTCTTTTTTTCCGAAGTTCAACGACCCAGAATTCAAGACTTGATCACAGTGAAAACGTACGGATATCTCTATTGTTGTTATGCATTTTGAATGTGAATAATATTTTTGCGTCATTTACTGAATATTATAGAGCAGATTTTGGAGATTTTATCCACAAACGTTACAGTTATTAGCCTCGTATCGATTGCTCTACCTCCCAAAGCAAAGTAGTCGACTCGTCCGTTTTCCTTCAGCGTCCGCAAGCCAGGTTGTAGAGTAAACCTGGTCTCCTCGTGGTATCATGCTTTATGCCCTGACAAGAGCAACACACCAGAAATAAGAAAGCTCTATCAGTGTCCGCATTCATACGGCATCCAGTAACCTTTTCTACACGCATCGTATATGTTAACATCCACGCATGGAAGAAATGCGTCCGCGCTCGTTGCCGCCAAATCTACAGTCGTAACCTAGGACTTTCCCCGTCACACGGAGTGGGATTGACGGAAGTCAGACGACGTCAGATCCTCCTTCCCGTCAGTGTGTGCAGCGGGAAGGCATAATTCCAGTGAGGTGACCGCATGTGTGGCTACCCTTCCTCTAGAGAGCTGCCACGCTGCCAGCCAAAAACCCACGTCTACTATCAGGCTGCCACGACGCCTAACGAAAGTGGAACCTTGTGTTGGATTGCTTGCATAAAGGCAGCAAAAATGTGGGGAAATGTACAGAGGCTTCGCGCTCGTAACTTCCACGAGGGCGAAGCGTAAAAGTATCAAAATGTACGAGTTCAGCCTAACGTAATCGATGATGTATTTGAGGTTATATTGTCGCCCTAATAATATTTGGAACTGTGCTAAATGCAGCATGGCTGTGTATACATTTCTTTTTGCACTGATAATTGCAGATTTTTTAATCGACAAAATAGGTAAGTTGTTTCTCTTCTTCTCATCTGTCCTTACAAAGTTTTGTAGTCCCGGTGTTTGCAGTGAACACCTTTTAACAGGGGATTTAGGAAACTTCCGTTGATGCATATTTCAGTGTGCAATGCTATTTATTTTCCCTCGCGAGGAATTGTGATTTTATGTCTTATGTATTGGAAAATGATCGTTTAGAACATATTCATGGGTAACATTTAATACGAGGTGTTATTTGCAATAGTTTTCATTTATATGCAAAATCACTTCTTTTTAAATTTTACTATTTCATTTTACTTAAAGTATATAAAATATTTAAGTAATCCGTTCACTCTTTAACTCCAACAAGAGTAATATCAGATACATTTTTGTTCTCATCGAAAACAACAATCAATTTTTAGAATCAATTCAAATTTTAAAGAAATATATGAACTGAAGAACGTCTGGAGCCGACACTCCGAAATGCTTCACGGATATTTATTATTGATGCGCTATTTTTATAATCATCAATGTGTAATGCAAAATAACAGTGGGTAAATGGGATAATGTTTTGCATGAACCGATTATGGATATGAATTGAAGATATGCATCTTAGAGTTGCTGTCAAATGAGCAGAAAACCTATATAACTGAAATGGGTGTATGCACTCTTAATTTTTTAAATGCATTCACTTTTAATTCTTCAAATTCGCATTTGTTTAATGCTAATTGTAACTAACGCCTATATTCTTCCTGTGCATAGTGTAATGATAAAATTTACGAAAAAATGTTACTTTTATATTAATATTTCTTAATAATAGTTCTGGTTCTATTAGACTTGTATTATATCAACTTTTGCATTGCATTTCTTATTAATATTTTTCAGCTTAGTGCCTATTTAGAACAAATATGAGGTTATTAATAATTTTAGAGTTAAAGTTATCCCTAGAATTGTTTCAGTAGTTTTTTGTATGGCGTCAAGTAGGAGAGTGTTTATACCTGATGAAGAACAGTGCTATAGTTTCTACGTGTGTAATTTTATATTTAAAAGATTTATGGCATGCTCCCGCATACGTCTTTTGGCCAATGCATTTGAAAAATTGTTAGAATCAATTCTCCAAGATTACAAATTGACTATCGTGAAACTTCAGTATCGAAGGCAGCGGATATCAGTGAATTGAAGCATACTTTGAGACAGTTGATTGTAATATTCTGTCTATGTGGCGCATGTTATCCCAAAATTTGGATCGATAGTCGTGTCAGATACACCAGAATCCTACGTACGGATCCGTCATAATCGATGCTACATAGACATTTCTTCGCCCACTTATCAGAGATTGTCTGCTAATCAAAATAGGAAGGATATGAAAAATATCGTCCTTCGTGAGTCAGTATGCAGTGACTCTTACTTTATGGTTTTCGTCGTATACTTGGCCATGAAATAGGAACTGCATTTGCGATAAGTAGGATCTGCATTGCAGAGAACTTTTTTTTCCTTAAAAGTGGATACCAGTTATTGAATAAAATCGAGTTATGTACTTTTTAATTTTATGATAGTTCGCTAAATAATATGCAGATGGAAGAAACTCTAATTTAGGGCCGTTGTTATAGTAACAGTGGTCTTTATAAATTATGTAATGTCCACTATGGAAAAATCTTATCAAGAAGAGATTCCCTCCAGTACTGTTTCTCAGAATGTTAATCCTTTGAAGAAGCATCAGCTTCCTAAGCGTCTCGAAGTCTGCGACGCTGCCTGGGCCGCTGGGCAGACTGGAGCCTGCTGCTCGGGTCCATGTAAGGCTTGGAGCAATGGTCACGTTAACAGACTTCCGCTTCAAGGAGTGGCGGCGGCCCTGGGCCTTATCGAAACAGTTTGTCTTCCTTTGGTGGGAAGGACACGCAAAAGTGGTAATGGATTGTAAAAATGCATGGATGCTGACTTTTCGGACAGAACACGGCATTCTAATGGAAACTGAAGTTTAGCAAAATGTAGCGGATTAACTTTCTCAGAAACCGCTTCCGTAAAATTTTTACACCGTTTCTCATGCTTTTTCGGAGATGGTAGAAAAGGAGTTCAAAGGAAGCTCTTCCGTAAGAAAAGTTACAGGCTACAGCAAAGTCCCGGAAAGAGGCAGCAGTCACGTGGCGTATGACACCGATTGTACTGGAAATGGCCAAATATGATATCGGTTCTATTGGGAAGAGGCCTGGGATCTCTTGATAGATGCATATCGTAAAATGATTAAATAACGTACGAAAATGGCAGTACATGAGCTAGAGTGATACTTCTTTTAATAAATAATTTTACTTCTCAGTTTCGAGTGCTCGTAATTATTGTTGATTTTGAGAGTTCAGTAAAAGCCCTACTGGAGTACTCTTTTGTTTAAGAGATAGTTAAAGTTTATTTAACGTTGTTTTCAGTAAGAGAATTTCACGAATAATATTACAAGTATAAAATCCAAGAGGCTGTATATTCAGTTGTATGTGTTTTGCAAAATATTATATTAACTGTAACCACTCCTATTTGTGTGCGATTGTTTTGCTGTATAGTAGCGCACTTCTTACCTAAATCGAGTTGGATATCACGGCATTTGATTGATGTTTTCTTTCCGTATCTTTTTTTCATTAGTACCGCTGAAGTTCTAAAATACCGTTGCTTATTCATTGAATATTCCACATGAAATCGCGCTGAAACACTGCCGTCTATATTACGCATTTTATTATTACAAAACAGTCATTTATAAATCCGTGGATGTAGGGAATGACTAAGGGAGGGGGGGATCTCTAGCTCATTATAATATAATAGGTCGATAATAATATCGTTCAATAAATGAAAATTTACTACCTAAGCCGTAAATTATCATTTATTAAACGATAGATAGCCGAAAGATTTATCAAATTTATTGAACTATTTTTCATTTATTTAACGATAACAGAAAGATTTATCCAATCTTTTCTTAATTGATGTAAAAGTTGGACTTACGAAGTCTCAGAAAAAGGTGACTTATCGTAAGAGTAGTAATTTGAATTTCTATATAATGTATCTGTTTTACTTCAATTATTTAATGCATTTATTAACGACAGTTATCCAGAACACGTCAGTATTGAAGCATATTATTACCATTCTCTTTTTGTTTCCGAAAAACATGAATATGCGTGAAGAAAATGTGAAGTTATTATAATATAATCGATACTACATGACCTTATATCCAACTACATATTTCAGCGGTTACAATAGAACTGATAATTTAAGTTTTATATTAATCGCAGTTTTTGTTATTTATCAAGCTGAGAATTTCTGCTCAATTTGATAATATTAAAATGAGTCCCAAGACTAACAGTATCTCATTTTGACAGCTTTTTTTAATGTGTAAACGAAAACAAATTACCTCTTCATTTTTTAAGTTAATGCCTAATTTATTTTTTAATGTTGCAGCTAGCACTTGCAGTATTTAGTATCATACTTTGTTGCCGAATACCAGGATTCCTTAAATTGGCAGAAATGGCGGTGACAGGATCTATATTAACAAAATTATTATTAGACCTCTTCCGAATGTTCTCCCACACCACAGAAATTGACAGAAAGGGACCACAGTATTCGGCATAGTAGAGCGTAGATACCATTTTTCACTGAATATTTTAATCATGTGTTCACGGAGGCCACAGAAACTGTGGCCTCCGTGACAGCGTTGACAATTCTGCTACCTGGAACGTCGTTAATCCATTTTATTTTTGTATTTCTACAATGATATAAATTATAGTGCTTTGGTTTATACGTATTTCCAAAAGTATCCTGGGTTGTGGGAAAAATGATAACACAATAATATTTGATCTTCTAAAAGTAAGCAGATCAACTAAACACAAGAGGTGGGTCGGTCGAGGCGTTGAGCTCAGCGAATTCTGATGAATAGGCTATTATGATTAATTATGTTAATATAGTATTAGTATCTTGTAATAATTCCCCAACTGCTAGTCATCACAGACATCATGTTAGGAATCAATCTATTCGAACTATTTCAGCAAATCTTCAGCACCTACGTTGGTTGACGTAATGACCAATTGAAAACGTCATGGTACTACTACAGACGGAAAGAGTTCTCAAAGACCACAGAAACTGCGAAAAGAGACCAGAATAGCGGTACGCAGAGATCATCTACCCTCATCGAATATTGTCAATCGCAGTTGTTTAGCGATGTCACAGGAACTGATATTAGTAGTAGGATATGTGAGGAACTGCAAAGAATCGGATTTTACGGAAGAGTAGACGCACCAAACATCATAGCACGCACCGCACAGCGTCGACGTTAATGATGCACAACCCATCGTAATTGGTCTGTGGAACATTAGAAAACTGTGTTATGGAGTGACGAATTCAGATACTTTGATTCATCTCAAATTTGATCTGGTGGCTTTATTTGTCTGGCAGATGCCCGGAGAAGGTTATTTACCAGAATGTGTCATTCCAACTGTGAAGTTTTATGGAAATAGCTGTCACTGTATGAGGTTGTTTCTAGTAGTTTGAGCTTCGACTATTGGTCGTCGTTCCAGAACAGTGAAAGTCATGCAGTGCATTGGCATTCTGGACAATTCCGCTCCTCCTACGCTGTGACAGCAATATGGGAAGGAGGTTTCTGTTTCAGTATGACGGTGCACCTTGTCATACTGTATAGCCTGTAGTACAATTACTGGCTATTTAGTTTGATGACATGAGCGTGCAAAATACGGCCGTCTTTAATCCAAATGAACACCTTAAGGATGAAGTGGATTTTAGCTTCAGCCAAACCAACATGCCCGCAATCAGAAGCTGAATTGTTCGTTGTACCGAAGGAGGAATGGACCAAAAAATGACCTTCCTGTTATTAAAATTTGTTTCGGCGTTAAATAACGAAAATACAGTTTGTAATTAAGGCCAAAGATGAGCCGTATGTTATTACATATTGTCAGGAGAATTTTTTTTTTTAAAGCATGATGGGGTAATCGAATAATTTTGGCAATGAACTGTAATAGTAGAGTAGCTGCTTTATTCAAATTATGTAAAAAGGGGTTTATTAGCATAGTTAACTTTTACGAGCGGTGCCACAGGTTACCAGTCCTCTGCTTAAACTGATATTCACATAGTGAACCATTGACTTAATTCTTTTTGACTTCTCCTTGTGGGATTGTGTTAAGAAATAAAAATTTATTTAATTGCTCTGCCAAAATGTGCTTTCTATCTCTATTGGTGATGAGTACACTAATTTTTGTAGCCGATTTTGGCTGTTGAATCTTTGTAGTAGAGTTACTTTTGAAAATAAAATTACAAATTTATAAAATAAATTTAAAAAATCGATAAGTGAAGTATAAAGATATCTAAAAGAAAGTCAAAAGCCTGCAGTAAGAACTTTGATAAAAGCGGAGCTTCATTGGAATTGATAATTTTCCAGAGTAATTCTGAATCAGTCTAATTTTTAAATTCAAAAGTACAGAATTTGTACTTCTGAATTTAAATTTTTTAGAACTTTATTTTTTAATTTTTACGGATTATATTTAATTAAACAGAATTTCTAGATTATATTAGGCCATGTGTACAAATTACAAACAATACTAAATAGGGGAGTAATTTTTGGAGTACGGCTGAAATGAATAAGATAAAGAGACAAAATAAAAGAAAGTAATTTTAGATTGAGTTGAACTGATCGGATTCAGAATGAGGTAGGAAGTTGTTTTTCCTCCAAGAAATTCTATTTAGTCAACACTTTCGAATTCGACCCAGTACGCTTAAAACTGTAACAAAATACTCTCACTACTGCATGCTGGTTGCGATCATTTCACACCGTGACTAAGTTAGTCAATTTCGAGAGAGATTTGTAGTTTTTTGTTTTTTCCCGGGAAACTGTTTTTCACAAATAAAATAAGTAAGAATGCCATAGAATACATGTGGTGTTGAGACAGAGCACACTGAGGCTGCACACATTGTTGCAACAGCATGCATGCATCCTGTGGCCTCTTAACCGCATCAGTATCCCTGAGTATATTTTTATTCAGTTAATAGAAAATTTTAATAACCACAATACAACGCATCAAGGACAAGTTGCAGGAGTTTTAAGTAAACCACTCTTGTGAATTAGCCTGTTGGGAGTAGCGATCATCAGAAAAGTAGTCAGGATAATGGACTGGAACCTGCGATGTAGACCAGCGATGTCCGGAATGTATTCTCTCAATAAAATGTCTTCATGCATGATCACTGCATGCTTTCACATTGCTCTCTCCTTACTCTGTGTCTGCTATCTGCATGATGCAACTGCACCTTAATAAACGATGCTTTTTCGGTGTCGATTCCATTCCAAGTGACCATCTGTAACGTCAGCATCGATCTTTTGCTCTATTTCCTGTAATCCTTATCAAAGAATATTTGATTTCTGGCTTGGAATTTATATGCATTTTGATTTGAACTTTCAAAACACATTGGCATAATTATTTCACGCGTTCTACTAAAAAGCTGTAACGTATCAAGTATGTTTGCTTCCATTCAGAGGTGGCTACAAAACACTGGACTACAGTGATACTATATGATCACATATGGTCCGTTCATTCACTCTTAGTTTAATTCTGATATAATTATAATTGCACGCTACTAGGTTTTTTGTATAATTTGAACATCGATCTACAGAAACATGTACAGCCAAAGGACATGTTTCCTTTCAGATGCGAAGAAACATATAGATTTTTAAATTTAACTTAATATTTAAATTGATTACTGATAATAAGAGTAATAAGTTAATAATGTGATAATAATTTATAATAATTTTGTGATTCTAATTTATGATTTTTCAAAATAAGGCGTCTGTAAACAAGTTTAAATTTTGAAATAACATAACCACACCCTCTAGTCAAAGACTGTTGGTAGATGTCCCGAAAGAAAAATACACAAATAATAATAATTATTAATAATAATATATATCTTTTTTATATTAATAATAGTTGGGCGCCCTCGCAGGCAGTACAGTGGTTATAATCGCTGCCATCTCACACCGGGTGGAAAAAGACTGAGTTAGAATTCCATTCAATGGAGTGAGGAATTTTTACGGGTTTTTTAAAACGTGGCTGAGGTAGTTGAGTTCAGGCGCAGGTTCAATGGTTTTTCGTTTAGCAAACAGCAAATCGGTTGAAGAAGAAACGCAGTTACAGACACAATATACTGACGCCTCATAGCCTTAGTTTCTTTGGCACTAAATACATACAACTTGACCTAGGTTGTAGGTATTTACAACCTAGGACAAGATGACCAACCTTCTCACAGATCAACTGCTAAAAATACGATAGTACTTCGTCAACTGACTAATGTTTTCGTCTTACTAGCTATTTGTGTTTGTTTATTGTCAAGATTAAAGTAATGGTGAAGAGGCCATAGTCATAAATAGAGCTCTTCCCACAGAGCCTTCGTGGTAGCATAGATGGTAGTCAGCGTCCTCCTCCACACCGGGTGGGGACGACGCTGAGTTCGAATCCCGTCAATGATGCCAGGAATTTTTATGAGCCTTTTTCACAAGGTGGCTGAGTTAGCTAGTCGGTCTCAGGCAAGGGTAGCATGATTTTTTGAGAAAAAAACATGCTACCCTTACCTGAGAAAATCCAGTAAGTCGGGGTTTTCCTCCAGTAAACAGCAAAATAAACCACAGAAACACCTGCAGTTTAGAGACAATATTATATACTGCGCAATATTGCCTAAGTTGTTGCCTAAGTTATTGGCAACAACTTAGGCGCATTGCCTAAGTTATGCGCCTAAAAACACCCTACAGCAACCTCCCATAGAATGGCTGATTACGAAGCTTTCGAACCCTTAAACATATGACATCAACTTTTAATGTTTAATGCACTATCATTGACCGCTATCCGAGTTTATGACAGTTTATAATTAAATGAATGCGTCTTTTCATCTTTGTACACTGCCTTGAATGCAGTTCTCCATCATAACTTCTTTCCCTAAAAATGGAAGATATAGAGAGAAGCTCATATTTAAAATACAGCCTTCGACGCAAGTCAGTCATTAACAGACCTTTTCATGCGGTGGAAGCCTGCTTAAAAGTGTAGAGAAAATCTCATTAAACGTTTTGACAAAACCGCCTCGGTCAAGACAAGTTTCCACAAATCCACCACGCAACAGAAAATCGATCATTTTTCGACACCCACTGAAAGTTTTTCAGGCTTTCAATAATTTTCATTGCATTCCAAGACAATGCCAAAATTTCTGCCATTTACCTCGACCTCAAATCTACTTTTGATATTGGATGTATTGGCACTCCTTCTGCTTTGTCAGGAGCATTTCCAAATTTCCGGAAATGTGTTCCCATTTTTTGCAACCATTACTCTCTAATCTGACACACCTTCTAAATTGGCTCTCACCCACAACGCTAGTACAGGTGTTCCACAAGGAGGGATATTGCCAAGCCTATTATTACTGCATTGCTTGTCCTTCAGGTATATGGGAGGAATGGTGCAATCTTCTGTGCTGTGATACGAGGCTCATTACACGTATTAATTGTTAAAATAATATAAATCTTGTCACAGAGACAGTCTTTCCGCCAAACTAAATGCCGTTTCAAGTATATCTTAGTCGAAATTGAAAGTCTCCGTCCAACAAAATCAGTCCATATGATTTTGCTCCAAACTAGTATCACCTGTTATTATAACATTGATACGTGATGAAACTCAGATTCCTAACGTGTTCTCTCCCAACGATCTTGGGACAGTGCCTTAAGTTGAGTTTTCACAATCATTTAGATGCTCTTCAACTCAAAACAGCGAACATAAATGACAATCTAAGCAGCCTTGTTAGAGATTAATATTACGAGAACAGTAGTAAAAAGATTTAGGGCGTGAAAGCCTCAGATTACGGGAACTTTATTAGAAGAACAAGTTAGTGCAAAGGATCGTTTTAGTTCCTAGTATTATTATGAGGACATAGATCAAAACCCTTAGACGTATATACGCCTAACCCCATAACCCTTAGACGGCGTATGTACCAGAACACTGGCTGATCAAGGGGATCACTCTCAGAGTGGGCGTCCCTTATCAGAAATATTACAACCCTTGAGAAATAGTTAAACAGCAAGAGTCTATAGCTACCATCAATGTGATCATAAAACATATTTCGGTACCAAATCTGATAAACTGAGAATCCCGCTCTACACCATTCGGGCAATTAGTTCCCTACCCACTAAGAGAAATACGTTGAATCTGTCCATATACTGCAGGCAGTGATGGACTGAGTCTAAAAATATTGGTTGCCAGGAGACAAAGGGGGGGAACCCTTTAATAAAAATGATTTTATTAAATTTTTTTAATTAAAATAGTAATACAACGTAAATTTTAGTTGCATACAGTAATATTCTTGGAACTTCTATTAAATTTCAAGCTACTAAAAGGTCATTAACATTTTTAACATATTGTGTAATGTTATTGCAAGGGAGTCCACTTGCCATCGGGCAAGCTGACACCCTGACCAGTCCGCCACTGACTGCAGGTCGAACAGTCGATTAAATGCAGAAATTTTATAAATATCCTACGAATTAAAAGTATTCTCTGCAGTAAACAATCTTAGAGTGGTACGAAACCATAACAATCTCTGTTGTTATGCTTTTGTACCACTTCCACATCTAATCACTCTTCACATTAATTTGCCTGGTATCCAGGTGTGCGTTAAAGTACAAAAGAAACTAAGTCTGAGGCTTCAGTATATTTTGTGCGTAGTTGCATGTTTTCTTGGGTCGGTGTTTTGTTTATCGGACGAAAAAGGAGAGTTTCCTTGATTAAAAAAAAACAAAAAATCTGTTCAACCACACCCGAGTCCGACTAATTTAGCCACATCGCGAAAAAACCCATAAACATTCCTCGCGTCATTGACGGAATTCTACCATAGATATTTTCCGCCCGCTGTGGAAGAACAGTGATTATAGTCACTGTGCTACTAGCGAGGGCTGTCCGGATCTATAGTTCCATGAGTTGCTCAGGTTGTAATGTTCTCTGTTTATCGAGTATCATCCTCATAAACTACCTTTACTCTTTATTACGCAGCCTTACTCTTGTCCTCTATAATTGTCTGATATCCCATATAATTGGCTGCGGACCAAACTGTAGATCATTTTTGTATTATTATTATATGGTTTAAAAACATTCTAATGCGTTTTCAAAATTATACTTGCCTCCGCGATTCTGTGCGATTTTCATAATTACCGGAAAATAAGTCAAGAAACGTTTCTGATCGGGAAAATGTTCTGCTTTATGATGCTTGTCATCATCGTCATATTATGCAGTCGAGATAATAGTCATAGTAGTAATTTGCTGGACTGAAATTGTTGAAACTGTTCACTTTTATCCACCAGAAAATTCCAGCATTGAATGGAAAGTTTTGAGAACTAAAACAATAAACTGCAACTGTCCTACATTTATACTTTCTATATGTTTCTGTTCCTGTATACTTTCTGTACTTTCTTGGCTTACCAAGCTATATATTCAGAGTAATGTGTTTCTGTTTAATACGGTATTGCATATACACCGCTTGACAAAACTAACAGAACAAGATGTTTTTCGTGAATATTTTATTGTGAATAGTGTCGCCGAAGGAAAATATTTGATATAATAGTCATAATGGAATGCAAATTCCGAGTATCGAATAAAAATCGATCTACCACTTTACATAACCGCACATTATGCAAATTATTCATGCTTATAAAAACACGGGTTGCGACCACATCACTACATCCCGTTTTTTGGCTTGCTCAGTAGGATAGCCACATTACTCTGGTACTCGGAATTGCAAGTCATCGTCGTTTCGATGATTTTTTGAGATGGCGGGCCGTTGGGCGGTCACAGGGGGAGGTGGCACGTAGAGTCGTCTCGGTATTTTGGAAGCAGTTTCAGGAGACAGGAACCATTACAAGAAGAGCTGACCAAGGTCGCTCGAGGATTACATCAACCAGAACAGACCGCTATCTGACTCTAACAGCAGGACGGAACCCTACGATGTCCTATCATCAATTGTCGCTTGAGGTTGCTGCAGTCACAAGAAAAACATTTCCACGGACACCTAAGGCGGAACAGTGTTCTCGTGTAGGGCGGAATAATGATCAACGAGGGCTCAGTTCAAGTGAACTCTGCGCAAGGAAGTCAATGGTGGGTCCCATTAACCCCAAACCACCGTAGAGGTCGTCGAAATTGGTGCGGTGACTTGGAGCCCCGACAAATGGGGTACAGTTTTGTTCTGTTCTTTGATGAGTCTCATTTTAGCCTACAAAGAGATTCTAGACGTTATTTCAACTGGAGACGAGGAATGCAGTACCATCCCTCCAACAACAGAGAAAGGGAGGATACTTGAGACGGGGTTCTCGTGTAGGGCGGAATAATGATCAACGGCCGCATCCCTCTTCATGTTTTTGGTAGGGGTACCATAACTACAGAGGCCCTAGAACAGATCTCCAAACCCTGTGTGCAACTTCTTAGGGGGTGCGGTTGATCCAGCTTTTCTTTTCATGCACTACAACGCTACTGCATATAGAGCTCAGTGGAGGAATATCTTGAAATTGATGATATCCAACGACTGCCGTAGCCAGCACAATCACCAGACTTAAATCCTATCGAATATGTGTGGGACGCCCTTCGCCGTCGCATTGCACGGTGACAGCCAACTCCTCGGTCACTTGGTGCGCTATGTTCTGCGCTGGCGGAAGAAAGGGATTTGTTGACACAGAATCTTATACACACCCATATGTTGAGCATGGTTGACCGCTGTCAGATCTGATTAGGCCTTGGAGGGGATCATACGCCGTACTGATATCATGTGACCATATTTTCGAGCATCTTGTATCGACATCTGTAATGTAACCTTTTTGGTACTTGTTATACAACCTCTATAAACGTCCCTTATACCTGTCCGAAGTTTCTCGCTGTCTCCTTATTTAATCATTATTCAATAGTACACCACCGTTCCAAATTTTGTCCTGCTTCATCGCAAGCTGCACGAGTTGCACCACGTTTTCTACGTGCCCCATTAATTTTGTCGAATAGTGTGTAAACGATTGTAAACTGTGCATTGGATCTTTTTGTCTATAGTAAAAACGAGAAAAAAATAAAATGCGGTGTGAGTCTGTTTTTCGAACTATTACAGAAATTGTTTTTAAAGTATAACAACAGAAAATGGATCTCCTCTTCCGCCTTACACTGCCGGACCCTGCCGGAAGTTTCCCTTTCTCCTTCACCTCATTTCTGTTCCCTGTCTGATTAGTCCCGTATTCCATCAACATCTTGCAAATCTTAATCGTATTACCATTATTTTTTAATTATGTTCCTCGGATTAATTTGTTTTCTGCGTGTCTTAATTTCTGCGACGTTCTCTTGTTTTGTATAGCCAAAAAAGGAATGGTTTTGTATAGCCAAAAAAATAGGAATGCGCGCTATTTCAATTTCCGTTTATTGTTGTAGAATTGTTCACGATTTTATTTAGAGTTACCTCAAACTTGAAGCTCTCAGAAATGGTAATTGTTTTCATTCTTTAAATTAATATTAAAAAATACTCAATACACCGATGCCTCATACAAGAAGTCAGTTCAAGAAATACAACCAGGTTATACTCGTTGTTCAAGATGGACATAACAGAGCGGACTGCGACAAAGAATGTGTTCAGCAGTGTCATCCACGCAGTAAGCTCTTCACTCGCTTAAGGCAGTCTGTTATCATCGGCCAATGACGTTTTTCACATCTCGTCTTATTTAAAAATGTCGGAGTGACCCAAATAACGTGTGCGTCTTAAATTTTGATTTAAAATCGGAAAAACAGCAAGCGAGACATTTGATATTAATTAGAATAGCAAAAGGGAATTCTGCTATGGGCTGTACACGATATTTCAACTGGCATCGTTGTTTCAGTGACGGTCCTATGCACTTAGATCTTAGCCAACAGGCCGAGAAGTAATATCTGTCGAAAGTGATTCGCGATCCGGCCATGGTGACATACTGTTCCGGGTAAGGCGCCGCCCTCGTGTGTAGCACAGTTGACAAAATCGCCATCCTTCCCACACTGGATGGAAAAGACCTGAGTTGGAGTCCCGTCGATGACGGGAAAAATTTTTATGGGCCTTTTTAACAACGTGACTGAGTTCGTCGATCTCAGGCGAGGGTATAATTGTTTTTTATCCCGGGAACTCGCGTGTTTCGTCCGCGCAAACAGAAAATCGACCACAGAACACACGCAATTTACAGACAGTATATATTGGAGCAATATGTGGTTGGTCGCTGATGCTCCCACAACCCTACAACAACGACAACAACAGCACCATAAGTACTCTTGTGAAGACAACAGAACTCTATGAATGCCAGAAGTGTGTGTTTTGTGCATTTTAGTGTGTTGTTCTTCTGACTACTTGGCTGTAGGGCACCTAGTGGGACCCTACATTACCCGCCACAGGCAGTAGACATAAAGATCTCTGGCTGGCCCCGCCAGGGTCGGTTGGGCTTCCTAAATAGGAACAAAAGAAAATGTTGAGAAAAGAGCACTTTTTTTTATTTATATGCTAGGCGTTCCCTGCCAAAAACTGGCATCCGCACCATATCTTTCAATACTGTATTTAGATAGATGAATCCACTTAGACAGGAAAATAGACAACAAGGATAGGATGGGTATGAATGAAGGATGTTAACAGAGGCGGCCACAGGAAAAAGGTCCACCAAACTAGGCAAAAGCCTAAGGCGAAAAGTGGGTGGGGGATCGGTGCAAGCCCGGAGATTGTAAGAGAATGGGTAGCAGATGTTCCCATAAGATAGCCATTGAAATTTCTCTAGCGATGGGATCCCAGGCTGCCAAGGTAGTGTCAGTAATTTTCAAACCTGGAAAGGTTAATATCAACGCCTGCAAGCAGGGAACAGCTTAAAAACTCCGTGTCAGAGGAATCTACTAAGGTGAATATAGATTCATGTTCCAGGATGTCCATCCAACTGTTGAATTTGAGTCATCTGAAGATTCTCCCGTTGGTGAGCACGTTTGCACTCAAAGAATGCTTGGGCGAACTCCGTGAAGGTAGCATAATTATGCTCTTCAGGAAGAAACAGATGTTCTTCAGAACGTCTTTTCTCCAGAGATAACAATTCGATGTGTTGCTGCCCAATTCTGAAGTTTATTCAGTACTCTATTTACATTTAAACTGCTCTAGTTCTAGCATGAACAACCAAGACTATTTGCATTTAAACTGCTCTTGTTACAGCATGGTCGTCCGCAAAAGCAAGCGATTTAGTGCACTCGAAGTTAAACAAATGATGAAATCGTATCTCTAGTGCGAACTTTGGTACAAAACGACCGAAGATTAACTGTTCGTGAAATCGCTGAAGAAACTTTTACTTCGTTCGGATCATGTCATTCTAATTTAACGAAAACTTTGAACATGAGGCACATTTCCCCAACGTTCGTGGTGCGGCTGTTAGCAGGGTTTCCTCTGTTAACAGCAGCCGCACGAATTGCTAGCAGTGTTCAAGGGTATTAACAGGAGAAATCCTGTTAACACCCTTCGCAAGTCGCTTCCAGTTTGTTCGAACTTGCGATTAATGACGAGACATTATTGAAACGTTTATTAACTGCAGGGTTGTGATTCCGAAACTAAATAGGTGTCCAGTGGAAACTTTCTTTTCTACCACTCCAACCCGGAAAAGGGCGGCAAGTGCGCAGCAAAATGAAGGCTATGTTGCTCGTATTTATTGAGTGTGAGGGACAAACAAGTAACGAACAAGTTTTACGTTGCAGACGCCTTCGTGGTGCTGTCCGCAGAAAAATACGGAAAAGTGGAACTCCAAAGGATGGTTGCTTCACTACGATAATGCTCCTTCGCTACTTGCATAGCAGATTATTTTTGGTTAAACGCGGACTCGTTCAAGTCCAGCAACGCCCGTAATCGGAATATGGCTCCATCTGATTTTTTTGTTTACTATATTGAAAAAAAAACGAAAAAACGAAAGGACGTCGATTCCAAAAAACAACAAAGAGTAATGAGGTGGCTAAACTTTCGACGATTTTGAAATGAGTTTTTTGAGAAGAATAGGAATATCGTTGGGCTGAGTGCTGCCTGAGAAGGATTTCGTAGGTGATTGGGCTCGGTCACGCTGTAAGTATGCTTATTGTTACAATATCGTAGCTTAAACTTGCATGAATGATGGAGGTTTTTACCTTTTTCATTTACATATTTATCCTACCTATTTTTCTTGTGTTTTAAGGGCTGTTTAAAATTTTATAACCGGTTTTTGCTGATCATCAATAAATCCACATTTCTTTAAGGCCTTATATTTCTGAGTGCGTAATTTTCTATGGCCGTGTGTCCTTTTCCGGCTTTGTGCTTTTTTACAGGCTGCTTCGATAAAATACGCTATTCAAGTATTTAAAAATGAATGCTTTTTACTTAAATGCCATCCATCTCTTATAGAACACTCGCCCTTTCATAACCAGTTGCTTCTATTAGAACGATTTGCGCTACTTCAAACAACGCTTCCTACCTTAATAGGAAGGTGTTGTTTCGAGTGGTATAATAGTACCAAGAGATTGAAATGAACAGACTTTTTTTTTCTTTCTTGCTTTTCTATTGCTGAACTTGGCGTATAACAGGAAAAGGGCCAGCTTGTGTGCAGAAGCGCTTGCAGAATATCAGTGGCATGTGGATCAGAAAAATAAAAAAAACACGAGTGTAAAAGTTCAGTTATGAGGAGACCGAAGTAAACTTTTTAAGCGAGAAATATTTTAAAATATTTCTCGCCTATAATATTTCTCGCTTAATGTAAATGCATTTAACTTATAGAAAATTTTCCGAGTTAGATACTTGGATTTCTTGGGCGAGAAAACGGCTTAACCGGAATCCTCTTAAGCGAGTTGCACTGCGCGCACTAATGTTTAAGAAAACTTTTAAGGATACGATGCCTAATAGCTACTTTCCATTAATGGATCAATAAAAAAATGCATTATGATGAAGGCATAAGCCCATATGCAGTAAAATAGGTTTGCCTTTGTTTTATAAACGACATAAAATGCTCGCAGCAAGCTTGGTTCTCGTAGGTTGCGATGCTGTTCCAGCACTTCTCATTATGGGAAGTGCAGTTCATTTATAATACGACATCGGCGCGATTGGTAGAGAACCGCTCATGTTCAGTTGACCAGCACCATAATGAGAAGTTGCGAGTCTTTATCTTTAACAGGAAATATGAGTACGCGCGGTCGAAGAAATGTATTTCGTTCTCTTAGTATTACAATTGCGAGTATTTTCACGGCTATATTTTCCAACCTCTTCGTATTCGCAAGAAAGAACGTGTGTTTAAAGATGCGAATCTAAGTTTTATTGTGTCAATTTCCTAAATGTTCAAAATTAAATAAAAATTAATTCACGTTTTCCGATAAACTTTTCTCACGAATAGAAAAAAATATTTTGTCTTTATTTTTAATAATAATCACTTTTGTGATTATTTTTAAAGTAGGACCGCTCTTAATTTAAATTAGGATGAATAGTTTTAATACTTGCATTTAATATGCTGCATTTCTATTCACGACATTTAATCACTGAATATGTAGTTTCTCATTGCTCTTTCATTAGCTGCCCTGCATGAAGGTAATAAATTTCCTTGGATGTATGCCAAGTCATCCTAACCTTCACAAAAAACTATCGTATAACTGATATGAGCAACGGTATAATGTTGCCACTCCGATCGCACGCAAGCATAGTGAGGATATCCTGGCTTTATCGTACTCGATGCCTTTTCTTAGTGCATGTCTGGATGCATGTCTGTCTCGTTCCTTTTTTTTTTTTTTTTTTTTTTTTGCTATATCGCTGTTGTCAGGTTATCTTTTCAAAGAAATCGCTTAGTGCATTTTCATAAAGAAAAGAAACTTATACTGAATAATTTATAAAAAGGTTATAGAACATTCAGAAATTTTTACCACGCATTTACTGAATTTTGAATATAAAATTCTGAAGCAGCATTCGTTTTTTTTTTTTTTTTTTTGTTTCTTTTAAATCTTGCATAAGTGACAAATATACACGTATTTTCTTTCCAGCCAATTCACAACGCAATGATGGTCAGTGCTCATCGTGAATTCCGTAAGAATTATGAAAAAGGATCTACCAAGTGGACATTTAATTCGCATTTGGCCGCAATTATTTATGAGTGTTACCAGTTACGGCAATAATAATTTACACATTTTGTTCGTAATACATAAAATAAATAAATAATATATAGTAAGTTTAACTTAATTATTTTTTAAGTCTTTAGCTTGAGTAAGCTAAATGTTGATGGCATTCTCCCTCTTGCGCAGACTAAGTTTAAATTGGGAAAAGACAAATGCGCGGAATTTGCCTTCACCAGCGTATAGTTGATTGCTGGAACAGACTTTCATCTGGTGTTGTAGCAGTGGTAGTCTCAATTAACGCCGCTTAAAGCATCCAGAAGTGAGAAAAACAAACATAAGTAGAAAGTAGTTCATTTTCATTAAAGTATTAAGAATATAAATAGATATAACCCTTTCGCCCTTATTCTATCATAATCAATGCCAAATGTACAAGTCCTGTTTTTCAATAGTGGTTCTGTACAATAAAATACGTTCAACCAGGCCGCATCTGCATCCATCATCTTTATCACCACGAAACTCATGATTAATGCTGCTGAAAATGCAGTACCTAAATAAAGTTTCTATTTGCCTAAGAATTTTATTTGCCTTATCAACTTTCCTGCATTCGCATCACTCTTTAAACAAGCCGTGACTTTCCATCTCCTTGCTTGCTGAGAATTTTTCTTCTTCGTGCTCCTTTAGAATGAGTTTTTCGAAGCAAATGGTCACACATGGTTCTCTGGATATCGGTTGCTTTTGTCACAGCGGATACTTTCAAAATAACTACTTTGATTTCCTTTTTACTAAGTGACTGGATGGATCTTATGAGCTGCTATTCTTTCCAGTTATATCTGATCCCACGTTTTTTTATCGACTCATGAGTGCTAAAAATTATAAGATTTCTTTATTTACTCTCTGACGTTGGTATAATTAGTTTGTAAATATTGTGAATCTGTAATTTTTTTGAATATTTTTAAATTGTGTTTTGAAGAACACATTAATTTATGACATATGGTTAGCGTTATTGTATCTATGTAGAAAGTGTCGTTATTGCTTCTCTAGAAAGTAGGGCTGTTGTTGCATCCAATTCTATCATCGCACATTGTTCTGCATTATCGCAAGGCCGACCAGGCTAGCCAGGTGGGTAAAGTGCCTGCCTGGCAACCCAAAGGTCGCGGGTTCGAATCCCGCCTCGGGCTTGGATCAAAGTACTGCAAAAACCTTGGGAGGTGCACTATGGCCACAGAAGCCGATGCCCCCAACAACTACCTACCTACCAGCATTATCGCAAGAGGCCATTTTGAAAGGTTTCACTGCTGCCTGCCAAGGAGAATATTATATAAGAAAGCATACTATCAAAGTATTTATCATTTGAAACTGAATTAACAGCAATAAAGCAGCCATTTCAAAACTGGAACTTCTCAGATATCCAGGCAGAATCGCAAGAATATCTGGTTTCAATTCAAGAATATCTTGCGAAGAATATCTGGTTTCAGAAAAAAAAAATATATATACGTTAGTTTAGGCAATTATTCCACCTATATACTAGACTTTTTATGCAATTTTCAAAAGTTAAGAATTTTTTGGTGGTTGTTATCATCATTATTTAGAGGGTTTCTTCACTTCATTGTCCATGCAGAATCGACACTCTGCCAGATTATTTTTCAGTCTTATGAAAACACGTTGAATAGTATGGAAGATGAACACTCATTTCCCTGTGCGGTTTCTGGATGCTTTGCCATAGTGATCTTATTGTCGTGTATCAAAATGAAAACCTTCCGGCAAGCATCCTGGTCTTTTGTTTTTGATGGCAAGTCGCAAATCACCTACGAGGAATCTGCATTTTTTTGTTAGTTAATTGTTGCAACCGTATACATGAAATGTGTACAGAAAGAGTTAACTAACAAAACAACAGTTAACTCACAAAATTGTGTGAATCGAAGAGTAGCATGAGCATAACCTATTTGAACTCCTGACTAGGACATCTAATACTGATATAATAGGGCTAACAGAAACGTGATGTTCCTGTTAGGGCTAACAGAAACTAATGCTGATATAATAGGGCTAACAGAAACATGGCGATGACGAGTGGAACTCGTCATCGCCAATATCCAAGTGGCATCACGGACTCGTCATAAACAATGTATTTGCTCGCAGTGTCTACTGATATTTCCATTGCATACTGGCCATTTAGTTCAAAGTGCGCGCACCGCTTCTTGTCTACCATCACAATGCGATCCAAGAAGTTATTTCCTTCTTCATATCGCTCTAGGTGCTGCAGACACATTTGCAAACGTTTCTATTCATCATTCAGATATATGGGAAGCCACTCAGTGTACTCATACCGCCTAAATCACGGACAGTAAATTACTACCTAAATATTTTTACTCATTCACCAAAAGACATGATTTTCATTTAAAACATGCTCCAAAAGTGATAAATATTTTACGAGGAATTTTCTTTGTTACAGAATAATTTTAAATTATTGGTTTTGATATGAAACTGTTTATCAAATCGATTTACAAATCCATATACAAACCATGCTAGAAAGATATTAATAAATGAATTTCTTTCGGTACTATTAAACACAGTGAAAGTCCGCTGTAATAAGCACTAATAAAATTTATACTCCTTGACAGCCGCATAGCCAGAGGAGTTCACACGATAGAGGTGGGATATAAGAACATTATTTAGCAGTCACGCGAACTTGAACTACAATCAACTCAATGCATGTGCAATTGTATCCTGGCGTTTTACCTCTCGGCTATGGCGGTCTTTGAAGCTGAAAAAACTCCTTATGGAAGACCTTTATAATTCATAACTGAGTTATAATTAACGGTTAGGGCAGTATAAATTCTGAATAAAGCTGTACGAAATCTGAATGAAGAGAAAAAAATTGGAAATCTGTTATGTATTACTTCTGCCCATCACATGTCTTCACGGTACGTCTGATGACGGAAACTTACGATGCGATATTTCTCATATGATCTCATGGATAGCATGAAGCAGTCGAAGATTGTTTGCAACAATCTTTGACTGCTGCTTTTAAGATTGTTGCTTCCGTCGAAACATGAAAAAAGGGGGGGAAGAAAAAAACTGCTATACTCAAGAATTACGCAAGCAGCAACATGAAACAAAGATTAGTATAAATCGTTATTCCACATTGTTCGTTTATCTTTACAGACAAATGAGAGACTCATTCATCAGTTAAAATAAACTAAAGAATCGACACGCGTTTGTTGAGAATTTATTACAACGTTTTCTCTTTACGAATACTGGAAACCTTAGAGAGAAGCTTCAATCTGGACTTCCTCAAACACCCACAAAAATGCAATGCATCAGCTATTTTAGCCAAATGTGTTAACAGCTCATATCGATCTGTTTGAAAAGTCATTTAAGAGACGGTATTTAATTACGCATCTGTGTACAAAGTGCTAAAAAAGCATTCATTTCATCCCGACTAATTATGCATAGTTCAAGACTACACGGAGGTGACAATGAAAGAAGGGTTGAATTTTGAAGTGGATATCTTCAATGCAGATTCAGATTTCTGGTTGAATGATGAAGAGTGCTTCCATTTGAAAAGAATAAGCGCAATTACCGGTTCTGGGGCGGTGTGAATCCCTGTTATGCTAAGGATGCTCATTCTGAAACAGCTCATTCTGAATACAGTGAGAGCAACATTACTGAACAAACAGCTATGGGCCATACTCGTTTGGCGAATCTCTTGATGGTAATAAGTCGCATCTTATTGAAAAATTACATCAATAAAAGGCCTTTAACAGACAGGCTCTTTGGTTTCCGCATGAGAACGAATGCACCTTCATTTTGCTAATGCTGACATAGTGGTTAATGAAAACTGATGTTTTCATTAACCACTCTGACCACCTAAGCGATGTCCCACCCTGAGAGGTTCCACCCCCATCAGAGTGACGGGTTGGGACTTCGTAGCACAATTTCAGAGACTGACCCTTAGTTTAATCTGAAAAATATACATATGTGAAATGTTATGAGGAATATAACTCGAACATCTAATATTATAAAGATTAAATTTCAAATTAAACTTTTCTTGCAAATGGAGCCTAACCTTATTTTGTAGGTATAAGCGAAATTTGCTATTTAATGCATCTATTTCGTATTCTGGAGGCACTTCAGGAGTTGTCTCAGTTTATCATCATTATTACCATCTGTTACTATTTATTTGAAGTGTACGCCATTAGCCATACCGCGGTTTAATTTTTGGAAAACATTGGAAATCTCAAAAGTTCTTTGATATAAAGGAGAATAAAGCAAACGGTTTGTAGAGAAGAAACATGAGCGAGGAAATTTTGCATGAAGCAGAGAAGATTAAACCTTATCAATCCCATAATATCAGTTCATCTCGTCAGCAGTCACAAACCACGCTTTTCGTCACATTATATGTAGGGATGAAGCACTCAAGAAAACTTACTAAGCTCCCAAACAGTACAGGAAAAACGGAATAACGGAATGTAAAGAGGAATAAGAATAGAAGAGTGAAGTGGATGTTGAAAGAAAAGGGAGGACACTCTACACACTATCAACCCACAAAACTCAACTTAACTCAAGATTAACAGAATTTACCATGTGGTTTTAATTTTTGAATGAAAAAACTCCTTTTGATGGAAAAACGTCGCGTTCTGTACCTTCGAAATTTCCAAAAAGGGCCTTTGATGGAAAAATAAAAGAAACAAACGTTTTAAAACCGAGAAGAAGATATAACCATGATATGAGAAAACTCAGTTCGAAACAAAATAAGCCAAACTCATCTCACAATCTCAGTTAGTCTCTTGACAGGTCCTTGCCAATTTCGGCCCCTCTCTGGGGTTTTATTGGTGGGTAATTGGTACTGTGAAGAACCAAAGGACGAGATCTTATCATCAAGAGACATACCCACAGTAGTGAAATGCGAAATTGTGCACCAAGCAAAATAAACTGGAGTCAATTTACAAGGCCTCGTGCTACGAGGGGTATAAAATAACTGGTATTTCATATATTGTGGATATATTTGTTAAGGTCTTTTTGCGTCGAAAAAGGCATACATTTCATGCTTACTTATCCGTCGATCAGATTCAAATGATCCAAATCATATTATGGGTAATATTATACACTTTAAATAAATATACTTCTCTACTGCAGTAGCGGAGTTTTATTTTATTGAGAGTAATGAAACTCCGAGACCTCTTGGCGAAGTGTTTCCGCAATATACTGAATGTACTGAATAATAATTTGAATAGCAAACCTAGTTTACTCAGATAAGGAATGGTAATGCAGATTATGAGAAGCATTTAGAATGTAAAGAAAAATGGCAAATTGTCTGTTTGGGTTTTGTGTTCGTAGTAGTAGTATTAATATTATAATAGCTAAATAATGCAAGGAAGCGGACTTTTCCCTATACCTGCTAAAAAGGGCGGAGCTCTCACTTCTACCTTCCTCGTCGCTAAAATATGGCTATCTAATTCAGCTTTGAAATTTACCAACCTATCTGCGTTCGTTCACTGCTGCAGACATTCATTCTAATGATCTACAACACGCTGCCCGAAAGTTAACTTCATGAGATTCTGCTTTCTGGTACTCCCCAAAAATTCTTAATTTATTCCCTCAGTTTTTCTCTCTTCTTCCAGTGAAAATATGCCTCCTTCGTTCATTTTACAGATTCACTATAGGGGCTTTATATACCTCTAATATGTCTAGTTGCCAAATTTGCAGTCGGCATCTTCTACGTCGTTCTTCGTATGGATATTGATTAGAACCCTTCACCAATATTTTCCCTTCTTTGAACGCTTTCTAGAAGCTTTCTTTCTTCAAGTGTAGCGATCAGACCTGAACAGAATATTTTGAAGACTGTCTCACCTATCGTCTTATAAAAAGGAGACAATGACACCCCTTTCCCACCTTGTGTAGGTCCTGTATGATGATTCAGACAGGGTGTTAACACTTGAATGAAGGAAATGAATCGCATTGGTTTGCTGGATAAGAATGTCATAACTGTTGATGATTCTGTACAGGATGTTGAAAAACTGAATAAATATTTTGCATTTGCAGTCACAAACAAAGGAGTTATATGAATGGTGATATTTCTGTACCAGAAGTATGCATTATTCTAACTGTGAACTAAAAAATATTGATAACTGAAAGGAAACCGGAAGAGAATTGAAACCAAAAGTAAATAAGGCAACTAGAACTATTGGAATATATCCAATTATATTAAAAGAAGCAGCAAAAGAGGAAAGGAAACCTTTAGCGATAATTATGAGAGCATCCATCGATGCGGAGTTAGTCCTTGCACGTTTGAGATGTACAAATATCTCTCTTATTACAAAAATTGATGAAAGGGCGAAGTTAGTAATTGCATACCTGTAAGCTTGATATCTGTTCAGGGAAAATAATAGAGCCGGTCGTTAAAGACGTCATGCAGGATCACCTTGACAGGAACGCAGTTATACGCCAAAACAGCATGGATTTGTTAAAGGGAGATCTTGTCTGATCAATTTTATTAACTACTGTGAGGGGAGGGGGTCACAAAGGAACCGGAAGAAAAAAAAGTTTAACATCAATATACTTTGATTTCAGTAAAGGTTTTAATACGGTTGCACATAAGACTGCTGTACAAAATGAAATAGTATCGCAGTGGGGCGCGTTACTGCTATGAATAAAATCGAATTGTACACAGAGAGTGGACCAATGTTATGAGGAGTTCCACAAGGTATGTTGTTGAATCTTTACCATTTAAATGTTTTTTTTTTAACAATATCGATAAAGGCATATCAACTTTAATATTTAAGTTTGCTGGTGATGCGAATGTGGACAAGGTTGTTAATGACAGTAATCAGGGTATGCTACTTGAACAAATACTAGGAAGACTGAATGAAAAATGAAATTGAAGTTTAACATTTAAAATTACAGGATATGGATTTGGGTATCAAACCTCATAATAATATCTCAACTGGGTATTACCACTCAACGTAGTGGAGAATGAAAAAGAGCTGGGTACAGTCCATGAAGTTTTCTGAACAGGGAGACAAGTTACTGTAACAGCTTATAGGGCTTTCTGAATAGGCATCATATTGAATATTGTGTACAAATTTGGAAGCCTGATTTTAGGAAGAATATAGATCTGCTGGAACAGAGAGGAGCAATGAGATTAACTGGGGGCACAAGGGGGATACTCTCCTCAAGAAAGACTTGAGGTCTGTAAACTGCATCGCATCTACGAGAACATATGATTGAATTGTTTAAGACTTTAAATGGGTTCAGTAAATGAATAACTGATGACATCTTTACTCTTTCTTGAACTAGATGTACAAGGGGCATAAATTTAAATTGGAAAACTGATGGCTTGCAAAATAGATGTGCGGAAACTTATCTTCAGCCGACGAGTAATTCATTACTCGAATAAAGTTGCGCCCGGTGCTTCGGAAGTGGGTAGGTTTGAACATATTAAAAAAAAAAAAAGATTTGACATGTTACAAATTTGCTCTAATGCAAGAAAAAGGGACAATTCTCCCAACTTTAAAACCGGAAATGCCACTCAAAAATCATATTAGATCCATAAATTTATCTTAAACGTATTAATTCAAATTATGAGGTATGATAAACGTAACAAATTTCGAACCAGACAGTACTCATGTGTGGCACTCTTACTCTCCTTGGAGGAACAAGTTTAGTCATCTAATCGTGAATACCAAGTCAATAGAAAATTAGAAAAGGTTAAAAAAAACTTAGTTTTTCACAAATTCAATGTTTGCACAAGAGTAAAAAATGAACTGCAATGTCAATGTAAAAACTATACTTTACATATGAAAATATCCTTTTCATTACCTTTCAGTATAATAGTTATTTACTTCAATTCAAAATTTACAGCACATCCATTTTTATTTCCTGTAAAAACTCTAAATGCTTATCCAGATTTTCCCATCCGTTAACTGGTTCTCGTCACAAAACTTTCCCTTTCTTTCACACTTAAAAGCATTTGAAAAATGCGTTTTAAGTGCAAATAAAAAAATAAGCTTGAAATTGAAATGAATTAGACTGCGACATAATGAACTGTGGGTAGTACAGTTGGAAGACCTTAGTTCGAGTCCGATGTGGCTGAACTGAACTAGTCGGTCTCAGGCGAGGGTAGCATAGTTTTTTTTCTTCCTGAAACTCGCACAATTTTTCGTCCAGTAAACAGAAAATCGTCCACAGAACGTACACAATTTACAGTTACACACGGAACAATATGGTCTTAGTCGCTGATACTCTTAAAACTCTACTACAACGACAACATTTCAAAATACCATTTACAGTGGTGTCGGCAGTTTTATTAATATACTCTTATTGACGCCTCACCAATAGCTAATCATTCTTTAACCTGTTATTTCGGAAATACCTTCTTCACTACACTATTGCTTCATTCGTCTATAGATTCGAAAAATTTTGTATCTTCAGTATTGAAAAAGGAAAGGGAAAAAAATGCTCAGTGTTAATCAATCTAGGTACAGTCTTGTAATGGAGATACCACATTTTTAAATAAACTACTGGAACCCCGTGGACAATTTTAAAATTGAGTAAAAACCATCGTTATCAAATGTTTGATCATTGAAATATTTCCCGCAAAGGGGATGCAAGGTTGATATTGGATGAATTGCAGTTCAACTATACCGAAAGTAGTGCGAAGGCATTCTTGAGTTCCTCCACAAGTCCAAGTTACTAGTGCGGCGTAAATAGCGCCTTTCAGATGTCTACATTGATAAAAGCTAGTGGGATTGAGATTCGGTGAGGCGAAGTGGCCATATAACTACACTGCCTCAGCCTAGCCATCATGGAGAACACTTAGGTTCTGAGACTGTCTAACAGCATCAGTAAAGTGCATTGGGGATCCACCGTGCATGAACCAAGTGCATTGCCTACTTTCTAACGGTACGTCTTATAGCAATATACCGTGAGTAATGTCCAGCAAAACTCCAAGTTGGAGGCTCTTGTTAGTCGCGTGGGAAGGAGACGAGAATCAATGAGTTGGTCAGTCGTTAGTCCGCTACATTTCCACTTTCCTTCATTGAGAAGCACTGCTGATGCCGTATAGATCATGTGTAATGCTAATATCTCTCTTCCTTTTGTGTTTAAATGTAGTGAATATCAGGATTGCGTTTATCTTTACCGGATATTTCATCTGTCACCAATGCAGATCTGAGTTATTTTATTGAAGAACATGCTGGAAGAATCGTAACGGTAGTGACAGTGACATGCCGTCTGATTGTAATATCTTTTCGCATAGCCACAGTAAAACAAATATTCATGGTTCAGATATTGTTATTCAGTATTTTTCACTTATTTTAAGTGATACCCCACTCAAACATTACTATTAATAGCTAACTAAACCCAGAGAGATTTTTAATAAGTTGGTTTTAACAAGATTTTTCAAAATCTCATGATCAGTATACTTATTCTTGTCATACTGCGACTATTTTGGATTTTCTTCACCATCATAGCTAACTATAAGCTAAGATGCGAGTAGTGGATTTTTTTTATGATAACCCCAAACACGAGAGGTATTAGAACCTATAGTACTTAGTACCGTGCTTTGGTTGGAGGTTGAGAAACAAAGGAAAATATTTATTGACATTAATCTTGAACTTCTGTAGACTGTAATTTTCAGGAAATACGCATAAAGGAAGGTTGTTCCAGAAAACGGCAGTTGAATGAATAAATGAGGAAGATGAAAAGTTGGTTCTGTGGGTTTGAAGTTGGACAGTAAGTTTGAAAGAATTATAGAAGCCAATTCAGAACAGTGCCCATGGAAGTATGTGTAGAAGAGGCATGCAGCAAAAACAGTACGTCTATGAGACAGAGATATGTTTGGAAGAAAAAGTGGGGAGAGACTGTTAGAAATGAGTCATTAATTAACCTAACTGCCCTCTTCTGAATGGAATCAAGAAGCCTTGAGAGAGGTTTTGGGGGCACCGATCCAGATGTGGGAACAATATTCCTTGGCAGGAAGGATTTCCGATTTGTACAGAGTGAGCAGCTGTTTGGAAGAAAAGTAATGCCGAAAGCGAAAGAGAAAACCAAGTTTTTTAGATGCAGAGGAAGCAATATTTGTAATGTGCTTTTTTTGCCAAGAGAGATTAGAAGTCAGGGTAATCCCCAAAAGAGATATATCAACTTGCCTAAAAATCGGAGTGTCACCAAAGGTAAGCATAGGAGCAGAAGAATCCTTTTGGAAAGATATAATACAAGGCTGAGTTTTAGAAGGATTGAAATCAACTAAGTTGTCTTTGCCCCATTGGAGAATGATATGGAGATCAGCATTTAAGGAATTGGTAGCAGATATTCGAGAATTTGAAGCTGATTGAGCAGGGCAAGGTTTCTCAAAATCGAAAGTGGAATGCGATGTGCTATCATCGGCAAAACTATGGATAGGATTTCCAGTCAATGGAAGGTCATTAATATATAAGAGGAAAATATTGGGGGGAAAGAACTGAACCTTGGGGGACACTGGCGTTAGTGGAGAAGTTAGAAGACAGAGAGCCATTTACGATCACACACAGTGAGCGATCATAGAGAAAACTGGATAACCAATTACTAAAAACAGTTGGCAAATCATAAGGTGGAAGCCTGTTTAGAAGACCTTTATGCCAAACAAGACAGAAAGCCTTTGAGATGTCAAGAGCAAATTTTTGTGTTTCACCGACCTCTTCCATTGAATTTGCCCATAAATGGGTAACATAAGCCAGAATATCACCAGTGGATCGACACTGACGGAATCCATACTGGCGATCGTTGATCAGACGGAAGGTTTCTAGGTAGTTTAAGAGTTGGCGGTTAATTGATTTCTCCATTAATTTAGAAAGAGTAGAAATAATTGCAATGGGATGATAATTGGATGGGAGGGATTTGTCACCCTTTTAGGAACCGGCTGGATATGAGCAAATTTCCAAGCAGAAGGAAAAACACCTTTGGAATAAGAAAGTAAAAAAAGGCAGCAAAGAATAGGAGTAAGTTCAGGAGCACAGGTTTTGAGAACAAGTGGAGAAATACCATCGGGACCTGGAGCTTTCTTATCATCGAGATTCGTCAAAGTCCTTCTGACAACCTTTTGACGGAAGACCACAGGAGGCATTGAATGGAGCGTGTTGGGAAAGGTGGGAGGTGTTTTACCAATATCATTAATACATGGGTTGGAAGAAAAATGGGATGCTAGCAGGTCAGCTTTATCCTTGGCTGAAGTGACAACAGAACCATCTGGTTTGGACAGAGGTGGGAGCAGAGATGGGCAAAAGTTGCGGCCAATAGCTTTGGCAAGAGACCAGAATGCTCGGCTAAAATTAGGGCAAGAAGCGAGTTTCCTACTCTTAGCCTGTTCAAAATCTAGTTTGGACTGATTAATAACTGCTTTACAATTGTTGCGAGCTTTGGTGTAGGCAGAAAATGAAACTGAAGAATTGGAAACAAGCCAATTACGATATGCAGTGTTCTTCCCTTGAACAGCCTTAGCACATTTATTGGAAAACCAAAGTTTAAATAAAGGACGAGATTGTAAAGTGGAGGGTGGGATAAAGGATTCTATTCCTACAAGAATGGATGCTCCTAGAATTACATTACCGTAAATGTGGGCTCCACCTGCTGAGATATTCATGTCTTAATGACAAAATCTTATTTACAGCTGCCTTTATTAATGTTTTCGTGTATGATAATTTCTCAGGTGTGTCGAGATTGGTCTAATAAGCAAATAACATCCAGTCAACGGCAGTCCTGTTTGGAAGCACTCCTTGTACAGGATATCAGAAAGGCTACAATCATTCAAATAACAATTCCTGTAGAAACTAAAAAAAGCATTTCAGAACACACAACTTTCGTACTAAAAAAATTGTCTCTGTGCCAGGAGCAGGCATAGCGGAAGTTAAGTGAAACTTTTTTAGGCTAACATTTATCACTTGTCCGAGGATCCCGTATTGACCGTATGAATGCCGCAGGCGACGAATTTGCGCGAATGAGAGCCTCTGAGATATGAGACGTTCCGTTACCAAATATAGTTTTGGCAAGTGCTGTGGCATCGGATGATATTTAAAACCATTTCACTTCGATAGAAACGGAATCACTTTGTTCTTGAGAGAGCCACGACAGCTGTTACAGGCCGACATTTGATTTACATTCTCATTTGGAAATGCTGTTTGAGTAAGATCTCCAGCTGCTACAATCTTCACATCGTTCTTGTACCAAAGCCGAACAGACAGCTGAAATAATTATCCAGGAATGTACATTTAGGCCTGACGTAGCCCAGTGGTCAGGTGCGAGAGTGCATAGCACGCGTTCCTTGAGTGGACCGGGGTTGAAGCCCGTGACTACTAAATACGATAAATATTTGTATTGACCATTTATTGTAAACTCTACTGACTTGGTTGTCGTGCCGGAGTATAAACAGAAATTTTTTTTTTTTTTTTTTTTTTTAATTTAAACTGTGCGTGTATGCTTCGGTGTTTCTTAAAATCCTGTTGCTGCTCCGGCTGTGTATTATGTATTGAACGATTTGATGGAGTACTTCTGGCAGTCGGTTTTGGCTCCTTCGTTTTTCGTTTACGACTAGGCTTCAAGGACTCTTCACGTTTTCATTTGCAGTATCAACTTCAGTGACTCCTTCCAAATTCACTTCTAACATTTCCTGGGAGATCTAAGGCTCTGAAGATGTGGATGGATCTTCTCCTACTTCTTTGTTCTACTCCATGGCACGCTATAATTTCTTCTGCTGTCGAAATAGCTTAGATCTCTCCTTTGTACTCAATGGAGGTGGTTTCGATGGTCGTATTGCACATATACATGCTCTATACCCCTTACAGCACTCACTATAGTGGACCCCCCGCTTTACGATTGGTTCACTGTACGATCAAATCACTTTACGATGGACACTCCATAACCAAATACCGTTCACTATACGATATGTAGTAAGGGCCGGTCATTGCGATCACGTTTACGAACTGAATTTTAATTCTATTAACGGACGGCGATTCTAATAAGTGAAAATGGGAGGAATATTATCCTCAAGCTATAAAAGTAAAGATATAAAACATTCATTTACGCTTTATTACCTAACCAATTAATAAAATTAAATTATACGTGAAAATCGAAAGAATATTTTCCACAGGTTAACAAAAAAAAAAAAAAAAAGAAAGTAAGACAAATTGGAAGGATGACCACCTGGGAATACACCGGGTATTACCATGTGGTCATCCTTCCAATTACTAACCAGCCGAAATGCTACTTAACTTCCAGTGATTTCACGAGATCGGGGAATTTTAGCCTAGTACGATAGTTTGCTGTTCATAGTGCCTGTAATGCGTTTACATATAGCAACGGTCGCATTTTCGTTGCGTTTTTTTGTCAATCCACGAACGCAAGTTACTCCCATCTGAAAACTGCCTGGAACGCGTCTAAAGAAATTACTGTATTTCAAAAAAAAAAAAAAAAAATTGGTTACAATGGGCTCAGGAACGCCAACACTGGAAAGGGAAAGACGCACTCTATCAAGCATCAGAGCTCACTCTAATGTGGGATGAGTTGGGACTAGATGTTATTGAATGGCATAGTACTTAGATCATCTAAAAATTGCCAATCGGTGAATGAAGCACTTCACGAATATCTGTTTATTTCCAGTTGGAAATTACATACCAGTGGGAACCAAACGTTTCGTGGTATATTCTTGCCACTTCAGCAGTGACTGATGTGGTTGAAACTTCACCTTTACATAGACTGTTTGACTTAATAAGGAGCCATCCAAGTTGCAATAACTGTATTGTAAATTGGATGGTTTCTTATTAAGTCTAATTGAGTCAAAATAAAATTTAAAAAAAGTTCAACTGCAGCCATTATCAACCCACTGCACGACGGAAGCCTCCTCGACAATTTTATTGTTGAGGGAAATGGAACAATAATCTGCCACGCTGGCCCAGTGCGGGTTGCCAGATGGACCGTATTTAGTAGTCAGGGTTTGAACCCAGGTCTACTCAAAGAGCTTGTGCTACTGCACTCCCGCTCCTGGCCATTCGGCTACACAGGCGAGGACCAATAGCCTGTAGCATGCTTTCGGCACCTCGTTAAGCCAATCCACGTTGTTCTGATGGCTCAGATGTGTGATACGTTTTATTAGGAAAGTGTACCTAATAAAATGGCAACTCATTGCATATTCAATAGGCATAAAATTACGATAGGCAATTACTTATCTATCGTACTTTTCTGTCTATTGAATATAGTGGATATCCAATAGACTGCAATGCAATGATTTGACGTCGATTTTTAGCTTCCATATTGCGAGGGCGGAATAAATTTATTGCTCTTTATTGCCTATCGAAATTAGTGTATGTATCGGGGTTACGTATTCGAAACAAATTTCAGCTACAGCAAACTATGCACTGAAAAAAAAAATTTACTAATATAAATTAGATTATTATACTCTTATTACTAGCATACTGTTTATTTACGATTCTTTTATTGTAACAACGTTGTTGTTGCGACTTAAAAGATATATAATATGGAATAAATGTTTTTTGAAGTTTTTTTGTATCCGTAAAGTTCATAGCTTTTGCTTACCAGCGGAGTATCCAAAATATGAAGCTATTGTACCTCCGGCTACGTTCCTACGAATATTTTTTACTTATTTTCGGCCGGGTTATGGCCTGTCTTAATTGTAATTAATTTAGGAATTCTCTGTATATAAAGAATATCTGATTATAAAGAACTCTGTATATAAAGAATATTAGTAAAACCGTAGTTTTACTAATATTCTTTTGTAAAAACATAATTCCAAAATCTGCCCGCTATACTTATTACAATTGGAGTTTTGAAAAGTATGGCATTCATCACTGCACACAATGCACTTACGCGTCATTGCCTTAGTTGCCTTGCGCGCATCAGCCATCTACCGTAGTTTAATAGCAAATTTCATGATAAAATTTCATCCCAGTGCTTGACAAGATTCCTAGCGTTAGAGATATGCAGAAGATAAACAGCTCTTCGAATATGCAACGATCGTTTAAGCTGCTAGCAACGTTGGATTAAAGCGTTAAAAGAAATGAAGCAATTTGAATAAGTACGCTCCATAAAAAATCTCGATTACATTACATTTTTTAACTAAAATATGATCTTTCAGGCTATTGTTATCCAAAGTTATTGATTACCTCATTAAAATGTGTTGCGAAAAAAATGCGCTTTTTCCTCTCAGAGACTTCTTCAAAGAATTCGGCAGACAATTTGGCATATTGGTCTTCAGTCATTATTTTTTTTTAAACGGTTAGTTTTTAAATAAAAACCTTTCAGCGTGATTTATGTAAATTGCAGACAAAGAAATTCTAAGAATCTCTGTAATAAGGCTAACTCTGTAACTCTGTAACAGTTTATTATTTCATACAATTTCGGATTCAAACGCCGAGCATGATTGTTTGGCTAAGTTTTTAAAATAAAATTGCTCATCAAGGTCCCAAATAAAATTATTGCAGACTAGTCGCAGATAATAAAGTCATCAGTTATTTTGGAAGGAAAGTTTGGAACATTTTGCTCATAATTTTCAGTTCATGTGATTTATCGTGTATTTAAAAGTGTGTGTTCAAGAGATGATTGCTTTCTCTTTTCACCTGAAAAATCCAGGCTAGCTCACATAACGCATTGGGTTTCATAAATTAATAAGAAGTTTTCTTCATCAGAATAACTTTGGTCGATATGCGATGTTGATAATTTGTGATTAATCTTTTAAACAGTCGTTTTCATCGGGAGCTTTCCAAAGCCAAGGCTTTGGAAAGCTCCGGCTTATTCAAAGCTCCTCTGATGATTTAGGTTATCACAGTCATCAACAGATTATTCATTCTGGTTGCAACGTGCATTTACACTCAGTGATCACTGAATTATGACCATTCCATCCGTAATAGACCATGTCCCATAGCTCTCAATATAAAAAGCCGAATAACTTCGTACTCTAGAACGCTGGTAATTTGCATCTGGTCGAGCAAGTCAAAGTGATAAAGTAGCAGTTATGAGATCAGTGAAGATGTCGCGGAGTTTCAAAAGGGCATGATTGTGGGAGCTCATTCGTCAGATGCTTCCATATCGGAAACGGCACGTTTTGCCCAATATGGTTAAAGTGTACAAAGAATGGTGTCGAACGGGTCCAACCATCTCCCGCTAACAGAACTGTAAAGGAGTACGCAAAGTAGATATTAGTGATAGGCAAAGGATGCAGCATGTTGTACGAGCTCAACGGCAGGTCATTGTGCGACAGCGGACATCGCAGTACAAGATGGGGAATGCAAGAACAATATCTCAAATAACGATGCGCCGCACACTCAGACGTATGAATTCCTCAGCAGACGACCCAAGGGACATTCTCACCGTTCATTATCGTTGACGACGAATGCTGCGGTGTCAACAACGCGCTGGTTGGACACTGATGGATTGGAAACGAGTATGCTGGTCGGATGAATTCAAATACCTGATGCAACAACGACGGACGCTTTCGTGTGTTGTTCAAGCAACACGAGTCCCTGTACCCATCGTGCGTGGTGCCCCACTATCTGTCTGCCAGCAAAACATGTCCCATATTAATGGAGCATGTTTTTTCTGGCTAGAACTAGGACCCTGATGCGTATGGAGCAACGTTTCAATGGTGAGGTCTACTGGCAGATCTTAGGGGACCATGTGCACCTTGCTACGTTAATTTTTTTTTTCAGACAGGAACGGGATCTTCCGAGAAAATAATGCGCCTTGGCATCGTGCTCGCACCGTGCAGGAGTGGTTCAAGGAACATAGTGAAAATATCAACCATCTTGATTGGCTCTCAAATTCGCCTGATCTCAATCAAACTGAACACCTGTGGGATTTTTTTTGGAAGAGGAATGGGACGTATGGACACGCAACCGTCATCTGTTCCGACACTGTGGAAAACCTTGCAGGTAGCATGGTTGCAGATCCCTATGGACGTCTTCAACCACATAGTAGGCGCTTCCGTAGCCAGATGGGCAGGAGCAGCAATGCGTAGCACACGCTTCTTGATTAGACCGGGGTTCGAGCCCGTGACCACCAAATAAGGAGGATGCGGAAAGGTCGGGGAATGACCACCGCATATCCCCGGAGCAACTATGGCCTTAGTTGCTAATGCTCCTAAAAACCAAATAACAGCCACATAGTGGAGTCAGTACTTAGGCGAATAGCAGCTGTTATTCGTGGCCCAAAACGGTATCAGCTAGGTGGTCATAATTCAATGATCATTTAGTATATATGCTCCACATAAGTACATGGCACTGCTGCCTCAGTGGCAATATGTGATTCTTGTCACCGTCTCTCCATGGCACCGAAAGTGTTTCTTCTTCTGTACGGTTGCCAGCAAATATCCCAGATAACAACCACAGATTCAATGTGCAATCTCTGATCGTAGTTCATACCCTTCGTGTCGCTGTAGCACGAAAACTCCATATAAAACTTATGTGCACTGTCAACAACTACCACGTGCTGAGGACGGACCCCCTGGCCTTCTTCTTAATCAAAACTTTCAGCAAAGACTGGACATCATCCACCTCTTTCTGGGAGGTGGACTGGATGTCTGCTGGGAAGTTAGTAAAATAAGACAAGAGTTCACCGCGTCCATATATCTATCCCTACTGATATTCATAAAAATCAAATGCATATAGGCAAGTACATGGCACGGCTGCGTGTTCTCGCATTAGCTTCGTTGCGGCTAACATTGTGATAGAGAATGCAGTTTTTGCTTATTATATATCAATTTATTTATGGCATGGTAAGTTAATGTTCACAATTTTCTTTACTTGAAATTCGTGCTTAGGAAGACAACTTTTTCTCCCGTGAAGACATAAGCAAGTTAGGTATATTATATTGCTATACACCAGTAGTTTTATATTGCTATACACCAGTAAGTTCTGTTCAATTGACAATCACTGATACCAAAGAAAGTTCATTTTTAGTAATTGGTTTAGTAATTGGTGTATTTCTTGTACACTTGTTCCCTGCGGCTCTATAACTTGTTTCTTTCCCAGTTGGATAAGTGGGGATAGCCTTCCTTCCTTCTTCAAACAGATACAGGTGATGTTCTTATTTTTAACAGGGGGGGGGGGGGGGACTAGCAGCACTAATTATTCGTAGCTCCATTTTAAGTGTTTCCATAAAAATATCTGAAATACCTGATATACAAATATACCCCCTGCAATACACTATACTATGTTGTGCTCATACTATAGCATTTTATAGTTACAAACCAATAAGATTTCGTACGTAAAATTTCAACAAGCTCAAATACCGCTACTTTTCTCTGATTTTGTCAGACCACGTCTAACTTTAGGATTTAATATTGATGCACTTTATCGACCTTTCCCGATTTTTCGATGAAGTTAATCACATTCGCATGCTTCCCAAATCAGGGTCTTTCGACATTGTCTCCATTGATCGATCCTTTGGCTCAAGTTTCTGTTTAATCATCATGTCTCAGTTGCAATTGAAGGAGCTGCTCTGCCAACGTCCTTGTTATTTTGCAGTATTGTGCACCTCAGGGCTCTTCACTGGATCTTCTCGACTCACTGTTTTTTGAATCACAGGTCGAATGGAGTTTTTTTTCAGTTACTTAAGATTTATAAGACCGATTTTTACTCCCAAAGGCAGCGCCATATTGCAACAATGTCTTGTCGACATTTGCGAATGGATAATAAGAGGAAATGAACGTGCGAGTTTCTATACAGTTAACATCAATCTAGAGCTCCACTTCTCCATTTTTCAAAGTACATACGCTCTCAGACGTAGCCGAATATCTGAATATTGACTTGAGTTCTTCCAATCACAGTGACATAATTGTATCACTCGCTTCCAAAATCTTACTGCTTATGTATGCTCCGGCCTGGTTACTTAAGATGGAATTGGACTACAGTGATATCATTTGGTCACAAAAAGTTCCTTGATGGACTTGAAAGGGTACAAGTAAAATCCATGTGGACTGATACGGAGTTAAATCAAAACTTCATGTTTGATTTAACGCTTCTGTCGAGAGAGAGAGAGAGCCACCGTATTCATTTTCTGTTAGAAATAATGTTATTGATTCTTTCCAAATTCTAACTACTCTTCACTTCAATAGGCACTTATCCAACGTATGTCGCTATAAGCAATAGTGGGTAAGTCTTAAGAATAACGTCTAGTCGTCGCTATTCAAGGGTCTATTTTTTTTTTTATTTCCGACCTTACACTCATGGCTTCTCCTTTCGGCTACTGCTTTTGAATGCATTTCGATCTTATTATTTGCATATATCTGTGTTAATATTTCGGTGTTTTTGTTCTTTTATTTTATCCTTTAACCTAATATCAGTTAATTAACATTCGTGTGTGTCCCTGTGACAGTAAAGTAGTTTCGCCACTCGTTGGCGAGGTCAGAGTTCAAATCCCATCGGTGATCTTTATATTTGACTACTAAATACGATTAATTAAGCTATTGACTGCTAAATACGATTAATATTTGTATTGTAAACTCCATCGTAGGTTTTTACAGATCTCTCCTTTGTACTCAATGGAGGTGGTTTCGGTAGTCGCATTGCACGTATACGTGCTCTATACGGCTTGCCACACTCACTATTAATAAATAAATAAATTTTCTGTTTATACTCCGGGACGACCAAACGGTCAGAGGAGTTCACAAGATAGACAGAAATCCACAGAAACAGCACCATATTTAGCAATCACGGGCTTGAACCCCGGTCACTCAAGGCACGTGCATTTATGCACCCGCGCTCCTGACTACTCGGCTACGGCGGCGATGTAGTATTCGGCCTCGTCATGTTGAATTATAATTTTATTTTCAGCGAAATGTTTTATGAAATACGGTAGAGAATGACAAAAGAAATATTTTTTTGGTTATATTCGGACTGCTAGAAGCTGAGATATAGCGATTTAAAACGTAAACGCGACACGCGTGCGAGTTACACCGTGGCCGCGCTGTAGGGGTATTGATTGCGTCATGCGTCGCTGCTATGTACAACGTACGTCGTTTCGTGTCGCATTTTCGTTGCGAATTTTTTGTAAATTCACGGACGCAAGTTACTTCCATGTGAAAACTGACTGAGGCGCACCTAAAGAAGTTTCACTTCAAAAAGGGTCCTCGATGAACTCAACCATGAAGCTCATCCATCAACTCCAATCCTTTCTCTGCTGTCCTGATATCCAGTACCGGCCGTAACTTGCTCTGGTTAAGAAAATTAGGACTTCAGTGAATTGTATAAGCTTCATATATAATATCACTTGTAATTATGTAATATACTATGTAAATAGTTTGTGCACTAGGAAATGCAATGATTAAGCTGTCACTCGTACTGTTATTGAACTAACTGATTCAACGTATAATATTAACCTGTTCATATCTTTTAGTTATTTATGTTAACCTCTAACCATGATTATTTGGGCTATGATTGGTAATATTGCTATGTCTTCTGCAAAGCCTATATAAAGATAGAAACCAGAAATAAAGAATTTAATAATAATAATATTCTTCGACAAACTGATTAGTCGTTGATACGCATTTCGCTAACAGATAAACAGGTGAACCTCGGGATGATATTAGACTCGAAATTGAAGCTCAGGTACCACTTCTGGAACGTGCTTACTGAAGTCATTCGCTTATTTTGGTTTATTAAGCAGCATTTACTTTATATCCGTGATAATGAAACAAACTGAAAGTATATCATACCTACCGTCTATCAGGTTAAGTTATATGTGTGTTAATCTGTGCTACTGATGAGGATTTTGGTGGAAGCTGCTGATGTCCCAGTCAGATTAAGCGCCAAAGCAAACCGAGGTTTCAGTATATTCTTCTGTAATTGCGTGTATATTGTTCAATCGATTTGCTGTTTTTCTGGAAGAAAAACCCGAGTTTCTGGGAGACAAAAATATTGGAACCCTCTCCCGTGACCAACTAACTCAGCCACGTTGTGAAATCAATCCATAAAAATTCTTCGTGTTCTTCACTGGATTTGAACTCGGACTTTTTCCACCCATTGTGGAGGACTGTGATTATATTTACTCTGCTAGCCGTGTGAGCATCTGTCAAGTATTACATTATGCCACTATGACTGGGACATCGGCAGCTCCCACCAAAATTCTCATCAGTAGCACAGATTACGATCGCAGGCCTTTTCCACACGAAGTGTAGAAAAATCCTGTGTTCAAAACCCATTAAGACGTATGAACAGTATTTCGTACCATGACCGAGTTCTTTTTGCGAAAAAACAAACAAAATGGGTCCCATCAACGTTTTGCGTATTCATGCTGCTCGCTGCATGCCTCTTAAACCCAATATGTTTGGAGTCGTCTTTATTTTGACAGTATTTATGAATGATTCACTTCTGATGTTCATGTATGGACATGAACGTCACAAGTGAATAAGTGAATCTACCTGCTTGAATTTGTGTATGTATTCATCTATTTTATACTATAGTAATCGAATGTCTTTTTGTTTGACATTACTGTCTACGTTATATTTAACATATTGCTATTGTCTCATCTGCGTCTTCTGACTTGCTAGTAACAAGGGTTTTGTGTACTTTCTTTAGTTCTGATTTTTTTTTTTTTTTTTGATTTGGTAGTTGTTGGCGCATCGGCTTCTGTGGCCATATTGCACCTCCCAAGGTTTTTGCAGTACTTTGATCCAAGCCCGAGGCGGGAATCGAACCCGCGACCTTTGGGTTGCCGGGCAGGTACTTTACCCACTCGGCTAGCCCGGTCGGCTCTTTAGTTCTGGATGACTGTTTAATTTCCATTACTTTTAACTAATTTTTTGTTGGGCTTTTTAATAAGCATAATCGAAGTCAACATTAATATCCAAAAGTTCTAAAACGTTTGACCTCCAGGCAGACGTTTTATAAGTTTTGGATACTAATGTTGGCTCTGATAAATTAAATAATCTGATAAATTCAGAGTGGTGTCCGTTTTCTGATGAGTCAAGCGCGATATGGTAGCACATACTTTGGAGTAGACCGTCATTCAAGCTCGTCTGACTGCTAAATACGGTTAACGATTGTATTCATTGTCAAAATGATTAATTGTAAACTCCTCTGACCTAGTGATGCCGGAGTAAACCGAACAAATCCTCTTTTTTGTGCTAGTCGCCAAATAAATTAAAGTGAACTGTCACAGAGAACCCAGATATACCCACTGCAACTACCTCGCCAACGAAAAAAGAACAAGAACCAACCATCGAGTCGCATCTCTTCGGATGATTGCATGGCAACAACGGCTGGTGTAATCACAGCATTTCAATGCTAACAATCAAGGTAATGTCGTAAATGAGAGATAAACCAATCAGCTGGGTAATGTTACAGATTCGAATAACTGGGGACATTTATGCTGCTCAAAAATCGAAGCAATCACAGGACAATACTATTCTACTAGAGCACTTAGTCTAGAGCACTCCCAAACTATTGGGACGCCGCCAGCACAAGGCTAAAATTAAAAAAAAAAGAAAGAAAGATTGTAGGCGAACACAGGATGGCGCATAGCAGCTCAACCTAATGCTGCCTTGTAATCGATCTGCTCTGTTCGTGATTTCGCACAGCATAAAGGCCACAGTTTTCAAATCGGCTGCATTATCCGCCAATTTGTTTCTCTATCAGTTGCGATATTGCACTGACTTGTTTAACTATCGAAATGCCGTGATTTCATCAGCCATTGTTATCGGACAAACCTTCCGAAGAGGGTTTGTCCGAAAAGACGGACTCAGTGATTTGTTTCTCTCTTTTTTTATTGTAATTTATATTCATTAGCGTCGGTGAGGTGGTTGCGGTCGGTGCGTCGGGACTGCTTGTGGGATTCTACTTTAATTGCTTTTGGTACCTAACAGAAGGGGCATCGCTTTAATTTACGCAAATTGGCAATTAATTGGTCGATTCATCATTACTCTCATGCCTCTTAGGCTAAATTTAAATTTCTGTGGCTTGCGTATAACCCTCTACAATATTCCTGTTGTTAATTTCGTTCCCCAACTTTATTCTTCACCTTGTTATGTTTTTTAAAATACTAATGATGACACTATATAAATATTATTTTAATAAAAATCAGTTTTCGTACTTCGCTCGAATATGGTAGTCTGCCATTACCTATATATGCATTTATTTTCTTTCCCATTCGGACATGGAAACCTTATCCCTTCGGAAGGTGTCTTCTTCTATTTCTTAATTATGTCTTTGATTACTAGTTTATTATTATTTTTCTCCTAATTAATTTCGAGCTTCATATTTATAATGTGAAGTGTTCATTTATGTAGTAGCTTTCCCAGCTTTTTGTAGATACAATTATTCGTATCCGTATACCACGAATATTTACTGATTATACCCTTATTTATTAATGTTAGATTGAAATAGAATTTGTATATTTTGGTATATTTGAAGTAATTGTGAGGCAAAAGGTATTGCCCAGATTTATGCCGGGCATCACTGACCTTTCTATGTTATTAGGGGAGTTCATTATATATCTTTTTTCTTGATTTTGGGAGAAGAAAATTTTTAAATTTTGATATTTTTCTTGAATCCGTCCTTGTGAATTTTACTTCTGCTGTGTTTTCACTCAATTTTATTGCTAATTAATATGTTGGGAATGGAATTTCAATGATAGATGCAGGATGTTTCAAGATTGCACGGATCAAATCTTGGAAAATGTTCTACACGCTAAACTAATAAAAAGGTTTCAATAAACATGTGTCAAAAGTCTTTATTTCCTTATTTTCAAGGTGTTAATCATAAATTAAAAAAACATAAAAAAGACATTGAAGTAACCCTCTCATAAGAAAAGCATTTTGATCTCCATTTTGTTCAATACAGCATTCATCATGTCGAATCCACGATTCCCTGAACATGTCTTTTTGTTTCAGGATTGATTTGAATAGTTTCAGCAGCTTCCAGTATGCAATTTCTCAGTTAGTCTTGCCTGGCAATGCACACAGAACGAACCTTGGGGTACTGGAATAAAACTTTCTGGATATTTAAATCCGTTTTATATTATATATTCGCTTGATTAGCTGGCGAAGACATTTGTCTCGCTGCTGTTTCACTAAAAGTGTGAAAAAATTCAGTTGACTGTGGGGTGCTAACTTCTTTAACATTATGACCCTCGATAACACATGATTATAATCATCGTCTTCCCACAACGTGGGAAGGGTGTGGAACATTTGGGTTCGAATCCTGTTAAAGACGCAGAAACGTTTATAGTTTTTATTTTTCATACCATGGCCGAATTAGTCAATCTCGAGCGAGGAAGAAGGTTTTATTTATTTTTTTTTTATTCCAGCAAATCAGACAAACTGAACAAAAAACTGTCACTCGAGAACGAACTCATCTGCCCGTGTGTTATATGTCCAAAAATTACGTGTGTTATCTGGTCGGTTTGCTTGTTTTGCTGGGCGAAATCTGGCTATCCATGCCTGAGCCGAATAACGCAGATCCGAATTGAAAAGCTCATAAGTTCCCCGCGTCATTGACAGTATTCGAACCGGAGTCTTTTCCATTCGGTGAGGTGAAAATGGTGATTATAACCACTGTGCCACCCACGCGGATAGACAAATGGACCAGACAAATATACGTAATTTACAGACAAAATGCATTTAGGTGAAAGGACAACCTCTCGGGTAGTCGGCAACTTGAAAGTGCTTTTCCGATAACGCTGTAATCTTCAAGTCCGAGAACCGAATAGTTTCTACTATTCGGTTCTCAGATTTGGAGATTACGGTATTAGCGTAAAAGCACTTTCAAGTTTCCCTGATATACTATATAAGAATAGATTCCAGAGGACGATAAACAGAGAAATATACAATATAAAACAACTAAAGGACTAAATTTAATTCCAATAGAAATAATTGCTTTAATAAAGACCAGTGCAATAATGGCACCAAAATTTGCTCCTTACGTTTTCATTTTTCCGTAGCATCATAAATATTTCAAAAAGCCCAAATAAAGTATTTTCAAATAATTTTCACGTGTAGTGACAATTAAACGTATTTGTTAAAATGCGGTTCATGCAACTAATAGATAATCTATCGATATAAATAAACACCATTATTTATTGTCGTTATTATTATTAAAATCTTATATATTCGATAAGATTTGAATTCATTCCAGTTAGGGGAAAATGCCTCTAACTGGAGTGAATATTCCTTATAACAACGACAGAAGGAAAAGCATGCAATTCGTTGTGAAACGAACTTAAGCAAATGTTGAAAATTCAACATGGCAGCTGACACAGTGTGGTTAAACATTCTGATCAGCGATTTCACTCATTATGATCATCGTGCTTCTCAAACTGCTTTTTTTTATTTTCAAATAATCCGTCTTTGCATGTCGTTTCATCTTACCATATGATAAGTACAGAAATATTAAATTTACTAAAATTGCTATTAATTTTAATACTTTTATTTATTAAAATGCTGTGCTGTCGGCATCTTAGTGGGAAAGTATGCCACCAACAGCAGAAATCTGGTGATGTAAATTGCATATGAAAAGCCATTCTATATAAATGAAGTCCAATAAATAAATAAATATTTGTAAAAAATAAGTTTCCTCCCCTTAAAAGGAGGAAATCCTTTCCATTTGACAAAGAAGCAAATAGATAATGCGTTTTCGATTGCATGTCCAATGTAATAGCTAAAATAAATCGGAGAATTTAGTATGTACCTGTAGGTACCACTTAAAAAATTATGCATCTGATTTAATGTGGTACTGATTTTTAAATTACCTATATGTTGTACACGTAGGTATTTTTTATTTGGAGTATATTTTAGAGTTTTCAGAGTTTTTTGTAACGTAATGAAAATGCAGAAATCGCTCTTCCTCTCATTTATATCATTGAATTGAACTGTTAACGTACATTTTAGTTGTATTTTCTTTTCCTAGAGCCTTTTTTGGTTAATGTAACAGTCATACCAAATTACATGCAAATCTGTTACCAAGCTATGTGAGCTTCCCCTGCAAATTTCTGAGTATTGCAGGGCATATACGTTCACAGGGGAAAGTCAGACGCTTTTGATTTAAAAAAAATTCTAAACATAGACCTAATTCTATAAAAAAAGTCTAAACCTATATCTAATTGTAACTAGGAGTAAAAATTATTTTTTGATAACTGAGAAGAATGCAGAAGAGAAATTGTTACAGCTAAAAGTAAATAAGATATCTGGGGCTGATGTAATTTAACCCGTTATATTATAAGAAGCAGCAATCGAGGTAAGCAAAATAAGTAATGTATTCTAAATAAATGGTCTTTTTTTTCAAAAAAAGACCATTTATTTATTTATTTATTTACTTAAAAGCTTCGCTGCAATGGAAGTTGTTTCTGCGGTATTTCCATCTCATTATACAGCCAGTGGATACTTCATTTCAAGGCTGACGTGATGGAGCTGAAAGGACTTTGGTACAAGTGTCAATGCTATCAGAGTGATGGCTCTTTTTTTTTTTTTTTTTTTTTTTTCAAATTTATAGCAATACAGTATACTCCTTTTGAAAAGTTCTGTTTATTTAAAATAAACCTAAATAAATTTAAAATAAATTCTGTTTAAGTAAAATAAAAATTTATTTTTATTTTACTCCTTTTGAAAATTTCTGTTTATTTCTAAATAAACAGAATACCTCTAAGTATTCAATAAGTACAATTCGTTAATATTGAGAGTGTTTCCTTATGTGGCAAACCTCAAGCTACGATCAAAGGCTTTGGTCTTTTTTCAAGGATTAAGATAACAAACATGGAGTGATACAGGCAGCAATAGAAAGAAATGTTCTTGATTTGATTATCAATAGCAAGTAGTCATACATTAAGAATCATCAGGCAATGAAACCAAAATAGGTGCCGGTGCTGACAGTGTATTGAAGTGGGATTTACTTAAGGTTTAACGAGAGTAAACGGAGGGGAAAGGATTTTATTTCACAAAGGTAAGTACAGCAGTCTTATACAGTTTTTAAATTCTTTTCAGTGAGACCGACTGATGTTGTTAGCAACTGTAAATTCCAACTGGATAGTGTTTAGGGATGTAATCCTAGAATCTACTAAGTTTTTTATACCGAGATTTAAACCTAAATGGATGCCGGATTAAACTGGTGAGACCAGTAGAAGAAAAATGCACTGGTTAATTATAAATTATACGGAGACAGAGAAGTTTACAGTAAATATACACCAGTCTGCAATCAAATCACTAAGGGTATTACGCAGACTAAGGCAGATTACGAGAAGTCGTTGACTCAGAACACGAAGAAAAGTAGCAAAGAATTCTTTGCTACTTTTAGCAAAGGAAAGGAATTAATCCTTGTCCACTCAATGTCTGTGAAATAACCATTGTTGTAGTGAGGTTTCTGACAAACAAAAATAAATATTTTTCTTTCTGCATTTTCTGCTGAAGACGTTTTAAGGGTGAAAATAGAAGTATATCTAATTCTAACTAGGGGTTAAATTATTTTTTTAATAACTGAGAAGAATGCAGAAGAGAAATTGTTACAGCTAAAAGTGAATAACACATCTAGGGCTGATGTAACTTAACCCGTTATGTTATAAAAAAAGCAGCAAACGAGGTAAGCAAAACTTCAGCCATAATTATGAGCGCATCCTCTGGTTACAGAATGGAGATGCGAAAATGTCAACCGTTATTCCAGTTGCGCCAGACTATGATGAGGCTATGAACCAAAATAAGTAATTTAACACAGAAAAATACACATCTAGGCCACAAGCCATGCCTTATTTATCGTATAAAAAATAAGCCATAATGGACTCAGTTTCTGTAAATCAGACTGAATCATGCCCCAGCCATGGTCTCAGGTTGGTCGGTTGTGCCGAATTTGTCGAAGACAGGGCTAAGTGTAAAGTGTCAAACGGCACCAGGGGTTTCCCTCATCTCATTGTAGGTGTAACAGATCACTGTTTAGACCAGAGATTTAAAAGTGTATGGGGTTCGAAAGTATTGTTGTGTATCGTTGTTCTTCTAGCCATTTAGCCGTTGGATCCCTGCTGATGCCCAACATTGCCCTCACTCAGCCCGTGGAGGCAAAGAAGGGGCATCGGTACACAGTAGAGTATTGTATACTCTGGCAGGCCCTGCCACCTAATTTCCTGAGATTTCAGTGGATTGGGCCGAAAAAAAAAAAAAAAAATATATATATATATCATGACGATTTCAAGGGGTAGTTCGCTAATAAGTCCGGAATTAGTGCGCAATTTGGCTATCAGAATTTGGAGGTTTATTTAGATTTTGTCATATGGGGTGTTGTATAGAAAGAGTAAGGGAGAAACTGAATACTGGGGAGGGGGGAGATTGAAGTATGGGGTCAATAAGGAAGGCGACCGCAATTGTCAGTGCGGATGCTCATGCCGCACCAGAAGGTGAAGTAGGGGTGGTGGGGGGAGAAGATCAAGAGATTATCGCCCCCGCCGGGGGGGATTAGGAGTGAAAGTGGGCCGTACAAGGGTGCAAGTCCAGATCGCCAATAAGGCATGTCTGCAACATAACAGCTGTATGTCCGTCCTTGTTACTCATCTATTCGCGGGCTTCCGTTATTGGGTGTCTTCCTTAGTTGGCTTTGTAGTGGTGGTCATTAGTCCCGCTTTGTTGTCCGGTTACGTGTAGGTTTAGTCATGGGTGTCATCCTTAGTTAGTCTCTGTCAGTGGTGATCTTTCCCCTTGTTTATGTCTTTTGTTCGTTTGAGTCATTGTTGTTGCTGTTATTTGATTTTTAGGAGCATTAGCAACTAAGGCCATATTGCTCCGGGATATGCAGTGGTCATTCCCTGACCTTTCCGCATCCTCCGTATTTGGTGGTGACGGGCTCGAACCCCGGTCTAATCAAGAAGCGTGTGCTACGCACTGCTGCTCCTTCCCACCTGGCTACGGAGGCGCCTGAGTCATTGTAGATTGCTATTCCAGTTCTTCTGTTGAAGATTTCCTGTGCGAAGCGGCTGAATGCAGTATACTCTTCTTCCAAGTCTAATAGGTGCTGTTCGTTATTTATTGGTATGTATTGTATCCTAGTGATGAATAGTTATCTCATCTCCTCATAGTATTCGCATTCGTACATGCTGCCATGTCTCTATATTACCCGAGGTACACATTGGATCCTATGTTATTCCAAGCGCATTTAGCTTGGCATTAAATGGCCCATGGCCTGTAAGGAAAAAGGTGGTGTTCAACCATGGGAAGAATCACTTGGCGTCCTTGGGGTAGGTTTTATACACTCGGGGTATAAATCGCCGTGTGACTTCTCCCTTAGTTGTGTCTTGTCATCTTTCCTGCCACTTTTTCGTTAGGTGTTCCACAATTCTCTGCTTTTCGTTTTTGTAGGGTCCAGCGTGAATGCTTCAAATGTGGTCGGTGTACCCTTTGTGAAGAGGTACATCAATCCGCACCTAGCCACCTCAAGGTCCATGGGTAGGGCACCCGGCAGGACCTGTAGGGCGCTGCTACTTACAGTATTGCAAACCCTGGTGATTGTTAAGATGATTTTGCGCTGGATTGTTTCCAGGATTCTTTTATTCACAGCGGTTCCCGCTTTAGTAAACCATATTGGGGCACCATATGTTATTGTGGGAACAAATATAGTTTTGTAATACAGGGATAGGGTTTTCTTGTTTAGTTCCCAGTCCCTGCGTGTTATTCTAGCTACTAGCGCAGCGTAGTTCCTAATTTTTTCCTTTAGATGGACTAAGTGCTGTTTAAAGAACAGGTTGGACAAGTATGATGCCTAGATATTTCATGTGTTTTTCCAGCTTGACTGTATATCTGAGATTTTAATCTGTGGTGGTCGTCTGGTGTCGAGGGCCCTCTTTCAACAAGACTGAGTTAGTTTTGGTGGGGGAGATCTGCAATGCAGTTTTCATTTTAATGTTGTTATGGCTTGATTTGTAAGGGCCTCAAGTTGTGATCTGGAGGCCCCAGGACAGATCCCTGTGGGCTGGTCTGGTCAGGCTTCAGAAAGGTGCCATTACTTTGATGTTTCTGTCGGAAAGGTAAGATTTAATGCAATTGTATAGATTTGCTGGAATTTCAGCTTTCCGGTGTCTGCGCTCGGCCACCACAGGGTGACCAACACCCCGGCGAATTCGATTGCGATGGCCAGGAAGTATTTTTTATTGCATTGTGCTACGGTATCCAAAAGGTTTCGCATAGCTTCAATGGTTGAGAGTCCGGGTTTAAAGCCGTACTGTCTGGGTGATTCCAGGTTTGCTGCTCTGTAGTAGCTTCTCCATGAGTTTACCTAGCGTTGAGAGTAGTGCAATGGGACGATGTGAGTTTGGTTCTTCGGGTGGCTTCGTCGGGTTTTTCAGAATTAACTTAAGGTGCGCTGTTTTCCAACTGATGGGAATCTCCCTGCGGTGAGGCAGCAGTTGGAGTTGTGCGAATGAACACACGCTGGAACTCCGTCCCCGTTCATCAAACGCGTAGATAATATCATGTATATGCGTTAATTATCTGCCTCGTCGCATTCCCTTTTAAACATTTTCATTTTCGCACCCTACTCGATGGCAACTAAAAAAATGAGTAGTCTGTGTATAATATTTTTAAAATTGCATGCATCTTGTGTGTTAATTCGGAGTTTCCAGGAGACCCTCGCCTGAGATCGACTAACTTAGCCACGTTGGAATTCTTGGCTCGCGGCCTGAGTCATGCTTTTCAGCAGGCGATCCAGCTACAAATGCTTTGTGTCAGTTTTCTAATATGACAAGGAACTCAATCGATACTTATGTTCCTAAATTTGGTTACGGCAACACGATTCATACTGTATAGTTCCCCTTTACACTACATTCCATCTCTCAAAAATTAAGAACAAACAAAAACAAATCCATACTAGATATAAAATGTATGACATTAGCTCGTCCTTCTTTGTATTTGCTAAGCTGGGAAAAAATCAATATGATTATTACATTTAATACAACATTTGCATCATATAAAATTCTAAATGTTTCATTTAGATTCTTATACGATGCAAACTTCCAGAAATTATTCTGACTGTTTATCTGATATCCTTGATTCTTTCGCAGTCTGGTCTGGAGTTCAGTGCTTTCTCCTATCCTTTTAAACCTATACTCATGTGCAAAAGTTAAAGTTACGGTCTTCCACTGTTTCAGCATAATATATGCCTAATATGAACAAAATTATGCCCTATATTACTTTTCATTTGCTCTTTTAGGGTTACGTGATATCATGTGAATAATTGTTAGCGAGAAGAGCCTTTGAAGGATGGAGTTAGGCCAACCACATAAGAAGGTTGCAGATATTTCAGTGTGTTCGAAAGTAAAATTCAAGGCTATAAAAACAGTTCCTGGAGATATGAACATATAAACGTAGTAAAGGTGAAATCTATCCACAGACAACAACATCGAAAGTTTTTTACTGCCTTAACAGCCAGATACAACATAAAAATATCCGTAAAACAACTTGTATTGGAGCTCTCATCAGCAGCAGATTCCACTGTATGAAGTACATAATACGTCACGTGCTTAAACGAAGAGGTCTCTGTATTTGGTAACCTGTGATTTCCGTTGCTTTAACATAAACCCACAAGAGAGTACATTCATCGAAAAGCATCATTTTTGACATCGTAATGACACCGTAACTGGGGCACCGAACAATAAAACTGAGTTTGTGTTCGCTTATGAATCAAAGTTCACCCAAAATTTCGATCATGTAATTTGGAAGTGGTACACGATGTCAACCCTCTAATATATATGAAAAGGGAATTATGTGCTTTGATATCACAATCACCGTGCGTCCCTTCATGCCTCGGAGGATGGTACCCTGACTGCTCGACAATACAGAGATCAAACCTTATCTGGTGTACGCAGCTGTTCCCAGATGAAATTGATCCTCAGTTCCTTTTTATGATTGTTTAACACATTTTCCCTTTCCCTTAGGGCTCGGTTGGTGAATTTCTGGAAAACGAGGAGATATATTGAGAATAAAGTGGCTCTGTCAGATGTGCTGCGAAAAATCTATCAGAACTCTAAAGAGTTCTGATAGATTTTTCGCAGCATATCTGACAGAGCCACTTTTTTTTCTCTAAAGAGAACATGCCTGGGCTACTTTGAAAATGTAGATTGCAGAGGTCCGCACTTTATCAAGAACCCTAACATGAAGTAAAGATGAAGTAAATTCTCATCTAAAGAGGAATGGTATTTACTGCCTACTGACCTTGAACAGTTATGCTAATAGCATGAGGACTCGATGTGAGAGTTGTATAGCTGTGAGCAGTGATTTCATCGCTTATTAATGCTTGCGCAATCTCTGTTCATGGTATGATATTTGTGTGATTTTAACGAGTTGGGGATTATTTTGCATGCCTTCCGTTGCGCATTTGTGTACATTACAAATGTATAACTCTTTTTATGAGTTATACGTTGTGATTTACTCATAATTTTATTAATTTAATATTTAAATACTAATACACAGTAACTAGCAGTCTTTAATTAATTCTTTGGCCAAACTCTCTGAAATCATAGTTACATCTTAACCTGAACTTTATTAGAGTGAATCTGTCAGAAGATGACGTTGCATGGGTTTGTTAAAAGTATGTCAACTGCTTCTGGCACATTTGCTATAGGCTGATCATAATATTATTATGAGCACCCTTATAATGACATGCAAATGAATTCCAGTTTTATGCAACATTTAGTATTTCAATATCTAACACGATCCTCATATTATATTATATTATATTATATTATATTATATTATATTATTAGTCTAAAGATGGGAAATAAGTCATTTGAATGGATGACTAGTTATTGGAAGTGGTGGGAAGATCCTATCTGTATTCCTTGGCAAGAAACCGATTAGATTTATACCTAAAGTTGACTTGCTCAGGTTTTTTACGTTGTATTTGCTCTTCATAATTTATTTAAATGTTTTCCTCTGATTTTAACATCATTATTAGTATTGTTATTAGTAACATAAATTTATTAAATATAGGTTCACCACTGAACAACAATTGGCTATGAGGCTATAACTGGCCTCATATATTAGCATATATATGCTAATAACATTAAGCGTTAAAACAAAAAAAAAATGCTTCTTATACTCAAATCAGGTTTTGAGGGTTGACTTTGTTGATTGAATTTTAATTGCTTAATAATAAATTTATAAGTACCAAATTAAAGTAAAAAAAAATCTAAACATAAAATAATTTCAATCTATAAAACTAAGCTGTCAGAATCCAGGAAGTCTCGTCTACTGTTAATCGTTTTCATAAAGGTAGTGTCATTTCAATTGCATATTTCCAACAGTATTAAACAAATATTTAGATGGTTGGGATTCTTGAACAGATTTACAGTAGATTTTAACAGGCTTATCCTCCCCTAAACGCGTATAAATTTATATTTGAATAAAAATATTGTAGAAAAAAGATACTACGATTATTATACCGGAAAACTAATATACTGATGCAGCAAGGTCATTGAATCGAAATTCGTACGCTGTACCTGCGTTCGATTTCGATCATGGAGAAACTTTCTGCTCTTACAGAACGACGCTAAGGGTTTGGACTGTGTTCAACCTAAAGACAAATATCGTTATATACTCTTAAGCTTAAGTTACTAATATATTTTTAAATTGTAAAGTGTACGAATTGTAAGGCTATGACTGGAAAGGTGCTATTCTGAACCTGAGTAACATAATAGCAAAATTATGTTAGATTAGCAAAATCTATTTAAGAAATCATAAACCACCTCTTTATATTTTATTTTATTGTTATTTATTTTAATTTGATTGTTAAGTATCCTGGGGCAGCGGCAGAATCGCACCTCGCCAAGCATATCCTTAATTACTTAATTAGTATGCTGTTTTGGTGGTTTGGTGTAATACTCCTGGTGACTGTTTTTCTATAACATTAATGGAAGTATGGCCACTACTGTCGTTGTAATTAAGTTACGTTTTGCTAATGCTGTACTCATGTTTTTCATCTTGTGCTGGTTACGTGATTGCGAAAGACTGAAAACGTGAAGAAAGGAGCCATTATTGTTTTGTTACATTTTCTTTGAATAGCTGTCATTGTCAATAGAACTCACCCCTGTTGTTGCCCCAATTTTTGTCTAGAAACATTACAGCGTAGAATCAAATGACTGTAATTTTTAAATAAATTATTATGTGGTGTTATTTGTTACGTGAATATGTTGTTGTTGAGTAACTTTGATATACCAACAAGAAATTTCAGAGACATCCAGTTACTCAACCTAAACTAAAACATTAACTAAAATTGATGATGGAACACTTGAATTAGTTTATTAGAATTGTTAGAAACGATTACTACAAATTGCCATTTTTAATAACCATTAAAATTTTAAATTATATTTACCGTGTGAGCCTATGTTTTTTTAAATATTTGTGTACCTCTGATTTTTGCGACATTAAGATTGAGTTTTTCTTATAGAGTCGTTTCATGATATTTTATTATAAATTCAGTAATTAAAATTGACTCGCATGTTAGGTTGTAATTCATTCTATCATTTTTAAACGCACACACAGGAGGCGCCTCCGTAGCCAGGTGGGAAGGAGCAGTAGTGCGTAGCACACGCTTCTTGATTAGACCGGGATTCGAGCCCGTCACCACCAAATACGGAGGATGCGGAAAGGTCAGTGAATGACCACCGCATATCCTGGAGCAATATGGCCTTAGTTGCTAATGCTCCTAAAAACCAAATAACAAAAAAAAAAAAAAAAAAAAACGCGCACACATCCTTTGTTTTCGGAATGTAATTTTTCTAAGTAAAATTGTTTTCATTCATTTACTAATTTAAACATTTGTATTAATATAATGGACCAGTAAAGTTTTATGGCAAGTCTGGCCTATATATACTATCCTCCAAAAATATTCGGACACCTCTGTTTTCGTAGTCCATTTCATAATCTCGTCATGGCACATTGAGCCAAGATGATAGATTTTGAGAGGGGTGTTATTGTTGGATGTCACATTGCTGGCTTGTCGATTCGTGCAATTGCTGACAGGACACACCACGCGAAAAATAATAATCGATAACGTTATTATTAAATGGAAGCGTGACGGTATCGCAAAAAAAGCACAGAAACTTACATCACGTGGCCAGAGTGGACTCGGAAAAGTAGTGGACATGTGTGTATGTAAGGGCGGCACCTAGAACGTTTGTTCAACTCCGCCTCGTGTCTCTGTGAAGAACAGTATCACTACAAATGGGCCAGATATGACGTACGTTTGTGCGTGTTCTGTTATGTTCTGGCATCTTGGCTACCCAGAAGTATCAGGCACTTGGAAGGATGATTCTTGGTACTCGTCCACACCACGAGAAGTCCCAGCAAAACACGTACTGTCTCAAGAGAGACTCTGACCCACCTAGTATTGCCAGAAGGTGGGACAGATTCCTCTGAGGGCCCATTCCAGAGGGAGGAGATACAGAAAGAAGAGCGCAAAAAAAAACCACCCGTGGTGCAGTTAGGAAAAAAAAATTTTTTTTTTAATTAATTAATAAAAAAATTATTAAATAATAATGATAAAAAATAATAAGAAGAAAAAACAATGAAATAAATTGGCACTAGAGTGGGAACTCAAGGCAGAGCGCGTGAAAAAAAAAGAAAATAAATAAATAAATTGGCTGCACTAGGAGTGGGAAATCAAGGCAGAGCGCGTGAAAAAAAAAATGAATAAATAAAATAAATAAATTGGCTGCACTAGAGTGGGAACTCCAGGCAGAGCGCGTGAAAAAAATAGAAATAAAAATAATAAAATAAATAAATAAATAAATTGGCTGCGCTAGAGTGGGAACTCAGGGCAGAGCGCGTGAAGAACAAATTAAATAAATAAGAAAAATTATAATTTATTAAAAATAAAAATAAAGATAAGAAAAAAAAATAAAATAAAATAAATGAATGGAATGAAAATAAATGAATAATAAATTGGCTGCACTACAGTGGGACTCCAGACAGTATGTGAAAAAAAAAAGAAAAAAAAAAAAGAAGATGGTGGCATACGAATATAGAACCCTTAAGTCACTGAAGAGGTGTTGTTAGGTGCAGTAACAACTATGTAGCTCTGCTTCCTGCGCTCAAAGATTTGGAATGCCTTTAGATTGTCAGGTGTTTGGAGTAGAGGCTCTGGTTTCTGTTCTGAGATACCTGGCAGAGCCTGCAGCAGGGTTTTTTTTTTTTTTTTTTATGTGAACCCCAAACACGAGAGGTATTAGAACCTATAGTACTTAGTACCTTGCTTGGGTTGGAGGTTGCGAAGACGAAAGAAGATATTTGTTGACATTGGACTTGAACTTCTGTAGATTGTAATTTTCAGGAAATACGTATGAAGGAAGGTTGTTCCAGAAAACGGCAGTTGAATGAATAAATGAGGAAGATGAAAAGTTGGTTCTGTGGGTTTGAAGTTGAACAGTAAATGGATGTTGGCTGGTGGCGGCACGTGTTCGGACTGTTTTGAAAGAGAGAGCGGGAATTATAGAAGCCAATTCAGAAGAACAGTGCCCATGGAAGTATCTGTAAAAGAGGCATGCAGCAGAAACAGTGCGTCTATGAGAAAGCGAGTGGAGAGACTCTGTTAGAGATGAGTCATTAATTAACTTAACTGCCCTCTTCTGAATGAAATCAAGAAGCCTGAGAGAGGTTTTGGGGGCACCACCCCAAATGTGGGAACAATATTCCATGGCAGGGCGGATTTGCGATTTATACAGAGTGAGCAGCTGTTAGGAAGAAAAGTAACGCCGAGAGCGAAAGAGAAAACCAAGTTTTTTAGATGCAGAGGAAGCAATATTTGTAATGTGCTTGTGCCAAGAGAGATTAGAAGTCAGGGTAATCCCCAAAAGAGATATATCCTTTTGCCTAGAAATTGGAGTGTCACTAAAGATAAGCATAGGAGCAGAAGAATCCTTTTTGCGAGATATAAGACAAGACTGAGTTTTAGAAGGGTTGAAATCAACTAAGTTGTCTGTGCCCCACTGGAGAATTACCTGAAGATCGGCATTTAAGGAATTGATAGCAGATTTTCGAGAAATTGAAGCTGATTGAGCAGGACAAGATTTCTCAAAACGGAAAGTTGAATGCAATGTGCTATCATCGGCAAAACTATGGATAGGATTTCCAGTCAATGGAAGAAGGTCATTGATATACAAGAGGAAAAGAGTGGGGGAAAGAACTGAACCTTGGGGGACACCAGCATTAGTGGAGAAGTTAGAAGACAGAGAGCCATTTACCATCACCCTCAGTGAGCGATCAGAGAGAAAACTGGATAGCCAATTACTAAAAACAGTTGGCAAACCATAAGATGGAAGCTTGTTTAGAAGACCTTTATGCCAAACACGATCAAAAGCCTTTGAGATGTCAAGAGCAACTACTTGTGTTTCACCGAACTTTTCCATAGAAGTAGTCCATAAATGGGTAACATAAGCCAGGATATCACCAGTTGATCGACACTGACGGAATCCATACTGGTGATCGTTGATCAGACGGAAGGTTTCTAGGTAGTTTAAGAGTTGGCGGTTAATTGATTTCTCCATTACTTTAGAAAGAGTAGAAGTAATTGCAATGGGACGATAATTGGATTGGAGGGATTTGTCACCCTTTTTAGGAACTGGCTGGATATGAGCAAATTTCGAAGCAGAAGGAAAAACACCTTTGGAATAAGAAAGTGAAAAAAGGCGGCAAAGAATAGGAGTAAGTTCAGGAGCACAGATTTTGAGAACAAGTGGAGAAATACCATCAAGACCTGGAGCTTTCTTAGCATCAAGGTTCATCAAAATTCTTCTGATATCCTTTTGACGGAAGACCACAGGAGGCATTGAATGGACCGTGTTGGGAATGGTGGGAGGTGTTTTACCAAGTTCATTAATACATGAGCTGGAAGAAAAATGGGATGCTAGCAGGTCAGCTTTATCCTTGGCTGAAGTGACAACAGAACCATCTGGTTTGGACAGAGGTGGAAGCAGTGATGGGCAAAAGTTGCGGCAAATAGCTTTGGCAAGAGTCCAGAATGCTCGGCTACCATTAGGGCAAGAAGCAAGTTTTCTACTCTTAGCCTGTTCAAACTCTAGTTTGGACTGATTAATAACTGCTTTACAATTGTTGCGAGCTTTGGTGTAGGCAGAAAATGAAACTGAAGAATTAGAAACAAGCCAATTACGATATGCAACATTCTTTTCTTGAGCAGCCTTAGCACATTTATTGGAAAACCAAGGTTTAGATAAAGGACGAGATTTTAAAGTGGATTGTGGGATAAAGGATTCCATTCCTGCAAGAATAATTTCACTGACACGATCTGAGCAAACGTTGACATCAGGAGTTTTGAAACAGTAATCCGACCAAGGAAAAGAAGAAAAGAAGTCTCGCAGGTCATCCCATTTTGCATTCTTGTAATGCCAAACAACACGAGGTTGGGAAAAGCCATGAGATAAAGGTTCCATTGGAGAAGAGACAATCACCAAGTTGTGATCTGAAGTGCCTAAAGGACCTCTCACTTCGACCGTGTACTTAGAAGGGTTGTTTGTGAGAAAAAGATCAAGCGTATTGGCTGTATGATTCGGATTGTCCGGTGTTCTTGTAGGTAAATGAACAATCTGTGCTAGGTCATTAGTAATTACAAAAGCCTCAGCATCTCGACCTGCTGGGTCGGTGTGACTAGAAAATGGAAGCCAGCTGGAGTTATGAACATTAAAATCACCAAGGAAAATTACCTCACTGTTAGGAAAGTTGGACTGGAGAAAGTCAAGTTGCAACGAGAGGAAGTCAAAGAGCTCCAAGCGATTAGTGGAGTTGGGAGAACGGTAGAGACAACAGATGAATTTGACACAATGAGGTAGAGAGATTTTAAGCCAGAGAAGATCAAAGAGAGGAGATTCCAAATTGCCAAGTCTCTGACAGGGAATATCAGAACGGACATATGCACAAGTACCACCTTTGAGGCGAAAGGAATCATACAGCGAATAATTTGGGCATCTGAGATGAGCAGTAGTTGAATCAACCGATAACTGAGATTCTGTCAGAAAAAGTACATGTGGTTTGGCAGACTGCAAGTGGAAATGGACATCGTTGAGATTAGAATTGAGACCACGTATATTTGTGAAATGAATTAGGAAGTCCTTGGGAGGTTTAGATCTTTTCGCAGATAAGCTTGTTCTATTAGTTTGACAATTCATGGTGTATTCAATAGTAAGAAAAAGTGGGTGGGACATGCTGTATGAAGTAATGAAATTTTTGGATATGGCGTACATGTGGTAAGAATATACCCAGATCCTTGACATAACGTGGCCTCGACAATGCTCCCCGCATACACACTACTCGGACTCCCTCCAGTCACTATCTGGCAGAGTAGAGGTAGCAAGATTATACACTAGCTGATCCGGAAGCCTCCTAGAGAGTTACCAATAGGTTCGGTCCGGTGTACTAACTAGCGGCCGGCCTGCGAACACCGTTTTAGAGCTGTACCCTCGAAATGTAAGGAATATTGGATCTCGCCACGACGTTCATCATAACCTCAAAAGTCATCAATCATACTGCATGATGGAAGAGATAGGGAAGGGTTGACCGGAACTTAGCTCTAGAGACTAAACATGGGTTCCACCACTTCAAGCCTCCAATAAGCAAAGTGGTGGTATTTCACCGGTTGATGAGAGTCATCTACCACCTAGTACTGCCTGGTAACATAAAGGGGCGGCATTCCTCCATGTGGTGTGAGCGCCACACCTCGACCCCTGCTTACGTTGGTTCACACCCAGATTTGTTACGTTGGTTCACACCCACCATGTGCTTGTGCATGGAGGTTATACCCAGGATTACTAACAGTCCCACCATCGTGAAGGTGCAAGCAGAGGATTTGGCTGGCACAGACCGTCCGGACTTCGCCGAAATTGGGTCCACTTGACTTGAGTGTCACCCGAATATCAGTTCCATCAGCGTTTTAGACTCCCAGGTAGCAAGTACAGCTTGTCTGCCATATCTGAGAGAATGTCTGTGACAACCACAAGGACTCAACCTCAAGGGTCCTTCTTAAGTCATCGTATAAGAAGATGTTTCCAATTCTCTGACCTTCCGCAGAAACAGCGATCTGTTGGTAGCAAACCCGGCAGATGTAACTTTTCGTTTAGGGATCAGTGTCCGGTAACCAAGTAGGGGGATTCCAAGGTGAGGGAAAGCCAGGTCTTTACAGTTTTCAAGGTTGTGAAAGTGACATCGCGGAGGAATTCGTAGGACAGTATCTTTAGATAGTCTGCGCGGTAGCACAGTGGTATCGTCCTGCCCCAATCGGGTGGATAAGACCCGTGTTCGAAGCTCACCGATGACGCGAGGAACTTTTTTGTGCTTTTTTTCACTCCGTGGCTGAGTTAGATAGTAAGATTTTTTTGGAACCATCGAGAGTACAACCACGAAACCTGAGTCTACCTTAGCATTTTAACTGCCACATCGTAGGGCGAATGCACAATTCCATTCTGCCTACGATGTGGCATTTCTTTGGTAGAGACCCAGATTTGTTCCAATAGTATAGTGTTCCATGTCACACTGCCATTGTTGTTCTAGAATGGGTCATTGGAATGGCCGGCGCAAAGCGCCGATTTCAAGCCTGTACAAGAACCGGACATATAGGATGATGTGAATCGTCGGTTGAGAGCTAGACCAAGATATCCCACATCCCTAGCTGAACTGGTCACAATTCTGCAGGAGGAATGGAGGACTATACCCCCTACAGTCTACTCTTCTTCGATGGAAAACTTACCCAGGATGGACTACGCATAGCGACCAAAGAGGGAACGACATACTATTAAGGTGAGTGGCAGTGATCAAATGTGAAACCGACGATTTACTTGATTTTCATGGGACCAATTTAAAATTTCTTAACGTTAAGCTTCTTGGCCGCTCGTCCTTTTCTGTTAATATTTCGAATAAATGGAAAGAGGATAGCCTAGGACTGACTTGTTTCCTGGGTATAGGGAACTCTGGCACCCTACGCTTCTGAAAAGTATTGTGAATTATTTTGTTTTAGCAACTGGCGGAGTTTATTTTGTGATGATCAATACTGTTAGTGTAGGTATGCTCAATATTGAAAATCCAGTATATTGCAGGTCCAGATGGTCCTGATACTGAGGAATTTCATAATACCTACCTGGTGTCTTGTGAGAGTAATAGTTGAGGAACTTGCCAATGTCTGTAGGTTACCTATAGATAATTGTTCTGAATGCTTCCTTGTTAACAGCCAAGTCTAGGGAAGGAAGAGTAAGGTGTGGTTTTGTTTTGGTTATAGTCGAAGTTGATATCTAAGTGACAATCATTGATGAGAGAGTTGAGTTGTACAAGTTTTTTTCAGTGCAGTGAGTGGTGGCTAGATATGGAAACATATTTCCTATATCTCAACCAGAATTTGTTGGGCGAGGGAGGATTCTAAGAAGAAATGCCATCTCTGTAAAGTTCGAACATAAATATCCCCATAAGAAGTCGTGAGGGTATTTCATGCTGATATTCCACTTCTGGATGTAAAATTTGTCCTGAAACTTGTATAACCGAGAGATCGATTAGGGACTTCTGATGATTTCTTTAGTGACTGTGTGTGTCTGTGTGGTGATCTAAGTATATAATTGAAATCTAAGATAATGTAAAGGCACAGCACTTGGTTTCTTTCATTTGGATGTTTGTAAAAATTGAATCGATCTGAGCTGAACGTAGGATCCTCGCTAACTGGCGATTTCAAATCCTGGTACTACTCATTCTGCACAATAGTTACCAGTAGGCCCTGTGAGTTACTGGTAACTATTGTGCAGAATGAGTAGTACCAGGATTTTTAATCGCCAGTTAGCGAGGGTTCTTTTTGGATTCCCCTTCCCTTATGCAATAAGAAACGCCCAACCATTTAAAAAAATAGGTAACTTGGGACTGGGGAGAGAGAGTATGTGTTCTTAATTAACACAATTAAATACCTGTTTAATGGATAAATATACAATTTAAACTGGGAATATATTTCCTGATCTTTGTTGGCACTTTAACTAGAGTAACTGTATTTTTAATAAAAATAAAGATATAAAAATAAAACTTGTCTTTCCATTCAGTTCGGTTCATTATATGATACGCGCAACGAATAAGTATTATCTAGATAAATATTAACAATGAATACAGTAAACATGATATGGAATAATAATAAATAGATGACAATTTTGGTTGTTTACTGTTATATTTCAACATACTCCCTTTGTATTATGTCACAGAAGCCGTATAGACGAGTATAGGATGATAAGCATGGCCAGCGCATTCTACTATGAAATCAGTGATGAGTAAAACCTTCTTTGTGTGCCACAGGGTACAAATTTAGTCTGTTTCATCCACAAGCAGGTGTTCACGCCGGTTGAATCACTCTTATTTCGATCTATTCACGCTTCAGTATGCGCACTGTAAACAACGCTAGAGTTCACTACAAAGCTTGTTATTAGCAAAGTGTTTTTTAATGATCATTTTAATAATTATTACTCACTAGATAGAAAGAGATCAACGTTAATGACTTATGTACGTCATATACCAGTATGCAAAATTTACTACCTAAGAACTCACTTGTAATAAATCATCTTTTGCAGTGCCTGAACAATAAGACACACAAAATATAACAAGAAAAACAAAACACACAAAATACAACAAGAAAAACAAAACATTTATTTGCTGTTTAGGAGACATAATTATAAATTTATTGCATAATATTGTTTGTAAAAAAATTACGTAGTGTTTTAGCTATTTTAGTTTTCTTCATTTTATGTTTTTTATTTATTTATTTTTATTTTCTTGTTTTGATTTTATGGTTCAGCCAAAGTTTAAGTTTTTTAAACAGACGTTTTTGACCTCTTTGGTCTCAGATTAACCGCTTTAGTTTACTTCTGGATCCACTTATAATTTTACATTTGATAAGTGGATTTCATATGAAATGATTTCTTGCGGCGATCCAAATTAAACTTAAACGGCGATCCAAATTACCCAACCATAGATGAGTAAACTAATTATTCTATTTGAGTAATATTTAGTGTGAGAGCATTATGAGAAACCTATTCCCAAAATAAAATTTAAAAAGCTAGTTCGTTTTTTTCTTATAACATGACTCGTAAGTGCCAAAAAAAAAAAAAAAAAAAAAAGTCAAAAGCCACGCCGTTTGCTTTGTATAAATCCATCAGATTGCACTTTGCTAGTCTCTATACTACATTTTTTTTTTTCATTTGAATTATAGTCCCGATAATCCGAGACTCGTTAATCCAAATTCCTAACAATGAAGGAAGTTATAGTTATGTAACCGTCACAGGGATTTGTACAGGTTTCGAATAAATATTTGTAAACTGCCTTTTTCTCAATAAAAAATCCATTTAAACCATATATGTCATCTACTAGCTGTCACTATACAATTTTGTTTTCATAAATTTTATTATATTTATGAGAATTGCTAGTCATAAAGTGCAAATAATGCATTTACATTTTACCCAGCAGACGCGGGTAATGTGGACAATATTATTATTTTTATAGTGTAATAAATTTGAGTTTTATTTTTATTTTTTTTTTAAACAGCGTATAGTACAGAGGCGTTCAGTTATTTGACCTACAGCAATACGCATTCTTTTAACATTAATTTTTTATTAACATTTATAGCTTAAGTGATCATTTTATTCTGCATTACCTTGCATACTATGTTACAAAAAGTATTAACGCACTAATGAATAAGCAAAATGTATGCAAATTATTGGTTATGAAAGCATTGCAGCGAATCTGAATGCAAACAGGGTCTTCGATTTCAAAAGCCAGAACTTTGCTTACAATTGATTCCAGAGCATTTCAACATTTTGTCCAAGACCTAGTGCTGAACATCATACTTAAGGGGAAAGCAGTTAGCCCTGCGAAAGTTTAACTAGGGAGAAGAAACCATACGATATATATGTATATATATATAACGTATGGTTTCTTGGAACCAATGGTCTTCCCTACTTGATTTAAATTAAAACATTTGCATTTGCATTACAGTGTAGCATTATATAATCAGTTCTTACAATCACCTTATTTTTCCTTATTCTATATTTAAAAAGGATATCCACAAGGATTTCCAAAGGTCGTCAAAATTGACTTCTATATGCTTGGATTATTGGAATGTTTTCTGTCCAGCTTGTTTCAATAAACTCAATCATTTTGTGCCTTTAAAATTTACATGGTAGTGCAGTGTTGTTTAATTCCTTAGTAGAATTATTTATATGCTTCTCTCACTATTTTATCAAATTCCTGAAACACGCTGAGTAAAAATATGTTGTAATCAGTGACGTGTTCATTTTCGACTTCCCGCATTGTCAGAAAAACGTTTTCAACCAAGATGTGATTTAAGAGGACGAAATAAATGGACATCGCTAAGGACAAGTCCAGAGATGTACGGAAGATGATCAAGAAGTTTCCTCATCAGTTGGTTAATGGTCTCTTATGCTGCACGCACTGCATGCAGCCATGCGTTGTCTTGCGACAGCAGTACTCCACGTCTCAGTGGACCAGGCAAAAGTACACATGATGCAGCAGTCACAGCATCTCCAGCTTTTGAAAGTGCACTAGAAGAACTCTATGATAATCCAAGAAAACAATCACCATTAGCTTCATTACTGTCGACACAGCGTTAAACCCCTTTGTTGGTAGTGGACAAGGATACTATTGCAATGCATTGATGCACGTTTCGATTCAGGTTGAAAGTGATGGGACCACGATTCCGTTTCTGACGAGGCGGATGTTAAAATAATGTACTTTACTCTTGTTTTGTGCAGTGTTTCTAAATTTTGCTTCTTTTTTTCGTTTTTATTTACCCTGTGACTTAATGGCTCTTTCTCGCATACCCATAAAGTTGGTTATATGCATGTTTAGCATTTAATATTTTACTGTTTTATCTTATTTTCTAATAATAAAATACGTAGTGTTTCTTAATCGTCAGAAACTTTACGAATACCCCTATATGTGTGATATTTTTGAAATAAATGCAGCCACTGAACATCTTTTAATCAGGCCACGCAGACATGTATTTATTTGTGAAGAATGAATTGGGAGGTGTTGTAAAATTCATTTTATTCTACATATAACGTTTTTCTGTTTGTTGCTCTATTCGTAGTTATACAGGGTGTTCCACGTAAAACCGGCTCGCCTCATACTGGTACGATATTCATTTTTGAACAACTCCAGCGCGAAGTTTTTTAAAGAATGAATTTCTGCCAAATCATTTCAGTTTGTGTACGTTCGGAGAGAATAAATAAAGTTACATTTGACTGAGTTGTGTTTTTTTTTTTTTTTTTTTTTAAATCATTTTACTCCTGTCTAGATTTCTCTAATTATTTTTCCAGTTACTGGGGCCGGTTTTACGTGAAACACCCTGTATATGACAAAAGCTAACGAGGGCATGAATATAAAGTGGTAAAGGTTCTAGTAATGGCTAGTGTCTTCCCCCCCACCAAGTTCTCCTCCCTAGTGGAATAGCTATTGGAATTGTTCTTCGGCTGATCCAGAAGCATCCTAAAGTGTTACCGTTCATTTTGGTTCGGTGCTATCTGGCTGTCTAATGATTCATCGCTTTCAATACGAAAGTAGTACTTTAATCATTATGTACTTTCCTAATGGAAGATCACTGAAACTGTCCTGGAGGGCTCGTCATAGTCTATCTTTAAATACAAAATCTAATTTTATCTATCTTTAAAATTCAGTACATTGAATTTTTCAATATTGAATATGTATTGAGTTTTTTCAACATGGAACGTTGTTTCCAATCGTCTAAACGAAAGGAAATAAGCTAAGTTCTAGATTAGCGCTAGTATAAGGCAGTGTATAGGTAGCGCTTATATAATACATCTAATTTTCTTAGATGTATTGTGCCTAAGTTGCTTGTTCTAAGGCTAGGTTATCTGTTCGTAAGGAACAAAATTTCGGAGAAAATTACAGGTATGAACTCTGCACCTCGTCTGAAATCAACTAATTCAACATCTCTTGAAGTGGGCTTAAGTTCTGTTGCATCAATGAAATTCGAACATGAACATTCTTAACTTTCGCTTAACTAAACAGCAGAAACTTTTTATTATTATTATTATTATTATCTTTATTTCTCCTAGGAGACACCCGGTTACAGCCATTGACTAGGGGGTGTAGATACATATTCTGTTATGGAACAGAGAATAATATTACAGTATATACAATTTTACATTATATGTAACACTCGTTACTAAATTATACAATGAGAGATACACTCAATCACGGAGTTCCCGAAAAAGAAAAGAAAGGAAAAATTAGAATATTGGTCTGACATCTTAAAATGGTTTTGACTGCTTCAGAAGTCCATCAAGCATGGTGGTGGAATCGCAATGTTTAATGAAAATCGCCAACGCATTGCCCAAAGCAATGGTTGATTGCAGGCTATTCAACACGGATCCACTCTTTCAGCTCTTGAGTCCTCCCATCGTAGGTTTCCTCCAGCTTATTGACTCGATAGCCGCTAATATAACTCTGATGGTGCGAACAGATCAGATGCTGACAGCGTGATGTGTACACACACACATCTTCATCTCCGTCGAAAGACTATCCACTGCAAACTTATTGGATAATCGTAAAGATCTTCTTCTTATTATTATTATTAGATATTAATACATTATATTATTATTATCTTATTGTTATATATTCTTAGAAGTAAAATTTTATTGCACAACAGCCTCAATTAAAGTCAAATTAAATACTGCTCTTAAGAGATTAGTGCCTAAATTGAAGCCACAGATTTAAAATCTGCCTTTCGATTAATCTGAAGGTATTCCCTAACAGTTTTTTAAAGATGATAACCCAAGATAACAAAAACTTTCTTAACTTTCGCTTAACTAAACAGCAGAAACTTTTTATTATTATTATTATTATCTTTATTTCTCCTAGGAGACACCCGGTTACAGCCATTGACTAGGGGGTGTAGATACATATTCTGTTATGGAACAGAGAATAATATTACAGTATATACAATTTTACATTATATGTAACACTCGTTACTAAATTATACAATGCAATACATGTAGTACTTATTATCAGAATTGTAATACATTAGTAACTTGTAATCTGCTTAAGACTTAATAAATAAACGAGAAAAATTTTATACTGCTGCGTTTAAAGCATAACATGCCATATTTACATTAGCACGGATATTCACAGCAGAACAGAATACAATATAATACAAAATAAAAAAACGTAAAAGTTCATTTTTACTGTTTTTAGCAGTCTGTTTTTTCTGTGGGAGTAGGTAAGACATATCCAGGAGAGTGTTTCAAGATGAGGTCGGGATTCCTGTCAGCTACTGTATGGAGGTTCTTAGTGCTATTTATTTTTCTTACATCTGTATCTGCAGGTAGCAGTTTTCGAGAACTTCTTTTCTGTATGTTTTGCTTGTGCACAGTTTTTCAGGGTTGATTTTTAGGGTATTAAACAGATTTAGAGTGATTGCTGGAAAGAATCTCCCCAGACTATCTAATTGCGTAAATGCGGGCTTGAGTTGCTGTTCCTTACCTGCAACTCGTCTTTGTTTTTCTCCGGGTGTTGCTATCCACTCTCGAGCTTTCGGAGAATCTACCCGTCCCGATAAGATCTGAGCAAGTGTCATTATATTCTTTGTAGTGATCGTTTGTCTCCAGAGCGTGACTTCTAAATTGGAGTATAGTATACCTCTTGAGATGGTAAAAGGCTTAGCTGAAATTCTCTGAGCCGACCGGGCTAGCCGAGTGGGTAAAGTACCTGCCCGGCAACCCAAAGGTCGCGGGTTCGATTCTCGCCTCGGGCTTGGATCAAAGTACTGCAAAAACCTTGGGAGGTGCAATATGGCCACAGACGCCGATGCGCCAACAACTACCAAATCAAAAAAAAAAAAAAAAAAAAGCTGAAATTCTGTTCAGCCATCTCAAGAGCCAGTATTCTATTCCTAGAAAAGCCTTGATAGTGCGTTCGGGAGCTGAAGACCAGATTTGTGACGCATATAGAGGAATAGGGGTAACACATCTATTGATATACTGAATCATTAAATTGGGGTTTCTAATACCGGTGAGCTCCTGCCTGGTTGTCCAGAGCGCCGCGTATGTTTTCCTACGGATGTAAGCATAGTGCGGAAAGAAGTTCAGTCCTTCGTCCCACTTGAGTCCAAGATTAACATGTGACTGAACATTTTGGACAAGGATGTGGTTAACGTATATTGTTATTTTGTTTGGATTTATTTTATTTGTGAAGGTCATTTGCGCAGTCTTGTCTTCATTTAGGTGTAGCCCGATAGAGTCAAGGTATTTTTGTAGTTCTTTTATTTTGGTTACAGTAGTTGGCAGATTTCTGGTCTTCTGAGGTAATAAAAAATTTCAATTAAAATTTCAAACTTGTTAATATTGGAATTCGATTTTTATTTGTTACAGTTTTCGGATGAATATAAAACAATCCGTGGTAACGGGGCAACGTACGCCGCCATTACAAACTTCTCGCTACTGACTGCATACGCCGAAACAGAAAATACAGCCAATCCCCTGTTACTAAGCGAGTGCCCAGCTTAGCCGCCGTAGCAATTAAATTATGAACTCCTTTGACCTTTGGGTGGTAGAGTTCAAAAAGAAAATTGCAGTATTATTATTAATTTATTAATCTAAAAATGGTTTTGTTCCAACGAATAGAAATATTCATTGAATGAATGAAGAGAATTTTAAGTAAAATTTTAATTGAAGCAAATGGGAGTTAGCTGGTGTTTCTGCACTTGTTCAGAAATGAGATTAGATGAGAGTCATCAGACCAAAGACGTCGATTCAGATTAATAATGCGCGAGGTAGAAAACGGCAGGCAAGCAATAAAAAGAGTTCTGTACCAGAAATAGAAACAGTATTTTATATGACCTATTTGGAATTTGCCATTTTTCATAATAAATATAATTCCTTGCGTGAAAGAATGAAAGAAAAAAAAAACAGCTATTTGTATAGCGAATATGATACTTTATCTCAATAAAGATTAGTTTTAACGTTATTCAGTGTTGACAGATGAGTTTTTACAATAGGATTTCTACGGGAAAAATTTATTAAAGAGTACAACAATAAGTGTCTTTTCTTTATTTCTTTAAAATAAAAGAAATAATAAATCCGCACAATATTACGGTAAACACTCAAGATTCGAAAAGAAGCGCATATGCATAATTTTGCACATGGTCCTTGAGGCTGTTAAATATGTCAAGCTGGGCTTGCTACCTGGGAGTCTAAAATGCTGATGGAACTGATATTCGGGTGACACAAGTGAAGTGGACCTAATTTCGGAGAGTGTCCAGTCTGTGGCAGCCAAATCCTCTGCTTGCACCTTCACGATGGTGGCACTGTTAATAACCCTCTGTATAACAACCATTTGCAAGTCTTGAAATATGGCACCTAGTTACTGGAGGTGACCACCCAGGTGCGAACCAAGCTAAGCAGGAGTCGAGGTGGGGCGCCGACACCATACGGTGGAATGCTGCCCCTCAATGTTACCAGGATATACTAGGTGGTAGATAACTCTCACCAACTGGTGCAATATTACCGATTTGTTTTTGGAGGTTTGAAGTGGTGGAACCCATGTTTAGTCTCCTGAGCAAAACTCTAGCAACACCCCCTTTTATCTTCCATCATGCAGTATGATTGATGTCTTTTGAGGTTATGATGGATATCCTGGCGATATCCAATCTTCGTTACATTTTGAGGGCACAGCTCTAAAACGGTATTCCCAGGCCAGCCGGTTAGTCTACCGGACCGAACCATTTGGTAACTCTCTAAGAGGCTTTCGGATCAGCTAGTTTGTAATCTTGCTTCATCTACTCTACCAGATGGAGAATAGGTGCAGCAAGAGGGAGTCCGAATAGTGTGTGTGTGCAGGGGACGTTGTCTAAGCCACGTTATGTCAAGGAGTTGAGCATATTCTTATCATATGTACGCCGTATCCATAAATTTCATTATTTCATACAACATCCTTCCTACATTTTCTTACTACTGAATGAATGCATCATAAGTTGTTAAACTAATAGAACAAACTTACCTGCGAAAAAATCTAAACCTCCCGAAAACTTCCTGACTCATTTCACAAATGTACGTGGTCTCATTTCAAATCTCAATTTTGTCTATTTCCACTTAGTCTGCCAAACTCCATATACTCCTGTTAGAAGTCGCTGATGAGGCAATAAAACCCTAAACAACAACAACCTTCTGATAGAATCTCAACAACCACTGCCCATCTCAGTTGCGCAGATTCACTGTATGGTTCCTTTCGCTTCAAAAGTGGTACTTCTGCATATGTCCGCTCAGATATTCCCTGTCAGAGACTTAGTAATTTGTAATCTCCCCTTTTTGATCTTTTTGCTTAAAATCTCTCTACCACATTCCGTAAAATTCATCTGTTGCCTCTGTCGTTCTCAGAACTCTATTAATCACTTGGAACTGTTCGACTTCCTCTCTTTGAAACTCGACTGATGCTATATAAGCTTGCTTTCTTGCATCATGTGTCACTATTAATGCTAAAAAAGGATTCTTCTCCTCTTATGCTTATATTCGATGGCACTCTGTTTTTTATTCAAGATCATATATTTCCATTGGGGATTACCCCGACTTCTAATCTCTCATGGCATAAGCACATTACAAATATTGTTTCCTGTGCATCTAAAAAAACTGTTTTTGTCTTTCGCTCTGGATGTTACCTTTCTTCCGAACAGCTGTTCACTCTGTACAAGTTGCAAATTGCCCGTACCATGAAATACTGTTCCCATATCTGGGGCGGTGCCCCCAAAACCTTTCTCAGGCTTCTAGATTCCATTCAAAAGATGGAATGACACATCTCTTACAGTCTCTCCACGAGACTCTCTGTCTGATAGATGTTCTGTTTCTGCTGCATGCGATTTCTATAGATACTTCCTTGCGCAATGTTTTTCTGAATTGTGTTCTATAATTCCCGCTTTGTCTTCCAAATATAGTCCGAACCCGTGCCACAACCAGTTAACAACCTTTTACTGTCCAACTTCAAACTCACAGAACCAACTTTTCTTCTTCCTCATTTATTCATTCAACTTCCGTTTTCTGTAACATCCTCTCTTCTTACGTCTTTCCTGAAAATTACAATCTTCAGAAATTCAAGTCTAATATCAACAAGTATCTTCTTTCATCTTCTGTCGTGCTTGGGATTCTCATAAAAAAATTAAAAAAACAAAACAAAACAAAACATAGCTACAAGATGATAGCGAACTGTTTGTATAAATTGCATCACTTATTTAAACATCTTCAACTATATTGGAACTCCCTTCACAGCGAGTTTCTCTAATTATGCAAATTGAATAAGTAACCCTTCTCAAGCAGAGAAATCTGTTGTTACTTATTTTCAGTTGAATTCCCCCACAAAGATGGCACCGTTTCGGAGACTGTTGTCCTCATCGGATGCGCGGGTAGATATCATGAGTGCAAAAGCTGTCAACTCAGTTATTATTATATTATACGATGTAAGAGAAGCTAAGAGGTAAATAGATACTATAAATCCGTGGAATTTTAGAGCGTTTCATAGCGTGAAGTGAATCATATTGAAATCATGATGCAAGATTACTTCTCTCTATGCGAGAAGTAAGTAATCGCATAATTTGTAATCATGTACAAAGTATGATTAGCACTTCCACACGTTTGGTAAATAAAGAAATATCCCTTGTTTACCTTATTTCCTTTTTTACTGTCTTTACTTACTTTATTCACCTTCTTTCTTTCTTTCTCTCTCTCTCTCTCTCTCTTTCCTTTAAATGTTTCCTCGCGGAAGGGCAGTAGCAGAATCAGTTCAAAACATCTGCTTTTGTTGTATACTTCAATATTCTGTTCTATGAACATTCTGAGTAGCACATTATTCACTAAAAACGCTTGAACAAATATGCTGTTTGTTCAAAAATGACTGTATTGCACCGTTATGTATTATATCTATACAAGTGTGTGTTCACGGGCGGAGAAACTCGGAATAATTTATGAGAGATAATCCTAACCCCCCCCCCCCCCCTGCGTGGATCGGCTTCAATGAAGAAGACTTTAATGAAGACGTCAATGAAGAAGACTTTAGAAATTCCTCCAGTCACAGACGAGATTCGAAATCCAAGACCTCTCCAAATGAGTGACAACTGGCAAAACCACTATACTTTCACGGAGGACAAGTAATACAATTATATTACTTGTCCTCCAGATGTCTACCAGACTCCGTGTGAATGAGGGGAAATGCCTAGAAACAAAGTGCATGTAAATTATGAGAAGTTTGTTCAACGCAAGCAAACATTATACCCCATTTTTCATTCGTTCCGATATTTGGACTCCAAATATGGGATTTCTTTTTCCCGAAGTTTTAACAATTGAAACGCTTTGAGGTTAACTTTAGAAAGTGAAATTATCAACTGGCTCGCTGTTGGGTGTGTTCCGTCAAATTAAGTCACTAGTTTATCATCGTTTTGCAAATTTTCTTGGATTCTGTCTTGGAGTTTCAAATTGCTCTGCAACTGCATCTCGTTGGGACTGTACTATATGACTACAAGCATTTATATTTTTAATTTTCCCATATTTTAACAACTTGATAAAGAGCAATTGAAGAGATTGCGCATATAGGAACTCATTCTTACATTTCTTAATAAACAAAGGAGAGGATAATTGTCATCATGAGGCCAGTGAGAAACTGCCTTTCCTGCTTTTGATTGATGTTTTTATGTCGTTCTGAGAGATAAATATGAATTAATATAAAGGTAATGTACTCACTGAGTACATAATTAAATAAATACATAATTATATAATTTTAAATAGAAAAATCTGCGAATAAGGAAGGTTGGCTCTTTGTATCATCCGCTGTTGTAGAGCCATAGAACAGTAGCTAATTGGTGTGTCATATGCAAGCTGTTAACAAAATTCCAAACAGGCTGGCGGTCGGCTTGTAGTAGATGAGATTTAACGGAATTGATATCAGCTACGCGACGTGAATGGTTTAAAAGTTTACGATCCGTGCAGACCGCAGAGGAAACTTCATGATCAATGAGATTTTTTGTGTATAGCACAAAAGCTTTTTTTTATTTTTACTAACAAAATAGTTCGTTTACTTGTGAACCAAGGAAAACGTTTTGAAAAAATAAATGATTTTCTTCAGTGGCAGAAACGTTGACATCTTTAAGGTATTCAGCAGTAGCATGAATATCATCTGCTCTTCATTATTCATGGCCAATCAGTTTCCTTTAAAAAGAGTTTGCTACCATCCCAATATGCATTATTTTGTACATCCGTTTTATATGGGGTGAGGAGTTATAATTAGGGTGAGAATTCACTATAATATCCGAAGATATCGCTTGGAATCCATGATCGCTACAGCTTGAGTTATTTGTATTGATTGATCTGTAAACACAAGCAAATATTTAAGTGTTCACTCAAATGGCCGTTTTGTCACGGTTGTTATGCCCAGAGACTTTTATTTATTGTTAGCCCGAATAGTGAAATCAGTAATTTCTTGAGTATTTGACTTTCTTATTGCTTTATAGCCTATTTTTCTATAACCCATAATTATATAGCTTGTTTTTTATATAGCTGGTAGACAAGCAGCAGAAAGTCTATGACATCCTCATTTGTGTGTACCGAGAGGTGCTGCAGGGAGAAGATAGACGAGTACAGATTGAATCAGTTACATTCCTTTCCTTTTCTTTTTATATCAATGCGTAAAAATTGTGTTTGAACCGTTGCAGATATTTTTATACGCCTTTAGCTTCTCTTTTTAAATAATTATCACCCTACTACCTCTGGAATTCCTGTCTAAGAGGCTGACCGTTATAGCCAAAGGACAAGATATAATAATAATTTAAGATGGTTTCAGGCATCTAGGTCTTTATCACAGTAACAAGATCATAATTTGGTAAAGAAGTAGTAAATGAGGTAGTCAAATTCTAAAACATGTATGTTCTAACAGTTTTGGTAGATAACAAACAGTTCAAGCCATAACAATCAACTCCCTTTCGCGGAATCTGTTTAGTTGCTATTCACATAGTTGAAAAGCGCCATTAAAGTTTGTTCAAAAGGTTAAGCTTGTGGCTGACATGGAGGAATAATCATCGGGTTGTTATCAATTACTTTAAGATATTCAAAAAGGCCTGAAATGATTTCTTTTGGCTAAATATCTAGAAATACAACTTGAACAAAATAATCTGCATCCACTATGACGTGAAAAGACCTAAGTATCACATCTTATTTTAGTCGTGATGTTTGTTAATTGTTTAAACGTTTGCCTGGACTGGAAAATTGAGTAACAAGCAAACAAACTTTTCTTTCTGGCCTGTTTACGAACTGCATTCTGTAGCGAAAAACCATGTCTGATATCAGGCATAGTCTTAGAGCGGGAAAGTTCGCACTCTCTTATGTACCATAGATTGAAAAAAATATTATGATTCTGTGAAATTGATGTTGATTGATCACAGGTAAGTTGTATAATAATTTATTTCTATTTTGAAAATGTCTGCATACTATTGAGAAGAAGAAATAGTATCGCCTGAGTTGCACTACTCAGGAACTAGTGTTCTTGAGTCAGATAACGACGAGTATGAGTGGGAATTCAGTTGCTTTATCCTCTCAGGTAAAAATAATAGGACGAAAACAATGAATGCATTTTTATTATTCAACATAGTATACTGCGCCACTAATACACTTTTTTTCCGACAATTTTTGAAGGCTTTAATTCCTGCCAAAAAAAAACTTGTAGTTGGCTATCCAACCAAGCAACCACAACATCCATCACAGCAGAATCATTTGCAGATTTCCATACCCCAAAGGCATTTCTTTAGATTTGTGAATAGATAAAAGTCATTTGAGGCCAAATCTGATGAATAGCGTGGATGTCTTTGTGAATATTAGTCGGAGCCTAATTCATTTTTGCAAAATATTTGATAACAGTTCTAACCTCGGTTTTCTCCATATTTTTTTTACAGAGGTAGTACTTCAGTCAGTTGCTGACCTGCAACGAAAAACGTAATATTATTAGTGACCTCTAATTTCGTATATCTGCATCAGAGACGTGCAGATGCATGATACATATTTCAAAAGAACTTGAAGCTAATTAATTAGGAGTAGAGCAACCTCTCGTACATTGTTACAGTTATATTTAAGTACCTGTTCGCTAATATCATCAACTATTGGAATAGTTAGTGGAGAGTAATGTAATATCCTCAAGAAAACTGAATTGTGCACTCTGTTCATTTCAATCCTTAGAGTTTCAATGTGCAGTTCGTTGTAATGAGTGCTTTTTGTGATTATTCTCAACTGTCGTTATATTGGATGTTCATTATATCAATGTAATAATTTAATGCATTTAACATTAATACAATTTTGTGTTATGGGCTTATTCTATTTAAAAACTTATAAAATATTAGTGTAAATAAGTATATCTGAAGAAAAGTTCCATAATATGATCCATAACCTAACACCGCTTGGTATTTTCCATAAAAAAATATTTCCCAGTAATTACTTCGCATAAAACAGAAACTTGCATTTCTGTGATGATTTCCAGAAACTCTTGTAATCGTGTAACTCGAACCTTCTTAATTTTACGTAATAAATTCGAGGGTTTAGTGTCAGACAACATTAACTACAAAATAGGTTTATAGGTTTTCCCTAGAAAGGGAAAATCTATAAACGCGCGAAGACAACAATATTCTAAATAAATTCGCCATTTTTGTATGCTGTAGTGCATTTAGAGTACCACAGATTACGAAGTCAGATAAAAGAAAAGAAAACACTAAGACTACATATTATATTTTTACACCCAGATACCCAATAAACAGTTACTTGTTTCTCACTCTACTCTGTCAAAACACGTGTCAATAAAAACTTAAATCTTATTCTCAATCAGCAACTTAATCAGATTTAAAATAATATAAAATTTGTGATAATAAATTTATGCTCTATTGAGGAATATGAGGCAACAACGGCTGTAATTGGACAACTGGTAATTAAAACAATTGGTTCACATATAATGACTTATTTTTAGAGGCTTAATATAATATAAAAGGATAAGATATTGCAAAATTTGCAAAAAAAATAATTAAACTTAACAATCTGGATAGCTTGGTTACTCTCACATTACATGGAAAATGCTTGGGTTCTATTTCCGTCACCAGAAAAGTTGAAAAACACTTCCCTTTGGGTCAAAAGGAACTTCGGGAATTTTTCACCCTGTGACCGAGTTAATCGTTTTCTGGCAAGGATACACGGTTTCTTCTCCAGAAAACTTTAGTTTCTTATTTCGCAAAACAGGAAAACTGAACATAGAATACAAGCGACTTACAAACACCTCGTTGTCTTAGTTGCCGCGATGCAAATTCTAAGGAACTCATGCACTTTTCTAATATTATAATTCAGTTAATCTCAAGGCATATTATTCTATTTTTAGTAACATCCCTTTCGTAAAGATTAGCGTACGAAGAATGCACATTACGTGTATCCTACTTAATCCTGTGTAGGGCATAACCTAATATATACTATTTGTCACATATCTTACTTGTAAATAACGTAAAATTAATCACTAATTTATAGCAAATTCGCGGTCTCCCCCTTTCGACACCCAGTTATGCACGAGTTAACTGGCTTCGTCACCTACTATGCTACGTGTGCGCTGTCTCCCATCCCAATGCGATAGACTAATGGAGTGATAGTATATCCTCATTTCTCCGAAGTCTCTGTGTGTACGGTTGTTGCCATAGAAACAATCACGTGCTAGCGGTAGTTGACATTGAGAGTCACGCACATGATTGCGGAGTGATTTCTTTCTCTCCTCCTTGATTATAAATGAAGATGTATGGTAAGTAAAAACAAATTTATCCCCCTCATCACGTAGAGTATTTTAATGTACAGAGAAAATTCTACAAAAATAAATCAATAAAATTAATATATATATATATAAATTATTTATCAAATAATTAATTGAGGCGCATGATTTACAGATTTATCTTGTTGCTATATGCTAGCTTATCTAAACTATTCATTCTGAAACTACTATGAACTATATTTACTACATATACATCTTAAAAGTACCCTACTATAGTACACTCTTTAAAATCTGACACCATTGAGGACTGTTGGGCACTGTATTTTAGAATTTTCCAATTTTAGAGAGGTATAGCTAGTGGTTGTGCGGTTTTGGAGAAACCCATTTCAGTGAACATTAAGCACTAACAATTGAGCTCATGTACATCTATAAACATTTATAATGGTTAAAACATAGCGTTAATGGTTAAAAATGGAAATAAAATTTCAATTTGTTAAACGTAAATACGACAGCATTAGAAGTTACAGCAAATGAAATGGAGAAAATGTCATATACTGCAATGTACATGATATTTCATTTATATTCATTTATTTATACTTTTTATTTGCTCATATACTCTCTGTCAGAAAGAGAAAATATAAATGAATGTGCTTCCGAGAAAAACTGTTATCATTTAAGTATTACAAAAATAACTAAATCTTCTCAACCAATAAGTAGGAACGTGAATTTTTTTTTTTTTTTCAAATCATATGACATTTTGATTTTAACAATATATTGTGGAGAAATTCAATCTATTTCTGGCACGTAATAACAGAGGGGCGCTAACTTTACTGTAAAGAAAAACATGGTTATGTGTCCAAGAATATTTGTATAAAAAGGAAAACTAAATATACCTCGAAATTAATGTTGCAAATTAATACTACAATTTGGGTTTTTGGAGTTCACAGGCTTGATTTTCCCATGAAGAATAAATGCTTGTCGAATACTATTAGTAAGTATCAATACTTACTAATAAAGAAATAAAGACAATAAAAGCATATTCATAAACAGCATTAAAAAACAGCATATTCGTACTGCCATTCCCAATCCCACAACGTAAGCATATAATTCCATTTTGAATATGCTCAAACTCACTGCCTCTGCCACGTTGGGAGACAACTTATTTCAATGTTGGACAACCCGCTGCCCATAGGTGAACTTCATGAGATCTGACCTTCTCTTATTCTCTGATATTTTATACTTGTGCACCCTGGTTTTCGCCTCCCTTACGAGGGGGATCAGACTAGATTTATTCAACTAGATTTACTTAACCACTTCACCGCTTTGTACCGCGACCATATCTCCCATTAGATATCTAGTTGTCGAACTTTGTAGTCCACACCTTTCCAGCCGTTCTTCGCGTATTCATTTTCATCACTAATCTGCTTATCCTCTCCAAAATTTCTTTGTTTCTGGTGCCTTCTCCAGCCCTGAATACATTTCAAATGCAGTCTAACCATTTTATTATACAGGGTGATTCACTACCAGTGCGACAAACTTGCAGGAGGTGTAGGGGGCACAAAGACGAATCGGAATCACATAGCAATGCAGGGTCCGAAATGCCTTCGTCATGCGGTAGAGGACGTTGAACGGGAGGTCGCGTGAACAGCGATCCCGCTGGAAGTCAGCATTTGCGAACCGGTTCCCGAAGCAGTAGGATGGACGAGTATTCAAACGTTGAACTGGCCGACATACACCTCGCGTATGGAGCTGCGGACTGTAACGGGCGCGCCGCTCTGCGCTTGTACCAGTAACGTTTCCCGCACAGGTGTGCTCCTCATCATACGATTTTCGCACGTGTGCACAGAAGGTTACGTGAGACTGGTTGTTTCACGAGAGGTATCATGAATCGGGAGCGAACGACGAGGACGCCAGACAATGAGGAAAATGTCCTACGTCTTGCAGAAGGCAATCCGAGTACGAGTACTCGAGCGATAGGCCAACGATTGGGTATTTCCCAATCCACTGTATGGAGGATACTGTCAACAAACCAAATGAGTTCATACCATCTGCAACGCGTCCAATCATTGGAGCCTGCGAATTATCCACTCCGGAGGACTTTTGCTACTTGGTTTCTTCAACTGAAGCGGTTCGCAAATGCTGACTTCCAGCGGGATCGCTGTTCACGCGACCTCCAGTTCAACGTCAGTGAGCAAGTTAGCGCAATAGCATCATTTCTGTACGTAGCCAACTACTTAAGTAGTTACGAATTGGCATCATTTAAGTATATCTCATATTGTGGACATATCCTTTACAACGAGATACCATGATATTGCACTACCTCGAATAAATAACACTTCACCATAGGACAAGAATATTGTTACTTATTCTCGGCGGATATCACCACCCAGACGGCACCTTTTAGGAGCATATTGGTTCATCATGGGTGGGTGGGCAGGTACCCTGATGATGCAATGATGACAACCCAGTTGCGAAGTATAACTCCACAATATGAGAGATGCCCATGATGTATAACTCCACAATATGAAGTATTGTGGAATTATACATCATGGGCATCATAGGCGAAATATAACTCCGCAATATGAGAGATGAGTTATTAGTATTATATTATATGGGTTTTACTAATGCCATTGAGCAGCTATTAAGATTTCGGGAAAATCGCTGATTCAAGGGGTTACAGAAGTTGGCATACGAACGACTCAGGTCAATTAGCATAGGAGAGAATTACATTTTCACCCTTTCTGAAAGCACTGGTGTGCAACCATTGATTATCTTGAACACTAAAGGGAAACTTCATTGCTCGAAAAAATTAACAGATTATCAAATATAATAAATATTTGATATATTAGACATCCTAGCATGCAAATTCCGAGTATCCAATAGAAATTTATCTACCACCTTACAGAGCTGCACATTGTGCAACTTGGTTTTCATTATATCACCTCATACCCGTTTTTTGGCTTACCCATTGGGATTGCCACATCTCCCGTACTCAGGAGGGCTAGTCATCTTCGTTTAGAAAATATTATTATATTAGGGTCACCTAGAATGATAATTCAACTACCCATGTGTATTATGTCTGTAAATTGCGTGTGTTCTCTGGTCGATTTGCCTGTTTTGCTGGACGAAAAACAGTTTTTCCGGGGGAAAATCTTGCTAGCTACGCCTGAGACTGACTAACTCAGCCACGGAGTGAAAAATGCCTAGAATAGTTCTTGGCGTCATCGATGTGATTCGAACCCGGACGCTTCCACCCGGTGTGGTTAGGACGGTGACGATACCACTATGCAACCGCGCAGACTCATCGTCGTTTAGATAAGGCCGCCGTAGCCTAGTGGTCAGGCGCGCGGGTGCATAAGTACACGTGCCTTGAGTGACCGGGGTTCAAGCCCGTGACTGCTGAATACGGTGCTGTTTCTTGTATTCTGTCTATCTTGTGAACTCCTCTGATCATTTGGTCGTCCCGGAGTATAAACAGAAAATTTATTATTATTATTATAATTCTTTGAGATGATGGCAGTTGAACAACTTGAAGCCGTGCAGTCGCAGACGGGGTGGCACATTGGCTTAATGTGTCGCGTAGTGTCGTCTCGGCACTGTGGAACTAATTTCATGAGACAGGAACCATTACAAGAAGAGCTGGCCTAGGACTAGCAACCAGAACAGACCGCTATCTGGCTCTAACAGCAAGAGGGAACCCTACGATGTCCTGTCATTAACTATCTCTTGGGGTTTGCTGCAGCCACAGGGGAAAACATTTCCAACCGGACTGTGTTAAGAAGGCTCAATTCAAGTGGACTCTACATAAGGAAGCTGGTGGTTTGTATCCCATTAACACCAAAAGAACCACAGAGTTCGTCGAAACTGGTGCCATGGCAAACGGGGTTCAGTTCTGTTCTCTGATGAGTCCCCGTTTTAGCCTTCAAACATCTGGAGAGAACGAGGAATGCGGTACCATTCCTTCAACATCAGAGAAAAGGACACTTACGGGGAGGCGGTCCTCGTGTGGGGCGGAATAATAATCAACGACCGATCCCCTCTTCATGTTTCTGATAGGGATATTGTAACTGCGCACAGGTACCGAGACGAGAGATACGTGAACCCTACGTGAGACTTTTTAAGGGTGCGGTTGGCCCAGCTTTTCTTTTCATGCACGATAACACCAGTGTACATAGATCTCAAGTGGTGGAGGAATATCTTGAAACTGAAGATAAACAATGATTGCCGTGGCCAGCACGATCACCGAACATATCCGATCGAATATGTGTGGACGCCTTGGTAGTCGCATTTCACGCCGACAACCAACTCCTCGGTCACTTGGTGAGCTAAGGTCTGCGCTGGTGGAAGAATGGGATTTGTTGCCATTGAATCTTATAAACACTTTTATATCGAGCATTGTTCACCGCTGTCAGGCCTGTTTAGGTGTTGGAGGGTACCATACGCCGTGCTTATATCATATTACCATATTTTCGACCATCTTGTATCGACTTCTGTAATGTGACATTTTTAGTAATTCTTATACAACCCTTATATCTGTCGGAAGTTTCTCTCTTGATTTCGTTGTTATTCTATGGTACACCATCATACAAAATTTTGTCCGGATTCATCGCAAGCTGCACGAGTTATACTACGCTTTCTATATGTTCTGTTAATTTTGTCGAGCAGTGTATAATAGAAGTAAAATTCGTCAGTAATCTTAAGAATAATTAATTATCTTTTTAAGATTACTGGAGAATTTTACTTAATCTTAATTTGTCTACACAGTAAACACATTAAATACATTTGAGCGTTTAATCAATGCAACAAACGTTGATGTAGTTGGACGTACTGATACATGGTGCAGCTCAGAGATACGAGATGAAGAATTTCATTTCAGTTAATGTTGTATGTTCAGGAGAGATAGGAAGGGATGGATGGGCGAGGGAGTGATGCTGCTCGTCAAAAACTGCCTGAAGGTGGCAAGAATGTTCATTGAGTCTAGTTAATGTAATCATGTCAGTGTTGTGTGAAATTACATTTGGTAAAGGGAAGATGATAGTTGGAGTATGTCTCAGGCCAATTGGCGTCTGAAGAGCAGGACAAAAATCTATTTATGCAAATTGAATGGCCTATTAAGTGCGATTATTCTATTATGAGCGACTTCAATCTGCCCCTCTTATAGACTGGGGTACGTAGACCGGAAATACATTATATGATACAAGTATTGAACAAATTGAACGACTGCTACTTAAACCAGTATATCCAAGAGTACAAGGGGCTCTAACATCCTAGCTCTCGTTCTCACCAAGGAACTTAACCGTATCAAACACTTGACAGTGCATAAACAACCAGTAATAGACAATGACCACAATATCATAAAGTGGACTAGCTAAAGAAATCTATGTGGTAAAAGGTAAAAGCGTGGGTCCACAAGGGATTAAGATACTTCTTGAGCTCGATTAACTGAGAAGGCTGTGCGGTGTCCAGTACAAATATGCTATGGCAAGTATTCAAGGGATTTATCCTCGAACCCACTAATGTATTCGTATAAATACTAAAGTTCTGTTAACGTAAGGTGCCATAATCAATGATTTAATTGAGCAAAAGAAACACGCATACGATAGTTACTGACAATTACGGGATTCTGATTTGCATGTGCATTATAAGAGAAGAGGAGTGAAAGCTACTTACGAAAAAGCACTACAAAGAGAGCTAAGAACGGGGAAAAGAAGAGAGTAAATCAAATTAATCCCTTAACTGGCTGCAGTTAAGAATATCTGAACAGATATTGTCAATGATGTTTACAGCAAGAAGAAGAAGAATCTTTATTGCAACGCTTAGAATGATAATTTATATAATAGTAGTTGCAACAGTCCGTCACGGAACAGTGGCCAGGGGTTAATAATGTACCACAGAGACATTATTGTATCAAAGGCCAAAATACATAAATAAGTGAAATAAAGTACAGGAAAATGGAGAAATGATTTGAGTACACTACATATATAGAGCATTAAGTCAGTGTACAACCATTTAATTCGAAATACATACTATAAGGATATACATTGAAGTGCATAAATGTGTACATAGTTGGTTGGGTTAAGAATATACATTGCTCAAGACTCATATCATAATAGTAGTAGCTTTGGCCACCCCACTGAGTATTCTTTTCCAATATTGTCGATCTCGACAGAACTTGTTGAAGTCGATATCTAAGTCCTGTATTCGAGACAGCATCTGCTGAGGAAGAAACCGGTCCGACAGATGAAGGCGTCTTTGCAGAGGGCATAACTGGGAAATTGCTCTCAGACATGCCACTGGGATCCTCCACGCATAGTTGTCCCAGAAGGAGGGGGAAGGAGATGAGACCGGTTATGAGTTTGACTGTTGTTGACAAGCCTTCTTTCATTAGTGTGTGTAAAGCGTGTTTGGGGTCAAACGGCACCAAGAGTTTTCCCCATCTCCGCGTCTTCTTTCATTAATGAGGGACATAAGCCTTGGGATGTTAAGTGCATTGGCCATAGCGGTGGTCCGGAGCTGGGGAGGTAGGCTAAGTTTGTGGCACGCCCACTTGAGAAGCCAATACTCGGATGAGAAAACAGGTTTGGTGGTAGAGGGAGGTGCAGATGCCCAAATCTCTGCCGCATAGAGAAGTGGCGGATACACTATCGTTGAAATGTATCTCACCATGGTAGATTTGTCTGTTACATGGTACAGATGTTGCTTACATATCCATCTCAGTCCGGCGGCTTTTCAGTACATAGACTGATTCGGTACATTGCAGATTTCAAGGTTAAAGTGCTTTCTGGAGATCTGAATTGGCTAGTAAGATTTGTTCTTTTTTAAAAGTACCTTTTAAAGTTCTGAGTGATAGGTATAAGAATATACAACCTTGAATGTTAATTTGGTGTGAAATTATACATTTATTTCAATCTGAAAGGTCATTGCTATTCTGTGGAAACAACCATATTGGCGTCTCTATCTATATTTAAAACTAGCTACTGTTGTGCCACCTACATTTATTGAGAAAAGTGTTGGATTAATATTTCACATATTCTCCTGTTATAGAGAAAAAGTCATTTGCCTCCATTCAAGATTAGTGCAGAACGAAGTCGAAGGGCTGTTTACATTTATAAGAAAGTAGTCCTTATATCTTAAGATTGCTTACGTCTCAATTCTATAGAAATTCATGTATAGGTAGAGGTGCCCCTTCTTTAGAAGAAAGGTGATAGTTTCTAATCTGACATTGTGGTTTTTCTCCTATTATATCTTAAAGTTGGCCATTACGACGGCCATTTTAATTTTTTACTAGTAATCGCTGTACCTTTGTCCAAAAAGCTGTCATCTGAATTGTTCTAGTTATAATTAAGTTCATATAAAAACCCTTAGCTTGATTGGTTAGGTGCTAATAAAGAATAAATGCCACCTGGTGTGAATTTACTATTAGGCCAAGAGAACTGTTTTGGAACATAAGAGTTCATGAATACCTGTGATTAGTACATTGTTGTAATAGGATTTTAGGAACATCAGCCATATTGCACCGTGTATACTGTCTGTAAATTACGTGTTCTATGGTCAGTTTTCTGCTTGCCAGACGAAAAATTCGAGTTTCCCGGAGAAAAACCATGCTACCCTCCCTGAGACCAACTAATTCAGCCACGTTGTGAAAAAGACCCATAAGAATTCCTCACATCATCAATGGGACTCAACCTCAGATCTTTTCCACTTGATGTGTGGAGCACAGTTGATTATATCACCTGTGCTACAGAGGGTCTTTCCTCTTTCCTGAAAGAGGGTCTTTCCTCGTGTGTAGCACAGTTGATTATATCAACTGTGCTAATAACCAACTGTGCTACACACGAGAGAAATTACCACATTACGTGTGACCAGTATGATACATATTAGTGGGGAACTTGAATTATACAGTGGGGTGGAGCTAGTTCACGGCTTTTACGGACCTGTGATAGGTAATATAATGGCAACTGATGATAAATCTGTGCTTAAAGGTATAACGTTGAGTGAGGGAAGTAAGGCTCCTACTGAAGGTTCTGAACTTGTCAAGGCAAAAGCAAACAATCAAAGAGGGATGAGAGCGAAGGATACTTGCATGGATTCAAAGGATTTCATGCAGGAAGAGTTGGTCTTTATTCGCGTGAACAAAGTTCTCCGTGCATTGAATCCTCTGAAAGGTTGAGGCAGCATTCCAATCTGTGGACAGTACAGGTTAAAAAATGGGTTAAAATTGCTCTCGATATGTGCTCTAAAGGCTGCAGACCATTGGAATCAAGTCATAGAGAATCTGGAGAAGAATTGGTAAAGATGACTGAAGTTTGTAAGTCTGATGGTACATCTTTTCCTGAATTATCTTTACAAAGTAGTGAATACCGGGCTAAGACTGCAAGAAAATTAAAGAATGGCACTGCCCGTGTGGTCAAGAAGCGGCCATGTAGAATGCCTGATGTCGGGGTAAGTGCTGCTACTGTTCTGACCTCATTTCGCTTGATGTGTGTGTGAGTTATTGAAGTATTTTGGACAAAGAGCAGAAGGTAGGAAAGACTATTAATGTAGTTGATAACAATTTCCTTAATCTTAAGGACTTAGGAGAGGTAAAAGTCATCAAACTAGGAGAGGTAAACCCATTACATAAGGACATGTGACTTTCTTGAAGTGCGCTGGTTTCGATGACAACAATTATGTTCTAAATGGGATGCGAAATAGGTGGAATTTGATGAGCTTTTCCTTTAGGTTGTTCCTATTTAGGTTCACGCATCATTACATTTAATGTGGATAAAGGTAAGAGGGAACAAGAACTAATCAATGAACTTTATGAAATGAAAATTTATCTGATTTGGTGATGCTAAAGGATGAGTGTCTCAAAGAATGTAAAGTCTTCTTTTCAAGGGTTGGTATGTAAGGTGGGGGGGCAGTAACTGGATATTGGCCATAAGCTACGGGGTGAGATAGAAACTTTAGAACCTTCTGGTCGTATTTTTATGGTCTAATGTTGTTATAAGTTCAGAAGGTACGAGCTCACCACGATGTGTTATCTTTGTGAGATCGTACCTTCTGAACTGAATTTCTCTTGAACTGAGGATGCTGAATACATCACCTGAAATTGTGACTGATCAGCTATGAACTATTTGTGATCGTTCTTTATATAACATTTTATTTATATATCTTCATTTTTATATTTTCTTTTATGTTACTTTTTCTAATTGTACATTATTCTATATGCAATCTTTCATGTAATGCTCCTGGCCAAGTGTGCTGTGATGAGCAAATCTTATAACAAATATTAGAGAGACTTATTTATTTATTTTTCTTATCCAAATAATAACATCCAGCAGAATTTTTATATATATATATATAAACAATGAATAGGAATTATAATGATCAAGAAAAAAAAAATATATATATATATACAGGGTGTTTCAGTTAAACGTTTCAGAACTTCTAAGAGGGGTAGGGTACATCCTGACAACTCGAAATCATATAGCAATGTGGGGTCGGAAATGCTTTCCTGAAGCGGTGTTGTACACAGAAGCACCATAAAGAAAAGAGACCGTAAGTGAGAAATCGTTTTAATAATACATGAAAAGAAGCAAAAGGTACATGGATTAAAGTAAGTGTTCGAAGTTTCTTCCACGGGCTACAATGCACGCCTCACATCTCCGACGCATGGACATCCGAACATTCTGGAATACTCCAGGCGAATTTCGAATTTCTTCGGCAGCTACTGCGATTCTTGCAACCAGCTCCTCAGCATTGTCAACAGGGGTGTCATAAACTAGCGATTTCATATGACCCCAGAAATAAAAATCAAGACATGATAGGTCGGGTGACCGAGCAGGCCAACGCACGGGACCACCACGTCCGATCCACTGTTGACCAAATGTGACATCCAGGTAGTTACGAACATCTCCGCTATAATGGGCAGGGGCTCCATCGTGTTGGAACCACATTGTCTGTTGCGTCGATGCAGAAATCTGTTCATCTCTCAAAAGTTGTGGCAATACTTGCTGCAGAAAGATCAAGTAGATAGGTCCGGTTAGACGACACGGTAACAGGTAAGGTCCGATGAGGTGATCTCCCATAATACCGGCCCATACATTGACCGAAAATCGAATCTGTGCTGCACGACGTCGCATGACGACTTCTGTGTACAATACCGCTTCAGGAAAGCATTTCCGACCCCACATTGCTATATGATTTCGAGTTGTCAGGATGTACCCTACCCCTCTTAGAAGTTCTGAAACGTTTAACTGAAACACCCTGTATATTGCAGAATTTCACATTTGGCTGTCGGAGGCAGTTGGTAGGTTGCAGGCAGCTGTAATTTATACCTTATAGAGTAAACTCCAATAACAATGTATATTATCTGAGGTACATTATTACAAAAAACAAATTAAATAACCTGGTTCATTTAAAAGAATGATGTGTTCATCTATGTATAAATATAGACCCAAACAATTATTGAAAGTGTTTAGATGATGGATAAACATGGCAAAAAGGCGATTATTTTATTTATACAGAAATTAAAGATAAATCCGATTTGTTAAGTTGAAGTTTACAGTGTGATTGAAATTTGAGAAATTTATGAAAGGTCTAGTTGCAAATTTTTCAGCAAAATTAAAGCACTGAACAACGATTTTTTTTTTTTTTTTTTTTTGCCGTAGTCAGTGCTGTATTTCACTGAAATGAAATTAAAGGAACAGAATACGTTTTATTTTCTACTCTAACATTGTATGATATAAAAGCTTATAAACAAATTTAAGTTTTATCAATGTTCGCCTCTTTAGTAAATAAGATAAGGAAAATCTCTGGAGGGTTTTTTTTTTTTTTTTTTTGGTAGTTGTTGGCGCATCGGCTTCTGTGGCCATAATGCACCTCCCAAGGTTTTTGCAGTACTTTGATCCAAGCCCGAGGCGGGATTCGAACCCGCGACCTTTGGGTTGCTAGGCAGGCACTTTACCCACCCGGCATCTCTGGAGGTAGATATAATAATATTTCCTATATAAATATTTAGCGCCATCTAATTTTAGTAGTAATCGTATGGACTTTTTTTAAAATTTAACGGTAGAACATAGTACAAATTTCTGATGTGGTATTCAACGGTTAAATCTCTTTGAAGCTCAATGTGTTTTGCGCAAACTTGACTCATTCTGCGTGTTTGTGATTACTGCCTGAACTGTTGTAGCTCTATATGCACCTCGTTCACGCTGTTCATTCTAGGAAGTATATCCGAATACCTTGACAGGACAGTTTTGAAGCGAAATTTCTTTAGGTGTGCTCTAGGCAGTTTTCCGATGGGAGTAACTTGCGTTCGTGGATTGACAAAAAACGCAATGAAAATGCGACACAGAAAACTAAGCCATAAGTAAACGCATTACTGCACTGGTTCTCGTCCGATCACCGAATTTAAGTAGCGTTAGGCCCCGTTAGTAATTGGGAGGGTGACCACCTGGAAATACACGGTGTAGTTGACTTTTTGCCTTCCTTTCTTTTTAATTGGTAAGGTAATAAAGTGTAAATATGTGCTTTATATCGTTTTTCATAGCCCGTGGACAATATTCCTCCTACTTTAGCTTATTATAATCGCCGTTAATACAATTAAAATTCTATATGACCGGCGCTTACTACATGTCGTATAGTGAACGGTATTTTGTTATGGAGTGTCCATCGTAAAGTGATTAAATCGTACAGTGAACCAATTGTGAAGCGGGGGGGTCCACTGTAGTGAGCGCTGTAAGGCGTATAGAGCACGTATACTTGCAGTGCGACCACCGAAAACTCCTCCATTGAATACAACGCAGAGATCTAAGCTATTATGAAAGCAGAAGTAATTACAGCGTGCGATGGAGTTTAACAAAGAAGCCGGAGAAGGTCCATCCTCATCTTGAGCCTTACATCTCCCCATAAATTTTACAAGTGAATTTGGAAGAAGGAGTCATGGAAGTCGATACTGCAAATGGAAACGATGAAGACTCCTCGAAGTCCAGTGGTAAACGAAAAGTGAAGAAGGCAAAACCGATTGCCAGAAGTACTCCAATGAAATTGTTCAACACGTAACTGGTGTAATACACAGCAGGAACTGCAATAGGATTTTAAGAAACACTGAAACATCCATGCAAAGTTTAAACGTAAATTCCTGGATAATGATTTCTGTTCAATTTGTTCTGTATGTGATCGGCTTTGGTTCAAGAACGATGTTGAAGATTGTAGCAGCTCGAGATCACGCTCTTCTTCAAACAGCATTTCAAAATGAGGATGTAAGTCAAATGTCGGCCTGTAACAATCGCAGCACTTGCCGAAACTAGATTCAGTAACGGAACGTCTCATATCTCCGAAGCTCCCATTCATGCAGATTCGTCGCCTGCGGCATTCCTACGGTCAATACGGATCCTTGGTCAAGTGATAATTGTTCGCCTAAAGAAGTTTCACTTAACTGCCACTATGCGTGCTCGGCGCCCTCGCGCACACACATTATTTATTATTTTTTTTTTTTTTTTTGTGAGAAGCTTGAAAGCATGAAGGTTTTACGATAACTTTTCGTATAAGTTAACAATATCTTAAGAAAGATTTGAAATTTCTTCTCTCTAGGGAATGATTTTTGGATTTTAAAGCACGAGAGTTTATTTTATACTAATGTGTCGTTTATTTAGACGAAATTTTATACTAATGTGTCGTTTATTCCTTTTTCTTGCTTCAGAAAACTTAGATCAACGTTTTAAAATTAATAACCAGAAATAATTTCCATTTCATTGTCTGTACAGATTGCACCAGTATTTGCTAATTTATTGTTATTGGAAATATTGATATAAATTATTAATATTATTGTAAATATATAAAAAGCGTAACTTATTAACAAGTACACATTAAATTTATGATGGAATAAAGTCTCGCATTTTATTATTATGTATTGACACGTTTTGTGCAGTTCATTGTACAGTGGCATCTTATCACTTAGCATCTGGGTGTGTGCTGTTCATTATTTTTAGTTATATTAACCCCCCCCCCCTTTTTTGCATAGCATCATGCTTGTATCTTATCTATACACGCCACTAATGCGATGCATTTCGTGTTAATAAATCTGTAATCAACTCGTCAACCCGTCCCTTGCACTTCAAGGAATATTTCGAATTCCACATACTATCTGAGACATTTGTTAAGGAACTTTTCATTTTTGCAAGCTGTATTGTATTTCAGTTAGAGTTCTACAATAAAATCCGAAGAATCTCAATCTTCTGGGCCCATATAGCGAGAAAATTTAAGTCAGCTGGAGTCATGAGCTATAAAAATCACTATGGTGAATTATTTCGCTTTTAGGAAAGTCAGATGTGAGAGAGAGAGAGAGAGAGAGAGAGAGAGAGAGAGAGAGAGAGAGAGAGAGAGAGAGAGAGAGAGAGAGAGAGAGAGAGAGTCAAGTTTCAAAAGAAGTCATAAGTTTTGAGTGATTTGTTGAGTGGGAATAGCAATAGAGACAGAAAATGGATTTCACAGAGTGTGGTAAAGAAGCTTGGGACTGAAGAAGAGCAAAAAAGAAAAAAGGTATTTTCAGATTAAGATATCTCAGAAAAGAAACATCAGAGCGGAAATACCCGCTTTACTGCCTTTGAAGCGAAGAATCATAAAATAAAGTGAGTAATTAAGACAAATGAGATGAGCAATGCTAGAGGAAACTGCATTTTTTTTTAGAAAAACTAAATATAGTTTGGAAGATTGTGGATGGGAATGAACATATTTGAGATTAGAACTGAGATTGAATATATTTTTAAAAAGAATTGGGAAGTTTTAGTAAGGTTTGGTTTGTTTCACAATTCTGGCTATTCATGATACGAGGATGTAAATGAGGTGAATGTTGGGACGAACTTGGTATGAAGTGATATAATTTTCGGGTGTGCCCTACGCGCAGTAAGATACACTCGGCTACTGCAACGCCGTCCCACCCCTCCTCTTCCTCCTACACACTACTCGGATTTTCTCCAGTCGAAATTGGCAGGGTGAAGGTAGCAGATCTATTCACTTGCTTAATTATATAATGAAACAGTCTATTAGTCTATTAATTAGTTTATTAAGTGCTTATGACCTAAATTTAATACAAAAGTGACGTTTCAGGACCCCTGCCAGACACTATCATAAGATAAAAAAAATCTGGAAAGGGTCTTGAAACATCATCTTTGTATCAAATTTAAGGTAATGAGGGTCATAAGCTCTTAACAAACTAACTTTTAATTATTTACATAGTATAAAAGTGATTCGTTAGATAATAAATCTATTAATAATTACCACGTAATGTCATTCTCAAATTACTTGTTGATTAATTAGTGGTGAGATAGTTGGTGATTTGAATCAGCAAATGGATCTAATTAATTAGATTTACTTGTTAATTCAGATCTCAGATGGGTTAACCGTAGGTCAAGTGGACTACTCGGATGGCGATTTCGAAATGGGTCTTACTGTGATACCCATCACAGTCTTTAATTACATGATTCATACTGCGTGATAGAATAGATGGAGGGGAGAGATTCTACAGCTTTGCTCTAGAGGCCTCTAAATATCCGATAAATAAGTGGTGGAATTGCATCTGGTAATGAGGGCCATCTACCACACGGTGTCAAAAAAGCTCTACTATTGCTCTATGAAGCGTGGACCTGCACCTCGACTTCTGTTCGCATTGGTTCACACCTTGGTGAATATCTCTCTCTCTCATACTAGGCATTTATAGTGATTTTGAACTGTGTACATTGATAGACATACCCAGAGTTCGAAGTGGCGACTTTAATTATAATCACTGGAAAAAATGTCCATGATATGTCTCAAAGAATATTCTTTAATTTTTTTCTCTATTTTTTATGTTGTCATGTAAAGATCTTTCAATGCTTCCCTCAGATCTGTTTTAGTGAGTTGCGTAATGCAACTATCGACGTAATTAGGGCAATAAAGCCAAAGTGTTCATAGTGCTTGAACATACTAGTACGCTTGCACACGAGTGAAGGGAATCCCAACATCACTCCCGAGACTTGGTAACTGCAGCCTTGAGTGAAAAAGCCTTCTTAGAGAATTCATCCAGGCTCTGCTGGAGTCGAATTTTAAGTCATTTCAAACGTGGCAGACCATTGCATGCGCTGTCCTACAAAGGAGATATAGTTTAGAGTGTTTTTGTCGCAAAGTCAGTTTCAGTATAATCAGATCTATATCCTGATTTGTGTGTGTGTGTGTATATATATATATATATATATATATATATATATATATATATATATATATATATATATATATATATATATAGAGAGAGAGAGAGAGAGAGAGAGAGAAAAAACATCTCCTTTCTCGACTCTTAACTATATTTCATATTCATGCGGATTATTTTTTAATAATTCTCATATTTGCGTCATTACTAACCGGTATCAGTTTAACCTACCAATTGCAATATGCTTATTCTTAACTTAGAATACAGATAGCGTGATAAAAGTTGTCTAAAGTTTTCTCTGTGGCAAGAAGCCAAGTGGAGCAGAGCTTATCCAACTAGTTCCGTCAAAATTGTATTGTCGCTAAGTCAGGACAGATATTAGGAATGGTAGGAAGTGTGTGCATAATTCGTGGAATTTCAAAACTAACTATGCCAAGACTTTTTGCCAAATGAAGTTAAAAAAATGATTTTTCTCCATAGCTATCACCACTTCTTTTTATAAATTCGATGTGCGAAACAGAAAAAAAACATGAATATTTTCAGCTCTCGTACAAAATACCAGTAATTGTAAAATCGAAAACAAATTTAACCATGAAGAAACTTACATCGGTCATTGTAGCATCCCCTTCAAACACTTATAATATTCATGCTTTTATTTCTGTTTCACACATCGAATTTATATAAAAATTAAACCGTAAAGAAAATTACACCTGTCATTGTAGCATCACAATGGCAGGCGTAAGTTTTTTCATGGTTTAATTTTTTATTGATTTTACAATTACTGGTATTTTGTTGTATAAGTGGAAACAGAAAAAATATAATATCATTAATAACGAGGAACGTTTAAATATTGCAGCAATTGACTACATATCCTTATATTCCTCATGATGAATATTAATTATAACTGTAATGAAACTTCGGCTGGAAGCAGATGGACATAATTAAAAAATAAATAAATTGCCTAATATCTACCCTTTCGTTAATGCCCGACTTGATATTTGAAGCAAAACGTTTCTTTTAATAGGCACTGCTTATAAGAAATGCAGCCTTAAAACGTATTTAGAAAATAAATTGGATGTACCGAAGATCATTAAAAATAAAAAAAAGGTGAGAGGACCTCGTATTAAAGAGACACCAGTTTCGTCAAAATAAAAAATTAAAAGGTCATTAATTGTTTTACATTTTTATTCTCCATATGCAAAATCATACTAATTATTAACACCAAGAAATACTGAATTAAAAATTACAAACATACCAACGAAAGTAACAACACAAATTGTAAAAGAATAGTTATGATTTTATATAAATCTGCACAAACATGTTCTGAAAACTTTCATAGAGTGTGTGGTAGAAAAAATCTTTTACTTCACGAAATCGGAAAGCGCAAATTGAAATACTGCTGATACATCAGTGTTCAGTGAGATGCCATCGCTTAGATGAACAATGTTGCAGCAAATGCTTAGTCATGATAGCGTTCCAATACATGGCCAAAGGAGGGGGAAACAGCCTAAATTGGATATGTTGTCTACCGTTAACATCGAATACTTGAAATTGTAGTAAAAATAAATTAAGCCTACATAAATGCGTTAATTCCTTCAAACTGATATATCAATAGTTTATAAGTTTAGTATATTGCTATTATTTGATGTTATATACAGTGTTTTTGCCAGATTAGTCTTAACTATCAACCTAAACCTACTAGATTATAATTATTTTTTTTCAGTTATGTTAATTGAACTAGAAAATCTAAATACAATGCGAAGCAACTAGTGAAGAAGACTATGTGGAATCATACATGTTTTTTGAATTTATTTGAATTTGAACATTTTAGTTTACTGTTATTCTAAATTGTCAAATATTCTCTTAGTGAAGCGTTGCTTATTCGAGGTAGTGCAATATCATGAAACTCGTTGTGAAGGTAGTCACAATATGAGACACAATTAAATCAATGCCATTTCAGCTACTTTCGAGTTCAGTTCGAACAAATTATTGTATATATCTACACTGAAGAACGGTCCGTGTATTAGTAATTAATAAATTCAAAGTAGTAGTAGTAGTAGTGGCATGTGATGCAAAAAAGCATGTGTATGAGCTTATGCAGCATCAGCCAAAAAAAAAAAAAAAAATCACACCATTCCCTCCAAATGCCTGTCCAGTTCCTCCTTAAATTTATTCAACCTGTATTCAACCTATCAACTTCCACAACGACAGATGGAAGTTTCTTCCAGAAGTTAACCACCCGCTGGCTAAAGACAACTTTCCGCACATCTATTCTACATCTGTCTTTCCTCAATTTGAATTTATACCCCCTTAGATTCGTAATCTGAACAAGTGGAAGAATCCTATCAGAATTCAGCGTGCTCAACCCATTCAAGGCCTTATACACCTCAATCAGATCACCTCGCAGGTGCCTAGTCTCGAGCCATTGCAATTTGCAGAACTTAAGCCTCTCTTGGTAAGAGGATCCCTTCATTCCCCTTACCAATCCTGTTGCCCTTCTCTGTACACGCTCAAGCAAATCTACATCCTTCCTAAAATGAGGCCTCCAGACCTGTACGCAGTACTCAAGGCGTGGCCTGACCATTGCCTTATACAGAGGGACAATCACTTTCTTTTCCCTGCTAGAAAAATTCCTGTATATCATTGACAAAACCCCATGACCTACCCTGGCAACCTGTGTGCATTGCTCAGAAAACTTCATATCTGACTGCACAATTACTCCCAGGTCTTTTTCATTTTCTACCACCTTAAGTGTAGTACCACACTGTTGGTACGTTTCTCTGGGGTTACTTTTACCCATATGCAGTACTTTGCATTTGTTAATGTTAAACTTCAGTTGCCACTTCTCAGCCCATCTGCCTAAATTTTCTAGATACTGTTGCAGTAGCACGCTGCCATTACTGTCATTAACAACCCTGCCAACCTTTGTATCAGCTGCAAACTTTGACACTAAGCCTGATATACCTTCATCAGTATCGTTGATAAATATACAAAACAATAGTGGGCCCAGGGCCCAACACTGAACCCTGGAGCCCGTGACCACCAAATACGGATGGATGCGGAAAGGTCAGGGAATGACCACCGCATATCCCTGGAGCGATATGTCATTAGTTGCTAATGCTCCTAAAAACCAAATAACAACAACAACAACTGAACCCTGTGGGACTCCACTAATAACATTAGTCCACGAAGAGCAGCACCCATTGATTACCACCCTCTCCCACTTAACCATCCATTGTAGCAACTTATCCTTAATACCATTCTGCTCCAATTTGTACAGTAGTCTTCCATGCGCAACAGTGTCAAAAGCTTTCCTGAAATCCAAGTATATGATATCAAAATTATTTTTTGCATCCAGTTCCTTTGTAACCATCATAATAACAAATCAAATTTGTCATACAAGACTTTTCTTTAACAAACCATGCTGTGTCTTAATTATTGCTGCACTCTTGTCTATATGATCCTGCAATGCATCTTTAACCATTGTTTTCCATTATTTTACCCGGAACAGAAGTTAAACTAACTGGTCTGTAATTACTCCTGTCACCCTTCGATCCCCCTTTATGAATTGGGAATACATTTGCACATCGCCAGTCCGTGGGGACCTCCCCTGAATCCAAGGATGCTCTCATAATTATGGCTAAGGGTTTGCTTACTTCCTTTGCCGTCTCCTTTAATATAACTGGATAGATCCCATCCACCCCAGGTTCCTTTCTTATGTTTAACTTCAACAATTTCTCCTCCACTTTGTTCTCAGTTATTACAAAATCATTAAGCACCCTGCTATTGTCTGCAATATGGAGGTGATTCGGGTTTGATCTAAGGTATTAAGAGCCCCTGAGGGTATGAAGAGAGAGAGAGAGATATCCACCATAATTTCCACATGTTTGGGGAGCTAATATAGCCAGCTATTCTCTTCACTGTGGTGCAAAGCCTTTCACATATGTTTTACTATTATGAATAGTGGTATACTGCAGATTAAATGTCAGCTCTGTAGTTCTTGCTTGAGGTGGGAACTGGTGCTTAAATTTCAACTATTTCAGTTAATGCTCATCTCCAAAAGATGCCGTTGGATTATAGGGGCAGGAAACCCATGTTTCTGTAGCGTGTGCAATATTGTGTGTATAATCTTGTAAATATATTTCAATGGTGTTTCTAAATCTCTAACTGTTGTTTTGCAGCCCATATCAGCTGACTAAACCTTTAAAGAATGGGCTGTAGTTAGAAATATTTAATTTAATATAGTTGTTCTCGAACAAAGAGTCCATGAAATATTTTCGTTTTTTTTAGGGTCCGTAGTCTAATGAATGACCCTTATAATGTCTCTCGGTTGTCTGTCTGTCTGTCCGTCTTTCAGAGCATTGTATCTCTGGAACCACTTTACCTATTGACTTGAAATTTTGCATGGGTTTGTACATCACGTGTGCCAACGATACGCCAAATTGATCGTTGTTGACAAAAATTTGTCTGAAAAATGTGGGGGGGGGACAAAAATGTTGTCTATAGCGTATAATTATACATCTATATCTTATACCGTTGGAAAGAGCTCAACGAGTAGGTTTAAAATATAATTTTAAAATATTTTTACATTAAAAATGGCGACGCAAGATAGAAAAATGTGGGTAATTTTCGTGTCCCCTCCTGTATTTTCGTCGCTAATGGAGCTAAAAATTTAAAAATCATATTAGCTATGTGTATTCGATGTTTATCAAGGGAAAACTATTCCGATTTAAATCTATCATTTACTTTTTGTGTTAAAATTAAAAAACCAATTTTTTATTGCACTTCGATAGCGCGCTTCTTTTTACTAAGTAACTCTCCTTTTTGGTGACAAAAAGGTTGCTAAATAGTTAGTTAATAATTCCATAAAGGTCATTTATAAATTTTGCTACGAGAAGTATTTTTTAACAATTTTCAAAGCTGGAGTTGTCCCGGCAAGGAGGTATTTGGAGAGCCAGTGTTGAGGAGGCGGTGGTGGGGAGTCTTGCACGGTCATCACCTGCCCAGTCGCTTCTCCCTCAAGACTTTAATTGCTTTTCCAGGAAGAAGTCGGGGTCGCTTCTCTCGCCGTTTTCATCCACAACAACTGAACAGACTCAAATAGACAACGTTTTCGTAAGTTCCTCAGTTTTAGGCTAAGCCGAGGTACTAGAAACTTTTTTTTTCAGTTATCATAAAGCTCTCTATTTGAGATACTACATTCGTGACTACGGATCCTCCATCCTGAAGGCCCGGCACTCAGTAGTTGACCGATTTATTATACTCTAAGGTCTGCATAATAGTACCTACCGCCATTCTTATAATAACGCTTAAGTAAAAGTGCTTTTCCTTTAGGCAACATTTTAAAAAGAAATTGATTGTACTTGCTTAATACTGTTCAAGTTGTTGTAATACTTAATACTGTTACTTGACGATGAAGACCACTACGAGAAAACATTCGAATTCTTCGATCCCAGAGGCATGCACTCCTTTTTATAACTAACGCGAAAGATATATATATATATATATATATATATATATATATTTTTTTTTTATTTTTTTTTTTAATTGGAATGAATGTATCGCACAGTCCTCTGGTGGGAAATTTCGAACTATTTTATTGTTTTAAAAAAATTACTTATTACTAGTTACAGTGCAAAACACCGTTTTCCGATACAACCTTTTAGGGAATTAAAAACAAAAACATCTAAAAAGGCCGCCGTAGCCTAGTGGTCAGGCGCGCGGGTGCATAAGTACACGTACCTTCAGTGACCGGGGTTCAAGCCCGTGACTGCTGAATACGGTGCTGTTTCTTGTATTCTGTGTATCTTGTAAACTCCTCTGACCGTTTGGTCGTCCTGGAGTATAAACAGAAAATTTATTTATTTTTACTAAAAACTGAGTTACAAAATGTTTGTATTAGAATGTAATTTGAGAATGACGATAAGTGGTGATTAATCGTAGGTTAAATAATGCAAACGCTCTTATACCATGTGAATAACTTAGAACTAGTTTATTAAGTGCTTGTGACCTAATACCTTAAATTTGATGCAAAGACGACGTTTCAGAATCCTTGACGGATCCTGTCGTAAGCCCAATACATGAGCTATCAGCTGATACTAGCTCCTCACTCCTTGACCATCAAACTAAAACTGCTGCACATTTGATGGTTTTTCTTTTTTATGTAGACGGTCAGATATCCACAGAGAAACTTTAATCTATTTATGTTATTCATAAACGCGATAACCTGAAAGTTATTTTGTGTTCTGTGAATGCTCGGCCTAATGCTTCATGTACGAATTGAGGATTACTAATTATAATCAGAAATCGAGAACATTTGTTATTAATAAATACACAATCCTGTGACCTACAATCAATTTCCCATGTGATTGGAACGTTAAAAACAAAAATTACGGTTAGGAAATCTCTTTTCTGCACAGTCAGTACTGACCAGCTCTTTGGGAGAATAGCCACGCACGAAATAGAATGGTTGACAGCGAGCAGAAGTACTCAAAAATCTTGGATGGAGGGCGCAAAATTTGGAGTTACGTTTCTGACGGTCCGCTTTCAAATTCTTTGAACACATTCCACATTTATAACTCAGTGATATTGCACTGCCCTTCGTAATATTTGCATGAAATGTGCCTATTTGTTATTCGCCCCCCCCCCGTACTAATTTCAAGGTCTGGACTTGAAATTAGCTCTTCTTCCCTTTCTCTGAAAGAAATGAAAAGTTGTTTTGTTGAGATCTGTGTGTAAGTGTGCTATTGAGCCTTAGCCAGGTCCCAGATGAGGGTGAAACTTCCCGATATGTTTCTCTGTCTTCCCGGTCCAGTCCGATCCTGTTCATCACTATAAAAGTTTGTTCAAGTATAAAATAATTAAAAGATAAATATATAAATAGTATGTGGGGGGGTGTGTGTCTGTGTCTGAAAGAGAAATAAAAAAGAGACAGAAACTGAAAGAGAGAAAAAGAACTTTCTTTTGTCTCTCTCTCTCTCTGCTATTAAAAAACTGATTATTTGTCATTTTAGTTCCATGATTTATAGAACTGATTTTAGTTCCATTTATAGAAACGCAATCGTCATGGTACGGACAAGCCTTCACATTGTCGAGATCTCAAAATTCAGTGAGTAGATCAAAAGGTAAGGAAAAATCTATTAGGAGCAAGTTGGATGTACTCATAAACATAACATTCTACCTATTGATAGTATTCATTAGTTCATTACTAGTGTAAACGCCCTTTAATTTTTATTACTCATTCCATGCTTATTAAATCCCATAATATTTTTAATTTTATATTTTGCCTCTCGCCTTCACCCCACTTTCACCACACTTTCTTCCTTCATTTGCAACCTGAACTCAATTATCAAATGTGTCGAATTTTTATTTTTAACCACAACTCCATCCCTTAACCCACTACGTCTGTTATTCAACTTCAACTTCTCGCGACTAAAACCAATACCCTATCCTATCCCTTCTTCTTACCCTATCGCTTCCTCTGAAGCCTCAAATTTCCTTTTTTCAATTTTTATATTTGGGAGAAAGTGACAAACATTAGTAACCACAGCCCTTGCGATAAAGCAATTGATACTTCCACCGTGTGGAAAAGTATTAGTATTAGTAGTGGCAAATGATGCAAGAAAGCAAGCTTATAAAACATCAAAAAACCTACACACTTCATATATCCATACCTTCCAAGAAATTGTCTAGTTCTTCCTTGAATTTATTCAACCCACTTCCACAACAATAGGTGGAAGTTTGTTCCACCAATAAGCCATCCGCTGGCTGAAGGCAAACTTCGGCACATCTATCTTGCAAACATCCTTCCTCAATTTCAATTTATGGCCCCCATTTATGTAGTCAGAGAAAGATGAAGAATACCATTAGCATTGAGCTTTCTCAATCCATTCAAAGCCTTGAATACCTCAATCAGATCAAACCTGCATGCGCTTAATATCCAGATGCTGCAATTTGTAGAAATGAAGCTTTTCTTGGTAAGAACACCTTTTTGTTTCCTCACCAACCGGTTTCCCTTCTCTGTACTCGTTCCAGCAGCTCTAAATCCTTCTTAAAATTAGGCCTCCGAACCTATATGGAGTACTCAAGATACGGCCTAACCAAGGCCTGAGGTTCGATCCCAATTCGCAGCGAAGTTGAGAAATCCTTTCCAGAAGGATGCGAGGAAGTTTTTTTTTTTTTTTTTGTTTTCGCACCAGGGTTGAGGTAGTCTATCTCGGATAATATTTTCATTCCTAGGCCCACTTCTTTTTTTTTTTCTAACAGTTTCTTCTATCTGCGCTCACCTCGTTTACACAAATTACTTTACTTTAAAGGTGATGCTTATGCGAATGTCCATTGTGATATACCTTGCCCTCATTTCCTCCAGTTCATTTGCTGTCTTCATGCTTCACTTTTTGACTTTTTCTTCGATGCTCGGTTTTACCATGGGTAAAAACGCTGTATTCCTCATTTCATAGTATATTTTGTTTAAAAGTATTTTTTAATGGTTTCTAGGCGCAATAACTACAAATATCCGACTGCTTTATATTTTTCTTTCTTCGGAATCTTTTTCCTCCAGATTGTTGATACATTTATACATTTATTTTGTAAATTACAAATCCCACAGAACTTAATAGAAGACATGTAAATTTTCGCCATATGCCTGAGAGCACGCGATGTATTTGCACTCAAGCACGCAGTAATAAGAAATTCCACAATTAGGAAATTTTGAAAGAAACAAAATAAAATAACCCTTTTACGTCAAGAAATTTAACAGTATAGATGTGAATACAAAAAAACAGGAGAAATATGAGTAAATTATAGAATGGAATTTTTGAAACAAAAAAGGTTAAGTAGGGGATGCAGTGGAATGGGAAGGGCTGTGAAACACTAAGCACACTGGATTAGAAACTATTCTTACAATATGAACTCAGCATTAGAAGAAAGGAATATTTGAAATCTTTGTCCTCACACGCTGTGCATGCATGTGAACAAGGACCTAAATTGTTTGAAATCGTTTATTTTTTATGGATATCATCCAAGAAGAAATCGACGCATATTGTGTCAAAACAAAAATCAATTTGTGTCAAAAAAAAAAAATCTGAAGAATATCTTTCGTGTCTAGTTTAGCTGTTTTATTAAAACTAATATAATTTGGACTGCTTGAGGCATAGCTCCAAATCGCAGTCCTATCATGTCCCAGACGTACTCAATAGGGTAAAAATTAAGGAACCTAGAGGGGCAAAGAAGCATATCGACGTTACAGAGAAACTGCCTGATATTTAGTAGTGTGGGAAAAAGCATTGTTGCGTTGGAATAAAGGATTATGCAACCGTTGAAGCAATTAGCAAACGGGTAGGCCTATTAATGTCCACATGTAACGCACATAACCTTGAATAAAAAGCAAAGATGACTGGTTGTCGTGAGAGATGGTCCTTAAATTGTTCCTTTTTTTTCCTGGGAGGTTTCCTGCCTTTAGCAGGAAAATACCTCTTTCGTCATGGGATCTCCACGTGCAGATCTTCCTTTTACCGTTCCCTAAACAGAACCTTAACTCATCATTAAATAAAATCCATCGGCATTTTATCTTCCATTTGGAACAAAAAGATCTCTATCTCTGCATCAGCGAAGACAATCAGTAGAACACAAATCAAAGAACCTAGAGGGCCAAAGAAACATGTCCCTATGAATACGAAGAGTGTGGACACAATGCATAAAGTGAGCGAAATCCTGTCTCTGCCACTTCGATAATGATGTTCTTGATACTGAATGCCCCAAAGATTAATTAACATAATCCTGCTCCTTCCCGTATAAGCAATTTTTTTTGGTCGAATTAGCTAATCCTCACGCTCTAACGTTTGCCTGGGAGCTTCCGAATCTTGGTGACAACTGTAGGTATGTTCCTTTAGCTATTGATTCCAACATGAATCAGCTGTCCAAGGATCCCATCAGATGGGAACAGCAGTTTGCAGAGCTGACCATCCAGCCTCACAGAATCAGACTATACGGCCTCGTTCTAATTCAATCAATTTGATACTGCTCCTATACATGGTTTCGCATCTTAAAAACCTTATCGATAAGCTGCCTTACCAGTATTCGGTCTTCTTCCTTTAAAATTAATAATAGTATGTTTTCATTCTGTATCCTACTTTTTTTTCTGCTCTAGCCTGTTTGATTATCATACAAATTTATACTAATGCATCAGTTTTCAGTGTTACATTAACGCGTTTTGGGTGTGATAATATTTTGATATCTAATGTATCTAAAAACTATCGGATTTATATATTACAGAACTCTAATATTAAAAATATCAAGAGGTTCATTTTAATTAACTCACTCATAACCCGAAGTCATCGGGCTATAATTAATGTCAGTATTATGGAATTCCTTAAAAAATGAACTTCAGGTTTCGTCATTGTCCATTGGCAATGAAGAAACCTTCATTGCCGATGGACAATGACGAAATTGTAGCGTCTATTGACATATGTCTTCTTTTTTTATTTTTGTAAGTAAAAATTCTGTTAAAATTTTCTTTTTGTCGCTTTAAAACCATATTATGTGAAATAAAATAGTCATCACCAGTGCAAGACAGTAACAGTGTCTAGTTTCAAAAATCTGATACCTGTTACTTTAAAATGAGCGAAAAATTGAGGTGCAAAGAAAGGGTAGCTTTGGAAACCCAGGTTATAATATACAAAATGCGAAAAAAATGAAGAAATTTGTAATAAGGAGAAAAGAAAGATTATATTTCTAAAAAAATAATAACAAAACATAAAAAAAATACTAGAAACTTAAGGATCCACAGTTTTGGAGAATACTGCTGAACTCTTATTTACAAGTTTTAAAACAAGTTAATTAATGTACGCAGTGCATTACATTTCAGACTCGTTAGCAAATAGTAATAATTAAAAATTCATAATAAAAAAAGAGCAAAAAGTAACGATTTTTATGCGCGAACCGAAAATATTTCGTTTTCGCTCATTAATCACATTGCTCATTCATTCCTCTATCCAGCACCTGGCAACAAACATAATGTCCAGTGTTTTAACTACAATATGTATAATACATATATGTATAGTACATGTGATATGTATGAAATAAATAATAATTACCATTGGTTCAATTTTAATGAAATTTGGTAAGGATCAATAAATTGTTCCAAACGAATCAAATATAAAATTCCATGAAAATCCATTCATTGGAGTTGAGTGGATCAACATGCGGACGAACGAAATAATAATTATCAGATTTGTATTAATCTGATTTTAATGAAATTTGTTTCATGAAAATCGGACTAATAAAAATTTTACTTATTACATGAGAATAAAAAAAAACTAGATTTCTTGGGCTGATTTAAATTAACTTTGGAAACGATAGACAATTACTTTTATAAGGTCCAAATATAAAATTTCATGAAAATCTGCCCACTGGGAGTCGAATTATTACATACACACAAACGAACGGACATGGTGAAGACAAAAGAAGAATTATGTACATATGCTATGTACATTTTAATGCCACTTTCTAAAATAGAAAAATTTGAAAAAGTGGCATCCGACAGACGACGCGTTACCAGCAGAGGGTTAATGGTTGTTGCAAGATCCACTTTGAATACTTCGTCCGTGGTAATCATGAATCGTATGAAATAACAGTGTATGAGTTCATTGCTTGTATAGCCTGTGAACATATTCCAAGGTCACTCCTACAAATAATAGAGAAATTGTTGAAGCTAATCATAAAAAAAGCGCTGAGGTTGATGGATCTATCCAATTATATTAAGGGAAGCAGTAAAGGAGATAAGCAAACCGTTAGCCATAATAATTATGACAAACGGTTTGCTTACTATGAGAGGACCTTTGGATTCAGGGGAGATCCCTTGGATGGGAGATGTGCGAATATATTCCCAATTCACAAAGGAAATCAAAAAGGTGACATGAGGAATTACAAACCTGTTAGATCAAATTCTGTTCCATGGAAAATAATGGCGTCACTGGTTAAAAAAGTAATGCAGAATTATCTAGACAATGCAAATACAGTATACTGCAGTCACAGACTGGATTTGTTAACGGGCGATCTTGCGTGACCAGTTTCAATGGATGCTATTACGCACTGACCAAGCAAAGGAATTGGATGCAAAAAAATATTTTTGATATCATATACATGTATTTTAAGAAAGCTTTGATACTTTTGCACATAAAAGACAAATTGGAGCAGGGTGGCACCAAGGGAAAGTTACTGCCATGGATAAAAGGATGGTTCAGTGAGAGAAGACAGAGTTAATGGTCACTGCTCTTTGTGGAATAATGTTAATTGAGGAAATCCCCAGGATTCAGTTTTGAGCTCATTGTTGTTTTCTATATTTAGTCATGATAATTGATCAAGGTATATCAGGCTTTGTCTCTAAGTTTTCAGATGATACAAAGGTTGGCACAGTGGTTAATGACAGTAATCAAGGTAAGCTGCTGCGACAGGATCTAGAAAAATTAGGCAGATGGGCTGAGATATGGCAGTTCAAGTTTAACATTGGCAAATGCAAGGTATTGTGTAATGGCAGCAGTAATCCCAGATTAATGTACCAACTGTGTGGTACTAAATTCTGGGTAGTAGAAAATGAAAAAAGACCTGGGGGGTAATTGTGTAGTCCGATATTAAGTTGTCTGAGCAGTGCAGACAGGCTACCAGGAGAGCTCATGGGGTTTTGTCAATAATATACCCGAACTTTACTAGTATGGATAAGGAGATGATTATCCCATTGCACAAGGCAATGGTGAGGTCACATCTCCATTATTACATTCAGGTCTGGAGGCCTCATTTCAGGAAGGATATATATCATCTGCTGAACGGGTGCAGAGAAGAGCAACGAGATTGGTGAAGGAGACAAAAGGGTGGTCTTACCAAGAAAGGCTTCATTTCTGAAAATTGCAGCTTATGGATTCTAGGACCTGAGAGGTAATTCTAGGAACCTGATTGAAGTGTTCAAGGCTTTAAATGGATTGAAAGGGCTCAATACTGATGGCATTCTTCCTCTTGCTCGGACTACTACGTACATGAGGGGGGGAGCATAATTAAAATTGAGGAAAGATGATTGCAGAATAAACATGCGGAAATTTGCCTTCGGCCAGTGGGTGGCTGATTGTTGGAACAAACGTCCATCTGTTGTTGTTTTGGAAGTGGGTAGTTTGAATTAATCCCTAGCATTGCTGCTGAAGTGTATATTGTATACAGTATATCACTTTTGTGCACACTAAAAATTATATATATAAATTCAAGGAACGAACTAGATAAATTATTGGAGGGGATGAACAGACGATGTGGGTAGGTTTTTTTTTTTTTTTTTTTTTGTTCAAGCTTTATAAGCTTGCTTTCTTGCATAATTTGTCACTATTAATACCAATATTAATAATCCTAGCGCAACTAATGATTCTATTCTTTTTCCAACGGAATTTATGTACGGATCTCAAATTAAAACTTATATATTAGTAAGAATTTTTATGGGAAATTTTCACAAAGTGTCTGAATTGGTTGGTCTCAGGCGAGGGTAGCATGGCTCTCTTTTTCCTGGAAACCTCTGGGTTTTCATCCAGAAAACAACAAATTGACCAGAGAACGCACGCAATTTACAGAGTTGCTAATGCGCCTAAAACCGTACAACAATAACAGTTTACCACTTGACTAAAAAGCGACCACATTTCATTACATACTTATGTAATGAAACCTATGTAAAAACAACTTGATGCGCTAGTATAAAGTCAATATGGAGATAATTTTATGAAAATATGTTAAGATTTGCCTGAACATAACTCTGCTTGCCAACGCTTTGTGATTGATTCATAACATACATCATTTTGAATCAGATATAATAGCAACAAAATAAATATAAACTTTAACAGAACCTAAGTGAAAAAAAATTGTTAAAATAAAAAGCAATAGCACTGATATAAACTATCCATAAACAAATAAAATAATCATGAACTGAACCATTACATCATGGCAATTATAAATGGAACTTGCTGTTCTTGGACTAACACTATTAGTGGGGACCCTCTGGATTCGTTGTTATGCCCCTTACTGTTTTCAATATTTATTAAGGATATTGATGAAAGCATATTAAGCTTACTGTCTAAGTTTAAAGATGATACAAAGGTTGGTAGAATGATTAATGACAGGAATCAAGGAGTGTGTACAACTGCAACAAGAACCTCTAAAATTAGGCAGCTGGGTTGAGATTTAACATTGATAAATTCAAGGTGCTGCATATGGGAAGCAGTGATCTCATAATAACATACCAGCTGGGTGGTACTACGCTGAGAGGGATGGCGATCAAAGTGACCTACGGGTAATTGTGCAGTCAGACAAAGTTCTCTGAGCAGTGTAAACAGGCTGTTAGAACGATTCATGGGGTTCTTTCAATGATATAGAGCAATTTTTCCTGCAGGGACATGGAAATGACTATCCTGCTGCATAGCCCAATAGTTAGGCCGTACCTTGAATACTGCATTTTAAGACTGATCTGAATCTGTTGGAACAGATGTAGAGAAGGGCAACAGGATTAATCAAGGACACAAACGGGTACTCGTACCAACAAAGGCTTTCGTTTTCAAATTGCAGCTCTTGGAAACTAGGTAACTTTGAGAAGATTTGATTGACGTGCTTAAGACTTTTTAAATGGATTGCGTAGACTAAAAGCTGATGGCATCCTTACTCTTTCTCCGACAGCTCTAAATTTAAATTAAAAAAAGGATCGTTGCATAATAGATGTACAAAAAAATTTTTTTGGCTGATGATACTTGCGCACCTTGCATCATTTGCCTCTTCTAATACTACTAATAATTTAGTGCATTGCATTACACCTTTTCCGTAGAGCAACTGTACAGTCATGTTTAAAAACTGAAATGGAAGTGGAACAGAAATTTTAAGTTATTTTTAAGATAGTGAAAAATTACGAATGGATAATGTGAGCACTGTAATGTGCTATTCAAAGTCATATCTTTCCTTAACTGTGTTAATCGGAAGCCTTTCCTAAACTTCTCCCATTCGTTCTCAAATAAACTATTTTGCATAACATATTTTATTTTTTTGTTTTTAGCAGATCTTGTGTTTTGACTTTTTTGCCAGTGGTTGGGGCAGTGGGGGTTGCAAAGAAGATACTTTGCGCTTCTGAACCATTACATTACTTTATTTATTGTTTTCTTTCGGAATCGTAGTAAGAAATCCATTTGCAACGACTGTGGTTTTAAATCTACAGGGTCCAGTCACATTATTATGACCACCTACCTAGTATAGTATACAGAATATGCGCCTTTCGCAGCATGCACCGCAGTCAGTCGCCGTGGAAGGGACTCAATAAGTCCGCGGAAAGTTGCTACGAGTGCCTGTGACCATGCAGACTGCAGTACACCCCGGAGTTCCTGTAGGTTCCTAGGTAGAGGATCCATCCGTCGATGTGTCGATCGAGGTGGTCCCATAGATTTTCAATTGGGTTAAGATCCGGAGAATTCGGTGGCGAAGGGAGTAGCTTGAAGTCCTTGTCGTGCTCCTCAAACCACTCATGGACAATTCTGGCGATATGGCATGGCGCATTGTCTTGCTGATAGATAGATACCATTGCCCCCAGAGAACACGGTCGACGTGTGCGGGTGTACCTGATCGGTGACGATCGATAGGTAACCATTTGTGTTCAGGGGTGCCCTCCAGAGGTATCAGTGGACCCAAGCCATGCTATGAAAACATTCCCTAGACCATAACACCGCTCCCACTAGCCTGCCTTCTGCCAACAATCGTGTCCGGGTATCTGTTCTTGGAGGTTTCAAGCCTAATACGCCACCGTCCATCCACTCGGTGGAGCAGAAACCGTGACTCATCGGAGAAGGCCACCCGTTGCCACTCGGCTGGGGTCCAGTGTCGGTATTGCTGTGCAAACTGATGGCATTGTTTGCGATGAACGGCCGTCAGCATGGGTGCTGCCATCAAGCGTCTGCTCCGGAGCCCAATGCGCAACAGGGTTCGCTGCACTGTCATTTTAGAGACTTTTCTGGTGGCCCCACGGTTCGTTTGGATGGCCAGTTGAGCAACAGTAGCGCGCCCATCGGTCCTGACCAACTGTTTCAGTCGACGTTCACCTCTGGGATCAATGGTGCATGGGGCTCCACAATTGGCACGTCGGGTCGTCAAAACTGCCTCATTCGTCCATTCTTGATACACTTTCACCACCGCAGCACGTGAGCATTTCACAAAGCCCGCTGTTTCAGAAATGCTGGCACCCCTGGCCCGATAGCCGATGATCATACCTTTTCCAGGTCTGATAGGTCGCATGCTTTGCCCATGACTGTTCACGGATGCTGAACATCAAGCCTTAATATATGCTTGACACGTGCGCTGTATGATTCGCTATGCTTGTGTGATGTCTGCATTGGAAGGGGGGAAGGTCATAATATTGTGACTGGACTCTGTATAATAATATTTTCCTTCGGAAATAGTACTTTTTTTGAAAAAAACTTTCTTTTTCTATTCTATCGTAGCTATCGTAAAAATGTAGCATTTCCTTCAGAAATGCTTTATTTTTATTTTTATTTATTTATTTTTTTTTTTTGTAAAAATATTCTTTCCATTCTATCTTAATATTTTCCTTCGGAAATGCTACTCTTTTTTAGTAAAATATCATTATCCCATAGTAACATTTTCCTTCAGAAATATCACTACAGAGTAGAAAAAAAATAGAAAAAAAAAATTGTTCTTAAACATTTAAACATCCCTTGCAGTCCTTGTTCACATCAGTGTTTCTTTGTTTTTTTAAATTCTAGTTCACAAATAACCATCTTATTCCTCACGTCCAAACGCAGGTTAATTTTACTACATTCCCAAGAAAACTGCTAATGTCATTAATATCTTTAATTTGTTATTCAACAGATTCTTAAGTGGTAAAGTCATTACATATTCCAATACATAATTTGCATGAACTAAAGAAAACACAATCTTTTAATAAACATTTAGAGTACAATAGCTTTTGTCTTAAACTTAACGTAATGAAATATTCATACCTAGTTAATTTATCGGAAGATTCAAATTTTACTGCCTTTGAAATGCCAGTGTTAAAAGACATCGAGCTCAGAGTCTGATAAATCCTTGCTGTTCTCTTCTGTCTCACGTTCTTTTTCGAGCGAGGACTATGGAGACAATATCGATTGCCTTGAAGAGGAATTATTAAAGAGTTTCCCAGAATGTCGGGTTCACTGTCTCATTTACGATTATTTTCTCTACTGAAAGAGACCGGTTCCCTATATATAGTTTTCTACATACGGATTAATTTACCTTACTTTTTGTATATTATATCAACTCCACATTACTTTTGATATATTACACTATATTAAATATGGTTTAATTTTTGACATTTTTATCCTATATGATATCTACAGTGTGAAATAAGCTAGGAGATTAAGTTTCTTTGCACGTGTATTTATGTATTTTACCAGCTATCAGAACATTTAATGTCATTATTTGTTATTTGTTTTGAAATTACTTTGAATTAGTAATTGTATGCATTCAGATGATTACTACCACTAAAGACTTTCCATATATAATTTGTAAGTATAATATATTTCCTGTAATTTTCTTTTGTCTCAAAGGAAGATCGCTGGACAACACTACCTAAAATTATGACCAGGTAATCGAAAATATAATTTACAATTTCAATAAAAGCAAATTCAGAAATTACATTTTGGATGTAATGATTTTTAATTTTTTATTAATCAATAATAAAATCACTTTTAGTATGTATTACAAAGAAAGTTCATTAACCCACTACAAGTAACGGATTCCTGGCGTTTTCACTTGTTTTTATCGAATGTTAAAAGCCTTGCTTATAAATTTCCAGCAGGTTTTCAGTCTGGTTCAGCGCTATGAGCAGGCCATGTCTGCACTTGTAACCTCCCCCCCTACACCTTATCCTTGTCCTCCGTTATAGTGTAATAGTTTTGCCACTTGTCACTCGTTTGGAGAGGTCCAGGTTTGATTCCCATCTGTGCCTGGAGAAATTTCTGAAGTCCTCTTCAGTAGAGGCTGTAATTAGCCGATGTCAGGCGCAATAAGTAGAACTTTTTTTTGTGAGTTATTCTGGGTTTTTTGCCGGCACAACATGAAAATCGACCAATGAACACACACATAGATATATACAGGGTTGTTAAAATTAAAGTATCCCTATGTAGAGGGATCTGAAGCGAGTTCTAAGGCTCGTAGTGAAGAGAAATTTGGACAACAGGTACAATGAAGAATGCGCTCGCCATTTATTGGAAAAAAAAGAATTAGTTGCAAAATTGGTCACTATATGGCGCGTAACTCACTTAGTTACGATTATGCAAATAACGTAAGTCATTGCCACAGCGCCACTACTCAGTTCTACTATACTGTATAAAAGCAAAGCGGTCGCTTCAAAATCATACAGCAGATGTTTGCCTGCACTACAGCAGCAATGCAAAAATGTTGCAGGACAGGAAAAGGTGCTATTAGTGAAGCTGTACTATCAGAACAGCAACAATGCAGCTGCGGCTATCAGAGAATTCCGGCGTCAGAAGCGCATAAGACATAAGTGGACCTATGACTGTGCTGTCCGCAAAATGATTGCGAAATTTGACGCGACAGCACATCTTGGTATTCAACTAAGTAGAGGTCGAAAACGAGTGGACTCCTCTCGTGTTGAAGATGTCACTATGGCCGTCGTGGATTTATCAAGCCAATCTCCATGTGGTAGCGCGTGTGCCAGCTGTTCTCGTGAAGTGGACATGCCGTATTCCACTGTAAGTCTAATAATGTGCCAGGTGTTGCGGTACTATCCTTACAAGATGCACATGCTACACAGCTAAAGCATGGTGATGCAAATATTCGTTTCACATACGCACTTCAGTTTCTGACGCGAATGACAGTGGATATCACTTGGCCATTGAACATCCTTTGGAGTGATGAAGCCCACTTCTGCTTAAATGGACAAGTGAATGACGCACAACTGTCGCATTTGGGCAACAGATAACTCTCGATTTATCCAAAAGGTCCTGTTGCATTCTCCAAAAGTGACAGTGTGGTGTAGATTTACGGCCACATCCATGATTGGGCCATATTTTTTTTTGAACAGGTAACACCGACTGGACCCCGCACTTGTTCCGTCACTGGACAGCGGTATTATGAAATGTTGGCAAATTTCGCAATACCAGAGCTGCAACAACGTGGGTGCCTTCAGGATACAACATTCATGCAAGATGGTGCGCCACCCCACATCCACAGTTTTGTCCAAAGATTGTTAAGGCAACACTTTACAGACGAACGGGTCATCAGCCGTTGTTTCCAGACATCTTGGCCACCCCGATCACCGGACCACACCCCATGCGACTGCTGGTTGTGGGGTTTTTTGAAGAACCAGATGTATCGGGAAGGATGCCAAACTCTGGCAGATCTGAATGACAATATTAAACGTCATGTGCTGGCTATTCCAGTTGACATGTTACGTACTGCTGTAGAAAATGTTCTTCGAATGAAAACTGTTGTTGACCAAAATGGAGGATACATTGAACAATTGTAGCGCTGTTCAAGTGATTTGTATTGCCACAGCGCCATATAGTAACAAATTTTGTAACCGTTTTTTTTTTTTTTTTTTCAATAAATGGCGAACTCATTCTTTATTGCCTGTTGTCCAAATTCCTCTTCAGTAACTTAAGAGTCACCAAATCCCTTCATCCTCAGGGATTCGTGCCTCTTAAGGCAGATGGCGGCATGTGCCACTCACAAAGCTGGCAGAAGCATGGTGATGATATCACGCCAGTCATCTATCTTTATTGTAGTTATTAATCGTTTACAGACAATAATATCTAGTAAACACAGTAGATTAAGCTGTTCAGCAAGCTGCGTGGTCCTTAACTGATGAGGTAGTTGCCCACTTCAGCAACTAGAATTCAGTAGCATGTATTCTCCTAATGTGGATATGAGGGGGCTGATGCCCACAATTCGGCGTCATAAAATATGGTCGAATACACTGTAGTTCTTAAATATCGTGAGGTTGTTATGGTCTATTTCACGTGCAAGAGCATCTGTTTGGTTTCTGTTTGGTTGCCGAACGTAAATAGTTAATTTTTCTTTACAGTCAAGTCAATATGCGACGTGAACGTAAGTTTACTATTAAATGTTACTCCCAGATCTCTATGCTTCTCGACAACTAGGATAGGTATGCCATTTAGCTTTGGTTGTACGATCGTAGGCGATTTTTTCAGAGTACACCATCATTACAGTCTTCTGCGGATTTAGCCAAATTAATCAAAGTACATGAATAACTCCAGAAGCTTATGTTTAATCTGGTTGCACAATGCACTATTGGTCAAGGACGGTTGGATGGTCGTTAGGATCTTAATATCGTCTGAGTAAGTGCATATATCATCCCTACACATACAGGAGCGGATTAAGGTCGGTTGAGTCCCCGGGAGCAGAAGAAAATATTGGGCCTCTTAAAAAAAGAGAGAGACAGGGAAAATAAAAATACATGTTAACCAATTTTTTAAATAAATAAAAAATATTATGTACTATTAATGTTTTATTTCCAATAAAATTTGAATATAATATATGTATAATACAATTAATAATAGCATAATAATAATCATAAAGTTTTGAAATAATATGTTCAACTAATTTATTGTGGTTTTGCGTGGGCCCTTCAGAAGTCGGGGCCCGGTGCGCCCGCCGTTAAATCCGCCTCTGTACACATACCGAACGTAATCATCATGGCGAAAAAGAGGAGTTCGGATAAGACTCCACCTTGTGTTGTGGAACTCCTTAGTGGAGTTTGCATTGCAGGATCTGTTTGTCTGTATGGAAATAAATGGGCCGACAAGTAAGTAGGGCCTGTAGGAACGTCAGCATATTTACTATTATTTGGAAGGCGTGTTGGAGAAGATGTAAATAAATAAATCTTTATTTGTCCTTCCAAATATAAAATATAGGTTTACATTGGTAAGTGATAAATTCTCTTCATGGCAGAAAATGCCAGGGGATTACCATAAAATTAAAAATAAAAGAATGGCTAAAACATACAAGAAAAGCTGAAGTATAAATTGAATTACTCATCACTACATTTCTGTCTAGAGTCCTGGCAATTGTAGTACAAAAGTTCATCTTAACATCACATCCACTGAAACAACTTGTGCGAGATATACACTATTCAATTGCGTACACACAGTTCTTGACAGAAATGCACACAACTACTAGGCAAAAGTAGCCTCAGCGAACCACACTGCGGTTTGTTTCCTATATTTCGAATCTTCTGTGAGCATTAGTAGGTCAATTCCGATATGTGTGCGGCACTGAATTGATTCTAACCCACTGGCGGGTATAAACCTTCAGTCTGTTGGTCTTCATTCTCAAGGATTTGGTGCATCTTAAGCCAGATGGCGGGAAGTGTCATTCACAAAGCTGCCAGAAGCATGGTGATGATATCATGCCAGTAATCATTTTGATTGTGGTTACTAATCGTTTCCAGCCAATGATATCTGGTAAACGCTGTAGTTTAAGCTGTTCAGAAAGCTGCGTGGTCCTTAACTGATGAGGGAGATGGCGCTTATGGTTTGCCCACTTTAGCAGCCAGAATTCACTCGCATATATTCATCTAATGTGTGGCGCCTCCGTAGCCAGGTGGGCAGGAGCAGCAGTGCGTAGCACACACTTCTTGATTAGACCGGGGTTCGAGCCCGTGACCACCAAATACGGAGGATGCGGAACGGTCAAGGAATGACCACTGCATATCTCCGGAGCAATATGGCCTTAGTTGCTAATGCTCCTAAAAACCAAATAACAACAACAACATCCTAATGTGGGTAGGGGTAGCTGACGCCCACAATTCGGCACCTTACAATATAACCGAATACACTGTGGTTCTTAAATATCGTGCGGTTGTTGTAGTCTGTTTCACGTGCAAGAGGTGCTGTTTTATTGCTCCACGTAAGTAGTTCATTTTCTTTACCATCAGGTCAATATGAAACTTGAATGTAAGTTTAGTATCAAATGTTACTCCCAGATCTATATGCGTCTCACCAACTGGGATGGGTTTGCCATTTAGTTTCGGGTGTACAAGCATAGGCGATTTTTTGTCGTGGACGGTTGGATGGACGTAAGGATCTTAATACCGTCTGCGTAATTGCATGCATCATCCCCACCCTTGCAGAAGGGTATCATCATTGTTCAAGGTTTAGACCTAAATGGAAGTCAGAAGAAGTAATGAGACATGTGGCAGAGAAGAAAAATGCATGGAATGCATATAAATTAATGAGTGACATGGAAGCCTATGATAGATATAAGCTGGACTGTAACCAAGTCACAAAGGAGATTTGTTAATTAGGCAGGCAAAGGCAGATTATGAGAAATCCTTGACAAAGGATGCAAAGAAAAACAACAAAGAGTTCCTTACCTATGTAAACTCTAGAAGGAAAAGTGTGAATCAAATTGGTCCACTGGATATTGAGGGTTCAACTGTTGATGATCCTGCTCAGGTGACTAACACACTAAATGAGTATTTTGCATCTACATTCACCCATGAGGTGAATGTAGGGAGGGGAATGCCAGATATGAGTTAAACTCAGGCAGTGAGCTGGATGATTTTGTAATAACTGAGATGAAAGTGGGGAAGAAATTGTTGAAGATAAACATAAAAAAGGCACACGGGGTGGATGGGATCTATCCAGTTATATTAAAGGAGGCAGCAAAGAAGTAAGCAAACACTTAGTCATAATTATGAGAGCTTCTTTGGACTCAGGCGAGGTACCCATTTACTGGAAATGTGCAAATGTGAACCCAATTCACAAAGGAGGATCAAAGGGCAACACAAGTAATTATAGACCTGTTAGTTTAACTTCTGTTCCAGGAAAATTAATGGAGGCACTGGTTAAAGTTAAAGAAGCACTGTAGGATCATCTAGAGAAGACTTCAGTTATAGCTCGGACACAGCACGGTTTTGTTAAGGGAAAGTCTTGCCTGACCAATTTGATTGGATACTATGATGTAGTCACAAAGGAACTGGATGAAGGGAATAACTTTGATATCATATATTTGGATCTTATAAAGGCTTTTGATACTGTTGCACATGGAAGACTGCTGCACAAATTGGAGCAGTGTGGCATTGGAGGCAAATTGCTGCTATGGATAAAGGGATGGTTGAGTGGGAGAAGACAGAGAGTGGTAATCAATGGACACTGTTCATCGTGGACTAATGTTATTAGTGGAGTCCCTCAAGCTGCAGCATTGGGTCCATTGTTGTTTTCTGTATTTATAAATGATATTGATGATGGTATATCAAGCTTAATGTCCACGTTTGCAGACGATACGAAGGTTGGAAGGGTTGTTAAGGACACTAATGATAGTACGCTGCTGCAACAGGATCTAGAAAAGTTGAGCAGATGGGTTGAGATGTGGCAAATGAAGTTTAACATTGACAAATATAAAGTACTACATATGGGAAGCAGCAACCCCCAGAGTAACGTATCAACTCTGTGGTACTACACTGACAGTGGTAGAGAACGAAAAGGACCAGGGTGTAATTGTGCAGGCAGATATGAAGTTTTCTGAGCAGTACAGATGGTCTGAAAGAGTAGTTCATTGTGTCTTGTCAATGATATACAGGAATTTTTCTAGCAGGGATAAGGAGGTGATTATCCCCTTATATAAGGCAATGGTCAGGCCACACCTTGAGTACTGTATACAGGTCTGGAGGCCTCATTTTAAGAAGGATGTAGAGCTGTCGGAACGAGTATAGAGAAGGGCAACAAGTTTAGTGAAAAGAACAAAGGGTTGCTCTTATGAAGAAAGGCTTAAAGTTTGCAAATTACAGTGTCTGGAGACTAGGCACCTGCGAGATGATCTGATTGAGGTGTATAAAGCCTTGAATAGTTTGAGCATGCTCACTGCTGATGGAATTCTTCCTCTTGCCCAGAATAATCATTCGAGAGGGCATAAATTCGAATTGAGGAAAGACAGATGTAGGATAGATGTGCGGAAGTTTGCCTTTAGCCAGCGGGTGGTTGGTTGGTGGAACAGACTTCCACCCTTTGTTGTGGTAGTTTATAGCCTAAATAAATTTAAGGCTGAGCTGGACAGGTACTTGGAATGAACGTAGGGGTGAAATGGGAGCGTGTTTTTTTTTTTTTTTTTTTTTGGCTGATGCTGCATAGGCATGCTTTCTTGCATCATATACTAATGCTAATCATAGCGGTAAAGAGGAGTCCAGATACGATTCCTTGTGGAACTCCTGCATGGAGTTGGCATTGGAGGATCTGATTGTCTTTTTGGTAATAAATGGACCGACAAGTAAGTAGGGCCTATAGCAACTTCAGCAAATTTCCTCTTATTTGGAAGGCGTTTTGGAACAAATGAAGTAGGGCATGTACATACAGACTATCGAAGACTGCATTTATATTAGCATATATTATTGCAATTTCCTTTCCGGCTTAGGAAGCATTTAGTATCGCTGCTTGAACTGTGAGGAGGTTAGTAATTGTTGATCTTGTAGTTATTGAATAATGAATTTGTTGATGCTGCCCTGCCAGTATTCGACAACTTTGGCAGTAGAACTTTCTCCAGTGTTTTTAACAGGGTAGATGCAGTAGATATTGGCCTATAGTGCTCCACGTGGTTCAGCTTTGTAATTTTCGGCATTGGAATTACAGGGTACTTATTCCAGTTCTCAGGGAAAAGTCGGCAAGCAAGGATAGAGCTATAAATTGCTTGGAATGGTTCAATTAGGTAAGGGCTCAGACACTTTACCATGATGTGGGGGACTCGATCAACTCTAGCTGTCTTAGTTGCCCTGTGGGAGTTAATACTCGGTATTAGTACTTCTTTAGAGGGGAACAGGTATCCTGTTCCCCTCTAACAGGGGCTTAGAGGGGAACAGGTATCCTGTGTGTTATCAGACACTCAGCCTAAAACACTGATGGATCCAATATCTCTCTATTACAGAAGATTTAGGAGAAGTCCGGTTGGCCTGCCTCCCTAAAATCCACTCATGCACACCTTCTCGATGGTAAGCCCTGTTACGTCACTTAGGTGGCAACGAACGTGTAGAGTGGTTCTCTTCAAGACGCCTGGTCAGCGTGAAGAGGAAAAGACCAAACCCTCCAGCAATGAGAGCACAACAATACAAATGGCCCTCAGTCCCCAGCAGCTTTCACTCTCCCTCTTACGGCAGCGAGAGGATCAGAGTGGAAGCAGAGGGTGCTAAGAATCTCTGGGTACGACCAGGCTGCCATGCACGGAAATTGAACTTGGCCTGTTATAACATACAATCACTCATCGGTGAAGACAGGATATTAGAGCTGGAAAAGGAATTAGAAAATGTGAATTGGAATATCATCGGTTTGGCTGAAACAAGAAGAAGAAATGAATCACTTATAAGTTTATCAAGTGGAAATTTGCTGTACACCAATGGAAACAGTGAAAGGAGTGAAGGTGGAGTTGGGTTTCTGGTCCATAAAGATTTTAAAAACAACATCTTGGAATTCAAAAGTACATCACCAAGGGTGTCAAGACTAATACTCAAGATTTCTAAGAGGTACAAGCTAAAGATTATAATGATTTATGCACCAACATCGAGCCATGATGATGAAGAGGTTGAAGAAATGTACACTGAAATTGAGAGTCTTCTAGATGAGCAGAAAACCCACTACACTATTATTATGGGGGACTTCAATGCTAAGGTTGGAAAAAGGCAAAACAGCGCAGAAAGAGGAACTATAGGAAATTTCGGAATTGGTGAAAGAAATAAAAGAGGTGAAAGACTTGTGGAATTTGCAGAATCTCAAGGAATGTCAGTAATGAAGACTTTTTTCAAGAAAAGGGTGAACAGAAAGTGGACATGGAAGAGTCCAAATGGATTAACAACTAATGAAATCGACTTCATCCTCACTAACAGAAGATATATTGTGAATGATGTTACCGTCCTGAATAAGGTAAATGTTGGAAGTGATCACAGAATGGTAAGATGTACACTTGATATAGATGTAGGAAAGGAAAGGAAAAAACTGACTCGAGTAAATAATACAAAGGTCTTTGAAATAACAGAGGAGGAGAAAAAGCAGTATGTACTGGAACTTAAGAACAAGTTTGAGCTTCTGCAGACTGCTCAGAACCAAGATATCGACGAGGAATATTACAACTTTCTGAAAGTGATAAAGCCCAAGAAACCTATAGGGAAACAGAAATCCGAAGAAGAAAAAATTAGTCAAGAAACACTTGTCATGATGAACCAAAGACGACAAATGAAGAGCAAGAAAAACACTGACAGGGAGAAAATTGAGTATACTGAGTTATGCAAAGCCATTAGAAAGAGACTCAGAGAGGACATAAGAAGATTTAACACAAGAAAAGTAGAAAAAGCATTAAGGGAAAACAAAGGATTTAAATCAGCAGCCATGAGCAGTAATACAGAAAGACAAATGATACTGAAACTGAAGAATAGCGATGGTGTACTTATAAACAGCAGAGAAGGCATAATTCAAATAGCAGAAGACTACTATAGAGAATTATACAAGGAGCGAGGGAATGATACCAGCAGTGGGGAAGATGGATTGCACAAAGTAGCAACACATACGACATACCCAATATTCTTCCTGATGAGGTAGAACATGCATTGAAGAAAATGAAGAATCGGAAAGCCCCGGGGGAAGATGAAGTTACTGTTGATTTGTTAACATTAGGAGGAAGAGACATACAAAAACTGGCAAGGCTCTTCACAAAGTGCATTAGAAAAGGTGTGATGCCTAAGCAGTGGAATAATGCAATCATAGTTTTGCTGCATGAGAAAGGAGATAAATTAGAAATTGGAAATTATAGACCAATTAGCTTGTTATCCCATATCTACAAGTTGTTCACAAGGGTCATTACTAACAGATTAGAAAGAATACTTGATGAGAATCAACCGAAAGAGCAAGCTGGCTTTAGGACAGGATTCTCAACTATGGATCACCTTCACGTAATATCACAGCTAATGGAGAAAGCAAATGAATATAAAACACAATTATGCCTGGCATTTGTGGATTATGAAAAGGCATTTGACTCCATACAGCATAAGGCAATGTTTCGGGCACTGGAAAGACAAGGCATAGATACTCCATATATTATGATTTTGAAGAAAATATATGAGAGTGCTACATCCTTTATTAGACTAGACAAAGACAGTAGCAAATTTAAAATCGAGAAAGGAGTTCGACAAGGAGACACAATATCTCCGAAGCTGTTTACTGCTGCCCTTAAGGAAGCTTTCAGAAGATTAGACTGGTCGCAGAAAGGAGTCAATGTGAACGGAGAGTACCTAAACCATTTACGATTTGCAGATGACATTGTGGTCATAAGCCACGATCTCAAAGAATTAGAGGAAAATCTTAATCAGTTATGCACAGTTAGTAAGGATTTTGGACTAAAGATGAATATGGCTAAAACAAAAGTAATGATGAACAAGTATGCCACGGAAAGGGAAATAATGATTGAAGGAGCAGTAATTGAAAAGGTGGAGTCATATACTTATCTGGGACAAGTTATTAGCTGTAATAATGATAAATGGCTGGAAGTCAAGAGAAGAATAAATTTTGGATGGATAGCATTCAGGAAATATAGTCACATACTGAAGAGCAATATCCCAGTTTGTCTGAAACGTAAAATAATGAATCAATGTATACTCCCCACCATGACTTATGGAAGTGAAACTTGGGCACTCACCAAAAGAATGGAAGAGAAGCTAAGAACTACACAGCGAAGAATGGAACGAATTATATTGGGAATCAGACTGTTAGATAAGAAGAGAAACACATGGATTAGGCAGCAAACTCAAGTAAAGGACATTCTTATCAAAACTAAAGAACTAAAATGATCTTGGCCAGGACACATAGCTCGAAGACATGATGACAGATGGACTAAGAAAATAACAGAATGGTACCCAAGAGGAGCTAGAAGAAAACCTGGAAGACAAAGGCGGAGATGGATAGATGAAATTCATGAGTTTTTGAGTAGTAAATGGATGGCTAGTCCATTTGAGTAGTAAATGGATGGCTAGTCGTGGAGGCCTTCATCCTGCAGTGGATTGAAAATGGCTGATGATGATGATGATTAGTGCTTCTTTAGTGATAAGAACAGACTCCATCTCATTGTCAACTAATTGATCCCACTCAAGCTCCCTGACTTGAGACTCATTATATATGCTGGAGAATCTGCTGATGTGGTCTATCCACGCTTCTTTGTCAAATCCCTGATTTGTGTCACTTTTATGTGTGCAACGAGGTATCTTTCCCCTATCAAGTGTGTCTTTCATGTAGTGGTTGATTTGCTCTAGATTTTTCTGTATTAAATATTGCTCTGGCCCTCGAGTAGTTAATTCTATTTTATGTTATTAGACAGTTTCCATTTTCTGTGCAGAGTTTGCTTTAGTTTAACAATGCAGTTAGGCTAGAATTCCACCAGGTTTTCGATCTTGATGATATCCTTACTACTTTGGAAGCGGCAAATACTGCAATAGAGTTGATCCAATTGGTTAAAATAGTTGTTGAAAATGAGGCATCACATTTGAGACATTCGCATGGGATGCAGCAAATAAGCATTTATTTGGATCCAGAAAGGCTGACGAAGTGACAAGCTGGCTCTTAATTTTTTACTTGACATTGAAGTCCATATGTAGTAGGGCATGTACACTGAAAGGACAGAATCATGGAATACCTGGTAGCTGGGCAATGCGAAGCTGTCACCCCTCTCGCTAGTGGACGAACCACTGCTTGGCAGGTATGTAGGTACACTGCATCACTGCATTCACGTAGATGGTAATTCGATGTCAGTATGGATAAACGTCATGAGTTAACCGACTTTGAAAGAGGGGTGATAGTGGGTGCCCGACGCATGGGTCACTCTATTGCGGAGGTGGTACAGAAATTGTACTATCCCCGTTCGACAGTATCAAGAGTGTACCGGGAATACGCCATTTCCGGAATAACATCTCATCGTGGATAGCGCTGTGGGCGGAGAAAGGTGGTGAATAACGTGGCCGTCGACGTCTGTCTTGCATTATTTCAGATAATGCCGACCGGGCTAGACAGGTGGGCAAAATGCCTGCCTGGCAACCCAAAGGTCGCGGGTTCGAATCCCTCCTCGGGCTTGGATCAAAGTACTGCAAAAACCTTGGGAGGTACATTATGGCCACAGAAGCCGATGCGCCAATAACTACCGAAAAAAAAAAAAATTTCAGATAACCGGAGAGCGACAGTGGCACAAGTTATAGTGTGCATAGTGTTAGGGTCAGGCGCCACCTGTAGTTTCCCACATCTTCGCGGCTCAGTCCACATACGAAGGTGGAAGTTTTACATGAATTCATCAGAAACGAAATCGGAGTGGTAGTGAAGTTCGTGCACTTAGAACTCAACATCCATGCTACGCTTCTTTCCTGGTTACCTGCAATACATTGGACGAAAGTAAACTATTGGATTCCCTGTATTGGCCTCCGGAATTAATAACACTAGTTTACAAATTTAAGTTTGTTCACTGGGGTTTGAATTTCAATAGCTCCTACTGCCGAAATATGTTGCTGTGATTTCAAATATGACTTAGATTTTTTTCTATCACATCCAGATACATCACAATTTAAGAAATAAAAAAGTATTGTTTTTTTACGAAAGTACAGCAATACCTCACTTAGCACGGCTTCAAACATCACTGGTTTCACTATAACACGGTTTTCAATTAAATTTAAGTTAAAAATTTACTGTACATATTAAAACTCATTCAATAGCCTAGACACATACTTTCCATATATGCTGTGCTGCGATGCCAACTGTATTATTTCATATATGCTGCACATATGACAGTAGTCCCCTCAGGCAGTCAGTGGCAACAGTGTCCACTTTTCTTTCCATCCTGACGAGACAACATGATAGCTTTTCAAACTTTTCATTTCTTAATTTATTTTTTACCCCTATAAATATACGATCTAAAATATATCTGCGTCTTGGTTAGAAATCATTGCCAACAACATGCATTATGTTTGGCAACATGTTTTACCCCATTTGGCAAATGATTTCATTGGTTTCGAATCGCAAGTTCAGACAATTGCCGAAGACATTGTGAAGATCGGAAAAGACTTCGGATTCGAAACTTTGGACACTGCCAATGTACATGACTGCATTGACTCACATGCAAATAACTTAGATGATGCAACTCTCCTTGAAATTGATAAGAAAATTGCATATGAAGAAGAGGAAAACAATTCTGAGGTAGATAACACCGAAGTGGCACCAAAAGAATTTTCAGCAGAAGAATTGAAGAAAGCTTTTCGGGTCTTGACATTGCCTGCGAGGCAATTATGAATGGAGATCCAAATGTTGGAAGTAGCATTCAGATACGGCAAATTTTATAAGATGGGATTCAATGCTACAAAGACTTGTATACCGAGAAAAAGAAGAGATGACTTCACCAAACTTCATTTTTGAAATACCCAAATAAACAATAAAGCTTTTTTCTCATCTCTCATGATGTTACCATTTAATTAATAAAATTTTTGCAGTATTTTTTATTTCAAATCCTTTTAATTGGCTATCAAGCGCAAATTGTTTATAGATTTATTATAATTAGTTTATAGACTATTTCTCTGGTACGCATTCATTTAAAACCCATTATAATTTCACCTCAATCAGCTCGGTTTCACGTAACACAGAACAGTTTCGGTACCAATTATCAGTGCTATGCGGGGTATTGCTGTATATGTATAACTTTATTGTATTTAGTAATGACAAATTGATAGGATTACATTTTCATATATCAAAAAATACGTAAATACTAACAAGTATTAATCAAAATTCTGAAACTTTCATTAATCAGACCTTCGTATCTTTGTTTGAAAAGAACGTTTAATCGTTTTTCTTTTATGTACAGTGCCAGGTTTCTTTCTTTTTAAACACCAGCAGTAGTCGGCCATCATGCTTGTATTCCACCTTCCCTGGTACCTCTGCTCCATTCGGGAAAAAAATCCAGATGGGCATGCGAAAATGAATTTTGATGCTCATTTGCAACCTAAATTGCGAAGCTTTTCGAGCATATTTTGAACAATATTCTCATAATCCTGTGATTTATGATTTTCTAGAAAGTTTTCCATTACACTTTTAAAAGCAATCTAGGCTTTTCTTTCAACGTCAGTCATAGTAGTTTCAAACTGACCGTCTAAAACCAATTTTCTAATTTGGGGACCAATGAAGATACCCTCCTTAAGTTTTGTGTCAGATAAACCGGGAAATTTACTGCAAAGGTACTTAAAACAGTTGCCATCCTTATTCAATGCTTTAACAAATTGCTTCGTTATGCCTAACTTGATATGCAGTGGAGGTAAAAGTATTTTATCTGGCTTCACCAAACTTTCGTGCACAATATTTTTTGACCCCTGTGTAAGATTGTGCCTCTGAGGCCATTGTTTCTTTGTCCAATGCAGCGCTTTAGCTCTGCTGTCCCATTCACAAATAAAGCATGGCATTTTATTGTACCCCACCCTGTTTCCCCAACAACATACATAACTTTTAAGTCTCCACATAGTTGCCATTCGTGATCTTGATATTAAATTTTCTCCAGAAGCAACATTTAGATTGCCATAAGTTTCTTTTAAGTAGACTGAATGAGCAACTGGCACAGATATGTACTTAAAAGGCGTACTACGTTGCAGTACGCCTTTTAAACTAGACTTAGAAGAGTCTGTAAACAGTCTCCATTCACTAGGAACATATGATGGAGCTCCTAAGGTACTTATTAAACCAGCGATATCACTGCAATATACGAGAGGACTTTCTCGTGAAAAATACTGTATAAACTCCCTTTCACGATTTCTGTACCAGGAAAATGATGTACCTGGAGCAAGTAAGTTCTTCGCTTGAAGTCTGGATCCCAGAATTTCAGCAGCATACTTTGGAAGACCTTAAGCCCCTTACTAAATCGTTCAGTTCGACTTACGTGAATTCCTGTGGCGTTAAAATATTTTCTGGTTGATAACATTCCTGTTCACTAACCTCTTTAGCTTCTGCTTCGGTGGAAAAAGATGTGGACTCCAAAGTTTCTGGTGGAGGTTTTACAGGCAGATCAGGTCCATGCGGAACCGGTCTTATGGCTGACAGTAGATCTGGATATTTGATGTCCTTTTTATTTTTTGAATTGTAACCTTTAACGTCACATACACAAAAGTAACATTCGGCATGGCTTACTGGCTCGCGCCACATCATAGGAATAGCAAATGGCAAACACACCTTTTTTCCTTGACTCCATTTTCTAAGATGTTCGAAATATGTATGGCATTCTTTATGCGGAGCCCACGATTTATCCTGATCGCCTAGTTTTATGTCAAAGTATGCATAATACGATTTTTTTTACAAAATCTGTAATATTTTTGCCTCTGCTTTACAGGAACAAAACAACCACATATGTAACAAAATATGTCGGGACTGTTTATACACTTTCTGGTTGCCATACTAAAAGAAAACTAACACACAATGAGAGCTCACGACGGTTTTTACAGGAGTACTGTGACCGCATAAGGGATGTGCCACTTATATAGGCTCTGCGGTTGAGTGGACTGTACAAACAAGTGAATGCATGCTCAGACAAGTTTAAACCGTAACTACACACAGGAGTCTCTCAGACTCCACTCGGAAAATAAAATTCTGGGAATCACAGATGGGCCGAAAGAGCGGGGTGGGGGCCGTCTACCTTCCTGGGTCAAGGGCGGCTAGGTTGCAGTGTGTATAGTTACGGGTTAAACATGCACAATCTGTTGTATTTGAGGCAAATATTTGATACTGATTACGAATATAGGGGTATAAAACTTGTAAACCATTGCAAAAACTATAGTTATGTACACATTTGCGTGTAATACCTAGGTGATATTTTGTTAATGAATTGTGAAAAATCTTTACGTGATATAAATAAACGGACTTCGGTTTAGTAATCAGTAAACATGCATAAATAACTGCCACATAGTTTTACTCAAACCCCAGATACACTGTAAACCAGTGTAATCAGACCATTTAAAATCTACAACAAGAGGTCAAATAATGTGGAGAAGAATGATAGTTAGCAATCACGGTGCAGAAACAACCCTTGTTCTCTTCTTTTCCAGGCTTCTACTGTTTCTGTCCATACAGGGACAGGCGATGATGGCTGTCAGCAAGCTCTTCATATATATTATCAAAACTGTAAGAGTTTAGTGAATAAAATTGACAAATTTAGAATCTTTCTTTGCTCTCTGGAGTTTGATGTATATATCTTCACAGAAACATGGCTACACGATGGGATTCTCGATTCGGAAGTGGCAGCAGTAGGCTATACCGTCCTCAGAAGAGACAGGGGATCTAGGGGAGGTGGTGTCGCGATTATTATCTCAAACCAACTTGCAGTAACAATGCACAGGACTTTCCACAATATTGAAGGAATCTTTGTCAGCTGAAGGTTCATAACAAAACTGTTCTTATTGCAGCTATTTACCTTCCGCCCCCGGTCGATCCCCTTCTTATGGAGAAGCTGTCGCAAGCGCTCTGCGAATTCGAAACATTTTTTTCACCAGTCGGATGAGGTTTACTTGTTTGGAGACTTCAATACTCTCCACTAGGCATTGAGGAGCCATCCGCTACAGGGACAGGCTGCTATATGACATCATGTCTGAACTGGGCCTCAAGCAGTATAACAATACTTGTACTAGAGGCAAGGCGATGCTGGATCTCATTTTTGCCTCCAAGCGAATCCTTATTTTAGAAGCAGTTTCATTTCTGCCGTCTGATCACAAGGCTTTAAGCTGTCAAATAAACATATCACAGAAGAGTAGATGCACTACTCTTGTCCCAGCCAAGCTGAACTTTATGAGAGCAGACTGGCAATTAGTATGGCGTGAACTTGATTTGCATTGATTGTTTCTCCTTCCCACGGATTAATGATCTTGACGCAGTCACCGATCATCTTATTAGCACAATCTCCTCTATCATTCAAGAGTTCATACCTCTCAGTAAAAATTACAGGAATAGATTCCCTCATTGGATCACGACAGAGATAATTGCGATTATCCGCGCCAAAGAGCAGTGCAGAAAATTCACTTTAAGGCGACACATGATGACGCATATATGGCACTGTTCAAGGAACATAGAAGCAACATTAAAAGGATGATCAGAAATCAGTACGCTCATTATATTCAATCAGTTCAGTTCAACGCAGTTTCACAGTGAATGGAGACCTGAAGCCATTTTGGATCTTTTTGATCTTTTTGCGACCTTTTTCTCCTCCTTTTCCGAGAAAACTGCAGCTACTTCTGCTTCAACTTATCAATTTCAAGTCATTAAGGATGATACACTGAATAAGCTCTCTGTGGACACAGCCGATATCGTTCAAGCGCTTCGGAAACTTACAAAAGATTTTTCAGCTGGCCCAGATAAGATTCCACTTATCTTGTGGAAGAAATGCTTTCCACAACTTAAATATATAATATTGCATATATTCAATATTTCCGTTAAGACTGGTATTTACCCCGCTCACATTTCAAACAGTTAATGTTATTCCTATCCCAAAGAGAAGCGCAATCCACTCACTAGAGAATTACCGTCCCATCTGCCTTCTGAACTCGCTGGCAAAAATTCTGGACTGTCATTCACGACCGATTAATGGAATATTTTCATCACGTCATCTGAGGCTGCCAACATGGCTTCACCAGGGGCCGATCAACTACCACTAAACTTCTCACTCTGGTAGCAGGTTCTAGACACCGTTGATCTCGAAGGACAGGTTGACGTGATCTACACAGACCTTACTAACGCTTTTGACAGTGTCCCGCACAATCAACTTATTAAAAAACTAAGCCACTATGGAACACTTGACCCTTTACTGTCCTGGTCGATGAGTTATATTTCCTATTGAAAACATAGGGTAATCATCGGACAGGAAGTCTCAAGGGAATTTTTTCCATCGAGAGGAGTACCACAGGGATCATCTCTTGGGCCTCTTTTATTCACCATCTTTATCAACGATCTACCGCAATTTGTTGAGAGAGGTGGTATTAAGATCCTAATGTTTGCCGATGATGTGAAACTATATTCACGTATCAGCAGTTAACCTTCAGTCTGCTCTCAACTCTTTTGCTGATTGGGTTGCTTTGAATGGTCTGGAGGTTAATCCTAGGAAATGCAGCTCTATTTCCTTTGAAGCTTCGAGGAAAACTAAGGTTTTAGTTATCAATATTACATTAAGGAGATGCCGATTTTCAGAGTTGACGAAGTTAAAGATCTGGGAGTTACTTTTACTGCTGCATGTGGGTTTAATATGTTAGAAATATATTAAACCAAGCTAAAAAAAAAACAAATTGGCTTCATTAAACAGCAGACGTACAGATTTCAAGATCCTCAGTTCTCCTATTCAAAACAACTGTACTCCCTATACTGGAGTTTGCTTCTTCTATATGGAACCCACACTATGCATACTTGATACAGCATACTTGATACAAAAGAATCAGTCCAGATGAAATTTATCCACTATCTTTCCAGACGTAACCCCATGTTTTACCACAGAATCTTCTACCGGAATCTCTGTTCCTACTTCAAGCTTCAATCTCTGGAAACTCGGCGAACTGTTATTGATTTAAAATTGTTGTACCATATCTTCGCTGGTTCAACCTACCTGCCGGATCTTCTATGTCATATTGACCTTCACGCTCCAGCGGTGGCTACTAGACAGAAGACTACATTCCACATCGGTAACTCTAAATTAGAGATATCCAGGAACTTCTTCAAAAGAACATTGGCACTCATGAACAACTTTGACTTGGATATGACTGTGAACAAGAAACAGTTTCACAGAACTATTTAGAGTAAGTTGACTGGTTGACGGATGAGTTCTGGGTTAAAGATGTCTTCATTAGTGTGTGTGTGTGTGTGTGTGTGTGTGTGTGTGTGTGAGAGAGAGAGAGAGAGAGAGAGAGATTATGTCGTCTCCTGCAGCAACCTGCTCTCTGCGATTTTTCATGGCGCTGGACTTGACGTCATGAATACCTTTTTTATTTCCGTGAATTGGACTTTTCCCGTTTGAATGAACTTTCAAAGCGGAGATGGGGGAAACCCCTGGTGTCGTTTGACAATAAAAAAAAGAAGAAAAAAAATGTACAAAGTGTATAGTCTGCGCATGTAGCACAATGGTATAGTCATGTCCACCCCACACCGGGTGGAAAAGGCCCGGGTTCGAATCCCGTCGATGACGCGAGGAACTTTAATGGGCTTTTTTCACTCCGTGGCTGAGTTAGTCGGTCTAAGGCGTAGATAGCAAGGTTTTTTTCTCCAGAATGGGGTTTTTTTCGTCCAGCAAAATAGGCAAATCGACCATAGAACACACGCAATTTACAGAAACAAATACGGGTTGTATTCAATTACGGGAAACCCTAAAATAATAATTTAATAATTTGATGTACAAAGTGTATTATTCTATTACAGTATTTATTTTTTTATTTTTGTACAATCTTTGTTCTGTTATCTTTTTTTTTTTTTTTTTTTGCTTTGTTATGCACTGTAACTGTGCGCATGCCTGTTGTGTATATTATATGTTAAAAATAAAATAAAATATGTACGCTGTGAAAAAATACAATGCCAGAAAAGTGTTGTGTGTTGAATGTGTAGTATTGGGTTGGGCTCTGTTGTGTGTCCTGGCATTTGACCGCAAGGTCCCTGATGGGACCCACACGTTGCCCACACACACCACTAGGAGATAGTCAGGCTGCCCATAATTCTTTGGCTGGTCTCCGTCAGGGTCGCCTCAGCTTCCTGAGTGGAGACCAAGTTAAAAAAAAAAAAAAAGGGGGAAAAAAAAGGCGATTAGATAGAATGCAGTAGCACAGGGTGTAAGGCAGAAGAGGGGGGGATGAAGGTAAGGTAAGAGGATGTTGGTGAAGGCATCCTCAAGCGGTCAATGGACATTAAGTTCCATCAGGTGAAGGTGAATAAAGGGAAAAAGGGGAAGGAATGGAGTCGGAAGTAACTGTGCAAGGGAGCACAGGTAGGATCGCAATTTCACGCTTCTATCGAGTGCAGGTGGTGTCCAATCCAGGGGTTTAAGTCAATAGAATGGTAGCTATCAAACTCCAATCTTCGGATAGTGGCACAAATCACCGCCGACTTCAACGAGGGAGGTGCCATAAATGTCTCCATCAGGCGATCATTAGCCGCAATAGCTTATGGGAGCCGCCGACCCACCAGAGTCTCATTGCTAACACCATGACACAGGACACTTCATCCCTTCATGGCCATCGCGCACCCACAGAGCAGTGGACTCTTCCAGCAAGACAATGCGCCTCCCCACAGAGCTGTTGTGACTAGAACATGGTTCGAAGAGCATCTGCAGATTTTACCACCATGGACTGGCCTCCCCGTTCACCGGACATGAACCATGTGGAGCATCTCTGGGATGCTGTGGAAAAGTCCGTGCGAGCTTTGGATCCTCTGCCCAGGAATGCGACGGAATTATGGACAGCGGTGCAGCAAGTATGTATGGAAATACCTGCGGAACGCTTTCGTGAATTGAATGCCTCGCCGTGTGACTGCCCTTATCAGGGTGGAAGCTTGGGCTACCCGTTACTAGGTAGGTAACCTATGATTTCTGTCCACTTAGTGTACATTCAGACTATCGAAGGCTGCTTTTACATCAGCATATATTATTGCGACTTCCTTTCCGGCTTGGAAAGCATTCAGTATGGCGACGTGAGGAGGTTAGTAATTATTGATCTATTAGATATTGTATAATGAATTTGTTGAGGCTGCCTGGCCAGTATCTGATTCGACAATATTTTGGCAGTAGATCTTTCTCCAGTACTTTTAACAGGGTAGATGCAGTAGACATAGGCCTATATTGCTCCATAAGGTTAGGCTTTGTAAATTTCGACATTGAAATTACGGCATACTTATTTCGGTTTTTAGCGAAAACACGGTTATCAAAGATCGAGTTATACATTGCTTGGAGTGTTCAGTTTGATAAGAGCTGAGAAACTTTACCATGAAGTGGGGAACTCGATTAACTCCAGCTGTCTTAGTTGCCCCGGGAGAGTTAATACTCTGTATTAGCGCTTCTTTAGCGATAACAGAGTCCTACTCATTGTCAACCAATTGATCCCTCTCAAACTCCATTACTCTTGACTCATGTTTGCTGGAGAATCTGCTGATGTCGTCGATCCACGCTTCTTTGTCAAGTCCCTGATATATGTCAGTTTTATGCCTGCAACGAGGTAGCTTTCCCTTATCTAGTGTATCTTTCATGTAACGGTTGATTCCACCAGGCTTTCTATCTTCATGAGATTCTTACTGCTTTGGAAGCTGCAAATTCTGCAATAGAGTTGATCCAACGGTTAAGAGGGTTAGTATTAATATTAGCAATGGACACATGGTGCAAGGAAGCCTTATGGCTTATGCTGCACCAGCGAAAAAATAAATTAATAATAATAAAATAAATAAATAATAAATAATTAATTAATAAGAGAAAAGGAATCAGACAACCTAACATTTCCCTTGGCAAGTTGTTGTAAATAAGGAATGACATGTGAGTATCCATTCCCACGAGATACAGCTGGCAGCTAATAAGCATTTATTCGGGTCCATAAAGGTTGGCGAAGTCACAGGCTGGCTCTTAGTTTTGTTCTTTACATTGAAGTCCATATACGGTAGCATTATGAGGAATGCAATTGGAATATGATCGGATGGAAAGACCGTTTCGGGCGGTACATCAATCATACATTTACCAGAAGACTGGACATACTGGTGGTTGAAATCTTCACATACTAGTGGAGATTTCAACCACCAGTATGGCTGACACCTGTAATTTGTTGAGAAGCCAGTCTGCTACACTATTTATCATTTCTAGACTAGGAACAGGTGGAATGTAAGCGACTGCTATAACTAAGAGTACAATGTGGACTTTTAAAGTGACAAGTAATACCTCATAAAGCTCTGAATCTGAGTAGGCGACCGAGATGATCTTAAATCCTATGTCACGCACAAACAGGACTACTCCTCCACCGCCCCCCTTGTTATAATTCTCGATTTGAAGTAGGCCTTGTACCAGCAGTGTCAACAGCGACTAGAGACTCTTGATGTGGCTGGAGCCAGGTCTCAGTAAGAAAGATGATATCAGCACACCGCGACAAGATCATTCGTTCTAGCGTGTCCAACTTGTTCCGTATACTTTTAACATTTTGATAAATATCTTCCCCATGGATAATGGTTTTATCTGTACCTTAGTAGGTCTTCTCCAAGGTACTGTATAGTCTTGCTATGTATTATGTGTCGGATAGTGATTATTGTAGGAATTCTATTGATATTTGACTGGCAATCTGACAGAAATTCATTAGGCGCCTCCGTAGCCAGGTGGGAAGGAGCAGCAGTGTGTAGCACACGCTTCTTGATTAGACCGGGGTTCGAGCCCGTCACCACCAAATACGAAGGATGCGGAAAGGTCAAGGGAATGACCACCGCGTATTCCCGGAGCAATATGGCCTTAGTTGCTAATGCTCCTAAAAAAAACCAAACAACAACAACAGAAATTCATTATCCTGTGTAACTGACGTGAGGGGGGGGGGATAGTCTGCGATTGCCTAGTTTCATTCCTCTGGCGTCATACTTGTGAGTTGATGGTTGGCTTACTGGAAAATACATAGAGAGGTTAGTTTAAATCTCCGATGGCCGTTGTGATAAAATGGCCTGATGAGGGCTCCCATTGGACAGAAGGAGGTGCGGGCAACATTATTAATATCTTTTTCATCACAATTTTGTAGGACGCATATGTGGCAGCCCTCTTCAGTAGGGTGACTCTTACGGTTATATTCATGAGTCGTAGGCATTCAGACACAATTTGGTCTGGAATAGTCTGAGGGTCAATTTGGGAAACAAAGATTGCTTTAGATCGTTGGATGGGTCTTGTTATCATGGTTTTTATTCAAGAGGAGACTGATGCACCTGAGAAACTACCGCAGTTGTTATTGGTAGGGTATTGTGTATTGGCTGCCGAGACGGAGTTGTATCGGCTGTACCCTCTACGACTAAATGAGCAGAAAAAAGGGACGGGAAGTCTTTCAGAAAAATTTTCGTTAGGGGCATCGGTTCTGTTCCCATATGATTTACTATTCAGTTTATTTGGCATAAGGCTGTTGACACAGTGAATAGCATTCTAGATTGGGGGCAATCCGGCAGACGGTTATGTGAAGTATTAGCTTCAAGATACGGCCACTCGGTAACATTAAGGCAATTTGCCATTGGATTATTTGTTGTGGATCGGTCGGTGCATTTTCCCGTATGAGTTATGTAGTCTCTCTGAAACCAAGTTGGTTGGTTTATTTTGAGTTATCAGTCCATATCACCTACTGCATTAGGGTTATTTAATTTTGGAAAAATATTATCATTCACACAACAGTCAGTCGATGCAGATTGGTTGGTTGTTGGATTTTAGGAGCATCGACGACTAAGGCCATGTTCCTCCGTTTATATTGTCTGTAAATTGTGTGTTCTGATGTCAGTTTTCTGTTTGCCGAACGAAAAATCCGATTTTTCGGAAGAAAAAAACCGTCGCCTGAGACCGATTAAATCAGCCACGTTGTGAAAAAACTAAGAGCAAATATCCTCCCATTAAAAGTCCTCCCGTCATTGACGGGATTCGAACTCAGGTATTTTCCAACCGGGGTGGGGAGGATGGCGATCCTAACAACTGTGTTACCCACGAGCATTAGCATTAGTTGAGGCATATGATGCAAGAAAGCAAGCTCATACAGCATCAGAAAAAAAAAAAAACCTTCCCAATTCATCCATCCAGTCACTTCAAATGTTTGTATAGTAGAGCCTTAAATTTATTTAAGCTATCAACTTCCACAACAACAGATGGAAGTCTGCTCCAGCAATCAATTGCCTGCTGACTAAAGGCAAATTTCCGCACATCTATTCTACAACTGTCTTTCTTCAATTTGAATATGTGCCCCCTCAGGTTCATAATCTGAGCAAACGGAAGAATTCCATCAGCATTGAGCCTGCTCAAACCATTCGAGGCCTTATACTCGTACACCTCAATCAGATCACCTCGCAGGCGCCTAGTCTTCAGACGCTGCAATTTGCTGAACTTAAGCCTTTCTTGGTAAGAGGACCCCTTTGTTTCTCTCACCAATCTTCTCTGTACTCGCTCAAGCAACTCTACATCCTTCCTAAAATGAGGCCTCCAGACCTGCGCAGTACTCAAGGTGTGGCCTGACCATTGCCATTGACCTCCTTGTCTCTGCTAGCAAAATTCCTACATATCAGTGACAAGACTCGATGGCCTGCTCTGGCAGCCCGTTTGCACTGCTCAAAGAAAGTCATATCTGACTACACAATTATCCACAGGTCTTTTTCATTCTCCACTTCCCTGAGTGTAGTATCACACAGTTGGTACTACACTCTTGGGTTACTACTACCCATATGCAGTACTTTGCATTTATCAAAGTTAAATTTCAGTTGCCACTTCTCAGCCCATCTACTTAACTTTTCTAGATCCTGTTGCAGTAGCATACTCTCTTTAGTGTCATTGCCAACCTTTGTATCATCTGCAAACTTGGACATTAAGCCTAATATACCTTATCCTCATGAGGTGCTAATAGAATACATTGTTGTCAACTCTGAGTTTCAATTTCTAGCGAAGGGATTATACGGTTGTTGATACTAACTTTCTGGGAATGGTTCAACATAACTCGTCATGAGTTGAGCAACAAATATTTAAGTGTAACACTGGATTACAGATTATCATTCTTGTCGCATGCATCAAAGCTGTTAGAAAAAATCAGGAACTTCACTTACTCCGTGGTTACAATCTCTAAAAGAGAATGGGAATCGACGAAGAAAACCTTTCATTATACTATAAGACAATATTCTTACCGATAGTGTCTTATGCCGCCAGTGTTGAAATGTTCAGAAATGTTATCAAATTGAAAATACGTACCAAACTAATATCCTTACAACGCTCTGTTCTTTTGGCTAACAATTGTACTCCTATAACAGTATCTAATAATGCTTTACAGGTGTTACAGTGGCGAACAAAAAAACGCATCACTTGTGAATTTTGCAAATAATGTGTTTTGTGCTGCATTGTTGATTGCAGAAATGTTTGATTGGTTGGTTTTTATTTTATTGGCGCATTAGCAACTAAGGCTATAATGCGCCACAGAAATGTTTGAAATGCATTCGTTAGATGGGATATATATCTCTGTGAATGAAATCCAATAAAAAGACTCCACCTGAATACCTAATTGCCTTAAATATCTTCCCAAAGGGTAATTTGCGTAATTAATGGAAATATGAGAAATCATGCAAATGGAAATCATAACAACCAAACATACATTTTATTGCATTTACGTGTACAAACTGAAATGACAAGTTAACATAATAGATAGTATTATGTACTGTAAATCAGCAAAGTAAGTCCTCAATATTTTGTTGTTCCTCCTCGAGCTACAATTACAGCCTTGCAACGATCTGGCATAGAGTTAATCAATTTCTGGATATACGGTTGCCCAATTTCTTGGTACGTGTGATTACTTACAATTCTCTCCTGCAGCTGAATCCTACTTGTTGGCTTCTTCTGCTTCTTCTGTCTGTTGCCGGGCCAGTCCAACACTGTAATGCCAGCATTTCTGAGGTATGACTGCACCTTAAGGGAGAAAAACGAGGGAAAACATTGGTGTCAGTATGTTTTAAGCCTTGAGAGACAAGAAGACAAACTCATCATTAAATCTAAATAACATAAAACTTACCAATTTTGCTGTGTGGCAAGGTGCTGAGTCCTGTTGAAAAATGCGGTTTTGGACGTTTGTGTGGTGATCCCTAATAACGGGTTTCAGGCACTCCTCCAAGATAGCAGTGTAGGTTTCTGCATTCACCGTTCCGTTAATAAACTTAATTCGCCCCACCATTTAGTTATCACAAAATCATTTGTCATCCTATTAGATTTGGTAAACGTCTGGCATCCCCTTCGCTAAAAAAATTCCTCATGTATGAATATAGTTGCAAAATACCTATTAAATATAGCTTTACTAATACTTTACTTTTACTTTACTAATATGGAAATGTCGAACACCTAGCTGAAATTTTACAAAAATAGCAAGCCAAAACATAAATCAAGTTGTGTGTGCATAAATGACAGAATCAGAGTGTTATTACCCGAAATCGAGAAAAATATCTTAAATGATAAAATTATTCAGTGCGACAACAAAGAAATAACACTATAGAATATGTAAAATAACGTCATTATTCTAGTTTTTAGATTTATATATAATTTGTTTCTTAATTAAAATGCCATTTTGTATTTTATTATTTTGTAATTAAATAAATACCTTGATTTAAAAAGTTTCTGACAACGTTGCTTTCTATAGCAAATTGCTACGGTATGTAAACACGTTTTGTCACACGACCGAAGAAGATAATTGCTAACCGCCATTCAGCAGTCTCGTTTATTTTGTATATGTTGTCTAAGTTAGGTTTTATTATCTGCGGCAAATACAGTATATCTTAATATTGTATTTAGTATACTAATAAAAATTATACATTCTGTGGTTAGGAACGCATCGCTGGGTATGGCCAGTGATTTTTCTGTTGACGGCAAATGTCACTTGCCTCCCCCCTTCCTTGTAGGCCCAGGTAAAAAATTGTATCCGGAAGAAACTGTAGATTTTCCTGCTCATCCCATCTCAGCGAAAAGGATTATCGGAGAAACTACATATGCCCGATAGAATTAGGCCTATTCGCATTAGTCCTTTTGTTGTTCGTTTGCGTATCAGTTACAGCCAAACAAGGAAATCATATCTGATCCTTAAGTAGCATGTTGCACAGCTATAATATCTATACTATTAAACTTAATAAAATGAGTACTTCTTCCTGCGCTAGAACATTGCTGTATTTTATTTCCTAATAAATATGTGCGTAGCATACGTTTCATGATATGATTCTCTGCCACTTCTTCAGTGTCTCGTTGCTATTCCTACGTTCATTTACAAACTAACTCTGACTGAAGGGGTTCAGTCATTAATTATCCATAACTGAAACAGTAATAAAATTCTAGAGTATGTCAAAATTTTTTTTTTCGCCTCCTATAGAATTTTAAATGTCCAAGAATGTTTACAGTAATATATTATAGTAAACACGCTTGATGATTCAACTTAGTGAATGAGTCAGTCATTTCCACCGTCTTTTCAATGTTTTAATCAGTTATTTCCGTATTTATAAAAACAGACAAAAGGAAATCAGATAATCAAAGTGTCAGCGGATGTTGACATGTACTCTGTTTTGATGAGTTTATGAAAGTGATTGTGTTGTTAAGGTAATTGTGACGGCAAGTATGACCATGAAGAGTCAGCATATAGGCTACTATAGTCGATTTTCTAACAGTTTGTTAAACAAGATAAAGATATTGGCCAGTAAGGACTGGCTGTCTTGGAATTCAAATCGATTTCGCAACGTAGATTTTTGGTGAATGGGAACACTTCTTTCAAGACAGCATTAAATATAATGAAAAGTTACTCAATTATAAACAAAACTGCACGTTTTACAATAAATTGAGGAAGTCCATCTGTACCTGTGATCCCACTATCTGGCATTACTCATATCTGTTATATATTTTCTTGTCAATTTGAACATATAATGCTTCAACAAGCAGGTGGGAAAAAAGAAGAATAGTAGTATCAGCACCTTGTCAAGGGACTTGGGGGAGAGAACGGCCCATTTTGACACGTTGCAAACTTCCAAGAACTATCCATAAGGTCTGATTCACTCCAAGTGCTTTGCAGCTGAGGAAATTAACATATTTAGTTCACAGGAGCAGACAGACTGGTGCAGCACACGACCATAAAGGCATCCACAAAAATAAAACCTCATTTGAACAACAGCATAAAGCAAGAGATAAAGAGGAAACATCTCACTAGTAATGTAGTTACTTAGAGTGTTTCCCACTCTAAATAACTTCAACGTAAGTCTATTTAGAGTTGTCAGGTTACTTCGTGCTTAAAGCGTAGTTCTTTGCATTGCAAATCATAATTACTCTTTAATCAATGTGTTTGATGTGTACAATACGGTAAACCCATTTTAATCACAGCATCAAATAACCTTTTTGAAGCAGTGATTAAAGATTAAATCTCAAACACTGATTCTGAATTTATTTGAAAATAGTTTTATGGTTTATTGATAGTTAACCAGAGGCGAAAAAGAGGATTTTCTATACAACGGCTCATTCTAAAATTATTGAAAAAATCATGCTCCCATATCTTCAACATGCAATCTTCGCTAATGCGCCTGTCAATATGCATTTTGGTCCTAGAGGGCGCTCCACAACAACAAGCCTAGCTGACACCATTGTACGCATCCAAACTGCGTTTCAAGATAAGGCACAATGCGATGTATTTTATTTTGACATCAAAGGTGCTTTCGACAACATAGATCTCAAAAAAGCTTTTCAAATACTAAAAAATCATTTTCTCGTTGACACAATGATTATTTCCTATCTTCAATACAGCCTAAATCGCAGACTTCTCCTCTTCCCCACTAGTACTGACAATATTCTCGTCACAACCTCAACAGGCATTCCCCAAGGAGCCGTTCTCTCCAGTACTATATTTTCAGCATCTCTTCAACCACTTCTACAAGAAAATCCAAATCTACTGGCATATGCCGATGATTTAAAATTATTTATAATCTCCAAAGCCAGTGATGATATTCGCAAAGTTATCAATGATGCGAATTCACAGATTTGTGAAATCATCGAGTACCTGAAAGATCTCAATCTGAATATAAATGCAAGAAAATCTGCTCAAATTACTTATTCCCTTCAGAAACAACCCAACCACATAGAAATAAAACTTGCAGATGTCCCAATCCCAAATGTTTATGCTCACAAAGACCTTGGAGTTGTTTTTGATAAAAATCTCTCTTTTAATGCCCACTATTTATATGTTACTCAAAAAATTCAAAAAGCAAAATGGTTAATCAAACAAGAAACAGCAGCGATTCAAGACAGAAAAACAGTCATTAAGCATGTTCAAAGATGCATCTTTCCCATTCTGTCCTATGCTTCCGAAATCTGGTCTGGTGCTCCCCAAGTAACCGTCAAGAAATTCCTTGCCCTAGAATATTGGGTTCTTAGATGGCTCAATAGTAAGCTTCGTTTTCCCCATACAATATCCAGGCAACAGCTTTATAAAAACCTAAAAACAAAGCCTTTGCAACAGATGATCAACGAGTCGGGAGTCATGCTTCTAGCAAACTTAATCACCTCTGCATGCGATTCACCAAACTTAGCCAATATAATAGCTATCCCCAACAGGGAAAATTCAAGAAACCAGCAATTCAAATCCAACCTCTCCAGGCTCAAACAAATGGACAGAATGTTCCCCAATGCATCTCTTCACCTCATAAATCATCTCAACATTGATTGCAACAGGTTACTCTGAAGCCTACAGGAGTCAGATCTCCGATAAAATGAAGAAAAATAATCCAACCCAGTAACTGCAACTGAAAGCCAAATCTCCTGTCTGCAATTTTTTTAAAATTCATAACTGTTCTGCAATTTTTTAAAATTCATATCTGTTCTGAAATTTTTTAAAATTCATAATTAAAATTCCTAGGCATTGTTAATATCTATATAAAATCTGCTATGTACATATACTTGATTATTTTATGTCATTCCCGTTGTATTTTTATCTGCCCCTAGCCATGTGCTGTGATGGGCTTGCTGTATTTGCAATAAATGAATATTTATTTATTTATTTATTATTCAGTTAACTAGATATAATTGTAATTGATGTCAACGTTTCTGATCATCTTTGCGGTTCCGATCTTAAGACAAGTTGCTATGTTGTAGAGGTGATTAGACTCTTCTAAGATAGGCTGAAAACTAGGGTTCGTGTTTATAACTTCAGTTATAGCCTGTCTCAAAAGTCTAGTTGCCTCTACAGTGACTTTTCTTGGGAACGGAATCCAAGAGTGGATCCGAAACATTGATATCAAGCGCAATTATATCTCATTAATTGAACTGAACATGTCTTTGTATAGGAAATCCTCTCTTTAAGCGGAGTCTGTTGTTTTTTTATTTTTTTTTCCTTTTGAATTTTAATTATTAATTTCAGCGTAATGCCTTTCACAGAACGCACTGGTGAAACAATTTACGCGTTTTATCTTTCATATTAATAAGTGTCCCCTGAAATATGTAACGACTAAACATCAGTCATCGACCTGGGCCACCTGTTTAGTTACTTCCGAAAACTTAGATGATTTTCGAATAAATAACAGCGATGTTCTTACACAAAGGCAGAGACAAAATCCTGTTGAAAAACATGCTTGCACACAGCGATCAACAATATAGGTTCTGTGGCTACTTGTGCGAGCGGATTGAATCAGCCGGAAATCCGTGACTACTCAAGATGTGAAAGCCGTCCGGTTTGTTAGACAGGTGTTGCTTTTCACTCTTTATGGAACTGAATATTAAGCGACAGAAAGATGTCCGGTTTCATCCTGTCATTAAAGTTTTAATCGAATATTTCATATTATATTAACGTAATTTTAAGTAATTTGTGTGAAAGTAAATCAATAACCTAAAACCTCTAGTTTTTGTTATCACAGCAACTGACCAGGTTCCTTTTGCTAAAGAGTTCATTTTATGCCTTATTATAAGAATTCAAAATTGTTTATAAAATATGATCACTTTTGTCGCCATTTTATAATTTACAATTACCATATGCTTCCAAAAGTTCAGGGAATTTTCATTTATTCATAATAGGATCTGTAGAGAACAATGCCTGCAAAGGGCTTTTTAAAACAGCACAGATCATAAGAATCTTCCGCTGAAATTGCACGAGCGCTACTGGGGTAAACTAATTATTAATTAATAACATTAATAAAATTAATAACATTTTAAACTACAATAAGCTCTAATTGCAATATTTTAAATTTTAAAATTTTGAAACTTAATGGGTAATTCAAAGGTGACGAGGAAATATTTTAAAGTTAGGGTCAAAAATAAAAAAGAAGAGCAAATTTCAAACTTTTGATTTGTTTTTTATTTTTTTATTAATCCTCAAAATAAGTAAAGCCTTACAGAGAAGGAGGAGGAGCATTTTACAAAAGCATACTATATTTAACATATAACAAAAATAGATTAACGTGCATAACAATTAAAGGGAAACAGTTTATCAATCAGTAGTTATTCTGAGTCTCAATAACCTAAAAATAAATTAGAATAAATGTTAATATTATTTATCTCAATTCAAACGACAAGTAAAAGTTAACAATAAAAATAAATGAATTTGCTAAATTAAATTACAGAAAAATGGCATATAACCGTCGTTTCTGCAAAAATTTGATTATTAAGAAGGATCTACACTGAGTGCACAGAAATCATGCGATACCTACCTAGTAACGGGTAGAACCACCTTACGCCTGGATAAGGGCAGTCACACGGCGAGGCATTGAATTCAAGAAAGCATTCCACAGGTATTTCCATCCATGCTGGCCATAATTTCGTCGCATTCCTGAGTGGAGGATCGAAAGTTCGAACGGACCTTTCTACAGCATCCCAAAGATGATCCGCAGGGTTCATGTCCGGTGAACGGGGAGGCCATTCCATTGTGGTAAAATCTGTGGAATGCTCTTCGAACCATGTTCTAGTCAACACAGCTCTGTGGAGAAGCGCATTGTCCTGGCGGAAGAGTCCATTGCCCTGTGGGTGCACGATGACCATGAAGGGATGCAGATGGTCTGCAAGGATGGACACGTAACCTGGACCGTTCAGAAATGCTCTAGACGTACCAGAGGTCCCAGCCACTTGAACACTCCCCAGACCATTACGGACCGTCCACCTGCCTGTGGCATGTGAACAGTCGGTAATGGTTTGGGGCATGTTCAACATGACGGGTGCATAGCTTCGTGCGGTTTCAGCCAGATACGCACCCTCCCGTTCGCTCGAAATAACTGGAAACAGTACTCATCGACCAGGAGACCCGTCTCCAATCATCCAAGGTTCAGTGTCGATGTTCTTTCGCCTTGAGGCGCAGTCCTGTGTAGTGGTGTTAGTAATGGGACTCTGGTGGGTCGGCTGCTCCCATAACCTATTGCAGATAATGACCGCCTGATGGTCTTGGTGGAGACGTTTCTGCCACCTCCCTCGTTGAATTCGGCTGTGATTTGTGCCACTGTCGTTCCATGGTTTGCTGAAACAATGCGAGACATACGTCGACTACCTTTCTCCGCCAACAGCGGTGTCCACGATGAGGTATTATTCCGGAAACGGCATATTCCCGATACATTCACGATAATTTCGGAAAGGGATAGTGCAATTTCTGTACCACCTCCGCAATAGAGTGACCCATGCGTCGGGCACTCACTATCATCCCTCTTTCAAAGTCGGTTAACTCACGACGTTTATCCATACTGACATCGAATTATCGATGTCAGTATGGATAAACGTGAATGCGGTTTACGTGAATGCGGTGTACCTATATATCTGACAAGCGGTGGGTTCGCCCACTAGCGAGAGAAGTGACAGCGTCGCGTTGCCTTGTAACCAGGTATCCCATGAATTCTGTCCTTTCAGTGTATATTTCACATTTCGACATAAGAAAATTGGAAAATAAAAGAGATCCAGCCGCCAAAAAAGGTGGGGAAAAGAGTAAAGGGAGTATTCCCTAATACTAACCAGTGATTAAATTAACCTTACCATGTTATTAAATCTCTACTGTGATGGAATCCACCCTACCTGTGATGGAATCCGCCCTACCATGGAACACTGTACCCACATTTGCTATGGTTCGCCAACATCTCTCGGGTATTTTTTTTCCTTTTGTTTTTTTTTTTTTTAGTTATGAAAATTCCAAACACGAACGGCATTAGAAACTACAGTAATCAGTACCGGTCGAAAAGGTACTTGCTGAAATTAGAAATGGATTTGGATGAAGGGAGATTGTTCCAGAAAACAAAAATTCAAGGGATTAAAGAAGAATAAATGTTGGTTTTGTGAGTATGAAATTGGACAGTGAATGGATGTTGAGTAGTTGCGTGTTAGGACTGGTTTGGAAGAGAGGGGGGTGAACTACAGAAGCTGGTTCAGAAGAACAGTGCCCATGGAAATATCTATAGAAAAGTTATGCAGCAGAAACAGAACTTCCATGAAACAGAGTGAATAAACTTTGCAAAAGACTAGTCATTAATTAACCTAACTGCCCTCTTTTGAATGGAGTATACAGGTCCGAGAGAGGTAATGAGTGCACTGCCTGATATGTACGGGAAAAAATTATCTCATGGTATGACGGATTTGATGTTTATACAGAGTAGCCCAAGAGCGAATGACAAAATCAGTTTTTAGATGATGAAGAAGAATTATTTGTGATGTACTTATGCCAAATAGTCAAAAAGTCAGAATAATTCCTAACAGATATGTGATTTTGTCTAAAAGCTGAGTGTCATCAAAAATAAGCATAGCCACAGAATATTTCTTTTTTACGAAACATAACACAGGACTAAGTTTTAGAAGGATTGAAATTAACTAAGTTATCTTTGTCTCACTGGATAATTACCTGGAGATCAGCATTTAAAAAACTGGCAGTGGTTAATCGAGAAGTTTAAGCTGTTTGTGCAGGGAAAGGTTTCTCAAACTGGAAGATAGAATAGGATGGATTTTCAGTCTGTGGAAGAAGGTCATTAATATACGAAAGGATAAGAGTGGGAGAAATAACTGAACTTTGTTATGCATTAATGGAAAAGTTAGAAGACAGAGAGCCATCTACCATCACTCGCAGTGAGCAGTCATAGTGAAAAGTGGATACCCAATTACAAAAAAAAGTCGTCAATCCATAAGGTGGCAGCTTTTAGAGGACCTCAAACACGATCAAATGCTTAGAAATGCCAAGAGTAACTGCTTGAATTTCACCAAACTTTTCCACTGAATTTGTCCTTTGAAAAATAACATATAATATCACCAGCGGATTGGCACTGATGGAATCCATATTGACAATCATTGATCAGATACGCATAAGATAGCTTTCAAGATAGCTTAGGAGTTGTAAGTTAATGGATTTCTTCGTTAATGGATTCTAACTGAATCTGATTATAGATGCGTTCTATTTGTTCGATATTATACTGCTGATAAGGTAACCTCGTAGGTAGCACAATTTGCAGAATCGTCGACCTCTCCCCTCCACAGAGTGGAAAAGACCTGAGTTCGTATGATGTACCTAAAACCTGTCATTGACGCGAAGAGTTTTTATGGGCCTTTTTCACAACATAGCTCAGTTAGTCAGTCTCGGACGAGGGTAGCATGTGTTTTCTCCTGGAAACACAGGTTTTTTTGTTCAGAAAAAAGACCACAGAACATACGCAATTTATAGACATATCATATACGGCACAATCTGGCCAAAGTTGCTGATGTACCTAAAACCATTCAACAACGAAAAACTAGCTGATAAGGGATACTCTGCAGTAGGGTATTAAAAATAAATTTTGTTTGTACGCCAGAGGAGTTCACAAAAATAGAGAAAATAAAAGATAACCACCGTATTTAGTAGTCACGCGAGCTTGAACCACTTAAATCACTCCAGGGTGTTCATAGTTTCATTTTTGATCACTAGGCTACGGCGGTCCGTTAATATGTATGCAGTCCTTAATAGTTTAATATTCTGGAAATCAGATTATATCGTTTTAAGAAGTTCAACTGCTTTAGCTGAAATTTTATTTATGTGTTCTGTAAAGCGGTTCTTATAAGAGAAAGTGAATCTCAGGTTTTTAACTTGAAAATCCCTGTCAATAATTTTATTCTCCGAGTCAATTTTCAATAAATTCAATCAATTTTTCTTGTGATGATTACTAATTGTAATCATGCAGCATCTATTAACGTTGAGGATTAATCCATTTCTGGTGATCCAGCTACAAACAGAAATTAAGTCTTCTTCCAAAGATGTCCTACAGTTTGTTAATCTTTAGTGTCTTTAGTCAGTCAGCATGTGTCACTAATTTGACTTCTGCACCCATAAATTCAGTAATTCTGAATGTCATTAATATATATTGCAAAGAGAAAGGAACCCAGAGGAGAGAGACCCTTGGGGAACCTCCCCTATGAATGGATAATAATTTCAAAGTAATTACCTTTATAGCATACGCTTCTGTCTATCCAATGTTTTTTTTTTAATTAAGGTGATAGCTTGACCCATAATTCAAATGTGATTTCACTTACCACACAACTTATTGATTGGTATAGCATCAAGGCTTTCTGAAAATCAAGATAAAGGATGTTAATATGATTATTGCTATTCACAACACATTTATATCATGTTCAACTGAGAGAAGATCAGCAACGGTAGACCTCACCACAAGGAAACCATGGTGAACATTATCTTTTATTAATAGTGAAGTCTCTTAATTTGTATATAAATTATTTGTTCAATAATTTTGGCCAATGGATTTGTCTTATGGATGGGCCTAAATGATATGGAGTTATTCTCATTATATGTTTTATACAGAGGAGTGATAGTAGTAGTTCTTAATATAGATGGAAACAGCTCACTAATGAGTGTGGAAGAACTGATGAAACAGTTCTTAAAAATGACCAATGTAATTCCATCGCCGAGAATGTAATTTATATGGAATTTATGCATATCATCGCAGAGAATATTTGGGTCAATATGGAAACATGTCAGGGAGTCGTTGAAAGTAATTTCTAAGTAGCTAGTTTAACAATTATTCAACCCTTTAGAGTAATGTAGGCCAGACGTAGCCGAGTAGTCAGGGGCATGAGTGCAGTCGCACACGCTCTTTGAGTGAACCGGGATTCAAGCCCGTGACTGCTAAATACGATTAACATTTGTATTAATTGATTTATTGTAAACTCCACTGACCTGGTAGTCGTGCCGGAGTATAAACAAGAACATTTTTTTTTTAATTTGCAGCAGCAACCTTTGGCTACCCTCAGAGTTAGATTTGCTTGTAAAATGCTTCTAGTGTTTCCAAAATGGCCTCATTCCTTTTTTAGTTAGCAGAATATTCAATATTTGCAACAGGCTTCACTAATAGACCTGTTTTATAAGACTAGAAAAGATGGAATAAGTATTTTATTCATCAGTGGATTTGAATTTATCATTCCACAATTTATGCTTAAGCATTTTAATAATTTTAGAAGAACATTATCAAAAACGATATTTCTCTCTATCTTTTATAATCACTTTGGAAGGAACACATTTTATAATAACCCGATTGAAATTATTATAAAGCATCTGAAGCAGGATTTCTTCCTATAATTTCTTGCGACATTAATTTTATTTCAATCTATCTGGTACGCTATTTATGATGTCTATTGTGTTGTCTGGGAATATTCCAAGTAGACAGTCAAGCTTGTCTAGATTAAAGCGTAGATGACCATGTGGTTCCCTTCGTGATTTCGTCTGGTGCGCGCTTGGGAAATTAATATTAGAGACGTCTGGGGCGTCGATTTTATCCATGAGTAGTTTTGCTAGCCTCAAAATAGTAGTTGCTTCCGTGCCCTTTAATTAATACGTATATTATATAATATATCACCGATATATTATTTTGGCTTTTCGTTTTATTAAAGACCATTTGTGCAATTTTATTGTCATTAAGATGTAATCCGATGAAGTGCAGGTATTTCTTAAATTCTTTTATTCTGTATCATTTGCTTTTTTTAATTACAATATTCAGTTTATTGCTGATCTTTTGATTAAGAAAAATTTCATATCATTTGCATAAGTGAGGAGTTAGTAGTATTTTTCTTGCTTAGAAAAGGGTTAATGAAACTGCAAAGAAAGTAGCGAACAAAACATTTCCTTGCGGGTCCCCTTTATTAACCTGATATGTGCTTTCTTGTTTCCATTCATTACTTTGTTTGTTCTGTAGAATGCTTATTAAAATTGAGAAGAAATATCCCCTTATCAGTATTCCTTCAGAATAATTGTGATGGCAGAAATAGAGATGTTTTCGTAAGCAGATGCTATCGAAAAAATGATATCTAGTTTCTTCTTGATATTTTGAACTTCATGAATTCGTTGCAGAAAGTCCATCATGTGTGTGACCTGTCGACCTCTGCTGTAATCACAGACTGTAGATATTGGGTACATGCGTAATGCAATACTGATTAGTGTCCAGGATTGTTTACAAAGACTTTTGCAGCGAGCATGGTATAACAATCGGTCAAAAACCTTTTATGCATTTAGGATGTTGAATTTTGGGATCGGTTTCAAGTAGCAATTTTTCCACAGCTTCCGGAAGTTGTCGTCTTATTTCAGTATTTCCAGAAAAGATGTGTAGAAGGAAGTTTCAAAGAGAGGAAGTCAAAGAGTTAAGTGATTAGTGGAGTTGCGAGAACGATAGAGACAATAGTGAACTTGACAGAATGTGGTAGAGAGATTTTAAGCCAGAGACCGAAAAGAGGAGATTCTAAATTCGTCCTTGAGGCTATCACAGACATTCTCTCAGTACCCCCAGGTCTAAAACGCTGATGGAACTGATATTCGGGTGAAACTCAAGTCAAGTGGATCTAATTTCGGTGAAGTTCAGTCGGTCTGTGACAGCCAAATCCTCTGCTTGCACCTTCACGATGGCGGGACTGTTCGTAACCCTGGGCAAAACTCCCATTTGCAAATCCTGAGATATGGTACCTAGCATTAGCATTAGTAGAGGCATATGATGCAAGAAAGCAAGCTTATGCAGCATCAGCCAAATAAAAAAAAAAAAAAAAAAAAAAACGCTTCCCATTTCACCCCTCCGTTCGTTCGAAATACCTGTCCAGCTGAGCCTAAAATTTATTTCGGCTACCAACTTTCACAACAAGGGATGTAAGTCTGTTGCACCAACCAACTACCCGCTGGCTAAAGGCAAATTTCAGCACATCTATCCTACATCTGTCTTTCCTCAATTTGAATTTATGCCCTCTCAGGTGATTAATCTGAGCAGGAGGAAGAATCCCATCAGCACTGAGCATGCTCAAACCATCCAAGGCTTTATACACCTCTATCAAATCACCTCGCCGGTGCCTAGTCTCCAAACACTGTAATTTGCAAAACTTAAGCCTTTCTTCGTAAGAGCAACCCTCTGTTCCATTCACTAATCTTGTTGCCCTTCTTTGTACTCGTTCCAGCAGCTCTACATCCTTCTTGAAATGAGGCCTCCAGACCTGTATACAGTACTCAAGTGTGGCCTGACTATTGCCTTATACAAGAGAATTATCACCTTCTTATCCCTGCTAGAAAAATTCCTGTATATCATTGGCAAGACACTATGAGCTACTCTTGCAGCCCGTGTGCACTGCTCATATCTGGCTGCACAATTACCCCCAGGCCATTTTCATTCTCTACCACTGTCAGTGTAGTGCCACAGAGTTGATACGTTGCTCTGGGGTTACTGTTTCCCATATGTAGTACTTTACATTTGTCATAGACTTCATTTGCCACCTCTCAGCCCATCTGCTCAACCTTTCCAGATCCTGTTGCAGCAGTATACTGTCAGTAGTGTCCTTAATAAACCTGCCAATCTTTGTATTGTCTGCAAACTTGGACATTAAGCTTGATATACCATCATCAATATCATTTATAAATACAGAAAACAAAAATGGATCCAAAACTGAACCCTGAGGGACTCCACTAATAACATTAGTCCATGATGAGCAGTGTCCATTAATTAACACTCTGTCTTCTCTCCCTCAACCATCCCTTTATAATAATAATAATAATAAAATTCTTTATTCATAGAAATGTCGGACACGATTCCCGCTACAGGCAACCAGAGGATTCTTACAATTAACTGTACACATTACATTCAGTACATAAAAACTACGTGGGTACACAGCAAATACACAGAATACATAGACAGTACAAATATACATAGACAGTACAAATTTGTACAATATACACAGCTAATATTGCAATCAATGGATTTTATAGTTATCATAATAGATTGATTATACACAGCTTATATTGCATTATAGTACATAGATTTTATAATTATTATATACAAGCTGCACAACACATTGAGACAGTCCGGAAAATTTCACGGGGAGTTGACTAGTTGCGCTGACAATTGCAGGAATGTTGTTTGCACTTCACTATGGATTTGCGCTTTTCTTCTCTGTAGGCTTATCAATAGCAGCAATTTACCTCCAATGCCACACCGCTCCAATTTGTGCAGCAGTCTTCCATGTGCAACAGCATTAAAAGCCTTTCTAAGATCCAAATATATAATATCAAAGTTATTCCTTGCATCCAGTTCTTTTGTGACTGCATCATAGTGTCCAATCAAGTTAGTCAGGCAAGACTTTCCCTTAACAAAACCATGCTGTGTCCTAGCTGTAACTGAAGTCTTGTCTAGATGATCCTACAGTGCTTCTTTAACCAGTGCCTCCATTAATTTTCCTGGAACAAAAGTTAAACTAACAGGTCTATAATTACTTGTGCCAGCCTTTGATCCTCCGTTGTGAATTGGGGGTCACATTTTCACTTCTTAAGTCTATGGGTACCTCCCATGAGTCCAAAGAAGCTCTCATAATTATGGCTAAGGGTTTGCTTATTTCCTTTGCTGCCTTCTTTATTATAACTGGATAGATCCCATCCACCCTAGGTGCCTTTCTTGTGTTTATCTTCAACAATTTCTTGTCTACTTTACTCTCAGTTATTACAAGATTATCTAGCTTACTGCCAGAGTTGAATACACCTCTGGCATTCCCCTCGCTGAATAACTCATGTATGAATGTCGATGCAAAATATTCATTTAGTTTCTTAGCTATCTGAGAAGGATCATCAAAAGTTAAACCATCGATATCAAGTGGACCAATCTGATTCATCCCCTTCCTTCTATAGTTTACATAAGTAAAGAACTCTTTGCTATTTTTCTTTGCATCCTTTTCCAAAGATTTCTCGTAATCTGCCTTCGCCTGCCTAACCTCCTTTGTAACTTGGTTACAGACCAGCTTATATCTGTCATAGGCTTCTGTGTCACATGTTAATTTATATGTATCCCATGCATTTTTCTTCTCTTCCATATGTCTCATTAGTTCATCTGACATCCATTTAGACCTAAACCTTGAGCAATATTTCTTAGTTGGTATGTAAAGCCTAGTAGCTTTCAAGATAAGTTCTTTGAATGCTTCCCATTTTGAATTTGCTGTTGGTAACATCATCAGTTGGTCCCATTGTATAGAATTTAAATACTGTCTCAGACCGTCGTAGTCGCCTTTACGAAAGCAAAAACCCTTCACTTTATCCCTGATGATGGTAGTTACCTCTTTGAGTAAATCCCACTTCAGCACACTGTGATCACTGCCACCTAGTGGTTCCTTTATCTGCAGATTCTTAATGCATGAAGAATCACTACTGATAATCAAATCAAAAGTATTACTCCCTCCAGTTGCCTCCCGAACATGCTGATATAGAAAACAATCATCCAATAAATCCACAAAAGCCTTCTTAGTGTGGAAGTGACCAACCCACAAATTCTAGTCAATATCTGGTAAATTAAAAACCCCCATTATAAGAATCTCTGATTTACTGGCCCACTCTATTTCTCTGTACAGTTTCTTATTATACTCATCAGAGTCATTAGGCCTATAGCACACTCCTACTCTCGATTTTGATCTCCCAATGCTTATGTCACACCAAACTGACTCGACACTGCACTGTCCAGCGATGTCTTTCCTCAATTTGAATTTATGCCCTCTCAGGTGATTAATCTGAGCAGGAGGAAGAATACCATCAGCACTGAGCATGCTCAAACCATCCAAGGCTTTATACACCTCTATCAAATCACCTCGCCGGTGCCTAGTCTCCAAACACTGTAATTTGCAAAACTTAAGCCTTTCTTCGTAAGAGCAACCCTCTGTTCCATTCACTAATCTTGTTGCCCTTCTTTGTACTCGTTCCAGCAGCTCTACATCCTTCTTGAAATGAGGCCTCCAGACCTGTATACAGTACTCAAGTGTGGCCTGACTATTGCCTCATCTGTCTTTCCTCAATTTGAATTTATGCCCTCTCAGGTGATTAATCTGAGCAGGAGGAAGAATCCCATCAGCACTGAGCATGCTCAAACCATCCAAGGCTTTATACACCTCTATCAAATTTATCTATCTATCAATCTACCAGTCTATCAAATAGACTGGCTTCACTTCCTTGGTTTTTATGTGTTTCTTAACTAATAGCATAACCCCTCCTCCCTGTCTATCCTTTCTGTACACATTGTACTCTCCAAATTCCAGTTCTGCATTCCTTATATCTGTGTCTCTGATATCCGAACAATATCTGCCTTTGATGTTTTGAGCAATACCTCAAATTCATCTACCAAACTCCCAGCATTGGTGTACACTCAAGTATACATGCACCTGTTCCTATTCTTAGTTACCCTAACACAACCCATGTGTTTACTTGTATCGAAATGACTCCTAGCAGTCTCTGAAATACCCTGAATCTTGTTTTCCAGGCTGCTGCTCATTCCAATAGAAGCAGTGCAAGAATTACTTTCACCCCTGCCGGTGGCTACTGTTAATCTATTAGTCCTTGTATCCCCCCCCAAGCTAGCAGTTTTCCGACCCACCTATCACTGACTGATAGCATCAGCAAATATTCTTGCACCCTTTCTATTTAAGTGTATCCCATCCCTGTAGAAGCAGTCTCTCCTGTTAACAAGTACACACCAGGCTGAAAAAATTTCTACCCCTTGAGCCTTGCACAATCTTTCCAGAGCCGAATTGATCGACAAGGCTCTCATCATATACTCCCTCCTATCGTTTTTGAGCAGAATTGCAGACACTTTCAAATTCAACCGTAATTCACAGCTTTTTTTCAACAGTGACCTGTACTTGTTAAGTAATTCCACCGGTCTCCTACTCTTAATATCATTAGCGCCAACAGGTACAACAATATCACCTTTTGTGCCCTTAAAAGATGCTATCCACTCTACAACGTCATCAACCTTTGCCCCTGGCAGACATACCCTGGTCCTGTTCCACCTATCCTTTTTACATACCATGTTTCCCGTTTCCCCTGACAATAGAGTCACCAACAACTACTAGTTCCTGTGGGACCAGCGCATTCTGCCTTGGGGGTTGCCGCTGTGTTGCGTGATGATCATGTTCAAGCTCTGGCGTTGATGTGGGCAGCTGAGAGCCTGATGGGCCCCTCAATTTAGATCCTTCGAGGGCATCCACCCTATCCTTCAAGCTCTCATATAGGCCCATAACAACGCTGAGTTGTCGCCTGATTTCCATACACTCCTTACATCGCCCACACACAAAGACATCCCCCATGGCAATATCATGTCCCGTACCCGATTGATCCACAAACATCAAGCAAGCAGTGCATTTTAAACGGCTGTGCTTCAGAGGGCAACTGTCCCCCTCAGTTCTCCCCTGAGCCACAGCACTCCCATTAGCTTGAGCCTTTTGCTTTGCTGCTCTGGTCTATCATGATTTCGATTTAATTTCAATAATATTTCAATTTTAGTTCAAAATTATAATCCTAAACTTGTATCCCAACACAGTTATAACACCATATATATATATATATATATTTCAGTATAGAGTATTATCTACGAGTTTCGGTTATATAACTTCCGTAACAAGTTATGTATTAATTAATTATGTTACGTTTGTAAAATCTAAGTCGTTATATGTATTTAGTTAAAAAGTACAATTTAATTGACAATGAAGTTTAACAAGATTAATAGATTTTACTGATTAATTGACAATATTATATAATATACTATGATATACTATACTATACTAAGCTAACGCTATCTAGTTCGGGAAATAACGTTGTATCTTATAATAATGGTGGAAAGTTACGAACGGTAAATCTACGGACACTTAAGTATTAATTAACTTCCAAAATCTCGCTGTCTGGAGGTGAAAAGCCTGGTGCGAACCAAAGTAAGCAGGGGTTAAGGTGTGGCGCCCACGGCACACGGAATAATCCTGCCACTCTGTTACCGGAAAATTTACCGGACAATAGCAATACTAGGTGGTAGATGACTCACATCAAGCGATGCAATACCACCACTTTGCTTATTGGAGGTTGAAGTGGTGGAACCCATGTTTAGTCTCCAGAGCAAAGCTCTGGCGCACCCCCATCTCTTCCATCATGTAGTATGATTGATGCCTTTGAGGTTACGATGAAAATGATGGCGAGATCCAATCTTCTTTGCATTTCGAGGGTACAGCTCTAAAACAGTGTTTGTAGGCCGACCGCTAGATAGTCCACCAGACCTAACCCATTGGTAACTCTCTAGGAGGTTTCCGCATGAGCTAGTGTATAATCTCGTTGCCTCTACTTTGCCAGATAGTGACTGGAGCGAGTCTGAATAGTGTGTATGCACGGGGGCATTGTGGAGGCCACGTTATTCAAAGAGCTGGATATATTCTTGCCATATCCAAAAATTTAATTACTTCATACAGCATATCCTCCCCACCTTTTCGTACTACTACATACATTATGAATTCTCAAACTAATAACGTTGTTTTATCTGCCTAAAGAAAGTCAATAATGTAATTGGTACTGATTTTGATCATTAATATTGTGGGAACATTAACATTGCGGCTACTGGCAGGTTGCTGGTTTTAAGTTATTTTTATTTATACAGGTTTCTCTCAGTTCCTCATTGTTTGTCATGGTCTGATTGGTATTTATAGTTTCTTTAATTCTCTCGATTATTTTATTTTCTCCACAATTAATTTGACTTTTATTAAGGAGTGTTCTATAGGTGGCTTCAGTTCATTCCTTAAAAGTCATTTTCTGTACGTAGCTTTTTTTTTGTTGTTGTTGTTGTTGACGATCCTTTTAGAATACTATAAAATTGCTGGCGTAGTCAAAAGCAGTTTAAATAATAAGTCACTGATGCACCTAAAGCTCGACAACAGCCAACGAGTTGAAATAAAATTCAAATTCGCACATCCTACATTCAATTTCGATCACAGAGTGACTTGCTGCAAAAAACTATTTTGTATTTTTTTTTTTTTTTTGGCTTTTTACAATATTGTGCATCCTTTGTAGTTTCTTATATACGTTTTTCCCGGTGGTATGACCACCGGTGGTTTTTGCACCTATTCCAATGTGTTCCTTTCTGCACTTAAGGCAAATACTGGTAAGACAAGTACTCGCAGAGATAGGGCAAGTATGATTTTGGCCCATGTCACTAAGATGCGTCATTCTACTGACATCCCTAACCCCCTCTTCCCCCCGAATTAGTAATTTCCCTTAAACCCTTAAGGAGTTTTCAATGGCACTAGCAAAAACCCTTGCCGCCTCTTTTAAAATGAATTCCACCTTTACAAAAATATTTCTTCTATTAACTATGGCTGTCCAATGTTCAAAAATAATTCAATTTTAATATATAGTATTTTATTGAGATCGTATATGATTTATTTTCCCAATGCAAATTGCTTTACGGCTGTTACGATCACGTCCACTGCTGGAAGTAAGCGTAATAGCTAAGTAGTTGGATCCGATGCAAATTTTCATGTTGCTATATTTTAAGTTAATGATTGAGTATTGTAGTAAATCAATCCAATCATTGAATCCCTTTTGTTGTATCTTTAACTGTTTCAAGTTTAAGATTTGCATTGCAGCGCCCAACTGAGTTTTGCGTCTCGGTGTTTTGGTATTGAAATCCCCTATTATATATAACTGTATCTCTACCAATACTTAAGTGTGTCACGAGTCACGTGAAAAGCCAACTTTTGTTTTATTTAGTGTGATCTGGTGGTTTATAATTACACATAATTGTAATGTTGCCTTCTCCTTAATGAACCAGAGAATGATAACTTCAAAAATTGAGTATGAGCCATTAGTTACAGCAAAGTATTTTTTTATTAAAATACTTTGCTGTAAATGCTATCCAACGCATTTATAAGCAACAGAATGCATTCGGGCATCTAGGTGCTTGTTATTTTTGAGCCAAGTTTCAACTAAACAGACAATTATTCTTCAAGTTCAGAAGCTTTGGATCATATGCAACTGGTCTGAAATTCTTCTTATATGTTGTAGGAATTGATAGGTACTGTTATCTTATTTTAGATAAGTTAAAATTTGTTCGTTATTACTGGTTTATGCTCCTTACGTTTTTCCTAGTTGTCAGGTTCCAAACTCGATCCCTGAATAGTTAAACCAGCGTGCCTACTAGCTAAATTCTTATGTATGAGAGCCGTGCCTCGTTGTTACTGGGGTGGGGGGATTATGAAGGAAGTAATACGCAAGGTATTGTCTGCATTTTCCGGGCCTCTACATCAATTCCTATTCCTTTGGCACACATTTCTTTAATAATATTGGGCATCATTTCTAGCCTTGAGACCAATATGTGTCTCTAGTTTGTACGGAAATAATATATCTTTATACTGCAAATGTTATAAAAGCATGCTGCAAGAGTGCTCTGCCATGGCTCTTGTGTAATAGACACAAACGTTTAAGATAATTAGCCGGCTATACATTAATGATTCCGAGCGAGAATATGCCTTGTAGTAGGGGGAGGTGTATTCTCCTGATTGCTGTAACTTTCTCACTTTTCCTATCTTTCTGGCATCTCTCTGAGCTTAGGACGGCGGTGGAGCACCAAATCACAACATACGCCACTAGATATCTATAAGTTTAAACAACTAAAAGATTGCTGTGCACCGATCGAGTTGGCATTTTAACATGACTGTATAAACTGCTGGCGTTTCCCAGTATAATTCTGATCAGTAGATACCTTTATCAGTTGAAATTTGAACCGCTCGGCATCATGATGAACTAATCATTAGACCAGGTTGGTACTGTATTTTAAAGTGTCGGAATTTTCACAGCGACACTTTAAAACGGCGTTTCAAAGATTTAGGCGTTTTGAGTGGTCGGTGTTTTCAGCGCTTAGATGTGTCGGCCCATCCTTCCGTCCTAGTAGTTCAACACGTGCTTAAGTGAACAGGTTTTTCCCACCGTTTAAAACATCCCTATTGAAACTGGTGCCTCAACCAGGTTCTCCCCTCTATTACAAAGGCTTATTGTCCAATTGCTTATTGTCAAATCTAGGTAAAACTTTAAATGTCAGACTAGGCTCACCTGGAACATTAGCTCAACTACCCAAGTGTATTCTCTGATCGACGCGTGTTCTCTGATCGATTTGCCTGTTTTGCTGGACGAAAAACCTTAGTTTCTAGGAGGAAAAAAACTTTAATCTACGCCTGAGACCGACTAACTCAGTCACGGAGTGAAAAAAAAAGGCAATAAAAGTCCCTCGTGTCACTGACGGAATTTGAACCCGGGCCTTTTCTACCCGGTGTCAGAAGGACGGCAACGATGCCACTCGCGTAGACTAATCAAAACTACAACATCTTATTGCTGTTCGCTTGGACTCTTTTTTACAAACCTCTCATTAAAATCACCAAATCAATTGGATTCCGCGCCGGTCGCGGTAACGAAAGAGCTGTGGTCGAACTCCTTTCCCGTGTTTCAATTACGCAAAGACGAGGAATTTGACCCCCAGTGGTGGGTCAGTTTGTTTGCTCGCCTTTAGGGTTGTTAACTATTCGTCACAGCTTTACGATCTTACCCGTAGTAACTTTGTCGTCGCTCAGTTCTAATAATGTCTGATACTCAGAAAATCTGCCATTCTGTTTCGCGAGGATGCCCTAAGTTTCTGTTCTTGGTCCACTCATCTGGGATTTTGTCCTGTTAGAGTAGCTGCTTCGCTCTATTCCTTTTGCGTATGGAGCTACCGGCAGCACTTAGGAGACCATGTTACATTTTTTCCGGGACAGGAACGGGATCTTCCAAGACGATAATGCGCCTTGTTCTCGGGCCTGCATTGTGCACGAGTGGTTCAAGGAACACAGTCAAGATATCATCACGTTAATTGGGCTCCAAATTCGCCTGACTCAATCTAACTGAACGCCTGCGGGAAGTGAAGCATATGGACACGCAGCCGCAACCGTCATCTATTACCACACTGTGGAAAGCCTGTCAGGCAGCATGGCTGCTGATTCCACGGACGTCTTGAAACGTGTAGTAAAGTCAATGCCTAGGCAAATAGCGGCTGTTATCCGTCTGAACGGTGGCCCAATACAGCATTAGATAGGTGATCATAATTCAGTGATCACTGAGTGTATATACAAATTGTACTGTATACATGCAGAGTTCAACGTATAGCATTGTTCCAGCGCAAAGTGACGTGTCTTAACTTATTCTCAGATTCTACTGGTAGCATCTATTATAAATTCACGCACGCTTCCTTTTCTAGCAGTATTTTCCAGTCTTTAGTCAGTTGCATCTATGTTAGATTTATGACATTTTGAAATTGTTTTTATGCTTAAATTCTCACTACACAGTACGTATCACTTCTGTAACAGATAACTTTCACTACATTTATGTTTATCAGAATGCGTATAACTGCATGACTTATTAAGACAGGGTTACGTGCTCCTAACTCTGTAAAATCATTCCTGTGAAAACATTATTCTAAAAGCATAAATTAGCTTGTCTAATTGTTACAGAATTGAAATATGCGCAGGTGGTTGTGTAGGTATGCAATGTCAAAGGTTGACTGTGTTCACTATCGCTACGGAAGTCCGGCATACAACAGCTGGCTTAGCGAATTTAACAGGATAAAATAAATGTGCTACCAGAGATCTCATATAAACATCGTTTGTCGAAATTATATCATATGTAACCTATCATCCGAGGGAATCATAATTCCCAAGATGCGAAAATTTTAGATGAATCAGCAGGACGTTTTAAGAATGAAATAAATTCGAAAAATAATTATGAAACACTTAGTATTTGGCATATGTAATTATGATTCGGTTATTAATTACCATGTTTCGTTATATTTTTCAATAATACATCTCACACAACTTATTATAAAAAAATATTAGATTTATAACATTTTAAAATTTGATTTTTTCCCCTAAAAATATTAGTTTATCACTATAGAATTAAAATTCAAATAACCAAACTTTATAAACGATTTAAAGCACTACAAAATCGGCAGTTATAGAATTGCTGTATTACATAAAATACTCTATTGTCCGTCTTATGTGAAGCTGTATACTTTTTTTGGAGTATACAGCGGCTGTAGTTAATTAATCTGAGAAATAAATTGCCCCTCATTTAGCCAAATTAATAATATTCGATATGACACAAAATTATTAATAAATTCGATATAATGACACCAAACCATTAGATGTCATTATATCGAATCTCTAAAGTGTGAGCGCATTCCATGGACCGCTTCCCTGTGCAGTTCAAAAATGAGTTTTTTGGGGGCGAGAGAACTGTACACTCCTCGCCTGAGTTAGTCTCTCAGGAGAGGATTGTCTCGTTATAACGAGCGACTAGCGATTTCATAGCACACAAAAAAGTTCTAGTCCTGACGAAGGAAAGAATTGAAGTAAGACATTTTTATTATTTTTTTTTTATGCCGGTATGGTATATACATTATTAACAGCGGGTTCGTAGTCAAGTGCTATAAGCAAGTGCTCCTTTTAGCCATATCCTATCAAAATTTCAAATTATGAATCTGAAATTGGTAGCTCCTGATTGCTAAATAAGGTCGATCTGCCAACCCTGGACCAGCATGGCAGATTATGGTCCATTTCCCTCAACATGAATCGTTGAAAAGGCTTCCATGCTACAGTTCATTTTTTTATTTATTTTATTCACTTTTCTTGGTGGACAGATTAGTGCCATTGCACCATGTTCTGTTCGTAATGAACTGCTGAAGTAGTTAAATTGGCATCGTTTTAGTTCTCATATTGTGAATATCTTCACGACAAGTTGCCATGGTATTGCATTACCTCGAATAAGTAACGCTTCACCAATGTGAAAGACTAATGTTACTTATTCTTGGAAGATACTACCAAGACGGCACCGTTTCAAGGCTTGTTGGCACAATGGCAACTCGAAGGTATTCATAATATGAGATATAACTAAAACGATGCCAATTTAACTACTTCGCCAGCTCACTACGAACAAAACATGGTGCCGTGGCACTAACTTGTCCACTAGTCACTCTTATGCGTAGTCTCATGCTTTATGCAAAAAAAAAAAAAAAAACACCTTTATTCGCTTTTAAATGTTATTTTTTCAAATTGCACAATACACAGTAATTCAAAACTCCATACATAACAAAAATGGTCACTTTTTTAACAAACTGTCTCTTTATTCACAAAGCATGCTCTACATGGAACTTCTTTCAAACGCTGCCAGCACTATGTCGGTTATGCCTTCATTGGTGGATGTTCGTGGACGAGCACTTCTCAGTTGGTCAGTAACACTTCCAGTCTCTCTGAACTTCTCAATAAGTTTGGCCAACAGTATCGTGTGTGATGTGCTTGCCATGTCGCATGTTAAATTCCATTGCAACTTTGCGACAGCTTCCTGATCCGGAATGATTATTATACGCTCTTCTTTAGACAAAGGCATTTTAGAAGGGTACCTAAAAATAGAAAAAAAAAATATTATTTGCTATGTATGGAGACTTTTGAATCACCCTATATATGTATATATGCTCATATGTCTTGTATAAAAATAATAAACCGTGAGCGCTACAACTTTTTGCTTGGCATTTTTCTGGAAGCGCGCGCATTTTTTTTTTATGAATTTTAACGAAATATGGACAACCCATGCCACTAAATCCAGGGAGGAAGTGTATTTTATTTCAATCTAAGATTGAAATAAAATGCTCATATTAATTTATAAGTGTATATTCATAACTAAATTATAGCAAAATTTGCACTTTTATTTGCACTTGTTCTGAAAAAAGGGGGGGGGGCGGTGAAATTAATGAAATATGCTAAGGAACACGCATGGTGTAAAAGTTTGGGAACCTCTGGTGTAGCAGTTTTAGTCGAAAGTAGTTTATTTTGTACATGTTCCAAAAAATAATAAAAATAAATTTCTTAAATCAAAACTACTAAATGGATAGCTTTACTAATTTCGGATGGAAAAGCAATGGAATGTTCTGGAAGCAGATTACTGGAATTTTCCTTTGTTTGTAACTGCAGTATATTGTAACGTGGAACTTATTTGCTGTGAAGTTTGGTGCTGGTTGCGAGAACGAAATTCATAGTTATAATGTAATGTATTATTTAGCTACAAGAAACTTTTTTTTTTTTTTTTTTTTAAATATGGTTAGGGAAGGACGTTACGTGGTTTCTATCCATTTAAAATTATAATATATCTAAATTACCACTCTTATACCACGCGGAGTTTTTTAAATATTTTATTTAGGGGTTACCTAAACTAATATACATTGAGTAACCTTTCGGGCATCTTGCCGATACCCATCATCAGACCTTGCTGTTGAGAGACAAAAATAACTTATATTTTACATTGTGCAGATCTAAATAACAATAAACTAAGATGTAAATACATCTTCGTAATATGTAATTAATCATATGTAAATATAACTTAGTTTATTGTTATTTAGATCTGCACAATGTAAAATATAAGTTATTTTTGTCTCCCAACAGCAAGGTCTGATGATGGGTATCGGCAAGATACCCGAAAGGTTACTCAATGTATATTAGTTTAGGTAACACCTAAATAAAATACTTAAAAAACTCCGCGTGGTATAAGAGTGGTAATTTGGATATATAATTTTATTAACACTGGTACTGATGAAATTTCTTTTAATAATAAAGTGTCCCCCTCATGAAAGAAACTATCGACGTTTTCTCACCTAGAATCAGAAATTCATTATGCCAAATTAGGAAAAAAAAAAAAAACCTCTGGGGAATACCAGGAGGGAAAAAAGCACTGGTGCAAGGGCACTTGCTGAATGATTTCCATTTTTGTAACACCGAATCGGAAATAGAGAATTTTGCGTGCCACCACAGTTTTCAGAGGATTACTGTGAGTTCAAAATAAATTCTTTCAAAAGACTTATAATATAAATAGAACTATAAAGGTAACTTTGTCATATCCGAAGTAATCTCTTGGTTAATTTAAAGCGCAAAGTCAGGCTAAAGTTTCAATTCGATTACGTACTTGTTTCTAATGAAACTCATTCTATGACGTACTGAAAGTCAATAAAAACGTTAACGCTCTGTCAAAGGGACGTTAAAGTTTTTGCGTATTTACTTCGTCTTTTTAATCAGACAAATTCTTTCTGCAACGTGTTCATAATTCAGTCGGTCATTGTTTAGGACATTCAGAAAGTCACTCAACTACAGAAAATTTGCAAATACTTTCAGAAAGCGTACATTCCAATTTCTGACTCCTTAGTTCGTTCCAAACATGGCATTCATTTCATGCCATGCAAATAACACCCCTATAAGTATATAATATATTTAGTCATTGGGATGCAAGAATAACTTCTATTATTAAAATAGGAATAATAATTATGTTAATGAACATACTGAACTGATGATCAATTTTAACAAAATACCTGCACTTCAAAATTTTTGCATACTTGCAGATTATTAAATATTATTTTAGCTGAAAGCTCTGTGTCCGAAATGGGTTCACATCAACCACGTTTTGGACATCGCAATTGCAGATTGCTTGTGGCGTAGATCAGAGGTACCTTCGTTAAAATTCTCTGCCCTCCCCTTTTCCCATCCATTTCTGAGAGTTCCCACTCCCACAATGCACGCGTCAGGTTTCAATGTTGAGTATAAGCGACTAGTATTTTCTTACGTCATTGCGCTGTTATTTCTTTCTCTCGTTCAACGGGGGAGGGGGGGGGCATATGTTAAAAGTCAAGTTATTTCGGAATAAATACTTCTTTCATGAAAGTACTCATGGTTCCAGACTTCATTTATATGAAGAGACTAGAAAGTTTGTTTGGTAGTGTATAATTAAAGATAGGTAAATCTTTAATTAGAAATTAAAATTCTAATTAAAAAACTTTCTCAAAAACAGTAATTGGAAAACTTTCATAAAAATGAAGTCATAATTGTTTGCAGCATTAAATTTATCATTGCGTAGATTTTATTTGCTAGTTGTATTGTACTGTGTATCACGAAGTAACGACATCTGAGTGTCATCTGCACTGCTCTTCACGAATAGAATAAACTAACGTCTTAAAATATGTGCTTAGAAGAGCAAATGAGCGGCTTACATCAAGAACTAAAACTTCTCTCAGTAGAAAATCTTAGTTTTAATGAAAAGCATAATACTAGGGCCGACTTCTGGTTTGTGTTTTAGGCGATTCGCAGGAGACCACATATTTTATCTTACCTCATTAGAGAAAGAATATCCCTGTTTCGCTCTCGCAACCAATATGCTAGTTTGGTTCCTACTAGAGCAACATATTGCTAATATAACCCGCAGTACCACCGTCTCATTATTGGTAGGTTGAAAGCTGTCTCATTCCAACTGGTTCCGCTCAAACTGTTACAGCGCTGCCTAGCTGATTGTCCTAACGGAAGCAGCTGAAGGCAAGTTAACACAGGTGTTGGTTGCAGTACCGTACAGTCGACAGTAGTGTCCGCTATGGAGCCTCCAGACAATTACAGTCCACACGCTCCAGTGACGTCACCTGCTCTCCTCACGTAGCGCGCGAGTCGCGTGGCGCACGTGGAGGAACTTGTAAGAGATGTGGGGAAAGGACGGTCATTCTGATTATTGGAAGCACGTGCGTTAACTTGCCGCATTTTCAACTTAGTGCTACGTTTTACCAAGTTACCGAATGATTCCTGTTTGCTTGAGATCTGCATGTGCAGGTATGGGTACAGAAACTGGGATCGAAACTTCGGACGGGTAACTGTGCTCGCCGATAGGGAGCACATTGCTGATGTTGCTGCAGACATGCATCGCGTAATTTAAGCCCGCAGTGAGCAAATGAGGTTTAGGTTTAGAAATTCCTGGATAGAAAGTGCATTTCGGACCTTTATATCAAGGGAAATTTTTAACTGGTTCGTTCCTACTTTATTTTGCTTTATTAGAGCAAGATTTTGCTCAAGTTGCAACAGAAATCAAAATGTTGCCTTTAAGTGCTATATCGAACAGGACATAATTCTTCCATTGTCGCTAGATGGCTGCGCATCGACTGCAACCCAGTTCAGGCATGTGAAAAACAAAGTTTTTATTTTCCCCCCCTTTCTGCTGTGGTCATTTTATTTGTTAAGGCTAGACCTAGTAACTGCATCATCACTTTTCCCCCCTTTTTTTGTGGAATCTAGATGATTAACGAAATAAATTTAATCATATTTATTCGTAATTAGTGGTTATTCGGGTTCTGCGTTGTTTTATGTCACGAACAATTCTTTATAGTAACAAGGTATCATTCTGAATGCGATGCCGCCTGATAGTACATAAGTTATCGTTTAAAACTGTTCCACCCGAGCAGCTGATAAAAACTGACTTTGTTTGCATTCTTTATCTACGGAAGGAAACCTCGCATTTCATTTTGCAATGACCGGAAACAAGAGGATTTTATTAGCGATGAACTTGGTATTGTGAGTTTGGGTGTGGGAGAAGTCGATGTGTGAAGGCGACTGAGAAATGACTTTCTTATGGATAAATCTGATGTGCTTGCGAGTGAAGTATTTGTATGTTCTTTCATGGATGTGGTTTTGCAACTTAAAAGGCTGGAGTGTATGTACAAGTAAGTGTTGGTTTATCTTACTTATTGAACAATTCTTAAGATTTTACTTGACAAAGGAACAGTATAGATTTTCTTTTATTTCAGTGGAATTTTTTTTATTTTGTGCAATATGCCAATGCGCATTAAGTTCTAATTAACTAGTTAACAGCTTTATTCAGATTTATTTATGCTATTGCAGGTGTTTTTTTCCTTTTATTACTCATTTTTGTGGATTTTCAAAGGTTGAAACTTAAGGAAAAGGGATATTTTTAATCTCAGTAGTGTCTGTATTTCATGGATTAGGCGAATGATAACGCTGATTAATACGAATGAGTCCTCCATCACGAAGATCAAATAACAGCTGGGCAAAATGTACGTGATTTACATATTTCGAGGTGTCAATGTTGATATATTTTTTAAAAGTTAACTTTACCGAAATAACTTTTATTTAGATATCAGCAACATTTGTAGGACGTTTAGCTCAGGTTTCAATTGATATTCTACACAATATTTCTCCTTATTGAAAAAAGAATACTATGAAAGGGAGAATTACAACAGGCCTAGGGGATAAAGTTTTGTGGTCCCACTAACATTGGGACCGCAACTAACATAGCCGAGTGATCAAACGCTAGGGTACTGTACTGCACGCATTTGAGTTGAACATGTTTCAAGCCCATGTAATTAAATACGGCACTGTTCTGTTCTTGTATTCTTTATCCTATGAAATCCTCCAACGCTATGTGGCCCCCCCTGGAGTATGAACATTATTTATATATCGAAAGTAAATATTTTTATGCTGGAACCAATAAAAAAAAATGTGCCATAAAATCTCTCTTAGCATAATCAAACAGGAAACTGGCTTAAAAAGCTAAAAGCAAGTAATTTATATAATTTCTTAAACTGTTCAAGTTGCCTGATAATTTACTATAGGTCTTGTGTATACCTTTGCTACTATTTTAACGATTTAAGTCCACTCTGCAACTTTATCCGGTATCTATTCAGTTGATAGTTTAATGTAGTGGTTGATACAGTATAATATTGCCGATTACTTGAGTGCCCTCTCAGAAATGTGGCCGATCATTTAAAAAATTTAAATGGAAATGAAAAATGGAACTGTTTTATAACAATTCTATTTGATAATTACATTCTAAATATTGCGCTAGTTTAATAGTTTTATTTGTTCTGACTTAGACGAGAATCGTTACAGCTTCAATTAAACAAAAAAAAAAAGGAAATAAATAAAAAAAAAAAAAAAAACACGCTTTATATGTCAAATCGTTTTAACAATTGTCCAATTCTTTTAACCTTTCTTGCAGTTTTCTGGCGAACACAGCAATCTTTGAACTTCTGTTACTAACCGATTTTGTCTTGGTAGCTTGAAGGAAGTTTCACTTGCTGTTTATTTGCTCTCGATCAAACTTCGATCTATGTAAATTTTTCTTGTTGTTTTACTGTTAAATGCAATATGATTTCAACGTTCAATTGAGGAATGCCAGCTAAGAAATAACAGCAAGTTTATGTATTTTTATCTATATATGGATTGTGTACATACACACAGAGGACATTTTTGTGAATTATAAACCCGGAACGTTGAGAAAGGCCCCTAGAAAAAGGGGAGGTGCTCCTCCCCCGACAAAATTTTTATAAAATCAGTATGCCAATATGCCCCAAATTTTACAACTGGGGGCTTTTACAAAGTCTTAAACAGTTCATTTGGATTTTTTTTTTTTTTCCTGAAATCTCAATGAAAATATTTTATTGCTTTTGCTGTTGGCCTTGCACTCTCCTTTGTTGCAGTGTGTTTAATAGAATCAACTTTTCCACTTCAATAATATCGCGCTTCACAATAAACATTACACGTTCTCATTCCCCAGTGATGCTTTAAAATAATGGCCTCAATAAGCGCTAATTTTGACATTTCAAATTGCAGAAGTATAGCAAGTTGGATAAAACTAATTTAATAGGCATTATTTGCTTTATTATTCAATACATTTTTATAAAGATTACTGTGGGGGTGGGTTTCGTTATCTTTATTATTCTGACAATCCTATTCCTCAAGGAGGCCTACAATTATATTATATTATGTTATATTTTTTTATATCCCCTTATTTTAACCCCTCCCACTTTAACACCTGACTTGATTGATTTCAGAAAATTCCCAGACTCACGGGGACCCCAAATATATTAAGGTATCCTTCCACTGGACTGGCTGAGTTTAGAAATGACAGACACACACAAGAATGTAGAATATAAAATTTTTTTTATTGTCATATCATATATAAGAAAATTACAATAACCTTTAAAAGAATACAGTATTTAGTTTGACACTTGTTATTTTACTAATTTTTAAATGTGTATATATCTTGTAATTTACGGTCAACCTTGTTATCAAAAGAACTACTAAATCCTAATACTTATATATATCTACATATACATATATATATATCATTGTGTCTCTTCTTGTTGCTCTACAAAGATTTCAGTAGGTCCGCACATTTATTACCCTCACAACGTACAATCAGTCTCTTTGCTCCTTAACAGTCCATGTAAGTCAATAAACCACCATCAGCCAATGAACAGACAAAATTATAATTTCATAAGTGCTCGTTTCCCAACTTATTAGGAAATACATATATATTCATTCAAGAATCCTTCCTTGCAAACATGTCACCAGTCAACAATATCCAACCAATTTACTTAGTTACCTTTCCGTTCAATTAATCCACTATTTCATAATTAGGGCTAGATGCTCATTTAATTGTTTACTTGTTTAATCATTTTCTACCCCAAATAAGTCATACTCACAGCAATTTAACATTCACAATAATTCAAGGACAAAATTTTTACTTCCTACTACAGATTAACTTACTCTTAAATTGCATTACTCTGATCTCTATACTAATTTAAATTATCACTCCTTAAGTATTACACTCGTACAAATATATATATATATAGTTAGTACTTTGACATTCTCTCTTAAAACTTATAGCGTCCTCCTAGAGTCCTTTTCATTATTAAATTAGTTCCCCTTTTTTCTTATATTCTCAGTACTTATTCTAGAACTTACGCAATGGTCTGGTATTCCTCCCTGCTCGGTCTCTCTTCCTATCTGCTCGGGGTGAGGACTGGAAAACGAAAGGTTGCTCATCCGGGGAACACAGTAATCTATCCTGGGTTTCTCTACCGGGTACGGCACGGCTGAAGATAATACCGGATCTTATCTCCTTTCTTCTTCCATCTGCGTTGCGTCCGAGGACTGGGATACCTTCCGGGTCGACTAGTCACTCAACTGCTCAATCGAGAAATTTGCCTCTATGGCGTTTCACCATTCTTCCCCCATAGACTGCATTAACTTCTTCAAGGGAACGATACTTCCGACTCTAGACTTTCACAAAATAAATTCTTATAATCAATTCTCCCACTACAGCTTCCATCTCCCCAGGACTGCTTCCACCACAAAAACTCCTCTCCGAATGAACCCAGTATCAATTTTTTCTTTCCTTCTCTCTTTTCTCTCAAAATTCCCACCGCTTTCTTCCTGGCCAATCGTTGACTTCCCTATCCTTTCCTTCGTGATCCTATTCGTCTCCCTTCATTTCCGTGGGCGTGCTTTCTTTTTCCTAGTGTGACCGAACTTCCGATAATCTGGAAAATTCTGGTAATTTCTAGAAATTAAACGTAAGTTCCGGTCAGCTAAGAGTTTCAGGCTTTCTTTGTGACCTCACCCCCATATCCATTTCTAGTCGCCCACACCTGCTAGAGGTCGAACCGTGAAATCTATAATAGGGCCACTTCCGCACTCAGTGCCCTTTCTATAGTGTATATGCTCCTGTCTTAAGTGGGATTTGTTTCGGTTCATTATAATTACTTTTACTGACTCGCTTAAGGAATTCTTTACAACCGAGATTTGGAGTGTTTGGACTAACCTTCGAATTCCAGTGTTTCTTAACAAATGATACTTGACTGAAACTAACTATATATGCCACAATTAATTCTTCCAATATTTAACAAACTTTATTAAATTATTGTAAGGCTGGGTCCTTACATTGCATCCCTCTCCCCCTAAAATTTATATCCCATATATATAAATTTTATACAGGTCCTCAGGCGGATGTGCCTTCTTCCAGGGCCTACTTATTAACTACAATCTATCCCTCGTATTCCTATATACAATTCTATACATGTACATTAATTAAATGGATATTTTTTTTTCTGTCACTAAAACTATTCCCATCCCATGTTTTCATTAAATGCTGCTCCTAAATACATTTGTTGTAGCCTGTTTGTCTCTTTCAACTTGAGGGCCCTTTCCCCATAGGGAGTTTCAGTTCTGTGGTTCCATGGCCATTCGATTCTTTTCGGCTCTGTTGATTCATTTACCAAGTTGTCATTCTTTTCACCTCCACTTTCTTCCACTTTATTTAACAGTTCGCTATCTTCATGTTTCTCTTCCCTTCGAGACGTTTTCTTTCCAGAATTTCCATTGACCCTTTCTGTCATTTCCAAAACTCCCACGTGTAACATCCTTCCACTTTCTCGACACTTTCTCTCATTATTCTTATTAGTTTTGTTGTTCTTCTTCAATTCCCTTAATTCTTCTTGTGCAACCAGAACTTTATTAACAGTGTTTGCCTTATACCCTTCTAATTCTTTCACACTCGTTCCCTTTGAAGATTCCCCTCGCTCTGGCTCGTACTGGGCTCTGCTGCCAGCATTTTGCCTTCTGTCTACTTTAGACCTCACCTGGGTATCACTACCGAAGTTAATGCTGCCATTTCCCACATCTACCTTGGCTCTTAATTTCTTTAGTAGGTCCGTGCCTAGTATTGCGTCATGTCGACGACTGTTTACTCTATTTGCCACTAAATATGAATGGGGCACCATGTTTTCACATCCCTGTAATCTTATCTTGTCTCTGACTATATAGTTGGTGTGAATTTCTTCAGCACCTACCCCTTTCACAAGAAATTCGCGGCAACATCTCACATCTCCCTTATTTGACCCTTTGCAGTATCTGATGAGGTAATCCCACATTAATATTGACCTCGAGGCTCCTGTGTCTACAAGAAATTTACCTGGTACCCCTCCTAAGCTTCCCTTTACATATAACAGGTCGTTCCCCCTTCCGTTATCACTTACAGCGCCTAAAGTTATGTTTTTTCTTTTGGCTGTGTTTATGTGTAATGCTTGTTCACTCCTCCCAGGGTTTTGCTCCTGGCTGTAGTTACTACCTCCGCGGTATCCCCTTTGGCTATTCCTGTGTGGACAATATCTAGCGAGATGTTCCTTGCCCCCACATATGTAACACCTCCTCTGTCCATTTCGCCTATCTTCTCTGACTTCCCCTTTCCACCCCTCTGTGTCGCTGTACTTGCCACTTGTGCTCTGCCCTATTTGCGGTCTTTCGCCCCCCTGCCTATTATTTTCATCTAGTGCATTGTTTTTTGTGTTTAATTGCTCTAATAATTTATTTAACTTTATTTCCATTCCCGCTATCTGTTTTTCTAGCCCTTCTAACTTAATTTCGCCTTCCCTTTCTTTATTACCTTTCGGTTTTGTCCCTTCTCCTGTGGCTAATACATTTATGTCCCCTCTTATTGCCCCCCGACCTTGGAGATCTAGCTTTTCCTCATCAGTGGCTAGTTTCATGGCCTCGGCTAATGAATTGGGTTTTCTCCTTAGAATCTCTCGCTTATATTTATCCCTGACCCCCATCAAAAATTGTCCCATCAGGATTTTGTCAAAGGCGCTATTTTCTTTTTCTGATACTTCTGTATTTAATTTTACTGTTAAAAACCTTTTGTAATAGTCCTCTATGCTTTCGCGATTATTTTGACTATAATTATTTAATATCCCGATTCCTTCTAGGAACGTGATCTTTGGGGAAAATAACTTCCTTAATATCTTTTCAAATTTGTCTAATGTTGCTATTTCCATCCCTTGGGTCTCCTCTAAATACCTAGTCTGGGCCCTGCCCTCTAGCTTGAATTCCGCCATCATGACTATTTCTAGTTCCGTTAATTCTTCCTTTTCCTTAATCATTTTCAGTTTTCTCAGAAAATGTTCCACATTTTCTGATGGTTCCCCTTTAAATACTTTTAAAAATTTGCTTAACTTAATTGGGCCCCTATTATCATTCCCTATACTAACAATTGTTTCTCCTGATGTCTCCTGCCCGTTGATATTTTCCTCCCTTTCTCTATCCCTACTGCTGTTCGCTCTCCTTGTAGCCATGACTTATCTTTCGAGGTGGGGTTTATTCTAATTAACTAGCTATTTTCTATCAATACCTTTCTTATTCTATAACTTATTTCATCTAATTCTAAAACACATGAAATTCTAATTCAGTACCCACTTTAACCTTTAACTACTTACTTTTTTTTTTTTTTTTTCTTTTCACTTTCTGGCTCGCCAGCTGAATTTTTTTCTATCAGTTTCAGCAACTGGATTACATATATATATACATATATATATATTTTTTTTCTGTCGTTCTGAACTCAGCCTTCCGTCGTGAAGAATTATCCTGGCTCTGGCTCGCCAATTGTGGGGGTGGGTTTCGTTATCTTTATTATTCTGACAATCCTATTCCTCAAGGAGGCCTACAATTATATTATATTATGTTATATTTTTTTATATCCCCTTATTTTAACCCCTCCCACTTTAACACCTGACTTGATTGATTTCAGAAAATTCCCAGACTCACGGGGACCCCAAATATATTAAGGTATCCTTCCACTGGACTGGCTGAGTTTAGAAATGACAGACACACACAAGAATGTAGAATATAAAATTTTTTTTATTGTCATATCATATATAAGAAAATTACAATAACCTTTAAAAGAATACAGTATTTAGTTTGACACTTGTTATTTTACTAATTTTTAAATGTGTATATATCTTGTAATTTACGGTCAACCTTGTTATCAAAAGAACTACTAAATCCTAATACTTATATATATCTACATATACATATATCATTGTGTCTCTTCTTGTTGCTCTACAAAGATTTCAGTAGGTCCGCACATTTATTACCCTCACAACGTACAATCAGTCTCTTTGCTCCTTAACAGTCCATGTAAGTCAATAAACCACCATCAGCCAATGAACAGACAAAATTATAATTTCATAAGTGCTCGTTTCCCAACTTATTAGGAAATACATATATATTCATTCAAGAATCCTTCCTTGCAAACATGTCACCAGTCAACAATATCCAACCAATTTACTTAGTTACCTTTCCGTTCAATTAATCCACTATTTCATAATTAGGGCTAGATGCTCATTTAATTGTTTACTTGTTTAATCATTTTCTACCCCAAATAAGTCATACTCACAGCAATTTAACATTCACAATAATTCAAGGACAAAATTTTTACTTCCTACTACAGATTAACTTACTCTTAAATTGCATTACTCTGATCTCTATACTAATTTAAATTATCACTCCTTAAGTATTACACTCGTACAAATATATATATATATAGTTAGTACTTTGACATTCTCTCTTAAAACTTATAGCGTCCTCCTAGAGTCCTTTTCATTATTAAATTAGTTCCCCTTTTTTCTTATATTCTCAGTACTTATTCTAGAACTTACGCAATGGTCTGGTATTCCTCCCTGCTCGGTCTCTCTTCCTATCTGCTCGGGGTGAGGACTGGAAAACGAAAGGTTGCTCATCCGGGGAACACAGTAATCTATCCTGGGTTTCTCTACCGGGTACGGCACGGCTGAAGATAATACCGGATCTTATCTCCTTTCTTCTTCCATCTGCGTTGCGTCCGAGGACTGGGATACCTTCCGGGTCGACTAGTCACTCAACTGCTCAATCGAGAAATTTGCCTCTATGGCGTTTCACCATTCTTCCCCCATAGACTGCATTAACTTCTTCAAGGGAACGATACTTCTGACTCTAGACTTTCACAAAATAAATTCTTATAATCAATTCTCCCACTACAGCTTCCATCTCCCCAGGACTGCTTCCACCACAAAAACTCCTCTCCGAATGAACCCAGTATCAATTTTTTCTTTCCTTCTCTCTTTTCTCTCAAAATTCCCACCGCTTTCTTCCTGGCCAATCGTTGACTTCCCTATCCTTTCCTTCGTGATCCTATTCGTCTCCCTTCATTTCCGTGGGCGTGCTTTCTTTTTCCTAGTGTGACCGAACTTCCGATAATCTGGAAAATTCTGGTAATTTCTAGAAATTAAACGTAAGTTCCGGTCAGCTAAGAGTTTCAGGCTTTCTTTGTGACCTCACCCCCATATCCATTTCTAGTCGCCCACACCTGCTAGAGGTCGAACCGTGAAATCTATAATAGGGCCACTTCCGCACTCAGTGCCCTTTCTATAGTGTATATGCTCCTGTCTTAAGTGGGATTTGTTTCGGTTCATTATAATTACTTTTACTGACTCGCTTAAGGAATTCTTTACAACCGAGATTTGGAGTGTTTGGACTAACCTTCGAATTCCAGTGTTTCTTAACAAATGATACTTGACTGAAACTAACTATATATGCCACAATTAATTCTTCCAATATTTAACAAACTTTATTAAATTATTGTAAGGCTGGGTCCTTACATTACCACAGTAAAATCGCAATAATTCTTATTGCGATTTCTTTTTTTTTTTTTTTTTTTTTTTTTTAACTGTTGATGCTTATGGCTGCATGATAGTCGCAAATAAGCATAGTTTTAATTATTTAAATCGTTTTAATAGTTTAAGCATTGTGATTGACGAACGGTTCAATAGATGTCACAAAGTCAAGCTATTTAGTAAGCATTGGTAATAAAAAATAATATTTATTTAATTTTTGTTTGTTTGTTTTCAAAATATGGATTTTTATTTCTTTTTTAACTTCCGGAACGCCTTTCCGGAAGCAAAAAAGCCCTGCGCATTCATATTGATTATATCTTACCGAACTGTAATTTCAGAATTCAAATATAAACTGCAATTTCGTTTACATTTCAGAGAAATTTAAAAATATTTACGTTCAAGAGTATTTTCAGTTTAATTAAAAAATTAAAAGAGCTAAACTGGACTTTTTTTTTGATATTTTCATACCGTCTACGATACATCGTCACTTTCATACATCTGACGCCATTCCGGATACGAAATTCAATGTAAGAATTTCAGGAATAGACCACAATCCATTGTTAGTAATACTAGTATTGTATTTTCCGGTAATCAGGTGTATATAAAAATAGAAAACCCATTCTGCTATGTAGGCAATTTGCTTATATTCAGTTTAATTGTTCCCCGGCTCTGTCGTCAAACTGCTTTTTCGATCGTCAGGGCCAAATATACCGAGGTGCACTTTCGCGGTTGTTCCAGGAACCCAAAGTCGCGGGGGTGACACGGAACAAGCAGTTATTGTTAATCAAGGGGCTTTCTTCTGTGACTATATTTTTGAATTGTCGAAGTTGTCTCGGATACTTTTACACCAACTGTGAGATTTAAAAGAATAAAACTGTAATATACCTGTTTCATCAACACAATTTGTAGTCCAGTTACGAGGACTCGACCACGGTTACTCAAACGCTTGTGCTACTACACCTTCGTGCTCACTACTCAGCCAGGTGAGGTCTGCAGATATTTTCAATTTATTAAATAATGCATGTGTACTAGTTCAGGAGATGATGGACATGGGTGAGTCAGTGAGGAGGCGGCCTCATGAGGCCCTTCTCAAAGAGCGACATGACAACGTTTTCGACCAACTGTGAGGGCGCTTTAATATAAGAGAAACTACCCGTCCGGAATAATAGACACTAATCAATGTTTTCGAACGCCAGCCAACGTATAGTGAACACGTGCAAAGTGCACAGAGGTACCGCAATGCACGTGTTTCGGGGGCAGCAATGAAAGGATTCAAATGACTCCCTGATAGTGAGAACAATTAGTCTCAGAACAATTTGTAGACAAATTGCAGCTGAATAGCGAAAGGTCATTTAGTGAAGGGATGGGGAAGTGTTACGATGCATTCACTCTGAGCGTTATATTTCAATGTTAAATCGGCATATATGGGTGTTAATGGAATGGAGCGGCTGTATGATGAAATGTTTGGGAAATAATTTCTACTGTTGCTATTAGGTACTACTGTTATTGTTGCTGCACGGTACGAAGCATCACAGTGCGTTTGAAGGAAGAAAAAATATATAAAGTTAGCAAACTTCCCGAGCTATAAGTCTCCCTCAGAGTTTTAGCGTTGAAAATTGAGTTTTTTTTTTTTTTTTCATTTAAGTAAAGTTTCACCGTTTCTCACGGATTTTCATCAAGTGAACTAAGGTAAAGGTAAACTGCAGCCATTATCAATCCAATGCAGGATGGAAGCCTCCTCAACGGTTCATGTTGAGAGAAATGGACCATAATCTGCCACGCTGGTCCATTGCGGGCTGGCAGATCGACCGTATTTAGCAATCAGGGGCTTGAACCCCGGTCTACTCAAAGAGCATGTGCTACTGTACTCCTGCTCTTGACTACTCGGCTGCGGAGGCCGCCATCAAGTGAACTACACATCGTTAATCAGTTCTAGGAGCAACACTGGAGATATTTCCTGTGTTCGCACGCTCCTTGGATCGGCGCTTGAAGGTGACTACGTAAAAGATCGCAATTTAGTTAATTTCTTGTTGGAACTTTCATGGCGTGTATGAATTTATGGCAGGATGGAACCAATTATGAAACCAACTTTGAGATATCGTTGAGTCACAGAGTGCATAAGAAATAACATAAACGGACATTAAATGTTGGCTTGCAAGACGCAAACTGCTTTAATGTAAATCAAACGAAATCACTTTAGCAGTTTCGGTATACAGTAAACTTCTTAACCTATGCAACTTATCAGAATAATTGTCCCATTTGGGAGTTTTGAATCGCATTAACAAGAATAATTTATCGATATTTTCCGTTTTTCTTTAAGAATGTTAATATTCCTCTCTGCGAGTGTGGCTAGTAGTCGGGCCGTCGAGAGCTGGCATTCGTCTTTCACTGTAGGTTGTCCTGGGTCCAGTTCCGTGTCCAAAGCAGCTAACCCGCAAGCTTCTTCCCGACGCCCGTGCGAGTAGTGAGAAATGATTTTCTAAATTGGAATTTAAGATTATTTAAGATCTAACCTGTCCCGTGGCATGATTGTGCTACGGGACAGGTTAGTATTATGCCCAAACAGCCGCCCAAGCCTGAGCATTACAATTGATATTAATCCAAAAAAAAAAAAAAGAAAAAAGTTTCCCTCAAACGCAGTACTGAATACTGTATCATCATTTTCATTTGTTTACGGAATCATGCTACGACTGTTTTGACTTCCATGTCCAAATTAAACCGACGTTCATTGAAAGGTCACATAGTGAAAAATCTGGACTTGTATGCAAAGTGTCAGTGCCTTCCAGTGCATCTTTTGAAGGCGCCTCCGTAGCCAGGTGGGCAGGAGCAGTAGGAGGTACACACGCTTCTTGATTAGACCGGGGTTCGAGCCCGTGACCACTAAATACGGAGGATGCGGAAAGGTCAGGGAATGACCACCGCATATCCCCGGAGCAGTATGGCCTTAGTTGCTAATGCTCCTAAAAACCAAATAACAACAACAACATATTTTGAACAAGTAAAACCAAAATCGGTTTTCAAAATGTGGGCGTACATTATTTATTATTATTGTTGTTGTTGCTCTTATATTATTTCTCCCTGATTGGGGGATTCCACACCGTGACAGGTACTGCCTCCACGTGCACAGGGTGGTTGTAATGTCTGGTGTTACTGTCGGTCGAGGACTCTCTCTCTGACTATCCTACAGGTGTTCAGGATTGCGACTTTCTGGAGTTCCTTGTAGGTGTTCTCTGGGAGACCTGTTGCTGCTAGTCTGCTATGTAGGGTCTATGACACCATACCGGTGGTTGACACAATGATCGGGATGGTCGTTACGTCTTGCATATGCCACATCTCCTTGACCTCATGTCTCAGGTTTGTGTTTCCTAATTTTTTCTTCATGGGTTTTCTGGACATTGCTAGTGTTGGGCACCGCTATGTCAATCAGGTAGGTTGCCTATTCCATCTTGTCCACAAGGGTTATTATTAGTCACATGGTGCACGGAAGCCTGAGGCTTATGCTGCACCTGCCAAAAAAAAAAAAAAAAATTCTGAGTCTCCCCGAGAGAGAGAGAGAGAGAGAGAGAGAGAGAGAGAGATGAATGAATCATGAAGTTGAATGATTCCTTTTGTCACTTTTGTTCCAGTCATATGATGCTGAGATGCAAGTAGCTCAAAGTTTCAGTATCTGTTCCAAGTTAATGTTGGTAAGTCTAGTTTGGATAAATAGACTGCTGCTAGTCTTTTTAAAGCTATTCCATTTAACGATTCCTGAAATGTGGAGGAGTAGAAGAAGAATATTTTAAAAATATTAAATAATATTTTTTGAAAATATTCTTCGAATATTTTTAAAATAAATTTAAAAAATATTCTTCTTTTATTCCACAGAAGTAGAAGAATATTTTTTTAAATATTTCACTTTTACTCCACATTTCAGGGAAACAATATTTCAAACCAATTTCGGTAAAATTAAGTATCCGGTACCCCTGGCCGTGGCCAACGACCGGTTTTTGCTTAATCCCTCCCGAAGTCGCGTAAAAACCTACCTTTTTTTCATGAGACAAAATTGAAAGTTGATTTAAAAGCATGACCCCTCCTATAAGTGTTTTTGCCTTCTAATTACAACAATTTTTTTTCAGTTCACGTCCTTCACGCGACCTTCTGTTCGTCACGACACGAGGGATACCGGATATTAAATTTCAGCTCAAATTTCATATCCTCGAGCCAAGCATTTTCATCAACATTAGAAAAACAGCAGTCTTGTAAAATCTTATGGAGGTCTTTTCAATGTTTCGTGATATCTGCAGACTCATATTTTTAATATCACTAATGTTGTGTAAAAATCAGTAAATATAAGCGTAGTTTTTGTATAATGCAATTTGACTGACACGATTTTGTAAAAATTTTTCTTCTCATTATTCACCTTATTGAAGTTAAACTTGTTTAGGCGTGCCCCCGGCAGTTTTCACACGAGAGTAATTTGTGTCCGTGGATTGACAAAAATCGCCACGAAAATGCAACACGAAATGATTCATCGCTCCCGACAATTGCACCACTCCGTACCAGGCAAGAGCGACGCGGCGTCGAACTTTACGTACAACAGCGACGCAAGACGCAATTATAACCCCTATAGTGCGGCTACGGTGTAACCCGCACGCATGTCGTATTTACGTTTTAAATCGCTATATCTCAGCTTCTAGCAGTCCGATTTTAGAAATTTAAAAACTAAAATATTTCTTTCGTAATTCTCTACTGTATTTCATAAAAAAATTTCGACGGAAAAGAAATTTATAATTCAACATGCCGAAGACAAAATCTACGGCATGCAGTAAACGTTTCAAAAGATTCTTAATGTTTTCTTAACATTAACATCTTAGTAATTGTTTCAAAAAATTCTAAGGAAATTTTACTTAACTTCCGCTATGTGTGCTCGGCACACACACACAATATATTTTTTTCATGCCATATACTTGTGCTTAAATTTTTATTAAAAGATATTTAGATGTTGTTTTACCGACATAATTTCACATTTAATTATAGATGCTGTAATCTATTAAAAATTCGATTTATACGGTCCCCTTTTTTCTTCCACTTTTTTTAAATATACTATTTTTGGTCTTATATTCTACATTCTCACCGTGACAATGGTTTTTCTGATAACAAAGACGTATTTTTTTTTATTATTATTATTTTTTTTTTAATCTTCCATCTAGCAATCTTCCATTCATATTAATTCTCTATACATTAAAGTTTTCCTCCCAGTGATATTTATTCGAGTCAGTGGGAGAAGAGAGAGGCAATTATGTCACTACAAATGCAATTAATTATTGACAACTGCTTCCATAACGTTCACCGACCTCGTGCAGGCGCCTCCGTAGCCAGGTGGGAAGGAGCAGCAGTGCGTAGCACACGCTTCTTGATTAGACCGGGGTTCGAGATGGTTACCACCAAATACGGAGGATGCGGAAAGGTCAGGGAATGACCACCGCATATCCCGGAGCAATATGGCCTTAGTTGCTAATGCTCCTAAAAACCAAATAACAAACAAACAAGACCTCGTGCACGTGCTTCACTGTCTAAAATTTGATATTCCATCGTAACGTTATTTTGCGTATTAAAGGATTAAATGTTTTTGGAGTGCAATTTATTATATATAGAATACTTCGCGAAATATTTTCTACAAATATGACTAAAAACAATAGGGAAAAAATGGAACAACAAAAGAGAGGTAAAACTCCAGATCTTGGTTAAAAGTTCAAATTCTGATTAACGGTCAGAAACAAAGCAGTGATTGGCAATTGCCACTCGCTGCTTATGTCAGACAAGACCCCCATGAACTGCTCTGGCCGCCTGTCTGCACTGCTCAAAAAACTTCATAACTGACTGCATAATTACACTCGGGTTTTTTTCATTTTTCACTAACCTGAGTGTAGTACCACACAGTTTGTACGTTTCTCTGGGTTACTGCTATCCATATGCAGTACTTTGCATTTGTCAATATTACACTTCAATTGCCACCTCTCAGCCCATCTGCCCAACTTTTCCAGATCCTGTTGCAGCAGCATACTGTCATTACTGTTATTAACAACCCTGTCAACCTTCTTATCGTCTGCAAACTTGGACATTAAGCTTGATATACTCTTTTCAATATCATTGATAAATATAGAAAACAAAAATGGGCCCCAACACCGAGCCCTAAGTGACTCCGATAATAACATTAGTCCACGAAGAGAAGTATCCATTGATTACAGCTCTGTCTTCTCCCGCTCAACCATCCTTTTATTCATAGCAGCAAATTTCCTTTAATGCCATACTGTTCCAATGTCTTCCATGTGTAACAGTAACATAAGCTTTTCTGAAATCGAAGTATATGATATGAAAATTATTATTTATTTATTATTTTTTTTTTTTTTTTTTTTTGCATCCAGTACCTTTTGTGACCACATCATAGTAGCAAATGAAATTGGTTAGACAAGATTTACCCTTAACAATCTCATGCTGTGTCGGAATTATAACTACCGTTTTGTCTAGATGATCCTGCAAAGCTTCTTTAACCAGTGACTCCATTATTTTTCCCAGAACAGAAGTTAAACTAACAGGTCTGTAATTACTCGTATCACCTTTTGATCTCCCTTTGTGAATTGGGGATACGTTTGGGCATCTCCAGTCCGTGGGGACATCCCATGAATCCAAGAATGCTCTTATAATTATGGCGAAGAGTTTACTTACCACCTTTGCTGCCTCCTTTAATTTGACTGGTTAGATCCCATCTATTCGAGGTGCCTTTCTTATGTTTAACTTCAACAGTTTCTCCTCCACTTTACTCTCAGTTATTACGGAATCATTTAGCTCCATGTTAAAGTTTGATGAATTTCTGGCCACCACCCTACAGAATTCCTAATGTGTGAATGTAGATGAAAAATATTCATTCAGTTTGTCAGCTACCTGAGCAGGTTCACTAACAGTAGAACTATTGACCATGCTGAGGAAATGTCGCGAGCTAGGCCACAATGTCTGTGTCTGCAATTCTGCCCAGACACGATAGGAAGGATTATATGTTAAAAGCCTTGTGGATTAACTCAAGACTTGAAGAGCTCTGCAAGGCTTTAGGGGGTAAATTTCTATCAGCATGGCCCACACTTGTAGGTAGAAGAAATTTGTTTTGTAGAGACGGGATACACTTACACAAAGGTGGTGCAAAAGTTTTTGCCAGTATTATTGAGGATACCTTAAAGGTTCAGGGAAACTGCTAGTTAGGGGGGATGTGGGTAATACTGACACGCGTTTATCTGATAATATTGGTCAAAATAACTCATGCACAAACCTCAAGAGTTCTTATCTGTTACCCCAACTGGACATATTATCTAGATGTTCTGGGGGCAGAAACGTTTCAAGTGAGCGGGTAGCTAATGCCAGGGAAGCGAGCCTAAAAAACTTAAAGGTTGTGTTAGGGTTGTTAAATATACAAGAACAGTAAGTCTTAATTGTTTATATAGTAATGTTTTTTTTTTTTTTTTTTTTTAATGCATATAGTATTTAGTACCGTGCATGGGTTGAAGGAGAAGTATGGGGGAGGGGGGATGCCGGAAACTTTGCTCTAGAGACTAAACATGGGTTTCACCACTTCAAGCCTCCAATAAGCAAAGTGGTGGTATTTCACCGGTTGATGAAAGTCATCTACCACCTACTAATGTCGTCAATAAAATGAGCGAATTCGAACTGCTGTTTAAAACAAGTAACGCGGACATAATAGGGCTTACGGAGACGTGGTGCCACCCGGAAATTGGGGATGATGAGTTTCAGTACGGCTTGTATAATGTATTTAGGAAGGATAGGGTAGATAGAAGGGGTGGTGGGGTAATGCTTTTTATCAGAAGCAGTCTGAGTGCGACGATAGTTTTCCCGGATTCAGACGTTTCGCATGCTGGAATAGAATCTTGGTGTGAGATTGTTGGAAACAAAGGTATAATGCGAGTAGGAGTAATCTACAGACCGGGTGATTGTGAAGATTATGACGAAAGCCTCTACATGCAAGTGGAATGGACAAGTAAGCATCAATGTCTTATTATGTCAATTTGCTTCTAATAGATTGGAGTAAATGGGAATGGAACTCGACATGGGGAACAAAATTTTAAAATCAACTAGATGACTGTTATTTGTATCGACATGTCAGGAAAAGTACTAAAGAAAAGAATATCCTAGACCTCATCATCACCCATGAATCAGATGACATAACAGGGCTGACAGTAGAGGAACCAATAGCAGGAAGTGATCATGGAGTTCTGCGGTGAATGATAATGAGAGAGGTAGCAGTTATAAAAGGCAAATGAATGGGTTTTAATTTCAGAAAAGGAAATTACGATGCCTTAAGGTACTACATGGCATCGATAACTAGGTAGATATCGTGCAGAGTATGAATACAATTGAACTGTGGTATGCTTTTAAAACATTAATCACAGATGCCTTGAATGCATTTTTTCCATTAAAAAAATACTCCACGAGGAGAGTTCCAAGTTGGATGAATAGTGAAGTTGACACATTACTTGAGCAGAAAAAGGTTAAAGGGTGGCATGGAAAGGTTACAGAGCAATAAAAAGTACCGAAGCCAATAATGGAAAGGTTGCAGAGCAATAAAAAGTACTGAAGCCTATGACAGCTACAAGATGATCTGTAATAGAGCCACAGAAAAGGTTCGACAGGCAAAGGCAGTTTATGAGAAATCACTAGTAAACAAAGCAAAGAGGGGGGATAAGGAATTCTTCACATATATAAATACCAAGAAGAGGAGGACAAACCAGATCGGACCTTTACGTAAGGGAAATGGGACAGTATTAAATACACCAGCAGCCGTTGCAGATGAACTCAACTTTTGCATAGATATTTACAAATGAAAAACCTTTTGTGGCATAGTGTTTTGTGGAAGGTGCCACCGGTGGTTTCCCACATCTGCATCATGGTACTTTGTGAAGAAGTACAGTATCCCTGAAAAAGCCAGAAAACGTGTGGTGTCTGGTTTGTGACAGAGTAGTGCTATGTTCTGTCTCTGGCTGCTTAGCCGCAGGGCCCCTAAGGGAAACCCACGTTGCTCGCCACCACTACTCCGAGGTGAACCAGGCTGCCCATTATACTCTGGCTGGCCTCTGCCAGGGTTGCCTGAGCTTCCTGATGGAGACCAAATAAAAATAATAATAATAATAAATAAATTAAAAAAATAATAACAATAATAAATAAATAAAAATAATAAAATAAATTAAAAAAAAATAAGTAAAAGTAACAGATTAAAAAAAAAGAAGAAGAAAGAGAGGCAAAGAAGAAGAGAGACTTGGAGGGAAATGAATTTGGGTGGGTTGCCAGGGGAGAATAAATCCACCCTAGTTTAGGCGAACTATGGGAAAGGGTGTGGATTTAAAAGTCACAAGGCACGACGCCCCTGTGTAATTGCCAATGGCATAGTGCCTGTAGATCTCGCACTGTGGTCAGTGCCAGCAATTCCGCACCTAGATCGGTGCCAGCAGTATATCCTACAACCTTTTGTGACAATGGTAAATTGGAGGAGTGAAGTGGAAAATTTGTAATTAATGATGTTGAAATTTCGCAAGATTATTTAATTAAAAACCTTCCGAGCCTACAGGCCAGTAAGGCTCCTGGAGTTGATGGAATATACCCTATAATCTTAAGGGAGGCGGCAAATGAGTGCATTGAACCATTGAGGCTAATTATGCGAGCATCACTAGACTCTGGAGAGATTCCCTTGGATTGGAAGAGTGCCAATGTATCTCCCATACCTAAGGATAGCTCTAAAAGTGAAGTGGAAAATTATAGACCTTTCAGTCTGACTTCAGTGGTAGGGAAAATCATGGAGGCAATAATCAAGGGTGGAATACAGGATCACTTGGATAGAATTGAAATTCTCAAGGATACTCAGCATGGTTTTGTACATGGAAAATCATGTTTAACAAATCTGGTTCGCCATTTCGGAATTTCCAACTCACGAGCTGGATTTAGGGAACAATTTCGACATTGTTTATTTAGATTTCAGCAAAGCTTTTGACTCAGTCCCACATGAGCGGTTGCTTTATAAGCTGGAACAGGTTGGAATAACTGGGAAAATCCTTAGATGGATAGCAGGATGGCTTCAGGGCAGAAGGTTGTGATAAATGGTTATTCCTCAGATTGGGTCGATGTAATAAGTGGGGTTCCCCAAGGATCAGTATTAGGACTACTGTTGTTTTTAATTTTCATAATCGACATCGATGAAGGGATAGAGGGCATGATGTCTAAATTTGCAGATGTTAAAATTGGTAGAGTAGTTAATGATCACTGTCAAGCTAAGCTTCTTCAGAAAGACCTAGATAGACTTCAGGAATGGTCAGAAAAATGGCAGCTATGCTTTAATCCAACAAAGTGTAAGGTATTACACCTGGGAAACAGTAATCCCAAAATAACTTATTCACTTGGTGGAGTTCAACTAAACCCAGTACTGGAGGAAAGGGACTTGGGTGTTATGATACGGTCAGACATGAAATTCTCTGAGCATTGTAAACAGGTTGCAAGGAAGGCCCATGGTGTCGTATCGATGATCTATCGAACTTTTGCAAGTAGAGATAGGGACGTGATAATTCCATTATATAAGGCTTTTGTTAGACCACACTTGGAATACTGTGTTCAAGTGTGGAGACCGCACCTAAAGAAAGACATTGAGCTTCTTGGAAGGGTGCAAAGACGGGTAACTTGCCTGGTGAGATCGGCAAAAGGGCGTCCTTATGAAGAAAGACTTCGAATATGTGGGTTGCAGAGTTTGGAAACACGACACCTTAGAGGAGATTTGATTGAAGTGTTTAAAGCTCTGAGAGGTATCAGTAAAATGAATGAGGACGAAATTTTCAAGATAATAAATGATGCTAGAACTAGGGGACATAAATTCAAGTTATGGGGAAAATGTTTAGATTGGACTGCAGGAAGTTTTATTTTAGCCAGCGAGTTATAAATTACTGGAATAAGTTGCCTACATGGGTGGTAGAGGCTGACAGTTTGGTGAAATTTTAAAGGTCATCTGGATAGTACCTTCGGGTGAGGGAAACGCATAGGATGATAGGTTTAATTTCCTTTTCTTTTATTAATTTTTTTTTTTTTTTTTTTTGTCACTGTTTTATTCTGTTTTTTTTTTTTTTTTTTTTTTTGGCTGGTGCAGCCATTACTAGTACTAAATACTGATTCATCCCCTTCCTTCTAGAGTTTTACATAAATAAAGAAGTCTTTGATTTTTTTTTCTTTGCATCCTATGCCAAAGATTTCTCGTAATCTGCCTTTGTGACTTGATTCGCGATTAATATATATTTATATCTACCAAAAGCTTCTCTGTCGTCTGATAATTTTTTTGCATCCCATGCATTTTTTTCTTCTCTGCTACGAGTCTCCTTAGTTCATCTGACATCCATTTAGACATCCTTTAAACAGTATTTCTTAGTTATGAAAAGCTTAGTAACTTCCAAGATTATTTCTTTGAATGCTTCCCATTTAGAATTTGCTGCTGGTAACATCAACAGCTGGTCCCACTGTATAAAATTTAAACTCTCTTTGACTGCAATAGACACCCTTACGCAAACAAACATACTTCCTTTTAACCCCTGATGGTAGTTAGATCTTTAAGTAAATCCCACAACCTTTACACTGTGATCACTGCCACCTAGTGGCTCCTCTAGCTGTTGATTCATGTATGAATAATCACTTCTTGATAATCAAATCCAGAGTATTACTCCCTCTGCTTGCCTCTCGAACATGCTGCTGTAGAAAGCAATTATCCAATAAAGCCTCAATCTTGCTAGTGTGTGAATGACAAAACCACAAGTTCCAGTCATTATCTGGGAAGTTAAAATCCCCCATCATAAGGCAGTCTGTTTTACTGGCCAGCTCTATTTCTCTGTACAGTTTTTCGTTGTACTCATCAGAGTCATTAGGCCTAAACAAACTCCTACCCTCATTTTTGCTTTCCTAGTGCTTATGTCACACTAACTGACTGAACATTGCACTGTCCACCAATATCGACTGGATGCACTGCCTTAGATGTCGTTTCTTAACTAACAGTATGACCCCCTCTTCCTTTCTATTTTCTATTCTTTCTGTACACGTTGTACTTTCCAAATTCCAATTCTGCATTCTTTATATCTGTGTGACAGCACAGATGTTAAAATCCCAACACTGATATCCCAACAATGTCCGCCTTTGATGTCTTGACTAGCACTTCAAATTCATCAAGTTTATTTACTATACTCCTAGCATTGGTGTACATGCAAGTATACGTGCACCTATTCTTACTCGTTGTTACCCTAACACAGCTCATGTATTTACTTGTTCCATGATTCCCAGCAGTTCTTGAAATCCTGACCACTTTACTTTCTGGGCTGCTGTTCATTCCAACAGAAGCAGTACAAGAACCAATTCCACCTCTGTCTGAGGCTACTGTTAATCTATATTAGTCTGTGCATCCCCCAGCTTGCAGTTTTCCGATCTACTTAACACTGTCTCGATAGCATTAGCAAATATTCTTAGATCCTTTCTATTTAAGTGTATACAAACCCTGTAGAAGCAGTCTCCTCTTAACTAGCACAGACCACGCTGCGAGAAATTCTACCGTTACGCGGGCACAATCTCTTCGGGACCGTATTGATTAATTAGGCTCTAATCATATTCGTCCTCCTAGAACTTGACTTTCTTCAGTCAAATTTGACTTTCTTCAGTCAGAGTGAGGTAACTTTCCTTGGTGATTTTCATGTTTACAACTCCAGTTGGCTACGTTTTCTAGTCACACGGACCCAGCTGGTCGAGATGCTGTGGTTTCTGCAATTACTAATGACCTACCACATTTATTTACCAGAATACCAAACACAATTCTAATTGAAAATGGCATGGGGTTTCCTTTATTCCACACTCCACCTTAAAATCTCGACCTTTTCCAAACCTTAGTTTTCCAATAAATGTGTTAAGGATGTTTAAGATAAGAATGTTGCACATCGCAATCGGCCTGCGTCCAAATCTCAGAGTTCATTTTCAGTTTACATAAACTCACAAAAATTGTAAAGCAGTTAATTACAGTTCAAAACATAGTTTGGACTACATTTTGAACAGGCTAAGAGCAAAACACTTGCATTCTTGTCCATAATGCATAACATTCTTATCCAAAATGTTGTGCATTCTGGTCTCCTGCCGAAACTTTTGCCCATCCTTATTCCCACCTCTGTCAGAATCAAAGGATTCTATTGCCAATTCAGCCAAAGCTAAAACTGATCTGCTAGCATCCTTTTTTTTTTAAGCTGATGTATCGATGATCTTGGTAAACCACCTCTTACCTTTCCCACTATTCTCCATTCAATGCCTCCTGTGATCTTCCGGCAAAAGTTCAAGCATCAGAGAATGCTTGAACAGACTTGATGCGAAGATGCAAATCTTGATGGTATTTTCGCACTTGTTTCCAGAACCTGTTCGGTGTCCTGTTTTTTTCAGTTTCTTATTCCACAGGTGTTTTCGTTCTGCTTGGAATTTTTTTCATATCCGGCCAGTTCCTTCCTAAACATGGTGACAAATTCCTCCCATCTAATTATCGTATCATTGCATTTACTTCTACTCTTTCCAAAGTAATGGAGAAATCTATTAACCGCCAACTGTTAAACTCTCTAGAAATCTTCCATCTGATCAGAAATCGCCAGTATGGATTCCCATCCAATGGTGATATACTAACTTATGTTTATCTATGAACAATTCAGTGGAAAATTTTGGTGAAATTCGAGCAGTTGCTCTTGGCATTTCAAAGGTGTTTGATCGTGTTTGGTGTAAAAATCTTCTGTATAAGCTTGCATCTGTATGCCAACCGTATTTTGCCGTCTAAATAAGCTGCCACCGGTTTACCAATTGTATTTTGTAATTGGGTATCCAGGTCGGAAATTGATTGATGAAAAGAGAAAGTCAACACTGTTCAAATATTTCCGCAACAGTCATTTCTTCATTGTATATTTTATGTCAGAGGTCCCCAAACTTTCTCGGTTCACGGCGCCCTTAGTGTCTCAGTCATCTTTTCAAAACACACCCAGACAAAAAGAAATACCTAACAGTTCCATTTAGTAGTTAGGTCCAAACAACTTAATAAGAAATGTTGAAACTGTGAACTACCTCGAGCTAGTAGTTCGCGCGGTGTCCGACAGATGTCGAATATCGCTGTGTTTCCCTAGAAAATTTAAAATATTCCGCGGCGCACAGTTTGGGAACCACTATTTTATGCAATAAACATTTAATTCCATAATTGTTTTCATTATCTTTTACATTGTATACAGTTAAAAAGTTATTTAAAAGGTATTTTTAAAATTCTTTATAGACCTTCCAGAAGGTCAGGGACCGATTATAATTTTTCCTATTGATTGTTATATTCGATTAACGCGTTTAGGTTTTGCGCGATGCGCTTGCGGGACGAATTAATCGCGTCAATCGAGGCCAGCCTATATTACGCCCCTAGCGGTTACACACAACATCCCAACATGGTGCGGCAAATGCAAAACGATGTTGCTCCATTAGAAAATCAGAATAGTTAAAAGCTATGAAAACAATGGGAGCAAACAGTTATATTATACATACATTAACTTAACAAGGAAGTAAATATAAATTCATAACTTAACATTTAAAGGCAATATAGATATTATGAGAATAACCCTCTGCAATTTTCCTATCTGCAGATCAATTTTTTGAACATATATGCATAAAGTGTCAAATTGTCTTTACCACGACGCATCGACAATGACGTAGCGAATAGAGTGAAATTTTCCGTTTGGCTGTTTTAGAAAATTTTCTGGAGTCATCCCAAATTTCATTCAAATCGACCAGTAGAAATCCGATTATTATTATTTTTTTTTTTGTAATACATATTCAAATAGTCTATCTGTATATCTCGTGTGGTAGCCGAAGCACTTTTGCTTAACGTTCCTGAAATGTGCGTACACTTGTTAACAATATTAAATGCTACTGTTAAAGTATTATAACATCGTCTTTAGAAAAATTATATAAACAATCATTTGGTTTATTTCATTATTTGTATAGTTTATGAATTATGTCAACAACTGAAATATCCGACGTCAACTTTTGGAGACGGATATTTCCGCCACCCTTTTCCCTTGTTCAAAAGTAGGAAATGTGAATGAATCTTCGATGCTGGAACACTTGAAATTATCGAGCTTAAGCTTACCACTACCGTTTCCTGTGGATGTGTAAAGTGTGTTTAGGGTCAAACGGCACCAGGGATTTCCTCCGCCTACGCGTAGTATACATTATGAAACAAAACAATGTTAATGCCAGAGGTTTAAAAGTGTATGGATTTTGTTTATGTGCAGTGTCGTGTACCGTTGTTCATCTGGTCATTTAGCTGTTGGACCCCTATTGGGGCCCACACTTGGCCCCATGGAGGCAGAGCAAGTACACCAGTATTTTAAATGGTACTCTGGCAGGCTCTGCAACCAAATTTCCTTAGATTTCAGTGGCTAGGGTCGAAAGAATTTTGCTAGGCCGAAAGGGTCGTGAACGATTTGAATATTTCTAATTTCGGGACCTACGCTTGTGTGAAGGTAGAGTGGGGGAGAGAGAGGCTGAAGGCTGGGAGAAAAGTCAGAAATATGAGGATAATAGAGAAGACATCCTCAGGAGTGGCCTGTGGGGCAGCCAAATGCATCACAGGGAGGAGAAAGTAGGGCGGCGGCGAGGTGGTGGTGGGGGGAGACGTAGATGCCGTCTCCTCCCCCCACCACCAGGGAAAAGGAGTGAAAGTGAGCTAGGCAAGGACACCTGGCTCAGATCGCCAATAGGCGTATAGCGAGCTGCAGAAGTCATCATGGGATGGTGTCTCGTCCAGGATTTTAGGACAGTAGTTCTTTAGTTGATGTCCCATCCAGGGTTGATGTGAAGTCTTTAATGGGATGGTGTCTTGTCTCAGATTGATATGTCTTCCTTCATGGGATGGTGTCTCGTCCAAGATTTGTGGATAGCCATTCATGGGATGATATTTTATGTACGTTCATGGGGTTGACTCCTGTCCATGGTGCAAGTCTGTGGGGTTGCTTCTGTTGAGGTGTGAGATCGGGGACGATTTTTAGCCAGGGAGAGGTTTGCTGGTGGTTTGCCAGAGTCTAGTGGTTCAGTCAGTGATGCAAGATGCACAATTGATTGGTTATTGTTGCAATTGTGGCTGTGGGCATGTCCATCTTCTTGTGAAGAGGTCCTTGGCGAACTAGGTAAATGCTTTGTAGATGTCCTCTTCGATTAGGGTGAGATGTTCCTGGTCTTGCAGTGATAGGTGGATGTGCGTAATAAGTCGGCAGCGAAGATCTTCGTACACGCAGCAGTGGTACATTAAGTGTCCCCACGTTTCACGCTGGCCACAGTAGCACAGGGGTGTCAGTGAGTCCGAAGTTTATCCCTTATTGCCCCATGTTCAGTAAGCAGATAGGAGATAAGAAGTCCCAGGGAGAGCCAAGGAGGATAGTTGGGGTAAACCACTTGTATGTTGGTCATAAATTTCCTGGTGATTTCTCCTTTAGTTTATGTCTGCCAGAGAATCTGCCAGGCCTGCTGGAGGTATGTGGAGTGGAGTTTCTTTTCAATTTTAGAGTCATTTGCGGGATCTGTCGTGAAATCGAGGCAGGTGACACTTCTGCACTTTGAAAGTTAGTGGAGCATCCCACAGCGGATGATCTCCAGATCTAGGGGAAGGCCCCTGTCAGGGCCTGGAGTGCATGGGTGCTGACGGTGCTGCAAGCTCTCGAAATGGTAAGAAGTATATATCGCTGTGTAGTTTCCAATTTCTTTCTGTTTACCACTGTGGTGGCCTTGTGAAACCATACACCAGCAGCATGCAAAATAGCCAGCAAGAAGACTCCTTTGTTGAAAAGCCCGAGGATTCTCCTAAGCAGGCCCCAGTCTTTGTGGGAGACTCTCGCAAACAGTGTTTAGTACGGTTTTTGAGAATGTCAAAAACATAGTTTAGCATTTCTCCATGCTTGCGGAAAATAACCTTCCCTGAGGCAGTAATTGAATAGGTTGAGTATAACCTCTGGAATGGTTTCGACCTTTTTAACTATTTCCGGCTCTAAGCGGTCTGTGCCTGGCTATTTTTTATTTCCTAGTTTCATGGCGGCGATGTCCAGTATTGGTGAGAGGGTCTTCTGCGAGGGTGGTGCTGTAGGCATTATTATCATGGCATAGTGTTATTTGCTCCGAGGTGCAGGGTGCAAGATGATCCGGGAATATGGTGTTCAAGACATTATTTATAGAATCCTGCCATGTTTTGGTGTGGGTTCCCTGTGGTGTTTTAGTTGCAGGGATAGCTTCCTCCATGGGGAGTTTATTTGTTGTCACTCTATAGAGTGACAAATGATTCTCCAGGAGGAATCATTTCCGGTTGTGGAGACAGTCTTCCAGGAGCGTTGCTTTCGCTGTCGGATCAGGGCTGTATATTAAAAAAAATTTAATTTTCTGTTTATACTCCGGGACGACCAAACGGGCAGAGGAGTTCACAAGATAGATAGAATACAAGAAACAGCACCGTATTCAGTAGTCATGGGCTTGAACCCCGGTCACTCAAGGCATGTGTACTTATGCACCCGCGCGCCTGACCACTAGGCTACATTTCTTGTCTCGCGATAGTGCTCTTAGTTAATCTTTAATTTCATTGCTGAATATTTGACTAAATGATTTTCAGTTTCAAGTACATATAGTAAGTGTCGCCAAATTTAAAAAACCTGAGAACTGCACAAAACTAATTTCGAAGATATGAGAGCCACGCGATGCTGCGAAAGCAATCAACTGCAGCTCTCATAACTTCGAATTTCAGGATATCTTAAGATTTGCTGCGTAATCCAGTAAATCCTAAGATTTACCAACTTGACTTAGTAAAAATCCGAAAATATCAACACTCATTTCAGAGTTCTTGTTGGTAAAAGCCCGTTTGATTGATTGCATTTGCTAATTCTTTCCCATTTTAACTGAAGTACTGTATGTTAGGCTCTCCATAGTGAATATTATCTGGGCAACCTTACAGTGATAGGAAATACACATACTCGTATAGCTCCTATGTGCTTCTGCTTCTTTAAAAATAGGAAAAGTAAATCAAGCAAAAAATTATTTTCTTTTTCGGACTGTCGATTATCTCTTAACCGACTTTTAAACAAGAACATAACGAGACATAGCTCCTGTTCCTAAAAGTCGTTTGGGTAACATATCCACTGTAGTCAGAATAAAGATCAGTAAAAGAGTTCTTTACTTATGTAAACTCTAGAAGGAAACATAGTTGGTTCGATTATTGATGATCCTGCTCAAGTAGCTGATAAACTAATTGAGTATTTTGCATCTACATTCACACATGAGGAGTTCACACATTCACGAAGGCGAATGCCAGAAGTTTATCAAAGTTTAACAGGGAGCTAAGTGATTTTGTAATAACTGAGAGCAAAGTGGAGGAGAAATAGTTGAAGATAAACATAAAAAAGGCACCTGGGGCAGATGGAATTTATCCAGTTATATTGAAGGAAGCAGCAAGGGAAGTAAGCAAACCCTTAGCCATAATTCTGAGAGCATCCTTAGATTCAGGTGAGATCCTCATGGACTGGATATGTGCAAATTTATCCCCAATTTACAAAGGGGGGGATCAAAGGGTGACACGAGTAATTACAGACCAGTTAGTTTAACTTCCATTCCAGGGAAAATAATGGAGTCACTTGTTAAACATGCATTACAGGATCATCTAAACAAGACTGCAGTAATAATTCAGACACAGCATGGGTTTAAGCGAAAGTCTTGTCTGACAAATTTGATAAGATACTATGATATGGTTACAAAGGAACTGGATGCAAAAAAATAATTTTGACATCATATATTTGGATTTCAGGATAGCTTTTGATACTGTTGCACATGGATGAGTGCTGTACAAATTGGAGCAGTATGGTGTTAAGGGCAAGTTGCTGCAATGGATAAAGGGATGGTTGAGTGGGAGATGGCAGAGAGTGGTAATAAATGGACACTGCTCAATGTGTACTAATGTTATTAGTGGGATCCCCCAGGGTTTGGTGCTGGGCCCATTGTTGTTTTGTGTATTTATCAATGATATCGATGAAGGTATATATCACGCTTAATGTCCAAGTTTACAGATGATACAAAGGTTAGCAGGGTTGTTAATGACAGTAAAGACGGTATGCTACTGCAACAGGAACTAGAAAATTTAGGCGGGTGGGCTGAGAAGTGGCAACTGAAGTTTAACATTGACAAATGCAAAGTGCTACATATCAGTAATCCAAGAGTAACGTACCAACTGTGTTACTACACTCAAGGAGGTGGAGAATGAAAAAGACCTGGGGATAATTGTGCATTAAGATATGATGTTCTCTGAGCAGTGCAGACGCGTTGACAGAGCAGGTCATGAAGTTTTTTCAATGATATATGTGTAGGAATCTTTCTAGCAGAGACAAGGAGGTGATTATCCATTTGTATAAGTCAATGGTCAGGCTACACATTGAGTATTCTGTGTACAGGTCTGGAGGCCTCATTTCAGGAAGGGTGTAGTGTTACTAGAACGGGTACAGAGAAGGGCAACAAGATTGGTGAGAGGAACAAAGGGGTGCTTTTACGAAGAAAGGCTTAAGTTCTGCAAGTTGCAGCATCTGGAGACTAGTGAACTGCCAGTTGATCTGATTGAGGTCTAAAAGGCCTTGGCATACGATGCAAGAAAGCAAGCTTATGCAGCATCAGCCAAAAAAAAAATTTTTTTTTTTTTTTTTGCTGATGCTGTATAAGCTTGCTTTCTTGCGTCATATGCCTCAGCTGAGGGCGCCTCCGTAGCCAGGTGGGCAGAAGCTGCAGTGTGTAGCACACGCTTGTTGATTAGACCGGGGTTCGAGCTCATGACCACCAAATACGGAGGTTGCGGAAAGGTCAGGGAATGACCACCGCATATCCCTGGAGCAATGGGCAATATGGCCTTAGTTACTAATGCTCCTAAAAACCAAATAACATCCTCAGCTGATTCTAATACTCCACATCCGTCTATGGTTCGTGTTTCGATGTTTCCCTTTCTATACTATAATTTGTGAAAAAAAAAAAATAATAATAACTTATTTTGAATTGTTGGATTTTACAAATCGCCTTCATCGTCCATTTATTACCCAAAACGAACTTCCAAATGTAAGTCGGAAATAGCCTGCAAAGAGTTGCTATTTCTGGGTTTCACTAACGCAAAATATTAAATCCTGGGATTCACTAAAACACTTTGGTAAAATTCCAAATTTCGGTCTTTTACCAGTGCAGGCTGGTAAATCCTAGGATTTACTGAGTTTTAGGCTCTTTTACAGTAAAACATGGAATTATTTGTTCAGTGTGATTCGTGCCCATAAAGTGGTGCATGAAAGAATTCTATTCGTTTAAACTTGTACCTTAATTGCTTTCTTGCTTAATTGCATATTTTGTAATGCAATGCGTTACATTTCAGGGTGCGTTAGCAAATAGCAATAATTGATGATTTATGTATAAGTCCGGCAATCGTGGATTTACCAATTTTCTTTGATAAAAGTCAGGTATCAACACATTTCGCACTATTACCGCCGCTCCGATACACTAAATCCTATTAATTAACAGTCCGCGTTGGTGAAATGTTTGATAATCGCATTTGCAAATTCTTTTCTACAACAAACTCTTTTCAACTCTCTGTACTCGGAAGCAGTGAGTATGTTTCCAAGCAACCTTTCGGAATAGCAGATACAGCCACTTCGTGGAACTCTACATAAGTCGAACTTTACGAAGTCAGAATTTCCTTATGCAGCACTCGCTACTATGCACACCGATTTTGATTGAAGCAAAACAGAAATGTTCGATGAACATGTAAATAGAATTATTTATTCGATTTTTTTCATCTCATGAGTAGGAAAAATTTCAAAAGTGTACAAAATTACAAAAATTTTACGTTGTGGAAACCTGCGCGATGCTTGAACCTATGTAAAAAAAAGAGAACATACTTTCTGCCTGTTTATGATGTAGCTAACATTTAATCCCCATTAAATTCAATTTAACGAACTTGGCTTGGGGTTTGCCGTACTTATCCTTAATATCTTCATACATACTGCTTGCTTTTGCTTGGCCATTCGACTCAGGGGCACTGGCTTCAGAATCTGTTTTCCATCCATTTTATTAATAGCTTTTCCATAATCGATATAGCACGTGAACGCCTTTTTGATCACTGTTGACCTGAAATAGTAATAGTAATCGTGGCATGTGATGCAAGAAAGCAAGCGTATGTAGCATCAGCCAAAAAAAAAAAAAAAAAATTCACACAACCATTCCCTCTAAATGTTTGTCCAGTTCCTCCTTAAATTTATTTAATCTATCAACTTCCACAAAGACAGATGGAAGTTTGTTCTAGCAATTAACTACCCGCTGTCTAATGGCAAATTTCTGCACATTTATTCTACAGCTGTCTTTCCTCAATTTGAATTTATGTCCCCTTAGGTTTGTAATCTGAACAAGTGGAAGAATCCCATTAGAATTCAATGTGCTCAGCCCATTCAAGGCCTTATACACCTCAATCAGATCACCTCGCAAAGTCTCCTGCCTAGTCTCCAGCTGCTGCAATTTGCAGAAGAGCTTCTCTTGGTAAGAGGATCCCTTCATAACCCTCACCAATCTTGTTGCTCTTCTCTGTACATGCTCAAGCAAATCTACATCCTTCCTAAAATGAGGCCTCCAGCCTTTATTATTATTATCACTACTAGCCATATAGTGCAAGGAAGCCTGAGGCTTATGCTGCACCAGCCAAAAAAAAAAAAAAAAAATTTCCCAAGTTACCCTGAGTGAGAGAGAAGTAGAAGGGAATCACCAAGAAGGAGAAGAATGATGATATCCAGCTAAGGACCCTGGGTGTGCCATGCCCATACTCACTAGATGTGAGCCCCTGGGGGTGTACTCAAGGCATGGCCTGACCATTGCCTTATACAGAGGGACAAGCACCTCCTTTTCCCTGCCAGCAAAATTCCTGTATTTCATTGACAAAACCCCATGGCATGCTCTGGCAGCCTGTCTGCATTGTTCAGAAAACTTCATATCTGACTGCACAATTACCCCCAGGTATTTTTTATTTTCTACCACCCTAAGTGTAGTACCACACAGTTGGTAAGTTCCTCTGGGGTTACTTATACCCATATGCAGTACTTTGCATTTGTCAATGTTAAACTTCAGTTGCCACTTCTCAGCCCATCTGTCCAAATTTCTAAATCCTGTTGCAGTAGCACGCTGCCATTACTGTTATTAACAAACCTGCCAACCTTCGTATCATCTGCAAACTTTGACACTAAGCCTGATATACCTTCATCAATATCATTGATAAATATACAAAACCAACAGTATTGAGGTAAAATAACAGTAAAGAGGAGTTTATCTCAAAATATTGAGGTAAACTCCTTATTATTTTACAAAACAACAGTTGACCCAACACTGAACCCTGTGGGACTCCACTAATAGCATTTAGTCCACGAAGAGCAGCGCCCATTGATTACCAACCTCTGTCTTCTCCCACTCAACCATCCTTTTATCCATTGTAGCAACTTACTCTTAATACCATTCTGCTCCAACTTGTACAGTAGTCTTTTGTGCACAACAGTGTCTAAAGTCTGAAATCCAAGTTTATGATGCCAAAATTATTTTTTGCATCCAGTTCCTTTGTAACCACATCATAATATCCAATCAAATTTGTCAGACAAGATCTTCCCTTAAAAACCCATGCAGTGTCTGAATTATTGCTGCAGTCTTGTCTAGATGATCCTGCAATGCATCTTTAACCAGTGACTCCATTATTTTACCTGGAACAGAAGTTAAACTAACTGGTGTGTAATTACTCGTGCCACCCTTCGATCCCCCCTTTGTGAATTGGGGATACATTTGCACATCTCGAGTCTGTGGGGACCTCCCCTGAGTCCAAGGATGCTCTCATAATTATGGCGGCCGACCGGGCTAGCCGAGTGGGTAAAGTACCTGCCCGGCAACCCAAAGGTCGCGGGTTCGATTCCCGCCTCGGGCTTGGATCAAAGTACTGCAAAAACCTTGGGAGGTGCAATATGGCCACAGAAGCCGATGCGCCAACAACTACCAAATCAAAAAAAAAAAAAAAAAAAAAAAAAAAAAATAATTATGGCTAAGGGTTTGCTTACTTCCCGTGCTGCCTCCTTTAATATAACTTGATAGATCCCATCCACCCTAGGTGTGCCTTTCTTATGTTTATCTTCAACAATTTCTCCTCCACTTTGCAATCAGTTATTGTAAAATCATTAAGCACCCTGCTCCAATTTGATAACCTTCTGGCATTGTCAATCCTTAGTAACTCCTCATGTGTGAATGTAGATGCAAAATACTCATTCAGTTTGTGTTCTATCTGAGCAGGATCATCAACAGTCGAACCATCAATATCAAGTGGACCAATCAGATTCTTCCTCTTCCTTTTAGAGTTTAGAGTTTTTCTTAGCATCCTTTGCCAAAGATTTCTCGTAATCTGCCTTCACCTGCCTAACCTCCTTTGTGACTTGATTACAGACTAGCTTATATCTGCCATATGCTTCTGTGTCGCCTGATATATATGCATCCCATGCATTTTTCTTCTTCGCCACGAGTCTCATTAGTTCATTTGATAACCATTTAGGCCTTAACCTTGAACAATATTTCTTAATAAGTATGAAAAGTCTAGTAGCATTCCATGATTAATTCCTTGAATGCTTCCATGATTAATTCCTTGAATGCTTCCCACTTAGAATTTACTGTTGGTAACATCGTCAGTTGATCCCACTGTACAGAATTTAAAAACTGTCTGAGACCACTGTAGTCACCTTTACGGAAGCAAAAACCCTTTCCTTTACCCCTGATGGTAATTATATATTTAAGTAAATCCCACATCAGTACACTGTGATCACTGCCACCAGTGGGTCCTTTAACTGCAAATTCTTAATACGTGAATGATCATTGCTGATAACCAGATCAAGAGTATTACCCTCTCTGGTTGCCTCTCGAATATTACCATCTCTGGTTGCCTCTCGAACATGCTGATGCAGAAAATAATCATCCAATAAATCCAAAATAGTCTTACTAGTGTGTGAGTGACCAACCCACAAGTTCCAGTCAATATCTGGGAAGTTAAAATCACCCATTATAAGACATTCTGATTTACTAGCCCACTCTACTTCTCTGTACAATTGTTCATTGTCTCATTCGAGTCATTAGGCCTATAACACACTCCTACTCTTATTTTTGCTTTTGCAGTGCTTATGTCACACCAAACTGACTCAACAGTGCACTGTTTATCTGTATCAACTGGATGCACTTCTTTTGATTTTATGTTTTTCTTAACAGCATAACACAAGTCTTACTAGTGTGCGAGTGACGAACTCAGAAGTTCCAGTCAATATCTGGGAAGTTAAAATCCAACATAAATGCGTCGATCCCTTAACATGTCCTTTTATACGCTCATGTCCTTTAAAATAGTATTCACTGTTGAAGCAGTGAGACCTAATTCCCATTCAAAAGATAACAAATCTTGTCCTAATTCTTCATCTTCATTTCTTAATTCGATTTTGTTTCGTTTCTTAGCACTGCCACCACTTATTTTCTGTTGATTGCTTTCCCTTCATCATTGTAATAAGTAAGTAGGAATGAAGAGAATATTCTGAAAATTTATTTATGTTTTTTGTATGATTGAAGATTTCAGTGAAGGGGAAAAACATTTCTCCATAATAACGTAAAAACCCACAATACTAGTTATTGATATTATCGCAAATGCAATAAGATAGTTTACTACCTGTTTATAATAGATTTCACTAATATAAAAGCCCAATAAAAACTGCAAATTGTTTTTGTTTTATGGTCATCACGACCACTCTATTTCCCTGTACAGTTTCTTATTATACTCATCAGAGTCATTAGACCTATAACACACTCCTACTCAATTTTAATCTCCCAATGCTTATGTCCCACAAAACTGACTTAACACTGTACTGTTCAGCGATGTCGACTGGCTTCACTTCCTTGGATTTTGGGTTTCTTAACTAATAGCATAACCCTGTCTATCCTTCTTGTACACATTGTACTCTCCCAATTCCAGTTCTGCATTCCTTATATCTGTGTGACACCACATCTCTGATAGCCCAACAATATCTGCCTTTTGATGGTTTGAGAAATACCTCAAATTCATCAAATTTATTTATCAAACTTCTAGCATTGGTGTATACGCAAGTATACATGCACCTGTTCCTATTCTTAGCTACCCTAACACAACCCATGTGTTCACTTGTACTGCAATGACTCCCAGCATTCTCTGAAATACCCTACATCTTGTTTTCCAGGCTGCTGCTCATTCCACTAGAAGCACTGCAAGAATCACTTTCACCTCTGCCAATGGCTACTGTTAATCTATTAGTCCTTGTATCCCCCAAGCTAGCAGTTTTCCGACCCACCAAACACTGCCTCGATAGCATCAGCAAATATTCTTGCACCCTTTCTATTTAAATGTATCTCATCCCTGTAGAAGCAGTCTCTCCTGTTAACAAGCAAAGACCAGGCTGAGAAAAATTCTACCCCTTGAGCCTTGCACAATCCTTCCAGGGCCGAATTGATCGACAAGGCTCTCATCATATACTCCCTCCTATCGTGTCTGGGCAGAATTGCAGATACTTTCAAATTGAACCCTAACTCACGGCTTTTTTTTAGCATTGACTTTTATTTGTTAAATAATTCCGCTAGTCTCCTATTCTTAATATCATTAGTGCCAATGTGTACAACAATATCACCCTTTGTGCCCTTAAAAGATGATATCTGCTCTACAACGTCATCAACCTTTGCCCCTGGCAGACATACCCTGGTCCTGTTCCACCTATCCTTTTTGCACAACATGTTCCCTGTTTACCTAACAACTAGTTCCTTTGGGACCAGCGCATTCTGCTTTGGGGATTGCTCTGGCATTGATGTGGGCAGCTGAGAGCTTGATGGGCCCTCAATTTAAATCCTTAGAGGGCATCCACCCTATCTTTCAAGCTCTCATATTAGCCCATAACAATGCTAAATAATCTGCCTTAAATCCCCATTTGTGAATTGGGGATACATTTTCACATCTCCAGTCCGTGGATACTTCCCCTGAGTTCAAAGATGATTTCATAATTGTAGCTAAGGGTTTGCTTACTTTGCCACCTCCTTTAATATAACTGGATAAATCCCATCCACCCCAGCTGAGTTTCCTATGTTTAACTTCAACAATTTCTCCTCCACTTTGCTCTCAGTTATTACAAAATCATTAAGCACCCTATTACAGTTTGATAAACTTCCCCCAATTTCCTCCCTTAATAACTCGTGTGAACATGGGTGCAAAATACTCATTCAAATTATCAGCTATCTGAGCAGGATCATCAACAGTCAAACCATCAATATCAAGTGGACCAATCTGATTCATCCACTTCCTTCTAGAGTTTATATAAGTAAAGACCTTGCTGTTTTTCTTAGCATCCTTTGCCAAAGATTTCTCATAATTTGCCTTTGCTTGCTTAGTCTCCTTTGTGACTTGATTACAGACTAGCTTATATCTGCAATAGGTTTCTATGTCACCTGATAATTTATATGCATCTCATGCATTTTTCTTCTCTGCCCAGAGTCACATTAGCTCATCTGACATTTATTTAGGCCTAAACCTTGAACTATATTTCTTAATCAGTATGAAAAGCCTAGTAGCTTCTGCAATTAGTTCCTTGAATGCTTCCCACTTAGAATTTTTGATATTGGTAACATCATCAGTTGGTTACACTGTATAGAATTTAATAACTGTCTGAGACCACTGTAGTCACCTTGACGGAAGCAAAAGTCCTCACTTTACCCCTGTGATGGTAATTATATCTTTAAGTAAATCCCACATCAGTACACTGATCACTGCCACCTAGCGGTTCCTATAACTGCAAATTCTTAATACACAAATAATCACTGCTGATAACCAGATGAAGAGTATTACACTCTCTGGTTGCTTCTCGAACATGCTGCTACAGAAAAACAATCATCCAATAAATCCACAAAAGTCGTGCGAGTGAAGAGTCTACAAATTCCAGTCAATATCTGGGAAGTTAAAATCCCCCATTATAACCCGATCTGATTTACAGGCCCATTCTATTTTTCTTTGAAGATTCAATGCCAGAGGCATAATATATATTCTATTTTTCTGTACAATTGTTCATTGTACTCATTAGAGTCATTAGGCCACACACTCCTGCTCTCACTTTTGATTTCCCAGTGCTTATGTCATACCAAACTGACTCAACATTGCGCTGTCCATCTTTGTCAACTGGATGCACTACCTTAGATTTTGTTTTTCTACTTCTAATTAACAGCATAACCCCTCCTCCCCTTCTGTCCTTTCTGTACACATTGTACTCCCCAAATTCCAATTCTGCATTGCTTATATCTGTATGACACCATGTCTCTGATATCCCAATGATATGTCTTTGATGTCTTGACCATCACTTCAAATTCATCAAATTTATTTACTATATCTAGCATTGGAGTACATGCAAGTATACATGCACCTATTCTTAGTTACCCTAAGACAGCCAATGTATTTAATTGTTTCATGATGACTCCCACCAGTCCCTAAATCCTCCAGCACACAGCCCTCCATGCTGCTACTCATTCTAATAGAAGCAGTGCAAGGATCACTTTCACCTCTACCTGCAGCTTTTAGTCTGTGTATCCCCTCCCAAGCTAGCAGTGTTTTCCAACCCACCTAACGCTGTTGGTTACCCTAACACAGCCCATATATTTACTTGTTCTACGATGACTCCCAGCAGTTCTTGAAATCCTGAGCACTTTACTTTCCAGGTTGCTGCTTATTCCAATAGAAGCAGGGCAAGAATCGCTTCCAGCTCTGTCTGCGGCTACTGCTAATCTATTAGTCTGTGCATCCACAAGCTGGCAGTTTTCCGATCCACCTAACACTATCTCGATAGCATCAACAAACATACTTGCACCCCTTCTATTATCTATAATGAACCAACGAAACAAGTAGGATCCTTCCCCCCTTTTTCTAATTTTTGTAAGTGATGTAGACAAGTTGCCAGTTTTGTAAGGAAATTGCCAATTTGCTGATTATATGATAGTAGGAAGGGTGGTTAACAATAAGAGTAAGGCTATGATGCTTCAAAAATTCTTGGATCACTTGCACATATGGTATATGGAAAATAGTAATTAAAGATTAATGCTTCTAAATTATAGTAGCTGCTAAACCTTTTATACCAAGAAAGATATGTTCATGTATATGCCATATAGAACCAGAAATGTTTGATGAAGTGATGAAACTAGTGGCAGAAATGAAAAATGAATGGGATGAGTTTAAAAATCAGCAGATGACATGGAAATGTATGGCAAGTTCAGGGTAATCTGCAATTAGGTCACTAAGGGCATTAGGTAGGCTGAGGCAGATTATGAGAAGTCCATCCTTGGCTAAGAATGCAAAGCAAAGTAGCCAAGTATTTTTTTTTTTTTTTTGTCTTGTGAAAATACTGGAAGACGGGGATGAGCGACATCGGCCCACTAGATATAAATGGCATTACTGTTGATAATACTGTTCAAGCATAAAGATAAAATATCAGGGAATAAGAGAAGATCATGTATGGGCAGTGGGTTTGCAAACACTGGAATAAGTTGCCACTCAGTGTTGACAGAGGTAGTGAATCTTAGTAAATTCAAAGCAGAATAGTATTATAGTATTAATATTCTGTTTTATTTCATTTATTATTATTATTTATTTTTTTTTTTTTTTTGGCAGCCGATGTAGACAGGTTTTGCTGATGTTGTATAAGCTTTTCTTTCTTCCATCTTTTACTAGTACTAAAGTTCACTTCCTTGCATCATTTCACCTTATAAATACTAAATACCAAACTTGTAGTCAGTCAAGCTCCAGCAACATTGCTGGAGTTGCTTCCTGGGGACCATTGCATACTCCTTTGATCAGTAGTTAGATTCTCCCTATCCACAGAGAAGAAAACACATAGTCGAGTAATCAGTTGTGAGAATACATTGGTACATTCATTTGAGCAGATCATGGTTCAAACTTGTGTGACTGTTGAATACAGTTAACACTTCTGTTCCAGGAAAATTAATGGAGGCACTGGTTAAAGAAGCACTGCAGGATCATCTAGACAAGACTTCAGTTATAGCTCGGGCACAGCATGGTTTTGTTAAGGGAAAGTCTTACCTGAACAATTTGATTGGATACTATGATGTGGTCAGGAACTGGATGCAGGGAATAACTTTGATATCATATATTTGGATCTTAGAAAGGTTTTGATACTGTTGCACATGGAAGACTGCTAAACAAATTGGAGCAGTGTGGCATTGCAGGAAAATTGCTGCTATGGATAAAGGGATGGTTGAAGGGAGAAGACAGAGTGATAATCAATGGACACTGCTAATCGTAGACTAATGTTATTTGTGGAACCCCTCAGAGTTCAGTGTTGTGTCCATTGTTGTTTTCTGTATTTATAAATGATATTGATGATGGTATATCAAGCTTAATGTCCAAGTTTACAGACAATACAAAGGTTGGCAGCGTTGTTAAGGACACTAATGACAGTACACTGCTGCAACAGGATCTAGAAAAATTATTATTATTATTAGCCATATGGTGCAAGGAAGCCTGAGGCTTATGCTGCACTAGGCAAAAAAAAAAAAAAAAAAAAAAATTCTGAATTACCCAAAGAGAGAGAGAGAGGTAGAAGGGAATCGCCAAGAAAGAGAAGAATGATGATATCCAGCTCAGGACCCTGGGTGTGCCAAGCCCATACTCACCAGATGTGAGCCCCTGGGGATAGATGAGCAGATGGGCTGGGAGGTGGCAAATGAAGTTTATCGTTGACAAATGTAAAGTACTACATATGGGAAGCAGTAACCCCAGAGTGACGTATCAACTCTGTGGTACTACACTGACAGTGGTAGAGAATGAAAAGGACCTGGGGGGTAATTGTGCAGGCAGATATGAAGTTTTCTGAGCAGTGCAGATGGTCTGCAAGAGTAGCTCATAGTGTCTTGCCAATGATATACAGGAATTTTTCTAGCAGGAATAAGGAGGTGATTATCCCCTTGTATAAAACAGTGATCAGGCCACACCTTGAGTACTGTACACAGGTCTGGAGGCTTCATTTTAAGAAGGATGTAGAGCTGTTGGAACGAGTACAGAGAAGGGCAGTAAGATTAGTGAATGGAACAAAGGATTGTTCTTACGAAGAAAGGCTTCTTAAATTTTGCAAATTACAGCGTCTGGAGGCTAGGCACCTGCGAGGCCATTTGATTGAGGTGTATAAAGCCTTGAATGGTTTGAGCATGCTCAATGCTGATGGGATTCTTCCTCTTGCTCAGAATAATCATCTGAGAGGGCATAAATTCAAATTGAGGAAAGACAGATGTTAGGATAAATGTGCGGAAGTTTGCCTTTAGCCAGCGGGTAGTTGGTTGGTGGAACAGACTTCCATCATTTGTTGTGGAAGTTGATAGCCTAAATAAATTTAAGGCTGAGCTGGACAGGTATTTGGAACGAATGGAGGGGTGAAAGGGGAGCTGTTGTTTTTTTTTTTTTTTTTTTTGGCTGATGCTGCATAAGCTTGCTTTCTTGCATTGTGTGCCTATGCTAATGCTATCCACAGAGAAGAAAACACATAGCCAAGTAATCAATTGTGAGAATGCGTTGGTACATTGATTTGAGCAGATCATGGTTCAAGCCTGTGTGACTGCCGAATACAGTTAACAATTGGATTTATTGCCAAAATGATTAATTTTAATCTCCACGGACCTAGTGGTCATGCCACAGTATAAATAAAAAAAAAATAAAAAATAAAGGCAATGGCATTTGGAGTAAAAAAAAATATGTGAAGTGCAAGGAGGATTGAAGTTTGAAGGTGGACCACTTGGAAGATCACAGATTAATTCATATTTTGTTGTAACTTGTATATGCATGCATGGTTGGGCTTAAAGGTGTTGATGGGGGCAAATAAGATTAATTTTAAAATAAGCTCAGAAAAATTTTTAGGCAATAATGTAAATAAAAAAAAAAACAAAAACATTGGCCAACACCATGTTTGAGTGTAAACCAGTTTCAGTATACTCATATCTAATCCTGTTTATTTCTGAGGTTAAAACAAGTTGTGTGTGGGGGGAAGAATGGCTATTTTTTTTTTCTCTTTAGCAAGCAGTCAGCTCCAAAAACAGTATCAAAGGAATAAATATTTAGTTTATCATGAACAATATTTATATTTATTTTGTAAATTGGGCCCACATCTGGTGACTATCGGCTTGGCACACCCAGGGTCCTGAGCTGCATATCATTATTCTCTTTCTTGGTGATTCCCTTCTACTTCTGACTCATGGTTTCTCTCTTTTTTTCAGGGTAACTCAAATTTTTTTTTTTTTTTTGGCTAGTGCAGCAAAAGCCCTCAGGCTTCCTTCTACCATTATTGCTAATTATAATAGTAATAACTGCCAATCTGATTGACATAGCGGTATCCAACACTGGCAACCTATCTGATTGACATAGTGGTACTAAACCTTGGGGTGCTAAAAAAAACCTTGTGGTACTAAACCTGTTCTTTGAAGTTGTCACAGACATTCTCTCAGATATGCCAGACAAGCTGTACTTGCTACCTGGGAGTCTAAAACGCTGATGGAACTGATATTCAGGTGACACTCAAGTCAAGTGGACCCAATTTCGGTGAAGTCTGGACGGTATGTGACATCCAAATCCTCTGCTTGCACTTTCACGATAGTGGGACTTTTAGTAATCCTGGGTATAACCTTCATGCAGCAATACATGGTGGGTGGGAACCAACGTAAGCGGGGGTCGAGGTGGGGTGCCCACACCACATGGAGGAATGTTGCCCCTCTATGTAACCGGGCAGTACTAGGTGGTGGATGACTCTCATCAACCGGTGCAATACCACCACTTTGCTTATTGAAGGCTCGAAGTGGTGGAACCCCTGTTTAGTCCCTAGAGCTAAGTTAAGGTCAACCCTTCCCTATCTCTTCCACCATGCAGTATGATTGACTTTTGAGGTTATAATGAACATCATGGCGAGATCCAATCTTCCTTACATTTCGAGGGTACAGCTCCAAAACGGTGTTCGCAGGCCGGCCGTTAGTTAGTACACCGGACCGAACCTATTGGTAACTCTCTAAGAGCCTTCGGGATCAGCTAGTGTATAAACTTGCTACCTCTACTCTGACAGATAGTGACTGTAGGGAGGGAGTCTGAGTAGTGTGTACGCAGTGAGTATTGTCGAGGCCACGTTATATCAAGGATCTGGGTATATTCTTACCATGTGTATGCCATATCCAAAAATTTCATTACTTCATACAGCATGTCCCACCCACTTTTTCTTACTATTGAATGCACCACGAATTGTCAAACTAATAGAGCAAGCTTATCTGCGAAAAGATCTAAACCTCCCAAGCACTTCCTGATTCATTTCACAAATATATGTGGTCTCAATTCTAATCTCAACGATGTCCATTTCTACTTGCAGTCTGCCAAACCCCATGTACTTTTTCTGACAGAATCTCAGTTATCGGTTGATTCAACTACTGCTCATCTCAGATGCCCAAATTATTCGCTGTATGATTCCTTCCGCCTCAAAGGTGGTACTTGTGCGTATGTCCGTTCTGATATTCCCTGTCAGAGACTTGGCAATTTGGAATCTCCTCTCTTTGATCTTCTCTGGCTTAAATTCTCTCTACCTCATTGTGTCAAATTCATCTGTTGTCTCTACCGTTCTCCCAACTCCACTAATCACTTGGAGCTCTTTGCAACTTGACTTTCTCCAGTCCAACTTTCCTAACAGTGAGGTAATTTTCCTTGGTGATTTTAATGTTCAACTCCAGCTGGCTTCCCTTTTCTAGTCACACCGACCCAGCTGGTCGAGATGCTGAGGCTTTTGCAATTACTAATGACCTTGCACAGATTGTTCATTTACCTACAAGAATACCGGACAATCCTAATCATACAGCCAACACGCTTGATCTTTTTCTCACAAACAATCCTAAGTACATGGTCGAAGTGAGAGGTCCTTTAGGCACTTCAGATCACAACTTGATGATTGCCTCTTCTCCAATGGAGCCTTTATCTCAGGACTATTCCCAACCCAGTGTTGTCTGGCATTACAAGAATGCAAAATGGGATGACCTGTTTCAAAACTTCTGATGTCAACGTTTGTTCAGATCGTGTCCGTGAAATTATTCTTGTATGAATGGAATTCTTTATTCCACACTCCACTTTAAAATTTTGTCGTTTATCTAAACCTTGGTTCTCCAATAAATGTGCTAAGGCTGTTCAAGAGAAGAATGTTGCATATCATAATTGGCTTGTTTCTAATTATTCAGTTTCATTTTCTGCCTACACCAAAGCTCGCAACAATTGTAAAGCAGTTATTAATCAGTCCAACCTAGAGTTTGAACAGACTAAGAGTAGAAAACTTGCTTCTTGCCCTAATGGTAGCCGAGCATACTGGTCTCTTGCCAAAGCTATTGGCCGCAGCTTTTGCCCATCTCTGCTCCCACCTCTGTCCAAACCAGATGATTCTGTTGTCACTTCAGCCAAGGATTAAGCTTACCTGCTAACATCCAATTTTTCTTCCAACTCATGTATTAATAATCTTTAGCATTAGTAGAGGCATATGATGCAAGAAAGCAAGCTTATGTAGCATCAGCCAAAAAAAAAAAAACCCACTTCCACTTCACCCCTCCATTCGTTCGAAATACCTGTCCAGCTGAGCCTTAAATTTATTTAGGCTATCAACTTCCACAACCACCATCTTGGTAAAACACCTCCCACCATTCCCAACACGCTCCATTCAATGCCTCCTGTGGTCTTCCGTCAAAAGGATGTCAGAAGGATTTTGACGAATCTTGATGCCAAGAAAGCTTCAGGTCCTAATGGTATTTCTCCCCTTGTTCTCAAAACCTGTGCTCCTGAACTTACTCCTCTTCTTTGCCGCCTTTTTCGCTTTCTTATTCCAAAGGTGTTTTTCGTTCTGCTTGGAAATTTGCTGATTTCCAGCCAGTTCCTAAAAAGGGTGACAAATCCCTCCCATCCAATTATCGTCCCATTGCAATTACTTCTACTTTTTCTAAAGTAACGGAGAAATCAATTAACCGCCAACTCTTTAACTACCTAGAAACCTTCTGTCTGATCAACGATCACCAGTATGGATTCCGTCAGTGTCGATCCACTGGTGATATTCTGGCGTATGTTACCCATTTATGGACTAATTTAATGGAAAGGTTTGGTGAAACACAAGTAGTTACTCTTGACATCTCAAAGGCTTTCGATCGTGTTTGGCATAAAGGCCTTCTAAACAAGCTTCCATCTTTTGGTTTGCCAACTGTTTTTAGTAATTGGTTATCTAGTTTTCTCTCTTATTGCTTACAGAGGATGATGGTAGATAGCTGTCTTCTAACTTCTCTACTAATGCGTGTCCCCCAAGGTTCAGTTCTTTCCCCCACTCTTTTCCTCTTGTATATTAATTACTTTCTTCCATTGACTGGAAATCCTATCCATAGTTTTGCCGATGATAGCACATTGCCTTCCACTTTCCATTTTGAGAAACCTTGTCCTGCTCAATCAGCTTCAACTTCTCGAATATCTGCTACCAATTCCTTAAATTTCGATCTTCAGGTTATTCTCCAGTGGAGCAAAGACAAATTGGTTAATATCAACCCTTCTAAAACTCAGTCTTGTCTTATATCTCGCAAAAATGATTCTTCTGCTCCTATGCTTATCTTTAGTGACACTCCGATTTCTAGGCAAAACGATATCTCTTTTGGGGATTACCCTGACTTCTAATCTCTCTTGGCACAAGCATATTACAAATATTGCTTCCTCTGCATCTAAAAAACTTGGTTTTTTCTTTCGCTCTTGGCGTTACTTTTCTTCCAAACAGCTGCTCACTCTGTATAAATCGCAAATCCGCCCTGCCATGGAATATTGTTCCTACATCTACGGTGGTGCCCCCAAAACCTCTCTCAGGCTTCTTGATTCCATTCAGAAGAGAGCAGTTAGGTTAATTAATGATTCATCTATAACCACGTCTCTCCACTCACTGTCTCATAGACGTACTGTTTCTGCTGCATGCCTCTTCTACAGATACTTCCATGGGCACTGTTCTTCTGAATTGGCTTCTATAATTCCCGCTCTCTCTTTCAAAACAGTCTGAACATGTGCTGCCACCAGCCAACATCCATTTGCTGTCCAACTTCAAACTCACAGAATCAACTTTTCATCTTCCTCGTTTATTCATTCAACTGCCGTTTTCTGGAACAACCTTCCTTCATACTGTATTTCCTGAAAACTACAGTCTACAGAAGTTCAAGTCCAATGTCAACAATATCTTTCATCTTCTCAACCTCCAACCCAAGCATGGTACTAAGTAGTATAGGTTCTAATACCCCTCGTGGTTGGGGTTTACATAAAACAAAAAAAAACCAAACGCTGGCAACCTGCAGAAAACTCATGGGGAAAAAAATCAGGAAGTACACGAACCTAAGACAGGAGATAAAAGAGATGTGGCATATACAACAAGTAACGACCACCCTGATCATTGTGTCAACCACAGGTATGGTGCCAAAGACCCTACATAACAGCCTAGCAGCAATAGGTCTCCCAACAAACACCTACAAGGAACTCCAGAAAGTCACAGTTCTGAACACCTGTAGGATAGTTAGTTCCTCAACCAACCAACAGTAACACCAGACATAACAACCACCCTGTGTACTTGGTAGCAATACCCGTCACGAGGTGGAACCCCCAATCAGGGATAAATAATGTAATAATATTAATAATTCATTAAGTAAATTTTTTTATAGCTTCAAATTATTTGATTACTGTTACACCCTTAGTCTTCGTACAAGCAATGTCATTGACATTAGCTTAGTATGGTAACCTCTTAGTGGTCAAATCAAAAATTTTAGCACTGCTTTATAGGTCAAATTATTTAGTCGTATGAAGAGTTTCGTGTGAACCATGAAACTATTTTGTATATTATCAGTTTAGTTCATATGCATTTGAACATTGACTCATATTATTTTTAGTACTTTCTTTATTTTTAATTGTTATGTATCTATACATTAAAAAAAGTTTTCCTCCTAGTGATATTTATTCAGCCAATGGGAAAAGAGGGCGAGGCCAAATTACATCACTACAAATGCAATTAATTATTGACAACTGCCTCCATAGCGTTCACCAACCTTGTGCATGTAATTCTCTGTTTAACATTTGATATTCCATTATAACGTTTTTTGTATATTAATGAATATTGTATATTTGTAAATACTGTGGTTACTTTAAATATTTAAAAAATATTTTAAATACTTTAAATATTTGTATAGTTTGTAAATATTTCGGTGAAATATTTTATTCCTTCTCTTTCGGATGCAACAGTATTCCTCATGTATTATGGAACCCAAAGCAAAAGGCATTTGCTTAAGTGACCTATGTAAACACAGGTAAATAAATATATAGTGATATTGGCTGGAGTCCAGGTAGTTCGATGAAAGTGAGGAAGATGCTGATAATTGACAGGTGAAGGCACCTCCCTTCTCTGATTGTTTTGTGTCATCGGGGAGGGGGCTTAGTTTAGGTAGGGTGTTTATTCCTCTATCCTGCTGTTAATGGGAAAACGAGTTCCTGATTTAAAACCAGTGGCAAATGTGGGGAAAAACACCCTAGACATATCAACCTAGGATGGGTGGAGAAAGCAGTGGCATCTGCCAATCACTGTTTTGTTCCTGTCTGTTTGTAGAAATATGGGAGTCACAACTTGTTAATCACTGCTTTCCCTCTGTTTTCCTTAAGAGGAAGTCTTGTCTGACCAATTTGATTGGATACTATGATACAGTCACAAAGGAACTGGATGTAAAAAAATAATTTTGATATCAATTATATTTTATTAATAACACATTACATATAACAAAAAAAAGGTTTCTTTGTACAAAGCTTTCAGAACATATGAAAATGCATAATTCTATGAACACTAAATTGTTTATTCTACTAACCACAGACACAGCTTGGGTTTGTTAAGAGGAAGTCTTGTCTGACCAATTTGATTGAATACTATGATACAGTCACAAAGGAACTGAATGTAAAAAATAATTTTGATATCAAATACTTGGATTTCAGGAAAGCTTTTGATACTGTTGCACATGGAAGACTACTGTACAAATTGGAGCTGTATGGCATTAAGGGCAAGTTGCTACAATGGATAAAAAGGATGGTTGAGTGGAAGAAGACAGAGTGGTAATCAATGGACACTGCTCTTTGTGGACTAATGTTATTAGTGGTTCCCCCAGGATTTGGTGTTGGACCCATTGTTGCTTTGCATAGCTTAAATAAATTTAAGGAAGAAGTGGACGAACTTTTGAAACAAATGGATGGGTGAAATAGGAAGGTTTTTTTTTTTTTTTTTGGCTGATGCTGTATAAGCTTGCTTTCTTGCATCATATGCCTCTACTAACAATGATGATATTGAACCATGTGCAAAATCATATGACGGAAAGGAAATGGTGGGGGAGATTCTGAATGGCATCTTTGAAATTAATTTATAAAGAGGAGGGATGATCTGTAATGTACAGTAAGGTATAAAACATTAATATACGATACAAAGTACCCACCATGGCATAATTCCAGGGGTTTGATGTCAACACAATAGCACTGTATGTACTTATTACAATAAAATGAGTAAAGAGTTGTGAGGATTATATATCATAAAAAGCTATAGAGAAAATAAAATTAATGAAATTACTAGTAGGCTTCACCCCTGTTCACTTTGCTTGCCCACCCCTGTGCACACTTTTCTACAAAAAATGTAGAGGTATACGGAGTAACTCAAATTTTTTTCTATGTAAAAGATTTGAGTTATGCATTTTCATATGTTCTGAAAGCTTTGTACAAAGTAACATATATATATATTTTTTTTTTTTCTGTTATATGTAATGTGTTATTAATAAAGTATATTTGATTTGTGTACTTGCTGTTTAAATATGTAATAAAAAAGCTACGGTACTTTTTTTTTTTTTTTTTTTTCTGATTGTGTTTTCTGTTTTATCTCAGGTGGCATTTTTTTTGGTCTTGCCAAAAGATATCATATTACAGTGACATGACCCAGTTTCATTTCACCCAAGTAGCTTAACTGTTGCACTGCAAAATCTTGTAATGCAGGAGGGCTCTGATGTTTAAGGAGATGTTTTCTCAAATAAGCCAGAAATTGTATAATTTAAAGTTCTCATCTGTGAAGACCCAAAAAATCATAGTTGCACCTCTGATTTGTCAAAACCCCATCTTCAAAATACATTACTTGGTGACAAGTCAGCATGCAAGTGCATAGTTAATTCATATCTATTTTGTGGTGTCACATGTAAAACATGTGATACCACAAAATAGATTAATATTCTTGTCTGTCTTGTGCACTTCTCTAATCCTGTTTGCTTGCCCCAGAGCACAAATTAAAATTTATTTATTTATAATAATAATAATAATAAAAAAAAAAGTTAGATTTCAGTGTTTTTCAGTTTTCATAAATGCATGCAATAAATGTATTTACTACAATAAATATGTATAGACATTGAGATTAAACAGTGCGGTCTCCTTTTCTATCACTACTAATAAATTTTATTCTTTCATATGATAGCTGTGGGTTTCCAGATAGATACTCGATACCAAGTTGATCTCATTGAAGGGCTAAATATTTTTAATGTTACATATCGAGGACTTGCAATAACAGAAGGGATTCATCATCTCTCTCCAGCTATTCTGCTTGGTGGTAAGAAGTGTTTAATTATAATTTTATTAAAATACACATTTAAAAATTGTTTAGGATTTATAGTAGAATATAACCTTATGTATGGCTTTATGAATCAGGTAATTATTAGAATCTCTAAGTGACTGAAATTCAAATGAGCAAGACCTGCACTAACAAACAAAAATAAAAAAAACTGCCATGTATGTTTCTCTGCTTTTGTACTGATCCAGCTGGCTTTTGAATTTTTACACACCATCAATCTCAATCACTCTTAAAGAAAAAAATACCTCAGCCCTTTAGCCATTCCAAAGTAATGGAGAAATCTATCAACCACTAACTCTTGCATTATCCTGAGACTTGTTACCTTCATGACATAACTATTATAGTGGAGAGAAATTGTCTAATCTTCTTATTCATTCATTAGCTACCCTCTTTTCTCCCATATCTTATACCTTACATCTGCATAATTTGTGGTACCAACTGCTTAAGCAGTGCATTTCTTAGACCAACAGTGTTGATGAGAAGAGGTGGAATTATACATAAATGCATTGTGGAATAGCTAGTGAATGACTTTGACCTGCCCATAGAAATTTTGTCTACTATAGTAATCTTCTGTATACTCCCATTTGCAAAATCAGCAGTGCTACACCTCACATACTGGAGGTTACCTGGGTGTGTGAAATGATGTAAGTGAGAGTAGACATGTGGCATCCACATCACACAGAAATGGTCAATCCTCTGTGTCATCAGACAATACTAGATGGTAGATGACTCTCATCACCCTGTGCAATACCACCACTTTGCTTATTGGAGGCTTTAAGTGCAAAAATTCATGTTTCATCACCAGAGCTTTGCTTTGGCAATGTCCTGACCCCATCCCTTCTTTATGGAATACTTCTTTGTAGAATACAGGCATACCTCGGTTAACGTTACCTCTGATAACGAAGCTTCGATATAACGAAGTCGGCAATTTCAAGCCCCATTTAACATAAAAAAAATATTCCACTTTAATCACCTGAAATCTAAACAAACGGAAGAAATTACGGAAACCTTTGGGGTTTCTCGTGGTTGGTTCAAGAAATTTAAAAAGCGGGCCAGGATTCATAGTGTAAAATTAACAGGAGAAGCTGCAAATAAGTTTCCAGAAAAATTAAAGGAAATAATTGAACGTGAAAATTTTCCAAATTTGGTGTTCAATGTTGACGAAAGCGGTTTGTTCTGGAAACGGCTACCAACAAAAAGCTTCATTTCTATTGAAGAAAAATCAGCTGCTGGGTTCAAAGCAGCCAAAGACCGTTTAATGTTACTCTTTGGATCAAATGCCTCTGGCGATTATAAATTAAAATTGTTATTAGTTTACCATTCAGAAAATCCGAGGGCGTTAAAAGGTAACATAAAAATGAATTTACCTGTAATATGGAAAGCAAATAGAAAAGCGTGGGTTACCAAGGAGTTATTTACTGATTGGTTTGTTAACCACTTTTGTCCTGAAGTAAAACGGTATTGTCAAAAAAAAAACAACTTTGAAGAAAAAGCCCTTTTGTTGTTAGACAATGCTCCGGGACATCCTACTGATCTTAACACGTTGCACACATGCATTCCTGTCAAAGTTGTGTTTCTTCCAGCAAACACAACTTCCCTGATTCCACCATTGGATCAGGGAGTAATAGCATCATTTAAAGCTTATTATCTGCGTCGAGCATTAAGCAGTTTAATTGAACTAGAGGATAAAGAGTTTGTTGTTTGGTTTTTTTTTTTTAAGGAGCATTAGCAACTAAGGCCATATTGCTCCGGGATATGCGGTGGTCATTCCCTGACCTTTCCGCATCCTCCGTATTTGTTGGTGATGGGCTCGAACCCCGGTTTAATCAAGAAGCGTGTGCTACGCACTGCTACTCCTTCCCACCTGGCTACGGAGGCGCCAGGATAAAGAGGAAATTACAGTTAAAACTTTTTGGAAAAACTACACCATTAAAAACGCAATTGAAAACATTGATAGTTCTTGGAAAGAAGGCACTAAGAAATGCTTAAATGGAGTTTGGCGCAAAATATGGCCAGAAGTTGTACTAGAAGAAGAAAATAACATCCAAGAAATTAGAAATGAAGTTATCCAGATGGCTCAATCAATAGGTTTCGAAAATGTCGATGAAGAGGATGTTAGAAATTTATTGAATGCAGAAGATGATGGTTTTTCAGTGGAAGATTTAGAAAACCTTGTTAGCAACGAAGACAAAGATAATGAAGACGAAGTTAAAGAAGTTCCTGCCGAAAAAGTGTTAACAACCAAAGATTTAAAAAGGTGCTTAAATGACATTTAAAACGTTTTAAATTTTTTTAGTGAAAATGATCCTGATTTAGGAAGAAGTGTTAAATGCAATAACTCCGTATAGACAATTGTTAAATGAAAGAGAAAAAGAGCATAAACAATCAACTTTAGACTCATATTTTAAAATGTGATTTCACTTTGTATGTAAGTTGACTGTTTATTTAATAAAACTTTTCTTTGTTCGAAAAAAAAGCTTTTCATTTTCTTTACGTAGGAACGTATCCCTATTCTGGCCATAGTATTTTTACCTCTGAAAACGAAGTTTCGCTTAACGAAGTAATTTCGTGGAACGCATCCTATTCATTATTCGAGGTATGCCTGTACTCCACTTGTTCTCAAAACCTGTGCTCCTATTCTTTGTTGCCTTTTTACAGTTCTTAGTCCATTGGTATTTTCCTCTGGTTGGAAATTTGCTCATATTCAGCCAGTTCCCCAAAATAGTGAAGGTGCAAAGATAACTTAGTTAATTTCAATTCTAAACCCAGTCCTGTCTTATATTTTGCAAAATGGAGTCTACTGCTCCTATGCTAACCTTTGATGACATTTTAGATTTATAGATAAGATCACATATCTGTATTTGAGATTACTCTGATTTCTAATCTCTCTTGGTATATGCATATCACAAATATTACTTCTTCAGCATCTAAAAAACTGGGTTTTCTCTCTTGCTGTTCTTGTAAATAGATACTCTTTCTGTACAAAACTTGTATCTGCCCTGCCAATGAATATTGTTCTCACAATTGGGGTGGTGCACCCAAAACCTCTCTCTCAGGCTACTAGACTCCTTTCAAAAGAGTGCAATCAGGTTAATTAATGACCTATTTCTTACGTCTCTCCACTTTCTGCTCATCCCTTTTCAAACTCGCCAAGCCATTTTTTTTTCTTTCTTAATTATCCCTTTATTTTCTGTTTTCTGGAACAACATTTTCTTAAAATGTATTTCCTGAACACAATCCATCCACTATGTTAACATGTACCTTCTTTCTTCACAACCTTCAACCAAAGTATGGTACTGAGGTTCAAATACCTTTCAATTTTGGAATCTTCATAAATGGAAAAAATAATAATAATAAATCATAAATATTGTTAATAAAAAATGAAACCAGTAAAGGGCCCAACATTGAACCCTAAGTTTATTTATGACTGTTTATTTAATAAAACTTTTCTTTGTTCGAAAAAAAAGCTTTTCATTTTCTTTACGTAGGAACGTATCCCTATTCTGGCCATAGTATTTTTACCTCTGAAAACGAAGTTTCGCTTAACGAAGTAATTTCGTGGAACGCATCCTATTCATTATTCGAGGTATGCCTGTACTCCACTTGTTCTCAAAACCTGTGCTCCTATTCTTTGTTGCCTTTTTACAGTTCTTAGTCCATTGGTATTTTCCTCTGGTTGGAAATTTGCTCATATTCAGCCAGTTCCCCAAAATAGTGAAGGTGCAAAGATAACTTAGTTAATTTCAATTCTAAACCCAGTCCTGTCTTATATTTTGCAAAATGGAGTCTACTGCTCCTATGCTAACCTTTGATGACATTTTAGATTTATAGATAAGATCACATATCTGTATTTGAGATTACTCTGATTTCTAATCTCTCTTGGTATATGCATATCACAAATATTACTTCTTCAGCATCTAAAAAACTGGGTTTTCTCTCTTGCTGTTCTTGTAAATAGATACTCTTTCTGTACAAATCTTGTATCTGCCCTGCCAATGAATATTGTTCTCACAATTGGGGTGGTGCACCCAAAACCTCTCTCTCAGGCTACTAGACTCCTTTCAAAAGAGTGCAATCAGGTTAATTAATGACCTATTTCTTACGTCTCTCCACTTTCTGCTCATCCCTTTTCAAACTCGCCAAGCCATTTTTTTTTCTTTCTTAATTATCCCTTTATTTTCTGTTTTCTGGAACAACATTTTCTTAAAATGTATTTCCTGAACACAATCCATCCACTATGTTAACATGTACCTTCTTTCTTCACAACCTTCAACCAAAGTATGGTACTGAGGTTCAAATACCTTTCAATTTTGGAATCTTCATAAATGGAAAAAATAATAATAATAAATCATAAATATTGTTAATAAAAAATGAAACCAGTAAAGGGCCCAACATTGAACCCTAAGGGACTTCACTCATAACATTAGTTCATGAAGTGCAGTGGCCTTTAATAAACACTCTTCTCAACTTCTGCTTTATCGACAGCAGAAATTCATTAGCATTAGCAAGGGTACATGATGCAAGAAAGCAAGCTTATATAGCATCAGCCAAAACACACACACACACACACACACACACACACACACACACACACACACCCTTCTAATTTCACATATCCACTCGGTCCAAATGTTTCTCCAGTTCTGCCTTGAATCTGTTTAAGCTATAAACTTCCACAAAAAGAGATGGAGGTTTGTTCTACTCTTTCCTCAATTTGAATTTATGTCCTCTCAGGCGATTATTCTGAGCAAGAGGAAGAATCCCATCAGCATTGAGTATGTCCAAACCATTCAAGGCTTTATACACCTCAATCAGATCATCTCGCAGGTGCCTAGTCTCCATACTTTGCAATTTGCATAACTTAAGCCTTTCTTCATAAGAGTAACCCTTTGTTCCATTCACTAATCTTGTTGCCCTTCTCTGTACTCATTCCAACAGTTCTACATCCTTCTTAAAATGAGGCCTCCAGACCTGTCTAAAGTACTCAAGGTGTGGCCTGACCATTGCCTTATACCAGGGGATAATCACCTCCTTCTCCCTGCTAGAAAAATTTCTGTATATCATTGACAAGACACAATGAGCTACTCTTGCAGACTGTCTGCACTGCTCAGAAAACTTCATATCTGCCTGCACAATTACCCCCAGGTCCTTTTCATTCTCTACCAATTTCATTCTCTAGAGTGTAGTACCACAGAGTTGATACGTTACTCTACGGTTACTGCTTCCCATATGTAGTACTTTACATGTATCGATGTTAAACTTCATTTGCCACCTCTCAGCCCATCTGCTCAACTTTTCTAGATCCTGTTGCAGTAGCGTACTGTCATTAGTGTCATTAACAACTCTGCCGACCTTTGTATCGTCTGCAAACTTGGTCATTAAGCTTGATATACCATCATCAGTATCATTGATGAATACAGAAAAGAACAATGGACCCAACCCTGAACCCTGGGGGACTCCACTAATAACATTAGTCCACGAAGAGCAGTGTCCATTGATTACCACTGCGTCTTCTGCCACTCAACCATCCCTTGATTCATGGCAGCAATTTGCCTCCAATGCCACACTGCTCCAATTTGTGCAGCGGTCTTCCATGTGCAACAATATCAAAAGCCTTTCTAAGATCCAAATATATGATATCAAAATTATTCTTTGCATCCAGTTCCTTTGTGACTACATCATAGTATCCAATCAGATTGTCAGACAAGACTTCCCCTTAACAAACCCATGCTGTGTCCGAGCTATAACTGAAGTCTTGTCTAGATGATCCTGCAATGCTTCTTTAACCAGTGCTTCCATTAATTTCTCTGGAACAGAAGTTAAACTAACAGGTCTCTAATTACCTATCTCCCCTTGATCCTCCTTTGTGGATAGGGGGGTCACATTTTTACATCTCCCGTCCATGGTACCTCCCCTGAGTCCAAGGAAGCTCTCATAATTATGGCTAAGGGTTTGCTTACTTCCTTTGTTGCCTCCTTTAATATAACTGGATAGATCCATCCACCCCAGGTGCCTTTGGTATGTTTATCTTCAACAATTACTCTTCCACTTTACTCTCAGTTATTACAAGATTATCTAGCTTTCTGCCAGAGTTTATTACACCTCTGGCATTCCCCTCCCTGAATAACTCCTCATGTATGAATGTAGATGCAAAATATTGCCAAAAAAATCATTGCCGAACTGCTCCAATTTTAGATTGAAGTGAAACAGTATCTAAAGTTTACCGTTGATGTGTTCCCATCAAGATGATCTTATATTACTTCTTTAGCCACTGACTTCATTATTTTTTTTTCTTGTACAGAAGTTAAGATTACAGGTGTTCAGTTTCTCTATTGTGCTGTTCACTTTTTGTTCCCTTTATGATTAGAAGATTTATATGTAGTGTTTCCAGTATTGCATTTCTTTCAAACAAATGACACTGCTAAAAGTTTGATCTGCCATTTATTTAAAAGACGAGACAATGCTAAATGTCAGATTTACCTTCTTGTGATGTAATGACCACTCTCCAGATACACTACTTTCAAACAAATGTGTTTAAAAGGCATGCAAAATTTCTTCTTTGCCAGTGTTAAGGCTATTGTTCTTGCACTAACTGATATATTATGACATAACATTATTATCGTGCAATATAGGTTGACTGATCTTAATACATGAAATGTCTTCTGGCTGTATGTGTGTGTTCATGTGCTGATTGCATGTTGAATCCTTGGTAAAATCTTGGAAAAATCTGCTCTCTCCTCCTGAGATCGACTAATTGTACCCCTAATTGAAGAGACCTATAAGATTCTTCTGACCATTGCTGGATTCAGAGACCTCTCCAAATGAGCGGCAGGCAGTGATGAACTGTGCCATCTTAGCTACTGTGGCAAATATAGCATTAACTGGACAGTATTTCTTAAACTGTGGTCCATGTAACTTATGAAGTGTTCCACATGGCTTGGCAATAAAAACAGGTTTTTTTTTTTTTTCTTTTAGGCAACAAACTGTTAACTGTGATGAGGAAATACAGGTTTACCTGTAACAGTGTTTGCTGCCCTCCAATTAATATCTGACTAACCACTCCATCAATAATTGGTCACTTCCTAGCCAAGCACCACACATTGGATGCAACTATATATGCTCAGAGGCCCTCAAGGAAACAGTATGATTGAATACAAGATGCCACAATCGATGGAGTTAAGACTTCCAATACAAAATGTTAATAGGGTGTCACGTAAGCAGTTGATCTGTATGTGATATTTCAGTGCACAGAAGATCCTTAGGTTGATGATTTGTGATGTGATGTGAAAGTGGCCTGGTGCTGAAACCACCATGAAATGACTTCAAACTACCAAAGCTGATGAAAGGTGATAGTAGAGCCCTGCAAAGAATCATCCACTCAGAATGATCTCTGTTCTAGCACATAGGATTCTTAGTGAGAACTGGAACATGAATCAGTACCAGTAGTGTGCAGGATGCTGCATGATGTGTGTTACTATGGTTGTGCAGCCATTCACAAGCTACTAATCACCCTGACTAATTCCAGACATTGTCTAGAATTAGTGGGGTACCAGGTAAATCATGTACCTGACTAATTCAGTACATGGTCTACCAGTTTGACACCCATGCATGATGATCAAACTGATAGACTAGTTTGATGGTAGTTACTGGGTGTGGTAGATACTCAGAGGTAGTTACCTGTTTAACTGTATCATCCTGACAATGAAGCTTAATGGAGGAAGTATGATGGTCTGGGGCTGTTTTTTGTGGTTTGGCACGGGACCTCTGGTTGTTTTGGACAAAATAACAAGTGCTATGGTCTGTCTAGCTGTCTTGAGCACAGATGCATCACCTACGTTGTGAAAGCACATCAGGGAAGGCATATAAGGCATAACTGTATCAGCAGGACAATAATCTCTGCTTGGGTTATGATGGACTGAGGACATGAGCATTGAAATGTTGGACTGGCAGGCCCAGAGCCCAGACCTCAATTCCACAGCAATCTCCTGGTGCATTGAGGAGAAACCACCAAAAAACAACACTGGAAGCCAAACGGCAGAAAATATCAATGGACATCTGCAAAAGACAGGTGGGAATATTCCACAGAGAATAGAGGCTGTCATCAAGTTTCATCGTATATTATTATTAATTATTAGTTTCCTGTAAATGAAGGTTATTTGCAGATATGTATGTGTCTGAATATTAATGGTAGGACAGCGTATACTACATATATATTAATCACGACTGCTTATTATTATATTTAAAAATAGTTATTAATATATTTTCACATATAGATTAATACATTTTTGTGATCTGTGTGTGGCTTGTACTTCAGATATAAAAATGGTTAGGAAACACTGAACTAGGCAGTTTAAATCCTACTGTCCTCTTTGACAGTATTGTAGTTTTACATATTCTCGCTCATTTGGAGAGATCTCAGTTTGATTCCTGTCTATTACTGGAGAATTTCTGAAGTGCTCTTCAGTCTAGGGCAGTGGTTTTCAACACGTCACACTAGGGTGCCACAACGATATTCTAGGGGTGCCGTGTAATTTGGGTTTAAGTTACTTAAAAGTTATTATTTTTAAAATTTTTATATTTATTTCATTATAAAAAGGTGTACAGTATCCATTGTACAGTATCTTTTTAATTTTGTGGTGATCTATAATTGATCTTTATTTAATCAGTTGCAAAGTGTAATGTCACCTCTATATAAAGAAAAAAAATATATGTGTGTATATATATATTAAAAGGTTGAAAACCACTGTGTTAGGTGACCCCAGGTGGTCAGTGAGGCATGCCCATGTCTCAACAGGCAAAATAAAGGGGGTGGCAGGGGAGGGAGGATATAGAAAAACTGTCACCTCCCCTTTTTATTCCTCCCCTTGCCAAGGGGAGGAATAAAGGTATCAGACAAGTGAGCCTGTACTGATCGCCAATTGGCAACCTGTCAGCAAGATCTTGGTACAGTTCATAGGTCAAGTCTGGTAGTAGGATCTCTCATCGGATAGCATCCCATCCAGGTTGTCCTCTGTCTTTGGTTCCCTATCCTCATTTGTTGTCTCATGTTTGTTGGTGGCATCGAGCAGGGTTTCTTGGTCCCAGTGATGAGTCACGCCACTGTAGCTGTAGGAAACAATCGCTATTCCTAGGCAAGACGGCTAGTCTTAACTGCATGTTTCATTCCGGGTGTGGTATCCGAATAGATGTTTTGGATTATTACCTGGATGGTCGTTTTTCACTCCTGATGCACTGCATTTAACGCTCTCCTTGAGAAAAGTTCTTGAGCGAGATTGGATAGGGCTCTGTTAATGGGCAGCAGGGCTTCACATTTTGAGGTCCTCCACATTGAAATCCTTTCCTGTGTTGTTCCGATTTATTGCCCGAGTTCTGGTTTTCAACTGTGCAGTGATAGACAAGTCCACTTTCAGTGTTGAGATCAATTTGATGTTTAGTTCAAGAGTCGTGTTCCAGAGCTTAATTTGCAATACACCTTCAAAGGTCAACTTTGTGGTGGTAGCTAGATCCATTTCTAGTGTTCAGAGATGAAATTAGGTTCACTCCTCAAGGTCCAAAGAAGAGACTGGGTCTGTGTCCAGTCGGTTCATGTCAATTGGTTGAGAGCTGACCGGGCTAGCCGGATGGGTAAAGTGCCTGCCTGGCAACCCAAAGGTCGAGGGTTCGATTCCCGCCTCGGGTTTGGATCAAAGTACTGCAAAAACCTTGGGAGGTGCATTATGGCCACATGCGCAAACAACTAGCCAAAACAAAAACACAATCAATTGGTTGAGTTAATGTCGAGTTCAGTAGTCAAGTGTCCGGCGAGTTGTTTACGTGAGTTATCACAGCACAGCAGACATTGCTAGAAGCTGTGGTTGCACTATGGTTGCGAGAATGTTCAATGCCTTTGAAACAATTCCTGGGAATAGTGTGCCAGTGCCCCGTAGCCTACCTCATTATCCAGTATATGATCTTCTTGGTCTTTGGACAAGAATTTCAGGGTTGATGAACTGACAGCATAAATCATCATACAGGGGACAAAAATACATAAGATGGTCCCATGTTTCAGGCTCATCACAATGGCATTGGACAGTATCGCTGAGCCAAAGGCTGCAGAGTTTATCTCCGATTGCACCTTGCCCCATAAAGAGATAAGTGGCCAGGAGTCTGGGAGGACTGCCAGTGTAAAGTGTGTTTAGTATCAAGTGGCACTAGGGGTTTCCCCCATCTCCACGTAGCTTGCTTTGTGATGGGTGTGCCAGTTTGCTGGAAATGCCAGAGATTTAAAAGTGTATATATATTGTACATGTGTAGTGTTGTGTGCTGTTGTTCATCTGGTAATTTAGTCGCTGGACCCCTGCTGAGGCCCAATGTTGTCCCACTTTTGCCCCCTTGGAGGCAGACCAGGCACACAAGTATTATAATTATTTACTTTGGCAGGTCCTGCCACCTAATTTCCTGAGATTTCAGTGGCTAGGACCTAAAAAAAAAAAAAAAATTCATTTTAGTTTTATTTCAGTTGCAAAGGGTAATGTCACTTGAATAGGAAAGGCCTAGAATGTGGGCAAAAGTTAATTTGAACATATTTAAATTTTGTTGCGTGTGGCATTCGCTTGCATTAAGATGGAGGGGGGAGAAGACTGGAGAGAAAAGACAGAAATATGGGGACAATAGAGAAGGCCCCCTCAAGGAAGTCAGTGGGGCAGGCCCATGCTCCACCAGGAGGGAAAAGGTGGTTGGCAAGGAGACGGAAAAACTCCCCATCCCCTCCCCCACCCCGCCAGGGAAAGGGAATGAAAGTGGCCAGGCAAGGTGTCTGGTCCAGATCATCAGGTGGCGTGTTGGCAGCAAGGTGCTGTGGAATCACGGATAGCTAGGGCAGGGGGTATTTCTGCACTCAAATTAAGCTCTGCCAAGATGATAAGGCATGGGACAGAATCCCATCCAAGTTTGGTTGTCACAGTCAATGTTTTTCTTTCTTTCCTTCAACGCATTTCTCTCTTCTTTCCCTTTTCCTTTCTTTTCCATTTCTTTTCTTATTCTCTCCTCTGGTTCTTGTAGTGTATTGTCTCTTAAGCGTGCTGAGAAGCCATGCCTGTAGCTTTACGAGGTGTCAGTCTGTGGTTCTAAGGTCATGGAAGAGTTTTGTCTTGAAAAGAGCTCCTGCACGAAGAGTGCGAAGGCACGGTAGTGTTTCTCATTTTATAACACGAGCTGTTCTTGGTTCATGAGTGTGAACTGGATCTTCATCATGAGGATGCAGCGCAGGTCTTTGTAGGTAAGGACATTCATGTGTGAGGTGGTCCCAGGTTTCTTCCTCTCCGTAGTGACACTGTGCTGAATCTGAGAGACCAAAGTCATAGTTTCCTCCTGAAGGACCCATGTCCCATGAGTAGAAAGGTGGTATGGAGGCCTGGAGTGAACCATGTAGGCTGGCTTGAGTATATCCAATGTACTTCTGGGAAGAATTTCCATGTTATGGCTCCTTCGGGAGAGTCAAACCATCTGGCCTGCCAGGTCTGCAACAGGTGTGTCGTTAGACGCCTCTTTTCAACACTTGAGTTGTTTGTTGGATCAGTGGTGAAGCCAATACAGGTGGCTGATCTCCCTTTGGACAGTTGGTAGAGCAGCCCACAGTGCACAATTTCCAGGTCCAGGGGAAGGGATCCAACAAGGACCGAGTGCGTGGGTGCTAACCATACAACATGCTCTGGAGATAGGAGGATAGTACGCTATATGGTGTCTAGTTTTCTCCTGATTGCTTTGTTGTACCACACACCTGCAGCATATGACAGAGCCAGGATGAAAATAGCCATGTAGAAAAGGGAGGGTGTCCTCTTCTTCAAGCCTCAATCCTTTCTAGTAACTCTGGAAATCATAGCGGAGTAATTCCTGATTTTGGGACGTAGGTAATTGAGATGTGGAGTGAATGACATGTTCTTATCCAGGACTATCCCGAGATATTTTAGTTCCATTTTTAGCTTTATGGTTGTTCAGTGTATTTTTATCTGTGGGGGGCCCTTTGGAGGAGTTTGTCCAGCGGAACTGCCAGAGCTGCTGCAGGTGGATGAGAATACTTCATTTTTCAGTTTTGCTGTCACTGGCTAGATCCGTGGTGATGTCAAGACACGAGACTAGTCTACCCTTGAAGAGATGATAGAATAGGCTGCAGCGGATGATCTCCAGATCCACCCCTGAACCTGGAAAGCATGTGTGCTGATGATACATGCTCGAGAGATGGTTTGGAAGTATTGTGTGCTGGATCGACTCAAGCTTTCTTCTGTTTACCCCACTGGTTCGGCTTTGCGGAACCATGCTCCAGAAGCATATGAAATGGCTGGCATAAATATAGCCTTGTAGAATAGCTGGAGGGTCATCTTCTTGGGCCCCCAATCACACTGGGTGACTCTTGAAATATGTGCGGAGTACCCTCTTATCTTAGATGTGGTGTGAAGGACAGGTTATCTATTAGTACTCCAAGATAATTGAGATGAGTGTCTAGTCTTGATAGTGGTGCCTTGTATTTTTATTTTGGTGGTCTCTTGAGGTCTAGGGTGTCCTTGAGAAGGACCGAGCAAGTCTTAGTCAGTGAGATTTGAAGATAATTTGCCGCTGCCCAAGTTTGGAGACTCTCCAGAGCTCTGTTTTCAAGGCCCAGTTGGGCCTCCAACTGGGCCGTTGAGTTCACAGCCAGCATCAGAACCAGATTGTCCGTATACACCTGCACTTTAATGTTCCCTAGGTCTAGGCTGAGAAATTCGTCAAGCATGATGTTCCACAGGAGTGGTGCAAGGATGGAGCCAGTAACAGTTCTATGGTTGGATGCAGCCAATAAGTTTCATGGTTGGATACAGCCCATTGCTGCAAGGGGACAACAGAGACTAACAAGATTTGTGCACAGTAGCAGAAAGGCTACAGTCAGTGAAATAACAACCCAGTACAACAGTGGTAACAAAATAGATATTTCAGAATGCACAAGTCATTGTACCTTGTCACAGATGGGATATTGCAACTGATAACCAAATCAGATTGCACTCCTGTTAGCAAAAAACAAGAAGGTGCAGTTTCAGTGAGTTCAGGAACTACAACAATAGATAGTGAGAAGATTGGAAAATTGTTATGTAATGAATCTGTTCTTTCTGTTTCATGCTGATTGGAGGACTTAAATATGGCAAAAACAGTGAGTCCGTGGGCTCATCATGCTAGGTGTCAATAATACAGGTTGATAGTGGCATTTTGGTGTGGGGAGTATTTTGATAACGCAAGAGGGGCAGGGCCCCTTCATACCAGTGGAGTAACATTTGGATGCCACAGGTTATCTGGAAATTTGTTTCTTACCAGGTGCATTCCTTCACATTTGCAACATATCCATCTGCAAATGGGTTCTTCCAGCAGGATAATGCACCATGTCACAAAATTGGAATTGTACTGAATTGGCTCCAGGAACATGAGAGTGAATTCTTCCTACTACAGTAGTTTACCCAGTCACCAATCTCATTCCAGTTGAGCATCTGTTGGATGTGGTGAAATAAATTCTTCAGAGTAGGGAGCTTCAATTATCTAGTTTGTAAGGACTTGAGTCAGCATGAATGAGCATCTCTGGCATTCTTTCAATACTTCACTGAGTCTGTGCCACAATGAATCCTAATTATGGGCAAGTATGTGTGAGATCTGATTGAGGTGTTTAATTCTTTGAATGGATTGCATATGTGAAATGCTGATGGCATCTTGCCATCAGCATTTAGCTGATATGCTTGCACAGTTAACACACCACAAGAGGATGCATAAATTTATAATGGTTGCAAGATAGATGTACATAAACTTATTTTTGCTTTCAGCCACAAAGTAATTGATTGTTGGAACAAATTTCTATTTAGTGATGTGAAAATGGTAGTTGGAATAAATTTAAGGTGGAACTAGACAAATTACTAGTGTTATTTCACAGGTGACGTGAGAAGGTTTGTTTGTTTTTTTTTTGGTAGATGCTATGTATGTTTGTTTTCTTATCATTTTCCACTACTGATTAAAAGAAATGTAAAATAAGTAAATAAAATTGCAAGTAATAATTAAAAACTATATTCACAATTATTTGGATGAAAGAACTATTTTTAATTCGAGTACTACTTGAGATAGACGATTCCTGATTTAGATTTTTTGCCCTTCTGTCTCTTGAAGTTTTGGAACGTACAAAAAATTTTACCAAGATTTAATTCTCTGTCACTTAAAGGGTGAATTTATGTACACATATCTAAGTGATCCTACTGTAATCTGTTTTTTGATTTCTTGTTTATACTCTGCATGATTGCTAAGCCTGCATTCATTCACATAATACTGAAGTGGTCCACCGGCACTTAATCCCCCAACGAACAAATAAAATTAAAGATAGTTTGCATCTCTTATTTTGACAGTTAATACAATCATTAACCTTATTTAGCAGTCATGCAGTTGAGCCACTCAAAAGTATGTGTACTGCAGTCTTGTGTTTGTCTTCATTTTAAAGCTTGAAATGTTACACATATGTCTACAATTGAGGAAACACAACTGTATTTTTCTCTGCTGTTTAGAGTGCGACTCAAAATTTTGTTAAAATTTGTGATTGACCTGTCTTTATAGTTTTCAGCTATTACATATTTGAAATCAATGTATTGGTTTACAGTGAATTTCATCTCCTTCAAGGTATTGTTTCAAGGTACTGTACTAGGATCTACAATACTCCTGTACTTGTAAAACTGCTTACTAAAGTTTCTCAGTTCTATATTTGTAACTCATTCCTGCAATGGGAATGATCTGAAGTCAAAAGCTTCTCATTTGTTTAGTTTATTTTTGGAAATCTCTTATTTAGGTGATCACGCAAAATCAATATGAAATGAAAAACACAAATAGATGAAATAATATTTTTAATTTTGCTGCACCAAGATATTACCATCTTATTTTGGGGATTTTTGTCCTTTCTAACCGTGCAAGCTTCTCTTGTAGAAAAGGAATATTTCTGCAAGCATATTCCCTTTACAAGTCTCCTCCAGTGAAAGACAAAACAATTAATTTAACAGCAGTCGTTTAAAAATGGACGTGAATCCTCGTATAGGGATAGGAAATGTTTCCTTTATTTACATAAAAAATAAAATAAAAATAAGTAATTTTTCCTTTTGAGATTTCCATCCTTTCAGTGATGGAAAGACCTTGATAGTAACACTGTCTCATCTGGAGACGTGCACAAAAAGGGGGGGGGGCGGGAAACGCAGTTGGCAGAGTGAAAAAACCATGCGTCCTGCTGACCTTTGGTAGGCCAGTTTGCAATATCTCCCAAAAATCCTTTAATGATGGGATAACAATGTGATCTCTTATCAGTGAGGGTTAAGAGGTACATTTAACCCAAAAAAAAAATTTCTTCAAGCTGTTTTTGCTATGTTTTGCTGTATATATGTTTCTAGCATATATAAAGCATAATTTGTGTTCCAGGAATAGAAATACACAAAGCCTTATGGTAAAGCATCCCTGTCAGGCTCGACTTTGCCGTGGCCATTTCCGGCTGCATTCCAGCAGGTAGTGTACATTAAAAAAAAAAACCAAACAAGAGACAAACCCGTGTGTGTGTTGTAAATTTTTTTTCTTTTATATATATTTAGTGATGAATTTTTTTTTATATTAGTGACATCTGAAAAAAATAAATTCTTAAAACTTTAATGCCTTTTTCATCCAATAAAATGATTTCCCCTTTCATTGAATAATTACTAAATAAAATTGTTCATTTGGTTAAATTTCTCTCTTCAGGTGATTTCCGACAATTACAGTTGCCTGCTGATATCTTCAGTAAAGCATCACATCTTATTTCTCAAAGTAATGAGTTTACATTTCTCGCCACTTTAAAGCAAGAGGAAAAAAATTCGGGTACAATAATTGCTTTCTCTGAGGGTAATAACAGGTAAATCAGTATTTTGTGCAAGTTAAATATTTAATACACTAAAATCTAGAATTGCTGTATTCAGTTTATAAGTAATAAAGATTATTTTTATAAATGTTCACGAATGTGAACCTCTTCACTGATTAATCAAGGTTTAAGTAATTAAGTTTGTTACAGCTGCATCTTTTGTAGATAAGATATGCTGAAGATGAATGCTGTTTTATGCTTCACATAGAGTATACCTTGTTATCTATCTTTAGCATATCTGCGCCTCTGTAGCCAGGTGGGAAAGAGCAGCAGTGCGTAGCACACGCTTCTTGATTAGACCGGAGTTCGAGCCCGTCACCACCAAATATGGAGGATGCGGAAAGGTCAGGGAATGACCACTGCATATACCGGAGCAATATGGCCTTAGTTGCTAATGCTCCTAAAAAAAACCCAAATAATAATAATAACTTTAGCATATCACAAGACTACAGAGAAGGTACATAGTTCTTATCTTGTCACTAATGGACCCCTTGATGTGGGCACCTGTACATAGTGAGGGAACTTCCCAGGAAACTTTCTGTGGGAGTTGGATCCCCCTTTTGCTGGGATCCAACACCCACAGCCTACATTCCAGACTATCAACATAGGAATCTGGCATGTTTGCTGTATGCTGCAACCCATGGAAACTCAGAAAGGGGGATTCTCGTGGTTCAGGAGCTCGGCTTCAACACACCACTTTGGCCTCTGCTTTGACAAGATGGGTGGTCCCGGATAGCTTGGACAGGATCACTCAGCTAGTGGGTTTGCCTGCAAGGGTTAGAGTAAGGGCAATGTCATGCCCCTACTCTCATAATCCAAGAGACAGGATTCAGGCTGGTGGAGGTGTGAGTATAGTGTCTGGTAGCACTGATGTCCCACTCCTGAGCACATTTATTGCTTGCTGGGTAGCAAGTGTCCCATTTGGGCTCCATGGTGGGTAGGGAGCACGGCACTGAACCAAAAAAAAAAAAAAAAAAACCCATGAATCCTGATATTATAAATTTTATTTCTGGGGTCCCCAGCAAGGTCCCTACCAGATATTAATATCAATGAAGAGAATATCACTAATGCAGTGATATTCTCTTCATTGAAAAACGAATTGGGAAGATGTCATTTCTTTATTCAGAAGGAACTGGGAAGGTTGGCAGGGTTGCCGAAATCAGTCAATTGATTATGCTCCGGTAATGTCTTGATAGAAACAAAACATTCAGAACACCTTCGAGCCACATGTATTGGGGGAATTCCGATTACAGTTTCCCCACATAAGACACTAAATTTATCTTGTAGCATGATCTCAGAGTGGAATCGTATCGAAATGTTAGAGGAAGAAATCTGGTCTGAATTTAAGCCATAAGGAGTGACAGCTGAAAAGAGAATTCATGCTTAGGGATGGGAATCTAGTATCCCATAGAAACCTCATCCTTATTTTTAACATGCCAGCATCTCCAATGGGATTAAAGTTGGATACTTGCACTTCACAGTTATATGTAGGCTATATGTACTAAATCCATTAAGATGCTTTAAGTGTCACAAATAGCGTGTCAAGGGCAGTCACAAATTGCATGTCATGGTTCCCTTGAATGTGCTCTGTTGCACAAAGGAACACAATATCATGGGTTGCTCAGCTATGAAACCTGTATGTATAAACTGCAAGGAGAACACCCTGTGTACTCAAGAGCATGCCAGTGGTGGAAGTAGAAAAAGAGATACAGACTGAAGGCAGAGCTGAACATATGTTATCAGGGGCAATAAAGCAGTGAAGCCATAAATAGCAATAAGCAAATATATGCTCAGAAAGTAGTAGTAAAGCATTCCATTGGAACACAAACTGATGAGTGTTCCACCAATGGCGTCATTCACTCCCATTGCATGCTAATTATTAAGTTCTCAAAAAAAAACAGCTGCCACTCCAATATCAATACCCCCCCCCCCCCCACTGTCAAAAAAAAAAGTGGGAAAGAAAAACAAAAATCACTGGAAGAACCACCCACAACAAAATAACAAATGAATGTCAAAAACAAGGTGGTTTCAGATGATGCAGTCATGGAACTCTTTGCAGAAGAGGAAGATATGGATACAGGCCAGCATCCTTTCTTTCCAAAGAAAAGGTAAATCCAGAACCTGAGAAAACAAAACCCTCAGCCCTTCAGAAGCCACTAGTTGGATCTGGAAAATCTAAATAATTATTATATTTAAATTCTTGCAATGGAATTGTCGTGGATTCCATCAGAATAATGATGACATCAAGGCCCTCCTGCATAAGCATCAGCCAACATGCTTTTGCTTACAGGAGATATACTAGAAGGCAAATGAGGTCCTTAGATTTCATAACTGCTCAATCATTCACTAAGACAGAGCCGGGAATGGATCAAGAATGGCAACCCTCATGTAGGCATTGCCATTATTATTATTATTATTATTATTATTATTGGCCATATGGTGCAAGGAAGCCTGAGGCTTATGCTACACCAGCCAAAGAAAATTCCCGAGTTACCCTGAGAGTGAGAGAGAAGTAGAAAGGAATCATCAAGAAAGAGAAGAATGATGATATCCAGCTCAGGACCCTGGGTGTGCCAAGCCCATACTCACCAGATGGGAGTCCCTGGAACTTACTCGTTTCCATGCCACTTACTATCAACCTAGAGGCAGTAGCAGTTCACCTAACATTAGGGTTTCTCTTGACTGTTTTCTCCATTTATGAGGGGTTTCTGAAAAGTAAGGTAACACATTTTTTTCTTAATAATGGTGAAAGGAAATGAGATGAAATGGGGTGGACAGATAGACCTGTTAATAATGTTCAAAAAGACCGTCAGTGCAGTGGTGTTGTGGTACTGTTGCCTCACAGCAGATTCCAGTTTCAAAATGGTGGCTACTGTGCAAGTGTGGTCCAAAACAGGTGTTCATGAAGTTATTTGCTTTTTGCAAGCAAAAGGGTCTTCACCAAGTGACATTCACCATGAAATGGTTGCTGTGTATGGCGAAAAGGTGATGACAAAGAAGCAGGTGTGTTTTTGGTGCAGTGAATTTAAAGTGGGCCGTGTTGACATTGAAGATCGAGATTGGGCGGGCAGGCCTTCATTGAGCAAGACAGAAGACAACATTTCTTGCATTAAGGGCATCGTTCTTGAAAACAGGTGAGTGAAACTGCGTGAAATTGCCCAAATAGTGAACATGAGTAAGTTGACTGTTCACGATGTCCTTGGCTTTTGAAAGGTGTGCTGCCACTGGGTGCCTTGACAATTGTCAGCAGAGGACAAAGCAAAACCATGGGGATGTGTCTGGAGAGCCTGTTGCGATACAGTGATGGAGAGGATTTTCTCGCTCCCATAGTCACAGCAGACAAAACATGGGTTCATCACTTTACCCCAGAAAGCAAACAAGACTCCATGACCTGGAAACATCCACGATCTCCTTTGCGCAAAAATTTCAAAACTGTTCCCAGTGTCCAAAAAGTCATGGCTGCTGTGTTCTGGGATTGCCAAGGCATTCTGTTGGTGGATTTCTTTCCAAAGGGAGGAACAATTAATGCACTACTTTACTGTGCAACGTTGGAAAAACTGAAATCCACCATTCGATGCAAACAACCAGGACTCCTGACAAGCACCGTGATTTTGGTGTATGACAATCAACTCCACATACTGCCCACACCATTCATGAGTGGTTGTGCTGTAATCATTGGGAAACTCTGTCACATACCCCCTACAGCCCAGACATAGCACCTTCAGACTTCCATTTGTTCAGCCCTCTGAAAAAACACCTTTCAGGAAAGCATTTCACCGCGGATGAGGAAGTTCATCAGGTGGTGTGATGTTGGTTACTGCATGTGGGCATGGACTTCTTCAGGGTATTGATAAACTGATCCATCATTGGGACAAGTGCATCAATGAAACTGGAGACTTTGTGGAGAAGTAGTGCATGTTCACTTATTTCTTGGTGTGTAATTTCAACTTCATATTATTAAACATCATCGAGAAAAAAAGTGTTACCTTACTTTTTGGAAACCCCTCATATTTGCCACCTGGGAATCCCCAGGCAGACCTCTATGAAATCATTAAGCACTTGCCATCTCCTTTTCTATTATCAGGGGATTTCAATGGACATAGTATTTTGTAGGGTAGTGCTGACATCGGTGGAAGGGGCAGGACTATTGAGGGGTATGCTTGTGATAACTACTCTGTGGAGTCAGAGACATTGCCAGCCATTGAGGATACCCTGTTGGAAGATCAGTTTCACTAACTGGAATGCCTTCAAACATTTGGTAATGTTTAATACCAACACAGTCAGCAAGGAGCCAATTAATGACACAGTTAAATACATTACAGAAAGTATTGTTCAAAAAGTAGAAATTTTAATTCTGAAGACATAAACGTGGTTTCCACTATTTCCAAAACCATGGTGGAATGCAGACTGCACGGCAGCAAGAAAAGCTCAAAACATAAGCTTTCAAATGTGCTCTCGAATAATGTTAGAGTCGGAAGTAATCTTGGATCTACTTTGCATTTTCCATCATCCAGACAGTGCCCCCTAAGCTCGTCTGGCACAAAGTCCAGAAAATGAAAGGTAAATGTGGATCACACACTACATCGATCCTTGAACATATTAGAGTTGCATACCAAGCTGCTATTGCAAACACTCTAGGGGAAAGGGGAGACATTTGCTAAAATGTCTGCTGAAACATCTTATTGCCCTGAGTTTCTAACACTTAAACTAAAAGTTGAAAAGCAGCATTTGAAGTTACCTTCAAATAACTGGGAGGCATACAATCAGCCTTTCACAGAATGGGAATTGAAAATATCTCTCTCTCTCTCTCTCTCTTTCTCTTTCTCTCTCTCCCCTCCCCCCAGACAAGTACTGTTGGGCCAGATGACATTCATTATGAGATAATCAGACATCTTTCATCGGAATCTATGGATTGGCCGCTCTATTTTTTCAACAGAATCTATCTTAATGCCCATTTCTAGACTCCTGGCATAAGGCAATTATGCTTGCCTTTCCCAAGTCAGGAAAGGATCTAAAATTTTTGAACATTTACCACCCAGCTGCTTTGACAAGCTGCTGCAAGGTTCTGGAAAGGATGGGCAGTGCCTGTCTCATGTGGTATTTAGAAGCAAATGACCTCCTATCCAAAGAACAATGTGGCTTCCAAAGGAACAGGTGAACACTTGACCATATAATAAGATTAGAAACATCTGTTCGAGATGCTTTCCTCAAATGCAAGCACTTAGTGTTAATCTTCTTTCATATGGTGTGATGTGGCTTGGAGATTTGGAATTTTAAGCATGTGATGTGGCTTGGAGATTTGAAATTTTAAAAGATTTCTATAATCTTGATATTAGGGGGTCATTTAGCCCTTTGTATTAAAATTTTTTGTGTGGGGGTCCATTCCTCTTCTGACCTTTTTTGCCAAGAGGAAGGAGTCCCGAAGGATCAGTTCTAAGTGTTACATTTTTTGCTGTCAAATTTAATTCTATTACTGAACAACTTCTTCCAACTGTAAACAGTGCTCTTTTTGTTGATCACTTTAGCATCTTTTCACTGTCATGCAACACGAGGTTATCAAAAGACAATTGTGGCATGAAAGACATGCCATTAACCATGTCAACTCTTGGGCGGTGGCTAATGGTTTCAGGTTCTCTTCTCAGAAGACAATTTGCATCAAATGTTGTAACAAACAAAATTGTCACCATTAAAGCATGGATCAACTTTAATGGTGCATGCAGGAGACTGGGGTTCGATTCCCCACCAGGGAGGTGGTTTTTTTTTGGCTCTGGTCGCGGAAGAGAACAGTTGGTGGATTTTTTGCTGCTGTAAAGGGATAAATATTTTTAATTTTTATCGTATTCTTTGTTAATTAACATAGTACATTGTGTTTTCCATAGATATTGAATAGGTCTAGTAGCGTTCGTTAGCTTCTTATTTTGAATTTAACCAGCGGGGTTTTTTTTTTTTTTTTTTTTTTTTTTTTTGAAGTTACGACTCCGGTGTTGCCGCCAATATTGTTGAACTAGCCACCATATTGTAGTCTATAAGAAATAGCTTAACGTGTGTGTATATATATATATATATATATCTGGAACTGAAAGTATAAAGTAAAACTAGATAGCATAATATGAAGCACTGTATTAGGAATCTGTTAGCTTATTATAGTATCAATTAATCAAAAATAGTATTACTTATTAAATTTCATTGTTAATTAAATTGTATTTAAACAGAAATCATGACCCAGACTAGAGCTGCGTAGCAAATATAACAGACTAGTGAGAGTGCTGTGACTCGGGGGAGAAAGGAAGGGGGCAATTCTCCAGTGCATCAGTCTAAAAAATGTGTGGAATGTTTGCCAACCTTTCTAAAACAGGACATGATCTGGAGGATGCCTTTGTGTATGCTAGGTGTCTAAAATGTCAAGAAATTAGGCACCAACTCAGCGTTCTGATGGAAGTTCATCAGGTGGTGCAATGTTGGTTACTGCATGTGGGCATGGACTTCTTCAGGGTATTGAGGTGTAGGGTAAATGCCCTTGAAGAAATTAATGAGGGGCCCGTCAAGCTCTCAGCTGCCGAACTCAATGGCAGAGCTCACTCCTGTGCATCAGGCAACATTGAGGCAATCTCCAAGGCAGAATGCACTGGTCTCAAAGGAACTAGTTATTGTTGGTGACTCTATTGTCAGGAAGATGGGAAATATACTATGCAAGAAGGATAGGTGGAACAGGACCAGAGTATGTCTGCCAGGGGCGAAAGTTGATAACTGGTAAATACCTAAATCCAATAATAATAAGTATTACGCTATCAAGTTTGTTATATGTATTATACTACACAGTTAAATTTATAAGTTTTAAATTGGTTACAGGCTTACTAGAAATAATTTCTTAGCTCAAACAAAAAAAAAAAAAAAAAAAAATAGTGATTAGAATCTTTGAGCTATTAATTTCCCATATTTAAAGCCATACAGTCCACTACTATGCACTACACTGCTAGTTACATGATATCATATTCACATCAAATCCCCAATACAGAAGCTGTATGAAGGGTAAAATTTGTTGCAGAGAGAAGTTGTGTGCTGCTAAGATTAGTGGAGAGCAGCACTTGTGAAAACAAAACTAGCCTGTTCTTCATTGGCATTCAAATTGTTTTTGTTAACCTGCTTGAGTCAATTTGAGCTGCTCCTAAAACACTTTACAATAGTGCAGTGCTGGAATTGGAAAGTATTGTGTTAATTTTAAATTCATAATTTTAATAATTGCATACATTAGATGTATTGAAAACATTTTATTTTATTTTTTGGAAAACTTCTTCATTAACGAATCAATTAATGATTCAGATCAAAAAGAAATGTGACAATTGAGAATACTCAAAATTATCATTTTTGTTTCTCTTATACATCTAATTTTTTTGCCAAAAAATCTGTCTTAGTATTCTTCAGCTATTTGTACCCCTGAAGCATTAATGACCAAATTGTATTGGCCAACCTGATCTGGTTCAGAGTTGTCCTGCACTTATGGAACAACTCTGAGCCAGATCAGGCTGCAGCCAAAACTGTGTTCTTCCAAACAGGCCCTTGCATTTGCTGTGTAGTAGGAATGGAGACAGACAGATTCCAGTCACCATCTACCAGAAGTTGCTAGAAAGTATTCCCAAAATGATTGAAACTTCATATGGGCTTAAGGCCACCCTGCTGTGTATTACAATTTTTGAATTGATATCTCTTTCCCACCACAGGCACCTTATTCATGTTTAGTCTCAGCAACTTGTTTTCTACATTCCTCTCAGTTATCACAAAATCATTTAGTCTCCTGTTAGAATTTAATATACTTCTGGCATCCCCATCCCTAAAAAATTTCTCTTGTCTAAACATGGATGCAATTTTTTTTTTTTTTTTTTTTTTTTGTCAGCAACCTGAGCAGGATTATCAACAGTTAATCCATCCGTATCTTGTGGAACAATGTGATTTGTCCCATTCCTCCTATTATTTACATAAGTAAAGAAATCTTTACTACTTTTTTTCTCTGTCAGTCTTCTTCTAATCTTCCTTAGCTTGCTTTAACACCCTTTGTGATTTTATTGCAGACTAGAATGTACCTACTCTAAGTTTCTGTAGCCCCTGATAATTTGTATGCATTCCATGTATATTTCTTCTCTTCAGCTCATCTGACATCCATTTAGGTCTAACCCTTAAATAGCATCTCATAGTTAGAATAAAAAGCCTGGTAGCTTCTATGATTATTTCCCCAAATGCTTCCCATTTGTAATTTATTGCTCATCATCATCATCCATTGGTCTTGCTGAAATTAATTTAAAAACTGTCTGAGACCATTATTGGTATTAGTAGCGACATATTACATTAGAAAGCAAGCTTATAAGGCATCAACCAAAAAGGAAAAAAAAAAAACGAAAACTTCCCACATCACCTGTTCATCCACTCCAATAATTTTTCTAGTTCTTCCTTGAATTTATTAAAACTGTTGTCCGCTTCCACAACAATAGATGGAAGTTTGTTCCAACAATCAACCACTCACTGGCTGAAGGCAAACCTCAACACGTCTATCCTGCTACCATGCAAAAGCAAATGCCCTTCCCTTTCCCCCCTCAACACTAGTTACATCTTTAATTAAATCATACAAATATATTGTGCAATCAGTTTATGTGTGGTAACATGGAAGTTCAGGTAATTATTTGTTTTGCACTTTTATAGGATAAGTCTTTTAGAATTTTGTCCAACTGTAATAGCATGCCAATCTACATTATATGATTTCTTTTTCTGATATATATGATATCAGGTAACTATAAATAATCTGAGCTATGCTTTCTAAGCTGTAGTCTTTGTTTAGGTTCCTAGAGTTACAGAGCAGTGGAAGAAAGAATGAAATTAGGCTACATTACAGTCATTGGAATGTTGTTCGTGTAGAAACATTTCCTTATCATCTGGCAGATAACAGTTGGCATCAGGTGGCTCTGACACTAAGTGGAAGTAAAATTGAGTTATTTATCGATTGTAATCCAATATTTAAGCGCATTGTTCATGAGGTTGACAGGAATTTTACTGGGCGAAATTTATCACTTTGGCTGGGACAAAGGAATTTTAGGCATTTTCTTTTTAAGGTAAGTTGCCAACTAGTTTCTATGCAAATTTCCTGAGTTTTAGTTGACCTTGGAGTTTTAAAATATTTGCCAAATTTTACTGCATAAAGGAAGCAGTTGTAAACTTTGTGTGGGAAACAATACAATTGATTTCCATATTCATCAACTCTGTCAATTATATCTCTGTTTGAAACTGATATGGTGTACATATGTTAACATATTTTATGCAGTAGTTTCAAGGTGATTGTAAATTGAGAGAGTTTAAGGACATCATAGCAAATGTAGGAATGACTAATTTCATAAACAAACACACTATACAGAATTGTGGTATCGTAGCCAAGTGGGCAGGAGCGGGAGTGCAGTAGCACACGCTCTTTGAGTAGACCGGGGTTCAAGCCCCTGACTGCTGAATACGGTCGATCTGCCAACCCGGACTGGACCAGCGTGGCAGATTATGGTCCATTTCCCTCAGCATGAATTGTTGAGGAGGCTTCCGTCCTGCAGTGGGTTGATAATGGCTGCACTTTACTTTTACACATTTCACTTTCATATATTTTGGTGCAATGGGACTCTTTTTTTTTTTTCTAATTTGGATAAAAGTTAATAACTTAAAATAAGCATAATCAACTTTTTATCTACTGAAGGAGCCATAATGCTCTGAAACATGTGCAATAGCATAATGCACTGCAGAATCATAATTGAAGTATTTAGTGATGATTCCATTGTACAATGTTTGTTTATCAACCTTTTCTTGTGTTATGATTAGTATTAGAATGATTCCAATATGTTTCTATTTAATAAAAAAAAAAAAAAAAAAAAAAAAAAAACAGGATAGCAGAAGGTTTAGGAGTTGTAACAGATTTTTTTAGGTACCAAACAGGAGATCTTTACTTGATTTTTAAATTTGAATTATACGCTAAACATTCAGTGAAATTGAATGTTTAACATAATTCAAATTATGACATTTGATTACTGCAAAATCATTTATTTCATATAATAAAATGTCAAATTTACTCAGTACTTACCAGTATTGTAGAAAGCTTCAGATTTTCCAAGGTAAATCAGTGTCAAAAACAGCAGTATTTAATAAGTGTGTGTGTGTGTGTGTGTGCGTGCGTGTGTGCGCCAGAAAGTAAACTAGGATTTCCTACAAGTAGTGTTAAATGTCACTGTGGTTGTATCTTGCTACTAGATTAGAAGCTCTTAATGAATAACTTGACCAGCTATGCTGACTCTGACCTGCTGAAATATTCTCCACTCAGTTATTTCAAGACAACAGCTTATCAGAGCAGTGAATTCATTGCTGAACCTCTGTAACAGCAGAACACAATGTTCCACAGTTTATTCTTAAGTGTTTAAGCCCTTATATACCACAAACCCATCCTATAATGCAATCTTGAAAATCATTCTTCATATCTGAATGGAACACCTATTTAATCAGGCCATTTGAAAAACTACTGGACTCAACAAAGAGTAAACATTTTCAACCAATCTCTAATGCATCAAGCCTGCTTTCCATACTGACTATCCACCTGCTACCACATAAACTGTAAGCCATCTCATTATTATTATTAGCTATATGGTGCATGGAAGCCTGCGGCTTATGCTACATCAGCCAAAAAAAAAAGGTTATATTCATTATGCACTAACAAATCACTCCACAACTACCAATCTGTTTGCAACAAGTAGCATCTACCCTGTCTGCCTTTGCACATACAGAGGAGCTCACAATCACCTATTTAGACATTGAGGCAGAGGCAGTATTTGATGTAGTTCAAGCATCTACATTCCAGAGTCTCACTGTAACATTTTGAGACTGCCTGTTTTTCTTCTCGTCTCTCCTTTGCAACAGAATTATTCAGCTTAACGCAAATGGAAAAGTCAGGTCTTTAGGGGCATTGGCACTGGGGTCCCTCAGTGAGGAGTTTTCTGAGTTAATATCCATGGCAGTCATTGCATCACTGAATTCATAACAGCCAAGATTTCCTTAGTTATGCTGATGTTTTAAAGATTTTCGTCCCAGTTTGGATTACATTGGTCTCAATCAGTGGATTGACACTGATGTAATCCATATTGGCGATCATTGATCAGATGGAAGGTTTCCAGATAGTTTAAGAGTTGGCGAGTAATTGATTTTTCTAGTTCTTTAGAAAGAGTAGAAGTACGTGCAATGGTACATTAATTGTATGGGAGGAATTTGTCACCCTTTTTTGGAACTGGCTGAATATGAGCAAATTTACAAGTAGCAGGAAAAACACCAATGGAATAAGAAAATGTAAAAAGGTGACACAGAACTCAGGAGCACAGGTTTTGAGAACAAGTGAAGAAATACCCTCTGGATCAGGATTTCTTGGCATCATGACTGTTCAAAGTTCTTCTCACATCCTTTTGACAGAAGGCCACCGGAGACATTATATGGAGTGTAAAGTGTGTTAGTTGTCTGACGATTAGCATTAGTAGAGGCATATGATGCAAGAAAGCAAGCTTATTCAGCATCAGCCAAAAAAAAAAAAAAAAAAACACACCACTCCCATTTCACCCCTCCGTTCATTCGAAATACCTGTCCAGTTGAGCCTTAAATTTGTTTAGGCTATCAACTTCAACAACAAATGATGGAAGTCGGTTCCACCAACCAACCACCCGCTGGCCAAAGGCAAATTTCCGCACATCTATCCGACATCCGTCCTTCCTCAATTTGAATTTATGCCCTCTGAGGTGATTATTCTGAGCAAGAGGAAGAATCCCATTGGCATTGAGCATGCTCAAACCATTCAAAGCCTTATACACCTGTATCAGATCACCTCGCCGGTGCGTAGTCTCCAGACTCTGTAATTTGCAAAACTTAAGCCTTTCTTCGTAAGAGCAACCCTTTGTTCCATTCACTAATCTTGTTGCCCTTCTCTGTACCCGTTCCAGCAGCTCTACATCCTTCTTGAAATGAGGCTTCCAGACCTGTATACAGTACTCAAGATGTGGCCTAACCATTGCCTTATACAAGGGAATAATCACCTCCTTATCCCTGCTAGAAAAATTCCTGTATATCATTGACAAGACACCATGAGATACCAGGGGTTTCCCCCATCTCCGCATTGTATTCTTTGTGAAGTGATGCAGAACTCTGTGTGTGGAGGCCAGAGATTTAAAGTGTGTGAGGAGTCGTCTGTTGTGTAGCATTGTTCTGTTGTTTCTCTGACCATTTAGCCGTTGGGACCCACCGTTGCCCACATTTTGCCACGAGGAGGCAGGTCAGGCACCCAGTAGATTATTTAAATACTCTGGCAGGCTCCACCACCTAATTTCCAAGGATTCAGTGGCAAGCCTAAGAAAAAAAAAAAAGTGTACACTAGAATTTAGATGTTGATTAGAATTTGGCGGCATTGTTAAGGGGTGTACTCAGTCGGTTTAGTGAGAGAATGGGGGAAGACTGAAGACTAGGGGAAAAACAGATAGAAGAATAGGGACGATAGAGTAGGCATCCCCAAAGAGGTCAGTTGAGACGAGCCCTACTAGGCAAAGCATGGGGGTAGGCAGAGAGGAGACAGAGACCTGTATCCTCCCTCCCTTGCCCAGGGATGGGGTTTTAAGGAGAACCGGGTTAGAGTACCCAGTTTAGATCGCCAATGGTGTGTTGGCAGCAAAGCTGCAGAATGTCTTTGTCGGTGTCATGTACAAGTAGTGTCAAATCCAGTATGTGGAGTGTACTGGGAATGGTAGGAGATAGTTTATTGATCGTAAATATAAAAGTTAGAAGAAGAGCAGGATGCAAGCAGGTAAGCTTTATCTCCAGCTGAAGCATCAATAGAACATCAAAGGCAGGAGTTTTAATGGAGGTGGGAGTATGGATGGGCAAAATTTGCAGCCAATTGCTTTGATGAGGGAAGACAATGCTCAACCTACCATTGTACAAGAAGTGGCTAATAGTTTATTTTTTTTGGGAAGAAACCAGAATGCTTGGCTATCATTAGGGCAAGAAGCAAGTCTCTACTCTTATCATGTTCAAAATGTAGTTTGGTCTAATTAATAATTGCTTTACAATTGTTGCAAGCTTTGGTTTCAGCAGAAAATGAACCTGGAGATTTGGTTCCAAGCCAACTGTGATATGCAGCATTCTTGTCTTAGCATATTTATTGAAAAATCAAGGTTGAGATAAAGGACAATATTTTAAGGTGGAGTGTTAAATAAAGGATTTCATCCCTACAATAATAATTTTGCTGACACAATCTGAGCAAACATTAACATCGGAATATTTAAAACAGTAATCCAACCAAGGAAAAGAATAGAAGTCTCACAGGTCATCCCAATTTGCATTCTTGTAATGCCAAACAATGTTGAGGCTGAGAATGGTCATGAGAGAAAGACTCCATTGGAGAAGAGACTGTCACTAAGTTGCAATCTGAGGTACCTAGAGGACCACTCACCTTGACAATGTATTTAGAATGGAATTGCAAAAGCCTCAACATCTTGACCAGCTGGATCAGTTTGACTAGAAAACTGAACCCAGCTGGAGTTGATATGGTATACCTTTAATACATTATTCACAGAAGCCTTGGATGTATATATACCAGGAGTGGCCAACTTAATTTGTGATGCAATCTGTTTTTTTCCTTCAAAATGTGCCGCGATCTACCATCGCAAAAATTTCATTGCACAAGGTGCACAAATCGAGGGATGACTGTATATTTAAAATTCGTCGTGATCGACCGAAATTAAATCCGCGATTGACTGGTAGATCGAGATCGACTCATTGGCCACCCCTGGTATATACCATTAAAAAATACTCCATGAGGAGGATTCCAACTTGAATGAATAATGAAGTTGGCAGATTACTTGAGCAGAAAAAGATGGCATGGTAAAGTTACAGAGCAATAAAAAATACTGAAGCCTATAACATCTACAAATTGATCTGTAATGGTGCCACAGCAAAGTTTAGGCTGGCAAAGAGTAGGGATAAGGAATTCTTTGCATAAATAAATACAGAGAAGAGAAGGACAAACCAGGTCAGACCCTTATGTAATGGATGTGGGATAGTATTAGATACCCCAGCTGATGTTGCAGATGAATTCAACAGTTACTTTGCATCGATATTTACAGAAGAAAAAAACCTTTTATATCAATGAGAAATTATGGGTGTGAAGTTGAAACATATGTAATTAATGATATTGAAATTTCACATGATTATTTAATGAAAAAACTTTTCAAACCTACAGGCAAATAAGGCTCCTGAGGTTGATGGCGTATACACTATAATTTTAAGGGAGGTGGCAAATGAATGCATCGAACCATTAAGGCTAATTATGAGAGCATTACTGGACTTGGGAGAGATTCTATTGGATTGGAAAAGTGCCAATGTATTTCCAATACATAAAAGTGGTTCTATGAGTGTAGTGGGAAAGTACTGACCGGTCAGTCTAATTTCAGTAGTAGGGAAAATCATGGAGGCAATGATCAAGGGTGGAATTCAGGATCATTTGGATAGAAATGGAATTATGAATGATATGCAGCATGGTTTTGTTAAAGGACAATCATGTTTAACAAATCTGGTTAGCTATTTTGAGAGAGTCACTAATGAGCTGGATTTAGGGAATAATTTCGACATTGTTTATTTGGATTTCAGAAAAGCATTTGACTCGCTCCCATATCAGTAGTTACTTTGTAAAATGGTTATTCCTCAGATCAGATTGGGTTAATATAAGAATTGGGATCCCCAAGAATCAGTATTGGCACCACTGTTGTTTTTGATTTTCTTAAATGACTTCAATGAAGGAATGGAGGGCATGATGTCTAAATTTGAAGTTGATGTAAAGATTGGTAGAGTAGTTAATGATCACTGCCAAGCAGAGCTTCTTCAGAGTGACCTAGATAGACTTCAGGGATGGTCAGAAAAGTGGCAGCTATGCTTTAATCCAGCAAAACACATAGTCTTACACCTGGGGAACATTAACTGTGTATAGCTTATACACTTGAAGTTGAACTAAAGTCAGTAGTGGAAAAAAAGGGACTTGGGTGTTATGATATTCAGACATGAATTCTTCAAGCATTGAATACAGGTTTCAAGGAAGGCCCATGATGTCCTGTTGATTTATTGAACATTTGCTAGTAGAGATAAGGATGTTATAATCCCATTATATAAAGCTATTGTTAGACCACACTTGGAATACTCTGTTCAAGTTTGGAGGCCACACCTAAAAAAATACATTGAGCTTTTTGAAAGGGTCCAGAGACTGATAACTTGCTTGATGAGATCAGCAAAAGGATGCCCTTATGAGGAAAGACTTTGAATACATGGGTTGCAAAGCTTGGAAACTATTTACCTTAGAGGAGACTTGATTGAGGTGCTTAAGGCTCTGAGAGACAATAGTGAAATGAATGAAAATGAAATTTTCAAGGTTATATATGATTCTTGAACTAGGGGCCATAAATTCAAGTTTCGGGGGGAGATATTTAGATTGGATTACAGGAAGTTTCATTTTAGCCAGCAACTTAAAAATTACTGGAATAAGTTGCCTACATGGGTGGTAGAGGCTGTCAGTTTGGGGAAATTCAAAGGTCAACTGGATGGAGGAGACAAATGCATAGGTTGTCTATTTCCTTTCTTTTATTATTATTATTTTTTTATTATTATTTTATTCTTTTTTTGTTGTTTTTTTTTTTTTTTGCATCATATGGCCATTACTAATATTGCCAAGGAAAATTACTTCCCTTTTATAAAAGTTGGACTACAGTAAGTCAAGTTTCAAAGAAAGTCAATTTCAATTTCATCAAGACACAGTCGCATTAATTCAAATCTTGATCTAGATAACTGGATGGACTACATTTCAAGATTCAATACCAATTCCGCCTCTGCTGAAATTCCTCTCCCAAACTTCCAATTTGCTCCTACTGATGACCTTTCCATAATTTCCATCACAAGACAGCAACTGATATATGCTATTAACTCCCTGCGACCATCTAGTACCGCAGGCCGTGATAAGATACCTCATTTCATAATTAAATGCCTTAGCCCCTATATTCTAGATGCATTACTCTCAATCTGCAACTCTATTCTTTCCACACGAGTTTTCCCTGCTCAGTGGAATGAATACTCTGAGGCCACTGCCTAAGGTTAAAGCACCAACAAGCCTAAAAGATTTCAGACCAATCTCAACTTCTTCCACCCTCCTCAAACTTCTAGAAAAGGTACTCCTTCCGGCATTAAACAAACAGTTGATGCCACAGAAGCCGAAACAGTTCCATTTCGCAGTTGAAAATAGATCCACCATAACAAACCTCATGGCCGCACAGACATCAATTCTTCAAGCCTTCGAAACTAAATCTGAATTAGCTATAGTGTACGCTGACATTGAAGCTGCTTTTGACAGCCTAGACGTCACAGCCCTTCTCAGACTCCTGCAATTCTTCTTCAGGATTAATGGAGACCTACTAGCTTTCCTCACTGCCTTATTGAAAAATAGAAGTGTCCACCTCACTTTGAAGAAAACCCACTTTACAAGAAAAATTAATGCAGGAGTCCCTCAAGGTGGTGTCCTGTCTGGCCTTCTCTTCTCAGCAATTCTGATTCCTTTCATGAGTCATCGTGATGATGCTCTAATATATGCCGACGATATAAAGTTTCTTACCTTAATCCCACCGTCTGCAAACCCAATGGAAATTACGTCTTCCATCACAGAGAACTTGACCACTCTTTCAACTTACATGAAGATGTTTGGATTAAACCTTAACCCCTTCAAAATCTGCAATAATGACTTACTCATTGAAACAGCAACCAACAATAATTCAACCTTCAGTTTTAGGTACTCTAATTCCAGTGGTTACCTGCCATAAAGATCTCGGGGTATATTTTGATCTGAAGCTGAAATTTAATGATCACACAGAATACCTCCAGAAGCATTTTAACACCCTACGCTGGAGCGCGAAACAACACTTACTTCATTCCAACGATGCCGCAACCACTACCAGATATCTTCAAGCCACTGTTTATCTGGCTATTTTATATGCTGCTGAAATTTGGGCATCTGCGTCGCCTTCACTTCAAAAACCGGTGTTCTCGTGTGAATACTGGACCCTGAAATGGGCCACAAATAAGCATCGCCGACCCCCTCAATTGAGAACAACTGACATGGCTGAGCAGCTAAATGTACCCAGGATCCCGAGGTTAATTGACAGCAGGTGTTTAATGACTTCAGTAAAAATGTACACAGGAGTAATAAACGCCCCAAACATCTGGGATTTCTGTTAGTGGCACAATCCTACGCCATCCTTGAGGTCAGAGCCCACACTAATCCTCAAATACAACCGGTTGAAACTGTGTAGTCGGTTCCTACCTGCCCAGGCACTCCCCAAAATTCAGGCACTGCTCCGTCTTGGAGTCGACCTTCAGAAATTAGCTACCGACTACAAATACCGTCACATGCTCCTCGAGTGGATTCCATCTGTGGAACTGGGATAATTTCCTCCATATGACGTTTAGTCCTCATTTTTCATTATTACAATTTACATGTTTGTAACTCATAATTTACATGTTTGTAACTCATAATTTACATGTTTGTAACTCTTAATTTCCATGTAACGGTGATTTTTTTCCTTTTTGCAAATTAATTTCATTTATAATTTCATTTATAATGTAAAACTCCTGGCCATGTCGCCGTGTTGAGTATTATTGTCTCTAGTACATGTCCTGTACTTATTAGCAATAAAGAATTTATTTATTTATTTAATTGTGCAACCAGATATGAAGTTTTCTGAGCAGTGCAGACAGGCTGCAAGAGTAGCTAGCTTGTGGTGTCTTGTCAATAATATACAGGAATTTTGCTAGCAGGGATAAGGTGGTGATTGTCCCCTTATATAAGGCAATGGTCAAGCCACACCTTGTATACTGTATACAGATCTGGAGGCCTCATTTTAAGAAAGATGTAGAGCTGCTGGAATGAGTACAGAGAAGGGCAATGAGATTGGTGAGTGGAACACAGGGTTGAAGTTACCAAGAAAGGCTTAAGTTCTGCAAATTGCAAGTTCTGGAGACTAGGCATGTGTGAGGTGATCTAATTGAGGTGTATAAGGTCTTGAATGGTTTGAGCAGATCACTGCTAATGGGATTCTTCCTCTTGCTCAGATTACTCACCTGAGGGGACATAAATTAAAGGAAAGACAATCGTAGAATATATGTGTGGAAATTTGCAATCAGTCGTGGAGGTCAACAACTTGAATAAGTTCAAGGCAGAACTAGACAAACATTTGGAGTGAATGGATGGGTGAAATTGGAGGGTTTTTTTTTTTTTTTTGGCTGATACTATATAAGCTTGCTTTCTTTCATCATATGCCTTTGCTAATGCTAACAGATGAATTTTACAGAATGGATAGAGATTTTAAGCCAGAGGAGATTCCAAATTAGTAAGTTTCTGACAAAAATATTAGAATTTACATCTGCATAAGTACTACCTTTGAAGTGAAAGGAATTGTACAGTTAATAATTAGGACAACTGAGACGCTGTGGTTGAAGCAACTGAGAATTTGAATTCTGTCATAAAATGTAAGTGGTACTTGGCAGATTATAAGTGGTAATGGACATCATTGAGATTGGACCACGTATATTCGTGAAATGCAGTTGTTTGGGGTTTATATCCTTTTACAGTTAAGTTAATTCTGTTAGTTTAATTTTTATGTTCTATTAATTTCACTGTTCAGAAAAGGTGGGAAGGAAATAATGAAATTTTTGGATATGGCATACACAGTGAATAATATACAGGAATTTTGCTAGCAGGGATAAGGTGGAATATATAGCTGCAATATATATATATATACCCAGCCCCTTGACCTAACATGGCCTCAGCAATGCCCCCCAGATATACGCTACCTTTACTCTCTCCGGTCACTGTCTGGCAGAAGAAGCAACAAGATTATACTCTAGCTGATCTGTAAGCCTCTTAGAGAGTTACCAATAGATTCAGTCCAGTGGACTATCTAGCAGCCAGCCTGTGAACACTGTTTTAGAGTTTTACCCTTGGAACGTAAAGGAAGTGTGTATATTGCTATAATGCCCACCATAACCTCAAAAAACATCAATCATAGTGCATGATGGAAGAGATGGGGATTGAGACTAAGCATAGGTTTCACCATTATAGCCTCCAATAAGCAAAGGGCATCATCTGCTTAATGAGTGTCATCTATTAACTAGTGTTATGGTAACACACAGGATGGCATTCCTTTGTGTTATGTGGACACCATGCCTTGTGATTGTGACCAAATTGATTTTATTACATAAATTACTGCAAATAAAAATTGATGTAATAAAATCGATTTGGTGGAGTGTTAAATAAAGGATTTCATCCCTACAAGAATAATTTCACTAACACAATCTGAGCAAACATTAACATCAGAAGATTTAAAACAGTAATCCAACTAAGGGAAAGAAGAATAGAAATTTCCCATGTCATCCCAATTTGCACTCTTGTAATGCCAAACAATGGGGCTTGAGGCTGCAATTTTTATTTGCAGTAATCTATGTAATGGTGAATTTGTACTTTTTTTTTTTTTATGTGAAGTTTTCATGCATCATATCCATATAGTTCTGTATAAGATGTTAATCTTATACAGAAATGACATGGATGAAATTTTCTCTTCTTTGTTTCATTCATAATGCTTTATATGTAGAATTGTGATTTTAATATATTAATGTAAAGGAATTTTGTGTTAATTTCATAATTGGAATTCAATCACCACTTTATTCTTATTTAGTGTGATTTTTGTTCCTTCATGTCATCTTCTTCCCATTTACATGAAAAAAAAATTTGTTAGTTATTTGATTTTTGAAAATGAGTATGTTCTAACTTCACTTCATCTGAGCATGGTGCAGAAAGTGTTTACATTTATTGAGGCTGTTTATACTTTGCTTTGTGAATTTCTAATGAATACATATGCTAACAGTAGTAGTGCACATAAGTAACAGTAATTTTACCATGCCTAACCTATTTAATAATTACTGAAAAGGAAATTAAGTACAGGCAATCCTCATATAACATGGTACTTCTATAACACTGTTTTGCTCTAACATGGTTAGAGAATTGTGACAAACCTCACATGACACTGTATTTTTGAGCTTTTGTGCAGGAAAAACCCTGCCATTATGTTGGATGTAATTTTTTTAACATTTCCATTCTTTTTTATGAATCCCCACTGTTGACTTGCTAGTTGTTATGCAAAAAAAAGTTATTGGGAAATCCCCATATTTTATTTTGTTGGGAGATCCCAGTGTTAAGTTCTGTGCTATTGAACTTGTGCTTGTTTGAGATCATAAAAAATTGCGACTTCGAAGCGTGCAGTTTAAAGCGTGCAATTTAAATTTAAACTTTTTGCAATGTATGATACCTTCCCCCTTTTTTAAGATGATCCAAAATTTTTATCTTTGATTCTGGAAAAAATAGTCTGTTGAGCAGTGCTTTTTTACTTTCCTTAGACATAATTTAGGGCTGGAATTTAATTCACAATAAAAAAGTCATTCCAATACAGTTCTTAAGAACAAAGTTTAGTAATACATACCCAGAAAAATTTATAAACCATACAATAAAAACTTTAAGTGACAAACATTAGCATTAGCATTAGTAGAGGCATTTGATGCAAGAAAGCAAGCTTATGCAGCATCAGCCAAAAAAAAAAAAAAAAAAAAAACCCACTTCCACTTCACCCCTCTGTTCGTTCAAAATACCTGTCCAGCTGAGCCTTAAACTTATTTAGGCTATCAACCTCCACCACAGAACAGACTGCCATCCCTTGTGGTGGAGGTTGATAGCCTAAATAAGTTTAAGGCTCCGCTGGACAGGTATTTTGAACGAACAGAGGGGTGAAGTGGAAGTGGGTTTTTTTTTTTTTTTTTTTTTTGGCTGATGCTGCATAAGCTTGCTTTCTTGCATCAAATGCCTCTGCTAATGCTAATGTTTGTCACTTAAAGTTTTTATTGTATGGTTTATAAATTTTTCTGGGTATGTATTACTAAACTTTGTTCTTAAGAACTGTATTGGAATGATTTTTTTTATTGTGAATTAAATTCCAGCCCTAAATTATGTCTAAGGAAAGTAAAAAAGCACTGCTCAACAGACTATTTTTTCCAGAATCAAAGATAAAAATTTTGGATCATCTTAAAAAAGGGGGAAGGTATCATACATTGCAAAAAGTTTAAATTTAAATGAAGCAACAATTCCAACCATAAAAAAAAAAAAAAAAATGAACAGAAAATTAAACTGCTGTTGCTGCAGGATCTTTCATTTCCACAAATATGACAGCTCGCTCCCGAGCACCAATAATTGAGAAAATGGAAAAAGCACTTGGTATTTGGATTGATGATAGCAGTAAAAAATTGATCCCATTAGATGGAAATGTAATTAATTAAACAAAATTCACTAAAAATTTATAACCACTTAAAAGAAAATGGAGAATCTTCTGTTAACCCAGAGTTTGTTTTGTTCAAGCAATTTAAAAACTGCTTCTCATTACATAACACAAGGATTCAAGAGGAAAATGCATCGGCTGATAATGAAGCTGCCAAGAAGTATGCAGAGGAATTTCAGAAAATTATTGAAGAGCACAGATACACACCACATAAAGTTTCCAATGCCGATGAGACAGGCCTTTGGTGGGAAAAAATGCCAACAGAATGTTTATTTAAAAAAAAAAGAGAAAACTTATGTAACGTTACATTGTGTGCAGTAACGCATCAGGAGTTTACATGATAAAACATATGCTAGTTTATAGATCCTCTAATCCTTGTGCAATGAAAGTTGTAAATAAAAACGCATTACCAGTATATTGGAAAGCAAATAAAAGAATCTTGGATAACTGTTGATTTATTTAAAGAATGGTTTCTAAATTGTTTTGAGCTAGCTGTGGAAAACTATTTAAAGCGGAAAAATCTAGGTTTCAAAGTTTTATTACTATGATAACTCGTAATGTTCCTACCTAATGTGCCGCCTCCGTAGCCAGGCGGGAAGGAGCAGCAGTGCGTAGCACACGCTTCTTGATTAGACCGGGGTTCGAGCCCATCACCACCAAATACGGAGGATGCGGAAAGGTCAGGGAATGACCACCGCATATCCCGGAGCAATATGGCCTTAGTTGCTAATGCTCCTAAAAACCAAATAACAATAACTAACAAATCCTACCTAATGCAAATTCTTTAATTCAGCCATTAGAATAAGGCATTATATCTACCTTGAAAACTCATTACATCAGAAAATCATCACAGTGGATTTTGGAAAAAACTGATTTTCCAAATCAGGATGGAGGCATGGAAACATTTTTCAATTGTGGACTATTGTAATCATAGCTTTATTGCTCAAAGAAGTTAAACCATCAACATTAAATGCATGTTGGAAAAATGTATGGCCAGAGTCAGTTCATTCAGTAAATATGGCTGAACTGGCAGAAAATGGAATTGGTGTGATGGTAAAACTTGCTAAGTCAGTAGGATGGGAAGGTTTTGATGATATGACTACTGAAGATATTCAAGAAAAACTGGCAGAAACAGAGGCTGGTGAAGCAGATTTGGTGGAAATGGCATCAGACGTGAACTAAATCAATTCAGAGGATGACAGTGCAGATAAATTCTGAAGTTCCAAATTTTACACTAAAAAGCATCTTAGCCGAGCAATTAGAATCTTATTTTTTGAATGCTGAATGCCTTCGACTGAAAAGAGCACAAAGTTAAAAAGGGAGTTTCAAACATTCCTAGCTCCATACCATGAAATTTACAAAGATCTATCAAGCAAAAGCAAACAAACCCAGATTACTGATTTTTTAAAGAGTGCAGAAGATACACAAAATCTAGATGCTGCAGAAGAAAGTTCAGATGGTGAAGATATTCTACAACAGAGAAAACATTCTCATTTTATTGTGCTTAGCTTTGATGAAGAGGAAGAAAAATTAAATGAACGTACATTATCTGACATATATGTATCACAGTTTGTAAGTAGTTTGTTCAGTTATTACTATTTTTAATAAAAATTAAGTTTCCGATAGTTATAAAAAAAAAAGTATATTTTTGTTATGTTTTGGAACCTAACCCCCCTCCCTTTCGTACTGGGTCTTAGTCCCGTATAACACCGTTTCACACTACACAAGATTTTATAGGAACCTAACTACCGTGTTATATGAAGGTTATCTGTGGGTTTTGTAGTATCTTATTAATTAATTTTAATCCTTTTTAAACATAGGGTATATTGCAAGATGTGAAAATTATTGGGAAACCTCATGGATATGTTCTGCAGTGTCCTCACCTTGATACAGGTAAACTTTTAAACTAGCCACTTTTTTTTTTTTTTTTTAATTTGGGGAACTTGTTCAAATTTTAGTGGTTTCAAAGCTAGGTGAATACAAGATATTTGTATTTAGGTTGAATTAAATATTCTTTGACTTAATTTAATAGTTAGCTGGCAATTGCCCGTGACCACCAAATGCAGAGGATGCGGAAAGGTCAGGGAATGACCACCGCATATCCCCGGAGCAATATGGCATTAGTTGCTAATGTTCCTAAAAAAAAAACTGGCAATTCTTTTTCTTTCTGTAGTCTATCTGTAAAGGAGTGCCCTCAAATAGCTGTTAGTAGGAGGCATTTGATTTAAAATTATTGGCTTGATCAGATTTTAAATGAAACAGCTTTTCTGTTAATTATTAAATTATGTTAATCATTAAGTTCAAAGAGGTGCTAGTGAAGGTAAAATTCTGAAACATGCAAATGGACTTGGAGAAGGACATCTTAAAATGTTTATAGCATGATTAGTTTTTGAATGTCTTATCGAAAATTGTTTTTCTGTGCTGCAACTGCTAGCTCTGTAACATTAAAACATATACTGTGTGCATGTATACCCCTAATTTTTACATACCAACCTTCCATATCTTACGTTGCAGTGAATATTTGTGAATGAAGTTTAGTTATCTACTGGTTGGTAAAGTTGCAACTACTTTAAGCACATTGTCGTATTCATAATTACTAAAGTAAGTGTTTGAAAACATAAATAAAAATGTGTTCAGGTATCTAGTATGTGTCACTTTTTTTAAAATCTTATATATACATTCCTAAAACAATTTTAGAATAATAAAATGAATAGTACACAGAACACCTTCTCTAAAAAAAAGCAAAACAAAATTTTTCTAATTTTGTAATGAAACTTCTAAGCTTTGTGTTCCTGTTGAAATTGATCATGAAATTGCTGACTAATTACAGCCTTGCTGACTAGTTACATCACCTGAGGCTGACTAATTTCAGCCTTGTCCTTTGAGAAATTCTTCTCCTTGTCATTGGTATGATTTGAACCTAGACTTTTCTAAACAAATGAAGAGTGACAGAGCCTTATGTAACTTTCCCGGAGGCAATGGTTGCTTGATGTGGTTATAATCCTACTGTACGACTGCACTTTGAATACTTTATTCAAGTATGGAGGCTACACTTGAAAATAAAATAAAAAGGCCTCTAACTTCTTGAAAGAGTCCACATTTGGGCAGTGTGCCTGGAAAGATCAGAAAAAGAGCATTCATATAAGGAAAGACTTCAAATATATGGGCTATAGAGTTTGGAAATTAGACACCTTAGAGGAGACTTGATTGAGCTGTGTAAAGCTCTGAGAGGTGGAAATAAAATGAAGGAGAGTGAAATTTTTACTGTTATAAATTATTCCAGAACTATGGACAATAACTTCAAGCAGTGGAAGAGATTTAGACTGGATTGCATGAAGTTTTCTTTTCTTTTAGCCAGCAAGTTGTTAATTACTGGAATGAGTTCCTCCGTGGATAGTTCAGACAGCTTGGAGAAATTCAGAGATCAGCTTGATATCATCATTCTTCTCTTTCTTGGTGACTCATGTTCTTTTGTTCTCTCTCTCTCTCTCTCTCTCTCTCTCACTCAGGGTAACCCAATTTTTTTTTTTTTTTTTTTATCAGGCTTCCTTGTCCCATATGGCTAATATTAATACTCCTCAGAAATGACTTTACAATATCAGGACCATGCCTTTATTTCCTAGAACCCATCCTATTCAATGCAGTCCTAGCCTTTTATCATAAAACCATATGTGGAAAAGTGAATGTCAGTATTTTTCTAGGTGGATCTTTATCTACCTTGCCATTATCAACTATTTTCATTTATTTCTCAAGTGCTTTCTGTATTTTATTATGTGTACATGATGTAGTCTTGATTTCATTTGTCAAATTAAGAAACACACTACTCCTGATCAATTTTAAATTGAACAAGGCTCTTTGAACACATTTATTTAATATATTAATTTCTTTGATGTCTCTCTAAACCTCAAAGCATGTGTCACTCCCAGAAACTCCCCAGCCTTCCAAAATATTTTGATTATTCCTTCCACAGGAGGAAAGTTCTTTAGGAAGGCCATGTTGCTGACTCTAAGCTGTTCTTCAATGATCATGTACAATACCTTTTATACCAAGATACTAAGAGTTTTGTACTGTGTAAAACTGTCTACTGCATCATTAAAGAGTTCACTTGGCATAGTTATAGGCTAACCAACATACATTATTGGAAGTCAGTTCACCTCTCTGAAAGGACTTAAAGAATTATTATTCTTATTTGTATTCTACAAAGGGTAGGTTCATGCATATGCTCAACTACTCCATATCTCCCTATCCACCATCCCCTCTTAATTCATCTATAATTGTTTTTCTCACTCTCCCACTGAGTCTCTGCACCATGGCTTTTCCCTTCATCACATGACTCTTCAATCCTCACTTTGCAATATGTGTCAAATCCAATTTATCTTCCATCTTTTGATTATTTCAAACATCCATTCTCACCTACCCTTCCCAAAAGTTAATTTCTCACTTTATCAACCCATCTTATCTTTTCCATACCATAAATCTCAAAAACTTTCTAGTCTTCTAATATCTCCCATTCTCAATATCCATGTCTCTACTGTGTAATGTACCATATTCTATAATATTGTACCAATCTTTTTCCTTAAACCACTCAAAGAATATAAGGCAACAGCTATTTTGAGAGGGGTAACACAGGTAATTATGCTAATGAATTGTTTGGGGACACTATGTATACTAGGAAGGCCACATTGCAACAATAGGGGGTTGCTAGCCAATATCCTCAAGGACACATTTTCCACCTCAGGTTTGGTCTTTTTTCACACGTAATTCCCCCATGAGTAACCATATAGAATGGAGAGTATCAAATGCAGAAACTTCTTGTTAGTTGCACCACTAGTTTTTAGGGTCTAGGGAGCCTTACCAATGGCTCTCAGGGGCTTGCAGGCTGCAATTAGTGAGCCCAGGCCCTCATTGCTCCAGTGTGGCATTACTGAAGGAAATACTTCCACACATTTTCCCTTGAGGGGAAAAAAAACACAAAATCCCACTAGTAATATTTAAATAAAATTGTAAACCTGAGTCCAATACTTTGAATGGATTGTTTGGCTAATATTGCACTCAGATCCATAATTCATAAATAAAATTTTATATTAGTGTATCACCTTTAAATATTTGCCACTTATTATTATTTTTATCTATATTTAACAGTGTGAACCTATAAAATTAACAACGCTTGCAGTTATATAACAAACATTTGAGAGCTGCACGGGCTACAGTACGGTTTGATATGCTTAATGTCATATTTCCTAATGCGATATTGTTACTGGGGAATTTTGGTTATGGGTACCTATAGAGACATGCAAGATCATAAACAAATTTCAGAAGAAACAAAAATAAAGAATGTAATGAGTGTACCATTAGAAGGGAGCCAGTATCCACAATGAAAAGACTTGACAAAGCATGCATCCAGCAAATAGCAAATATGCTAGTAGAACACAAAAGCCATATGCTGAAACAATTTTTGAGAGCAATCATTAGCAACTTACAATTTAAACCACATCAAGCTGAACCTAATAGGCTCCGGCAAGCAATCTTAATAAATTGAGTTTCTGTTCAGCAGGAGAGGACTGTTCAGCATAATACAACATAACATGAATTAAAATAATAGCTAAAATAATGCCCAAGTTTGAATGAGCATACAAGGATAAATTTATTAAACTATTAACCAGTGTTTTCAATGATATCTATAACTTATCAAGTGATGATAACCAATTGGTTGTGTGAAGCAGTTCTCTATATGGACCAATTATCTATGTCAACTGACTGGTCTTCTAGTTAATTTGTTTTTATTTTTTATTGATTAATTTAATTTGTTTTTAATTTATTTTTGATGTGTATATACAGCATTGTTCACTTTGATATAGCCATAAATAATAGGTGTAACACACATAACTAAGCATCAGAAGATAGACTTCAGGTCAGAAGTTGAATATGGGCTGAATGTGATTAGTATGTTGAATTTCCACCTGGATGCTGCTATTTACAGTGTATCCTCATTATGGAAGTTGTTATTCTTGCAAATATAGTATGGTTGATATAATTATAGGTGGCCACTGTTAAATTGCCCATCCTATAAATTAAATATAACTATATATGACATATGTATGTTATAATATTTATTCTTTTTTTTTAAAGCTATCTAGTTATTTTTTCTTACAGAATGTCCAACATGTGGTCAGTTTCAGCAGCTGCAGTTATCAGTATTTCATTTAGAAAATCACATTAAGGAGCTAACAGAAAGGGTAAGCATTCATAATATTTATTTATTTGAATGAATACTCATTTCTTTATTATTAATAATTACAGAGATACAAATATTCAGTTATTATGGAACATTTTTTTGCTGATGCTGTACAAGCTTTGCTTTCTTGCATCATATTACATAGTATTAGCAGCAGTAGTAGAGGAATACGATGCAAGAAAGCAAGCTTATACAGCATCAGCCAAAAAAAAAAAAAAAAACCCTTCCCATTTCACCCATCCATTCATTCCAAATGCTTGTCTAGTTCTGCCTTGAATTTATTTAAGCTATCAACTTCCACAACAACAGGATTATTGCTCTGGCAATCAACTATGCCAGAACAAACTCTGGCTATCAACTATGCCTGATGTGTGGAAATTTGCCTTTACCTGCTGGCTAAAGGCAGATTTCCACACATCTTTTTGACAACTGTCTTTCCTCAATTTCAGTTTATGCCCCCTCAGGTTTATCTGAGCAAGAGGAAGAATCCTATCACCATTAAGTCTGCTCAATCTATTCAAGGCTTTATACACCGCTTCGCAGGTGCCTAATCTCCAGACACTTCAATTTGCAGAACTTAAGCTTTTCTTCATAAGAGCATCCCTTTGTTCCCATCACCAGTCTTGTTGCCCTTCTCTGTACTCGTTCTAGCAACTCTACATCCTCCTTAAAATGAGGCTACCAGATCTATATGCAGTGCTCAAGGTTTGGCCTGAACATAGCCTAATACAAAAGAATAATCACCTCCTTATCCCTGCTCACAAAATTCCTGTATATCATTGACAAAACCATATGACCTGTCCTGGAAGCCTGTCTGCACTGTTCAGAAAACTTCATATCTGATTGTACAATTGCCCCCAGGTCTTTTTCGGTCTCCACTACCCAGTTGATATGTTACTCTGGGGATACTACTACCCATATGCAGTATTTTGTACTTGTCAATGGTAAACTGCAGTTGCCACTTCTCAGCCCATCTGCCCAACTTTTCCAGATCCTGTTGCAGCAGCATACTGTCATTACTGTTATTAACAACCCTGCCAGCCCTTGTATTATCTGCAAACTTTGATATTAAGCTTGACAAAACAACAATAGACCCAACACTGAACTCTGGGGGACATCACTAATAATATTAGTCCACGAAGATCACCATCCATTTATTACCACTCCGTCTTTTCCCACTCAACTACCCTTTTATCAACTTACACTTAATACAATTCTGCTGCAATTTGTACAGTAGTCTTCCATGCGCAACAGTCAAAAACTTTCCTGAAATCCGAGTATATGATATCAAAATTATTTTTTGCATCCATTTCCTTTGTAATCACATCAGTGTCCAATCAAATTTTTCAGAGAAGAGTTCCCCTTAACAAACCCAATCTCTGTTTGAATTATTACTGCATTCTTGTCTAGATGATCCTGCAATGCACCTTTAACCAGTGACTCCATTATTTTTCCTGAAACAGAAGTCAAACTAACAGGTCTGTAAGTACTAGTGTCACTCTTTGATCCCCCTTTTTGAATTGGTGATACATTTGCACATCTTCAATCCTTTGGGACTTCCCCTGAGTCCAAGAATGCACTCATAATTATGGCATAGTTATGGTTTGCTTACTTCCTTTGCCACCAGCTTTAATATAACTAGATAAATCCCATCCACCCCAGGTGCCTTTCTTATGTTTAACTTCAACAATTTCTTCTCCACTTTGCTCTCATTTATTACAAAATCATTGATGTGTATCAGACTCCCTGTTAGAGTTTGATGAACAACTGAACCTCTCCTCCTTGAATAACTCCTCATATGTGAATGTAGATGCAAAATACTCACTTAGTTTGACAGCTATCTGAGAATGATCATCTACAGTTAATCCATTGATATCAAGTGGACCAATCTGATTCATCCCTTCCTTTTATAGTTTATATAAGTAAAGAAATCTTTGCTGTTTTTCTTTGCATCCTTTTCCAAATATTTCTCATAATCTGCCTAACTCTTTGACTTGATTACAGACTATCTTATATCTAGTCCATAGGCTTCTGTCTCACCTGATAATTTATATGCATCCCATGCATTTTTCTTCTTCTGCCATGAGTCTCAACAGTTCATCTGACATCCATTTGCACATAAACCTAGAATATTTCTTGGTTGGAACAAAGAGCCTATTAGCTCCAAGATTACTTCCTTGAATGCTTCCCATTTAGAATTTGCTGTTGTAACATCATCAGTTGATCCCACTGTATAGAATTTAAAAAATCTCTTGGACCACTGTAGTCACCTTTTATGAAAGCAAAAACCCTTCCCTTTACCCTTGATGGTAGTTACATCTTTAAGTAAATCCAACATCATTACAGTGTGATCACTGCTACCTAGTGGTTCCTTTATCTGTAAATTCCTAATGCATGAATAATCACTGCTGATAATCAGATCAAGAGTGTTACTCCCTCTGGTTGCTCTCTAACATGCTTCTGTAGAAAACTATCATCCAGTAAATCCATAAAAGCCTTGCTAGTGTGCAAGTGACCAACCCACAAGTTCCAGTCAATATCTGGGAAGTTAAAATCCCCCATTATAAGACACTCTGATTTACTGGCCCACTATTTCTTTGTATTGTACTCATCAGAGTCATTAGGCCTAAATAAACTCCTACCCTCATTTTTGCTTTCCCAGCGCTTATGTCACACCAAACTGACTCAACGTTGCACCGTCCATTATGTCAACTGGATGCACTTCCTTAGATTTTGTTTTTCTTAACTAAAAGCATAACCCCTCCTCCCTTCCTGTCCTCTGTATACATTGTACTCCTCAAATACCAAGTCTACATTCTTCTGTGTGACACCACTTCTCTGATATCCCAATAATATCTGCCTTGAATGTCTTAGCCAGCACTTCAAATTCATCAAATTTATTTACTATTAGTGTAAATGCAAGTATAGATGCACCTGTTCTTACTCTTAGTTACTCTAACACAGCCCATGTAGTTACTTCTTTCATGATCCCCAGCAACTTGCTTTCTGGGCTGCTGCTCATTCCAATAGAAACAGTGCAAGAATCATTTCCACCTCTGTTTGCAGTTTTCTGACTCACCTAACATTGTCTTGATAGCATCAGCAAATATTCTTGCGCCCTTTCTGTTTAAGAGTATCTCATCCTTGTAGAAGCAGTCTCTCCTGTTAACAAGCACAGACCATGCTGAAAAAAATTCTTCTCCATGAGCCTTGCACAGTCTCTCCAGAGCCGATTTGATTGACAAGGCTCTCATCATATAATCCCTCCTATCGTGTCTGGATTGCAGACACTTTCAAATTTAATCCTAACTTGCAACTTTCTTTCGACATTGACATGCACTTCTTAATTAATATGCCTCTACTAATGCTACTGCTAACATATAACACATTAGTAATAGTAATGGCCGCATTGTTCAAGAAAGCCTATGGCTTATGCTGTACCAGCCAAAAAAAAAAAAACCCGAATAAAACAAAGATAAAAAAATAATAATAAATAAATAAATAACAATAATTAATAAAAGAAAAGAAAATTAAACCTATCATTCTATGCGCTTTCCTGACCCAAAGGTACTATCCAGATAACCCTTGAATTTCCCCAAACTGTCAGCCTCTACCACCCATGTAGGCAACTTATTCCAGTAATTTATAACTCGCTGGCTAAAATAAAACTTCCTGCAGTCCAATCTAAACATTTCCCCCCGTAACTTGAATTTTTGTCCCCTAGTTCTAGCATCATTTATAATCTTGAAAATTTCGTCCTCATTCATTTTACTGATGCCTCTCAGAGCCTTAAACACCTCAATCAAATCTCCTCTAAGGTGTCTAGTTTCCAAACTCTGCATCCCACATATTCGAAGTCTTTCTTCATAAGGATGCCCTTTTGCTGATCTCACCAGGCGAGTTACCTGTCTTTGCACCCTTTCAAGAAGCTCGATGTCTTTCTTTAGGTGCAGTCTCCATACTTGAACACAGTATTCCAAGTGTGATCTAACAAAAGCCTTATATAATGGGATTATCATGTCCCTATCTCTACTTGCAAAAGTTCGATAGATCATCGATAGGACACCATGGGCCTTCCTTGCAATCTGTTTACAATGCTCAGAGAATTTCTGTGTACGGCGAGTGATCTTCGCCTGGTGAAGAGCTGCTGAGCAAAGTTTCCTAGGGCTCCATATTCTTCACTCGAGTCCAGCAAGTGTGATTCCATATTTTTTGGGAAGTACTTTATTGTAGTTATTAACCTACATCGCAGGTCCCCATAGTTTGGGCAGTTATACATGACATGTGTCCAACTCTCCGCTTCACCACACATGCATCTTGGGTCTTCTTCCAATCCCATCTGATCCAGCTTTTCTTTGAAGGCGCCATGGCCTGTCAGTACATATGATGTGTGAAGTCCAGGTGTGAACCAAGTGGGCATTTGCGGAAATATTTTCCCCAGGTCCGGGATGGATTTCTTTGTGGTACAGCCTTTGGTGGTTTCAGTCCAACAACATTGCCGGATCTGGGTGAGGTGGTTCTGAAGCCTATTCTTTTCCTCTTTGCATGCCGTGTTGTTGTTAACCGTGTAATCTAGGAAGGTGCAGGGAAGTCCCTTCATTATATGGTAATTGATTCCACTGTTTGCAATTTTCAAGTCTAGGGATAGGATCCCCACCTGGACCTGCAGGGCGTTAGTGCTTGTGGTGCTACAGACTCGCGTGATAGTGAGCAGCACAGTTCTTTGGATTGCGTCCATGGTCCTCCGATTTACAACCATTGCTGTTTTGGTGTACCAAGCTGGAACTGTGTGCAAGATGGCTGGGAGGAAGACTGTTTTATAATATTGGTTGAGGGTATGTTTTGATAACCCCTAGTCCCGTCGTGCAATTCTTGCTAGTAGGCCAGCGTATCTTTTTATTTTTGTGCGAATGTAGGATAGGTGATGCTTGAAGGAAAGATTGTTATCAAGCACAACACCAAGGTATTTCATTTTGTCGGTTAAGCCAAAATGGTCTTGGTGTCAATTTTAATTTGGGGTGGCCTGCGGATGTCAAGTCTGCCCTTGAGTAGAATGGATGTAGTCTTTTCCGACAATACTTTTAAGTCATGAATCCTAGTCATCCGCAAAGGCCTGGGAAAGCACGCCCTCCAAGTCAAGGGTGAGGAACTCATCCAAGATAATGTTCCACAGGAGAGGCCCCAGGACAGAACCCTGGGGGTATCCCCTGCTGACTGGTTGGTGAATTTTACCATATGGTGCAGTAACCTGGATTCTTCTGTTGTCAAGGTATGATTTAATGGTATCAAAGAGGTTCCCAGGCAGCTGAGCCCTTCAAACGCCCTGGCAAAGTCCATGGAGATTGCTAAGAAATATTTTTCTTGGGCATGCAGTAGCAGAACTGATGAGATGACACAGGGCTTTGGTAGTGGACGATCCTGGCTTAAATCCATATTGCATTTGGGCGGTCGAGTTTGCTGTTTGATAAAAAAAAAAAAAAAAAAAAAAGTGAAGTGCAGCCATTATCAACCCACTGCAGGATGGAAGCCTCCTCAACAATTCATGTTGAGGGAAATGGACCATAATCTGCCATGCTGGTCCAGTGCGGGTTGGCAGATCGACTGTATTCAGCAGTCAGGGGCTTGAACCCCAGTCTTCTCAAAGAGCGTGTGCTACTGCACTCCCGCTCCTGACCACTCGGCTACGGAGGCCTCCTATTCTTGAGTGTAGCAACCTCTCAAATAGTTTACTAGTAACTGATAGGAGAGCGATGGATCTGTAAGAACTTGGTAGTATAGGTGGCTTTGTGGGATTTTTCAATATTAGTTTAACTCCAGCAACCTTCCAAGAGGTGAGAAAGGTACTGGCATTCAGACATCTATTATATAATTGTAGTAATAACTGCAGAGCATATTCTACTACTTTTTTAATTATTCCTGGCTCCAGGAGATCGGGACCGGGGCATTTTTTAAAATTTCTAATTTGTGCTGCAGCCAAGTTCAATTCCTCCAGAGTGAAAGGTGGTTCCTGCTGTCTGTTGGCATATGCTTCATTCTCGGCACAGATGGCAATTTGTTCAGGCAGAGTTGGTGTTGCTGGTTCAGGATAGATAGCTTCCAGTATGTTGCTCACCGATTGATGCCAGTTTGTTGTCAGAGTTCCTTGTGGAGTCTGTGTTGTGGTAATAACTTATCCCCTGAGGAGCTTGTTGGTGGTGATTTTATACACCACTCCCCAGGGTTCCCTGTTTCTAGTTTCAGTAACTAGATTTTCCCAGGTTTTGCGTTTGCTTTTGACTATTTCGCTAGTATACTTATTTCTCACCGTTCTGTATATATTCCTTAATGCCTCCACTTCAGCTGGTGGCCAAGTTCGTCTCTCTTTCTAGAATGATTTTCTTTTTCTAATGATGTCTCGTCTAAGGTGTTGGATCTCTTGAGTCCACCATGGGACCAGTCCTAGGGTTTGTTTTCTCCTCTGGATGGTCTTTTGGCTTGCATCCGTAATGACCTTTGTGATGTTTCTTTGAATCTCATTGAGGATCTCTCAGGTGCTGGATTTGCTCCATTTGCCTAGCAGCCATGGGAATAAGGGCTTCTTTGAAACATTCCCAGTTCACCTTTTGAACCGCAAAGCGTGTCTCCATTTATCTGGGAATTTGGTTGCACTCCAGGTTTTTTTGTAGGTGATAAGTAATTACTCTGTGTTCGGAGGTTGTCCACAAGTCCTGGACCCACCAGTTCAGGATGTAGCTCTCCAGACTTCCAGTGGCCAGGGTGACATCGATAGTCGACTCCCACCACAGAGTGTTGCAAAATGTTGCCAATTGGTTTGAGCCTGTTTATTATGACCAGTTGCGAGGTCGAGATGTATGCTTGCAGGAGTTGGCCATTTTGGGTTCCATTCCAGTCCGGGGTCAGGCTGTGCCAGGCCGGGGAGTGACAGTTTACATCAGCTCTCACTAATATTTTTTTGACCCGGGAGCAGGTCGAGCATTTTTTTTCAGGTATCTGATAGCAAAGGTGATTTCTTCTCCTGGTCTGCAGTAAAGTGAGACTGCATAAAAGGGGCCCAGTGGTGTCAGTACTTGGGCACAAGCTGCCCAGGGGGGGGGGTGCATAGCTCAGTTATTTTTGTGACAGTGTAGTTTGGGTTTCTTACTGCTATGGCTGCCCACGACATTTCTTCCTCTGTCTGTACAATTTTATAATTGATTGGGTATCCACACACTCAGTTTTTGTGTATGTAGGGTTCTTGCAACAGCAATATGTCTACTCCTTCCTCATCAGCCTTGATTCTGAGCTACTCTCCAACAGCCCTTGCTCTCTGTGTGTTAAGCTGCATTAATTGAACTCTGGTTGTGTTTTAGTGTTTACTGCATCTCTCCATGATCGGTTCTGAGTTGGTAGAGACTCTTGGTTTTAAGGTAAATGGGGCATTTTGGATCCCTTACTGAATGTGAACATTCTAACTTTACAGACTTGCAGTTTATGCATGTTGGATTTTGTTCTCTGTTTGGGCACATCTTGTATTCGTGGCCTTTACTGGAGCAGTGGCCACAGGTGGCGGTATCCTGGTTACAAGTGTGGGTGATATGGGCAAACCTGCAGCACCGGAAGCATTTTGGCACAGTGACGTTCTCCCGGAAACGGTGGGAGCCCCACTCGATGTAAATTCTATTCTGGTGCTTAAGCCTCTGCCAGGCGGCTGGGGCCAATTCAGTAACCCAGTTTCTGTTAGATCCCGTATTTGGGCATGACCAGGTTTTGGCGTTGTTCTTGCTGGTGTAACTCTCGTAAGTTCCTGGAGACAATTTCTGAGGTGATTTGACTCGGCATCAGGTCTTTGTCCACTTCAAAGACTATGATGGTTGGACCTCTTTACTTTGGTATCTGCTGTAAGCCCGAGGGCATAAATTTTTGGGTTATCCATTATTTCTTGAATATCTTCCCTGGCCTCTGTTTCAATAATAATACATTTCTGGTTTTTTGTATGGATTTTATCTGTGTGGTTTTTAAGTCCTCCTTTAGTTCTCTCATGACTGTGGATTTTATTTCTTCACTGGTCTTAGCTTTCTCAGTATTTTCATCATCAGTGGGTCTGAGGACCAGGTTTGGTGTCTTCAATAGTGGTTAGCTCTTCCTTTGTGGGATGCTTGTTGTTTGCTGCAGTTGGTTTTGATTTATCTTCAGCGCATTGGCATATGTAGGCGCACACTGTAGCATTTGTTTTGCCCCACATTCCATATAGGCTTGCAGCCTTGCTGCAGTTCTCTCACTTTCAAGGTGTGTTTCTGTCATGATAGTTTCTATCTTGTTAAATATTGTGACGATTTGTGCCCTCACTCCTGCGGAGATTCTGCTCGGTTGCTCCTTAAAATGCTTTCAAGGGCGGTCTTCAGGCTGAGTGCCTTTCGTGTATTGTTCCCTCTGAGAGAGCAGGGTCCAGAGGGGGTCTCCTGTTTGTCCTGCTTATCTTCTGAGGAATCCTTCAAAGTTGGTGTTTTCTCCACTGTGTTCCTCGATTCTGTCTGTGACCTAGTTTCCCTTTTGCCTTATGGCCCCATTTTCTTCATGCCTTTTCTCTTTGCTTGTGGGGTCCCAGTTTGGGGATCCTCACCGTCTTCTTGGTGATCCAAAATTGTTAAGTCGTTGTGTCCCCCCTCCCTTGTAGTTGGGGTTCTTTTGTTCATTTCTCTGTTTTTCCTTCCAGTTTTCCTGCTTTCCAGATAAACCTCGTTTATCCGGAAAAACAAATTTTTCCAGTTCCTATGGTAGGAGGGCTCTAAATTTGGCAGAACGTCTTAAATCTCAAGTCTGTGGCACTATTTGCAGCTGTGTAATGCAAACTTTGTTTTTTTGGCTATCCCCTTGAGGGGGGGGTGATTAATGAAATCAAGGTATTTCCCAAGTTTAGGGTTTTTATTTGCTTGTCAAGTAGGTAGGATGTTGATTATATATTGACATTTTGAAATTTTCCAGAATTCAATATACAGTATGACATTGAGAGTTTTTGCCACTGTGACCGGTATATTAAATTATGAACCAACAGATGCACCCTCCACACAACATTCCCACCTTCAAACTTCATTGTGAGGCAGTGTGCAGTAGGTAGCATTCTATGATCCATTATTATTATTATTTATAAAGCTTATCACTTCCTTTGACCACAAAGCTTGATGCATTTAGAAAAGTAAAATTTTAAATAAAGTTGAAAAGATAGTTAAAAGCAACAGTTATAGAATTCCTCTAGAAAAGTGTTGAAGTTTTATCACTGAGTATCCAGACAAACAAAAATTACAGTCTTACCACTGCATTATTCATCAGGTTCTGTGCTCGAAAATACTGAAAATGGACTATGACAAAACTTTTAACTTCATTCAGTCCAGAGGACTAAATCACTTCCAGTTTGCTCTCCTTCTTAAGGACTTTGAAAGTGAATTTGAAAGGGCTGCCGTATGCCACAACATACTAAAGTTTTTTTTTTTTTTACTTTTGTTATAAATAATACTGTTCCTAGAAATGAAAGGTTAGGATGTATCTCTTCTGAAGGCCAGATCTTGTACCCAAGATCTGGCCTTCCTAGTAGATGTTACAGGTCACCTAAATGATCTAAACATCAAACTACAAGGGAAAGATCAGTTGATAACAGACATTGATGATGCACTGGCTAGTTTTCAAAAAAAGTCGATTATGCGGCAAAATCAATTAAAAGAGATTACTCTGACTTACTTTTCTATGTGTGAACAGTTGAAAAATCAGAGTCCAAGTTATACCTTTTCAAAATATCGTGACAGAATAGAAAAGATTAAAGACAAATTTGATAAGCACTTTAAAGATTTCAAGGAACACCAAGAAGATTTCTCTCTTTTAACAGGTCCTTTTTCTGTTAATGTCAAGAGAGCTCCCATTTCTATACAAATGGAACTGATCGATCTGCAGAATGACTCAATTTTAAAAGAGAAATACCAAGAAGTTGTGATCCCAAAAATCTACTCGTATTTAGGGCAAAAATACCCAGAGATAAGAAAGTTTGCCACACAAATTCTACGTTACTTTGGGAGCACATTTATGTGAACAACTGTTTTCGTGTACGAAAGCTAACAAAACAGCTCACAGATCAAGGCTGACCGACGCCAGTATTTCTTCCATAATGAAGGTTGTCTTCTCAATCTTTGACTCCAAATCTCGGGAGGCTGGTTGCAAGCAAACAGATTCAGTCATCTGGCAAAAAGACTAGATTACCTAATTTCATGTATGTTCCCCTGTTGAAATATTGTATTATCTGGAATAAACTTGCTTTTCATTATTCGTTCTGTTGTTTATTCAGACTTATTTCCGTTCAATTAGTTATTAGTGCATTCTCAGCTGCGAGTATCAATCAGCAACAAGCAACAACTGAGTAATTAAAAAGCATCTTTAGGCATAGCAATGGCAAGTTTTTTTTTTTTTTTTTTTTTAGGAGCATTAGCAACTAAGGCCATATTGCTCCGGGATATGCGGTGGTCATTCCCTGACCTTTCCACATCCTCCGTATTTGGTGGTGACGGGCTCGAACCCCGGTCTGATCAAGAAGCGTGTGCTACGCACTGCTGCTCCTTCCCACCTGGCCACGGAGGCGCCTGGCAAGGTTTGTAAATCATGTGCGGCCCGCATGAGGTACACTCAGAGCTGTGTTAATGCTATGGCCAAACCGGCCATGGCCGGGAGCCTCACCCAAAGAGGGACCTCAATTTCAGTGTAAATATTTTTAAAGTACTGATAAAAATTTCTATTATTAATAATAATAATAAACCAAGAAAATGTGTAATATAAAAGCATATTTAAACTTAAGTGTTTAAATTTTATTCTTATACCTTTGTATTGTACAATAAATAAGTTAAAAGTTTCTACTTAAATTGTTTTTATTATTACTTTATTTTTCAAATTAAAAAAACAAAACATTTTTGACCTCTTATTTTACATTATTATCAAGGAATTATTATTCACAATATAAATATAGTATTTGTGTGTGTGTATATATATATATATATATATATATATATATATATATATATATATATATATATATATATTAAAAGGGCCTCAAATTTAAATATGGTTGTGAAAGGGCTTAAAATTTATACAGCCAGGGGCCTATTTCATCCTTAATCTGGCGCCCTGGGTACACTAATACAAGAAATAGCCCACGGCCCATATGAGTTTGACACCCTGTGTGTGTGTGTGTGTGTGTGTGTGTGTGTGTGTGTGTGTGTGTGTGTGTGTGTGTGCAATAGTTATATATAGCAGCATCAGTATATCTCTGTGTTTGAATTATGGTTTACACACAAAAGGCTTATATACATATGTTTTTTGTGTGTGTACTCCATAAATTCAGCTCAGTTGTGGTCTACTACTGTATTATATTTTGCAGGGAACCTAACACTACTCTTGGATGGTGTAAGGTTTCCCTCTAAGTTATTTTGTGTTTCTCATTCCATAAACTTATATTTACAATATTATCGTATCAACAATGTTATTATCACTCTGTATGGAGGTAAGTAAATAAATAATGACAGTAATAAAATGCTTAGTTTTATTACTGTCATTATCAGCTTTAAGTCAATTTTGTAATATTTGAAATTGTTTTTGAATAGTTCTTTCAACTGTTTCAAAAAAACTTCTTGAAACACATAACAAAAAGATTTTGGATTTTTTTTTATCTGTATGTGTCTCTCACAAAAAATTCAATGCCTTTAATTCATATATACCTTAATTTTTTCAGTTAGCTTTTGCAGAACAACGTATTTTGGCTATGGAAGAATGTGAATGTCAAAAAAGTTGCCATGTTAATGGTTCTGTTCATCCTGATGGAGCAACATGGGAGCACGAGTGTGATATTTGTTCCTGTGTGGTATGATTACATTCTTTTCATTTATCATATAATTCATCTATTAAATGAATTTCACTAATTGAAATCTAGAATGCTCTAAGTGAAACAGTTTTGATTTAACATTTATAAATTCTTCATTCTTTTATATATTCATATTTGATTCAAAAAGTTTTAAAATTTTGAAATAGCCACTGATGTGTACAGTGCCTATTCTCTTAACATCAGCTTAGCAAACATCCGTTGAATATATTTAAAGTGTGGGGTTTTTTTTTTTTTTTTTTTTTTAGTGCCCATCTCTATCCTAGTGACATGAGCCTACCATGTTGGTAACTCAGTGGCTATCATAAGATGCACCCATAAGTTCCTTTAGCTTTGAAACACAACATCTAAAAAAGACAATTTGCTCTTCCCAAAATTAAAAATTCTTCAGTTTTTAAAGCATTCTGTCCTATCCCTATCTCCTCTCTTTTAAAGATTATGCAGAAAGCACTGTTTCCTGTTCTTGCACAGCAGATCCAATTGAATTTCCAAATATTCATCATGGGAAGATCTCTCCTGTATAAATCTGTTGGAAACCTTTTTTGGTGCTAGGGCTCTGGATCAAAAGGCCACAACTTGACATTATCTGATGGGACATTGCTGCTTCCTTTGAATCATTTACTATTTCCAGACTTGTTTCCTTTCTTAACCAATTCCATATGATTTCAGGTAATCTTCTTCACTTTATTAGAATCTCGCTAATTGAGAGGTCACTGTTCCTTTTAATTTGGCCAAACATGTATAATAAAGTACTTCAGCTGGCATTCCACAGGGAAGAACCTTTTGACTTTAATTTTCTCAACTTTAATTCACCATGGGAAGATTATTTACCCCTTTACTTTTTGGGAGTTCAACCCTTCCCCTATGCTGATCATCTGAAAGTCCAGGCCATTCCTGAGACTCCTGAGGAGGCCTCTACCAACAACCACTTGCCCAGTCATTACCTAGTGATAAAAAAAATAATTCTTTCTTTTTTTTTTTTTTTTTTTTTTTTGCCCATGTAAAAATCTTCCATCTTAATTTTTCCAGAAAGAAGGGTTTCTTCCTGATTTCCTCAAATATTTTTGCCAGTTTCAAAGTTCTCTGTGCATAAAGACTTGGGTGAAAAATTCCAATTTAATGCTCATTTTCAAATACTCAAAACCTTTCTTAAAAAAAACATGACTGTTAAGAAAAAATTGGATGTATTAAAATTCAGTTGCTATTCAAAAATTTATAAAGGTGTTTGTTTATCCTTTTATTTTGTATGGTTCTAAAGTTTGGTTTGCTGCCTATCCCTAGAAGGACTTGTATCTGTAGGGTATCAGTTCCTGAAATGGAAAAAATCTTAAATATGGTTTCAATCACACAATATCTAGATCTCAGTTGACCTGAAGTTGGGTTTCCTGACCTTAAGGTTCTTATCAGCCTAAAATCTCCATTGTTTTTCACCAAATTATATAACAAGAATTGGCTTGCACCTTGGACTAAAATCAACTGGTGTATATTTTCTCTCAAAAAGCCTATTTCAGTTCCTCCGTTGTAGTACTGACATAGGATTATATCCCTTGATAAGTTTTTTCCAAGACTTACCTACTTCCTTTTTTGCATACTGCACATTGCATCCATGTTCAGTAATGTTTTATTTGTATTATGTGCTCAGTGACTGTAATATTTATGTTTGCCATGTTATATTTATCTGCTATAGTTATGTAATTAATTGTCTTATGTTAAAGTTTCTGTTAATCTTACTGGCTCTTGTCATCCAGGATATGCACAGCTTAGATATCTTGTAAATTTATTTACATACAAAATAAATGAATATTTCTTTTATTTGTGAGAAATTAATTCCCAGATACACATGGAATTTGATGTTACCTTCTTAGGTGCATTAGTATATATGCATAAAGTGCCTGTTGTGTTTCCCATGTCCATCCATCTGCATATAAAAACTTGACTTTCAGTGGATGGATTTCATATAATTTTACAATTAGCCCTTTTAGAAAAATTTGTCAAGCCATCTCAAATTTCATTAAAATCCAACCAGTAGAAATCCAGCAATTATTATTTCTGTCTGTTTTTCTGCATGTAATAACATGGCCCCCATTGGATAGATTTTCATGAAATTTTATATTTTGCTCTTTTAGAAAGAGTTGAAAAGAAAAGTCAAGCCATCCCAAATTTAATTAATCAGGAAAATAGGAACAGGGTAATTACTATTTTTTTTTTTCCATATGTAGGCTATCCATATACCATATAATGTAGCTGAAGCTGGATGTTACATTTGTTGGTGTGTGCTGGCCAGAAGAATGATTAGGCAGTATAGAGATTGCACAAAAATGAAATATTTTTCGTTTACACAAGTCATTGTTTTTTTTTTTTTTGTTATAAATCATGAATTATTTCTATTTTCTTATTATATTAATCATAACAGAAATGTTCAAGTTGTTTTAGGTTTCAGTTGTTATTAAAATCCAGGAATAAATTAATAAACTGCATTATAAAAGCATTTACAGCATGCTATGATTGTTTAATTTATTGAATTATAGAACCACAATTAAGTGTTGCATTTCATGTACATTTGATTACAAAGTATTACAACTGATGGAGTGAATTGGGTGGTATATACAATGAAGTGAAAACAATTTTATATATTTATATAAATATATTTATATATATTAATTTATCAATTAGTAATTAATTAGTTAATTTTCACTTCTATTAATCACAGAAAAAAAATTCAATAAATTTAAGAAATGTCTAATGTTTCTTGAAATGTAACACTGCTTACGTTTACTAACTTTTTGTTTTTACAATGAAAGCACATGCACTAATTAGGGAAGCACATGTACATTAACTTCTATTGAACTGCACATGTATGTGCAGTTCAGTAGAAGCTAATGTGCATGTGCTTCCCTAACTGGTGAAAAGCATTTTCACATTCCACATATTGACTAAACATGCATGCCTAAACCACTTTTTGACTATGTATATCTGCATATGTCCCTGAATGTGCAAACAAAGATGTGCATAAATTACTATATGCTTATATTGTAGACCTGTTGTATATGCATAGCACGGTCAAAAGATTTTTAGAATTACTTTCATTTTCTGAAAGAAATGGACAAATATGCAATTTTTCATGGAGTTATTAATACATTAAAATCTTTTTAACAAAATTTCAAAATAGTGGGGTTTGTGTAGCAACACATTTTTTGCCAGTGAATGTGAAGTTTTGAAAACAATCAAAGTAATTGCCAATTTTAGTGCTTTTGTTTCTGTAGTCTGTAAGCAGTATCTTTGAAGCAGCAAGCTTTTAACAGTTGTGGTTTTAACCTCATAAAAATAAAAAATCATACAGCTCATTTTGATTAAACAGTAACAACTGACAGAGAAAAGGGTTGTGTGTTTCTCCCCCACCACTCCACGCAAAAAACCTTTTTCCTTGAGACAACTTCTGGTCTTTCTTGATCAGATCTCTCATATGACAATACTTTATTCACAATGTAGCCTTCTGATAAATTCAAAGTGGGCAATGCCTGTATGTTTAAAAAAAGAAAAAAAAAGGCCATTCTAACCAAACTTTTTGTTGTGATAACATCAGTGACATTCATCTTGTATGCCATTTAGCTAGTAAGTCATGCAGAAAGCAATCACATTACCTGGGATAATTTTCTCTAAAAATCAACTAGTTTTAGAGGATCAGAAAACCCAGAATGCAATGCATCATAAAAATTTAACCATGGATTGTGATTTCAAGCTACCTAGCAACTTTTAAATATGCTACAACTTATATCATAATATATATATACAATATGCAATATGGCTGATGTTTTAATATCTCATGGAAGTTTATTATGATATATTTCAATATAAATAAAAATTACAAAGTTTTTTTTTTTTTAATTTCAGATGGTTCTCGATGCCAGTGAGATCAGTTCACTGATGAAAATTAAAATTACAGAAATTTTTTCCTTAATTTTATAGATTACATGAGTGGCAGAACTGGGCACATGGCAAACATATGATAACCCCCATTTAAATAACTAGTAAAATTTGGCAGGGTTGTTAATGATAGTAAAAACAGTATGCTACTGCAACAGGATTAGAAAAGTTAGGCAGATGGGCTGAGAATTGGCAACTGAAGTTTAACATTGACAAATGCAAATTACTGCATAGGTAGCAGTAACGTAAGAGAAATGTAAGAGAGAAATGTACCAACTGTGTGGTACTCAGAGAGGTGGAGAATGAAAAAGACCTGGGAGTAATTGTGCAGTCAGATATGAATTTCTCTGAGTAGTGCAAATGGGCTGCCAGAGCAGGTCAGAGTTTTGTCAATGATATATAGGGATTTTGCTAGCAGAGACAAAGAGATGTTATACCTTTTGTATAAAGCAATGTTAGGCAATGCCTTTGTATAAGTCAACTTCGTTAGGCCACACCTTGAGTACTGCGTACAGGTCTGGATGCCTCATTTTAGAAAGGATGTAGAGTTGCTAGAAAGAGTACAAAGAATGGCAACAAGATTTGTGAGAGGAACAATGGTGGGTTCTTACCAAGAGAGGCTTAAATTCTGCAAGTGGCAGCATCTGGAGACTAGGCACTTGCAAAGTGATCTGATTGAGGTGTACAAGGCCTTGAATAGTTTGAGCAGGCTCAATGCTGACTTTCACTTTCTTAGAATAAGAACATGAGGGGGGCATAGATTCAAATTGAGGAAAGATGGTTGTAGAATAGATGTGCAGAAGTTTGCCTTTAGCCAGCAAGTAGTTGATTTCTGGAACAGACTTCCATCTGTTGTTGTAGAAGTTGATAGGCCGACCGGGCTAGCACCGGGTGGGTAAAGTGCCTGCCTGGCAACCCAAAGGTCGCGG